>NC_084822.1:24525820-25189570 GCF_958449725.1 Rosa rugosa
AGCAAGCTGCACATTGGTATTTGTTGGTGGTGCATGTCAGAGATAGGTCTGCAGAGATCCTTGATAGTGCTATGAATCATTCCAAAACAATATCCTGGCAAAGAGATGCACGGGCAGCGGTATGGTTCTTCAAGTAACATAAATAAGCTACAAAATATCCACATACTATAGGTATAGTTTGATCTTAATTTCCTCAAACATAAGTTTACATGTTTTACTTGATTGAAGACATATTAAGCACAGTTGTTATATGTTGCATTAGTTGGACATGCTGGATCACATTTATGGCGACGCTATGTTGGGACATGCAAATCGGTTGTTTGCCTTTGGAACCCTTCCCTTCAAGGCTGATGGAGCTGGACCTCGACAGAAGAATGATACAGGCTGCGGTGTTTTTGTCATTAGGAATATGCAGCGATATGGTACCGATTGGGCTGCTACGGTAAACCAATTACATTGCATACATTTATTGATATGTTTAATGGGTAGAGCAAATGAATTCATCAATTTAAACTAATAATACTGATGAAGACCAAATTTTGAAATGTGCAATACAATTCGGATATTGAACGTGCAAGTTTGGTGGTCGAGTGCCTAAGGCATCCGAAGAACGAGGTGGGAGACTTGCATGTGACAGTGGACAGATGCTTAGCTCGCATCTCCGGGAAGTAGAGAAGTAAGAGAAACTGCAGTGTTGCCGACCCCTTAATTTTTTTGAAAATTACCATAAAATGGTATATTTTGTAGTGGACTCTATGTTGCCAAGTTAATTGTCGAACATGGTGATGTCGTATTTTGTGAAAAGGGAGTTAGTAAATTTTGTAAACTGATATATGTGAACGGCTTGGAGTTTTTCTTATGTATTCAATTAGCGTTTCAGCGATTGTGGATACAGCCTGTTGGTAAATTATCAATTATACTTACTATAGAACTCCAAGAGATAAAAGATAGTACTATAGGTAACAGATAACGATACCGGTGTGCATTATCTATATAGAATAGTGTTCAGAAGGTGTCGTCCATTATCAAATTAAGCAGAGAATTCTTGTCAGTTCCTCATTTCCTTATATGTACAACAATCATTTCGGATTTTTGATAGGTCGAGCAGGCAAGTACGACATGCGTTATAACATTCAGAGAAGTAACCTTGAATTTCATTCCAAGAAAAACTAAAAGATGAAAAGGGCTTCTTGATTGACAGGACAAGTGAAGTCAGGGGTTTCATATTTGTTTCTGCTACCAACAGGCCTAATTTCATATCCAAAGTCGATACACAACCTCGGACCCAAAAAACAACCACATACAGTATTTAAAATTTAAAACTTTTGCCCACTGTTGCACTGCAATGGTGTATTTCTTTGCTGGTCACTGCATCTTATAAGTTGTATCAAATATTCTTCTTCAAAAGTTGCAGAATATATAACAGATTTCAGTTATAGGAAAACTAATCTCATTCAGGTTAACTTTGCTTCATTTGAACATATACAAAAAACCAATACAAATAATGGAGCTATAGCTTAAATATCTGAACTCAAACAGCCAGTCTAAGTGCAAGATGATCTGGTTTTATCTTCCTTAACATTGATTTTGTGATCACATTCTTCAAAGTGTCGCTGTGATCTCTCGACAAAGACATTGTATAGCATAGGCCAATTCTTCAGCCCTTTTGGAGGATGGTACACTATTGGGTATTGGCAAGTAGAAGGGTAACACAAGTGAAATCGAGTTTGTCAGTCATTAAAAATTCGAATAGCTAATTACCATCATCAGACTCGGGATTTTCTCCTGCGATGGCTGCGAGATTTCCGACCGTTAGGAACCTTCTCGTGGATAATATCCGTTGTTGTGTCACAGTCAGTTACAACAACAGCATTGGACTGTGTGGCCTCCGCATTGGATTTTGTGGCCTCCGCAACATTGGAAATACCTTCTTCGCAATCTCACCTTTCATAGAAGCTCTCATCACCGATTTCAATAGTTCATTGCTCGAATTATTGACAATTTCAAGTGCAAGTGCAGACCACATCTCTTCCGAATTATACTGTTCATAAATGCAAAAAAAAAAAAAAAAAACAAAACAAAAATAGCTATGAAATGGTAATGATCATCACATGGTTAGGTGTCATTCTAAATTTTTGATGAAAACGTATGCCTTCAAACCACTTATCCGAATAACACTTCATCTGCATCATGATGTAGATCCCGCTGTCATATTTGTTGTCTGTGGTTTGGTTACCCTCTGGAAATGAGAGGCGAAATGAGGGAAAATTGTAATAAACATCTGTGGACTTCGTCATTGCACTTCCAACACCGTCTGCTTAGAAGCATCTAAATTCAAAAAAAAAAAAAATTAGCAGAAAAAAGCAATCGACATCCGACAATTACTAACATAACCCTTACGGTAGCTCTTGCTATCTCAAGTCGTCTACTCAATGATGTGAATTCTGGCACACTATCCCACAACTCAGCAATTTTCTCCTTTAGTTTCATAACCAACAAAAACCAATGGTCCGCGATTTCATCATACAATGGGATGAAAATCTGCAAAAGCACCGGGGATTATACACATGACAAGCAAAACAATATCCATACAACGAATTCACTTTATTACCTCAACACAATGCTTCAACCGCCTATGGAACCTCTGCAGCCCACAAGCAACTATTGTTGATGCAATTGAAACAGGTACATTGGATGGATCCTCATTTGACCCGGCTTGTTCCTATGCATGAAGACATTAACTTAGGAGTCATTATCAACATTGTTTATTTATAGATACAATAGCAGAATTATTGCAACCAAGGTAATTTCTTTGTATCCTAAAGAAAGTAGGTACTAACCATGAGTTGGACTTGGTCTGAGACATGTACGCAGTCCAAATGTTTATGACCTGAATCATTTTTAGTCACCTCACTATTAAGATTACAGCAGTATACTGTATGTGCAATGTGTGGATTGCACTAGTGTTAATGTTAGTGACCGAGGGGTCTAATTAACGTTTAGAGAGAGAGAGTAAGAGAGAAGACACAAGAAGTATAATGGTTCGTCTCCTGCCTTAGCAGGAGACTACATCCACTTGAATGTTTAACTATGTGTGTTGGGCCTTGCGGCCCAAGGAGATTACATGAATTGTAATGGGATGATGAGTAAGTGGGAAAGAGTTTCCTTTTATAGGGGAGGGAGGCTCCTTCCTTTACATGTTTTCTAATGTGGAATGCTAAAACCACTATTCTAATGTAGAAAGGCCTATTATGGAGACAACTTGGCAAGGCCAGGAAGGTGGCTTCCTGACGAGGTATTGGCCGCTTCCAACTACCGTGGCGTAGCTTGGACATCGGGCTACGGGATGCATGTCTCGGTTGGTCCCCACCATGGCTTGTGGGCCCCCCCAAGAGGGTGTTACTTATGCTTGGTGATGTAGCAAATCCTCCATATTAGTGGAGGTATGTACAAGTCCCCGAAGTCCTCGAGTAAGAGGAGCTTCTTGGTTGAGGAGTTATACACATGATGTCATCAAACATAAGTAACGTCCGAGAGGCGCCTAGCCCCTACATGTCCCCGAACTCTGTAAGCAAGAAGGGACTCGTTAACTTGCACAACAAAGACAAAAGCACGAATACGTAGAATGCTTGTTGAATTGGGCAACAAATGTGAGTTGCATTGATATATGTTGGCATATACGAATGTACGAGGTGCATGATACATGTTGATGTATACATATGAATGGCGCCGAGTATGATCGAATATGACGTATAAACTCTAGCACGCATATGGTTGTGTGAACATATGAATTGCATATGATAAATGCGTGATGTGCGCAAGAAAACGAACGAGGTCGAGTTGACGAGGTTACGCTCGGTTTAAGTTGCATGAGTGCCATGAAGGCAAGCGTTTGTAATTCGCGAATGATGCATAAGCGAACGCTTGTGTTTGTTTGGTTTTAGCTCGTATTAATGGAACGCGAAAAAAATTTGATTTGTAGCAAACGACAAATGGTAGAAGAATTCAATGTTCCATTAACGTGTATGATGTCGAGGGGATGTGAGTGTAAAGCTTGGGGGTTGTCGGGAAGTGAAAGGAGAATAATGTAAGATATTTATATTAATATTTCCTTGCATTTTTTCACGCTATTCCTCTTAATAGAAAGTATTAATGTTTGTTTTATTGTTTTAGGATTCTTGTGGAGTAAAGGAGAAAAGACGCATGAAAGGCAAAATCGGGAAATTTTCCTGTGCAGATCAGTCAACTTCGACAGAGCACTGAGAGCATCTCAGAACGAAACAGATAATGATCTTTATATTGTTGGAAAGCCTCAGATGTCTAGTTTCCACAGATTTTTACGGTTCGTCGATATCATTTTTCTAGAAGAAGTTATGGCCAATTTAGTACAGGAATGTCAACCTGCGCGTGAATCTGGTTTTTGACGGAAATTTATATTTACATGAAGATTCTACGGTTTATGACGTCGAAAGGCTTCCCCAATCATACTTGGATACGAATTGGAGGTGATGACTCAATCTTGATGACATGGAATTATTTTATTGGCTTGAAAGTAATTAAATTGTGCATCAATCGAAGGAAACCGCAAGCAAATTACAAGCAGAGTTGAATAAGGAAACTAGGGTTGTGTATCTCCTATATAAAGAGCCTCTACAACACAATGAGAAGAACCGCACCCTCCACCTTCTCTTCTACCTCTCTTTCTTGTTCCTCTGCCACCATCTTTTTTATTTTTCCCTATTTTATTATACTATGTTATTTTGCTACAATATATAACTAAATTACTTTTGTTAGGGGCGAGGTTTGAAGCCCTAAGATATGGTTTTGACATTGTTTTGATTCTTAGTTTTGAAACTACTTTGTTGTGAAATTGTTTATTTGGTTTTAGTTTACAGATAACTCTTGCATGTTTATGTTTTATGAATGTGCACATAAAATATTATGATCATGTGAGTGGGGCTAGAAATTCGTATTTTAATCTCCTAAACAGTTAATAATGCTTGTTTCACTGGTAGTAAAACCTATAGGACAATAGGTGAAACCAAATAAAAAGGATTGCATGCTAGGTAGGCGTTCCACACTAGTATTGGATTCTTGTTTCGATCAAACTTCCACATATGCTTAATGCTTAGAATAAATTGTTGATAGGATAGCGTTCTATACCTTGATTGTTTATTCTAAAGGCTTAGTAATGGTGCCTTCATCTTGCTTAAGTAATCTAGGGAAGTAATAAGAACTTATGCATGCGTTCATGGTTTGTTCTTGGTTGAAACCTTTTCATGACTTGGTAATTGAAACTAGGATAATGAATTTGTCTTGAGCATGTTTTGGTGGTGAATTTTCGAATCTCTAACATCTTCATTCATATCATTGTAAATCCCGCATTGTTTTTATGTTTAACTTTAATTTTCTGTGTTACAAAACCTAAACCCCCCCCCTTTTATAATTTCATGTTCACTCATTCTTTCATTATTAATTTTCGTACATACTTATATTCATACTTTGATTCTTTATTTGTTTTGATTCTTTATTCTTTATGTAATTACTTGTGTACCCTCAATCCCCGGCTTGAACGATCCCTACTTATTCTACACTAACAACTACATTTTGCAGGGTTAAGTTGAGCGTCTATTTTGGGCGTATCAGGAAGACATGAGCGGGATGCTCGATGGGTGCCGGGAAGAAGTGAGCGGGAAGATCGGGGGTGCCGTAAAGGCGTGAGCTTGAAAGCTGGGGGTTTGCCGGGAAGGCATGAGCGGGATGCTCGATGGGTGCCGGGAAGGAGTGAGCGGGAAGCTCGAGGGTGTCATAAAGGCGTGAGCGTGAAAGCTCGGGGGTGCCGGGAAGGCGTGAGCGGGAAGCTCGAGGGTGCCGGAAAGGCTTGAGCGGGAAGCTCGGGGGTGCCGGGAAGGTGTGAACGGGAAGCTCGGGGTTGCCGGGAAGGCCTGAGCGGGAAGCTCAGGGTTGCCGGGAAGGCGTGAGCGGGAAGCTCGGGAGTGCCGGGAAGGCGTGAGCGGGAAGCTCGGGAGTGCCGGGAAGACGTGAGCAGGAAGCTCAGGAGTGCCGGGAAGGCTTGAGCGGAAAGCTCGGGAATTGCCTGGAAGGCTTGAGCGGAAAGCTCAGGAGTGCCGGGAAGGCATGAGCGGAAAGCTCGGGGGTGCCGCGGAGGCGTGAGCGTTAGAGCTCGTGAGCGGAAAGCTCGGGGTTGCCGGGAAGGCGTGAGCGGGAAGCTCGGGGGTGCCGTGAAGGCGTGAGCGGGAAACTCCGGAGTGCCGCCGGGAAGGCATGAGCTGAAAGCTCGGGAATTGCCTGGAAGGCGTGAGCGGAAAGCTCGGGAATTTCCTGGAAAGCGTGAGCGGAAATCTCGAGGGTGCCGGTGAGGCAAGAGCGTGAAAGCTCAGGAGTGCCAAGAAGCTAGATGTTGCCGCGAAGGCATGAGTGTTAGAGCTCGTGAGCGGGAACCTCGATGTTGCCGCGAAGGCATGAGCGTTAGAGCTCGATGTTGCCGTGAAGGCATAAGCGTTAGAGCTCGTGAGCGGGAAGCTCGAGGGTGCCGGAAAGGCTTGAGCGGGAAGCTCGGGGGTGCCGGGAAGGTGTGAACGGGAAGCTCAGGGTTGCCGGGAAGGCCTGAGCGGGAAGCTCAGGGTTGCCGGGAAGGCTTGAGCGGGAAGCTCGGGAGTGCCGGGAAGGCGTGAGCGGGAAGCTCGGGAGTGCCGGGAAGACGTGAGCGGGAAGCTCAGGAGTGCCGGGAAGGCTTGAGCGGAAAGCTCGGGAATTGCCTGGAAGGCTTGAGCGGAAAGCTCGAGGGTGCCCCTGAGGCAAGAGAGTGAAAGCTCAGGAGTGCCGGGAAGGCATGAGCGGAAAGCTCGGGGGTGCCGCGGAGGCGTGAGCGTTAGAGCTCGTGAGCGGAAAGCTCGGGGTTGCCGGGAAGGCGTGAGCGAGAAGCTCGGGGGTACCGTGAAGGCGTGAGCGGGAAACTCCGGAGTGCCGCCGGGAAGGCATGAGCTGAAAGCTCGGGAATTGCCTGGAAGGCGTGAGCGGAAAGCTCGGGAATTTCCTGGAAGGCGTGAGCGGAAATCTCGAGGGTGCTGGTGAGGCAAGAGCGTGAAAGCTCAGGAGTGCCAAGAAGCTAGATGTTGCCGCGAAGGCATAAGTGTTAGAGCTTGTGAGCGGGAACCTCGATGTTGCCGCGAAGGCATGAGCGTTAGAGCTCGATGTTGCCGTGAAGGCATAAGCGTTAGAGCTCGTGAGCGGGAAGCTCGATGCTGCCGCTAAGGCATGAGCGTTAGAGCTCGTGAGCATGGAGCTCGGGGGTGCCGCGGAGGCTGTGGGCGTTAGGTAGCGAACCTAATCTTTGATACCCAAGCGTCGGGGGTTAACCGCCGGATCAATGGCTACCGTGGGATGTGTTAACCGGTCCCTTTACTCTTTCCTGGAGGAGAAAAGCTTGACTGTAATGCTGCGTAGCAGTCAACGCCATTATGAGGCGTTGCCTTACCGCTTGGCGGTTGGTCGTGGACCATAGACTCGTGGAGTCTTTAGACCCATTTAGGTCTCCTTCCCGTGGGGAGGGTTTGACAAAATATGGTGGCCAAGAGGCTAGACAAAATATTTTACATATAGTGCACATGTAAACCTTGCTAATTGTATGAACAACAAATAACCATGGCATAGTTTGTCTAAGTAAGCATCACATGTTTATTTAATTGAGTTGTAATTAAATAGAAGCATGGCCTATTTGTATAGCATGTACTTGTAGTAAAGTTGCTAATAACATTTTTGCATTGTTGTGAACATGCTTAAGGATCATGAAGACATGTAAATGCATATCAAGTGTGATATATTGTCGGCATGCTTATAAGTAGTAAAAGCATGGCATTGGCATGGCACTAGCTCAAATTCAAAGAGCGTAAAGGAAGATATAGTTACTTATCTTATGCCGATTTGGAGCGAGTTAGAGTTGGAATTGATGTAAGTGCCCAAATTATGTTGGAGTTGTCCTAGCCTCGCTAGCAGCCGTTGTCGCCGCCGGACTCGCTAGCGGAAGATGTTGTCGTCGGACACGCTAGCCTCACTGGAGGAATATGTCGCCGCCGGACTCGCTAGCGGAAGATGTCGCCGCCGGACTCGCTAGCCTCGCTCGCGGAATATGTCGCCGCCGGACACTCTAGCGGAAGATGTCGCCGCCGGACTCACTAGCGGAATATGTCGTCGCCGGACTCCCTAGCCTAACACGCTAGAGGAAGATGTCGCCGCGGACACGCGAGCGGAAGATGTCGCCGCAGGACTCCCTAGCGGAAGATGTCGCCGCCGGACTCTCTAGCGGAAGATGTCGCCGCGGGACACGCTAGCGAAATATGTCGCCGCCGGACTCGCTAGCCTCGCTGGAGGTATATGTCGCCGCCGGACTTGCTAGCGGACCAAAAAGTTCACGGTACATGACAAAGCCTTTGTGCTAGCTTCCCACAGACAGCGTCAATGTTAATGTTAGTGACCGAGGGGTCTAATTAACGTTTAGAGAGAGAGTAAAAGAGAAGACACAAGAAGTATAGTGGTTCGTCTCCCGCCTTAGCGGGAGACTACGTCCACTCGAATGTTTAATTATGTGTGTTGGGCCTTGCAGCCTAAGGGGATTACATGAATTGTAATGGGATGATGAGTAAGTGGGAAGAAGTTTCTTTTTATAGGGGAGGGAGGCTCCTTCCTTTACATGTTTTCCAATGTGGGATGCTAAAACCACTATTCTAGTGTAGAAAGGCCTATTATGGAGACAACTTGGCAAGACCGGGAATGTGGCTTCCCTGCGAGGTATTGGCCGCTTCCGACTACCGTGGCGTAGCTTGGACATCAGGCTACGGGATGCATGTCTCGGTTGGGCCCTACCATGGCTTGTGGGCCCCCCCCCCCCCAAGAGGGTGTTACTTATGCTTGGTGATGTAGCAAATCCTCCATATTAGGGGAGGTATGTACAACTAGATTTTGACACAATATTAACTTAATAAGCATAGTGCGGTCACATACCTTGGAAGAAATTGGGACTGTCGGCCAAAGACATTGGATATCCTCATAGGAAACCCCAAACTCTCCACTGCGGGCAACTTCATCCCTGTATTATTCATTTAATGCATTGGTCAAAAACAATAATTCTTTCAGCGGTCACAATAGCAACCAAACGTCAAATGAATTATTGACAAAAGATGCGAGGAAACTTCATATAGCATTAATGGAAAAAAGATTCAATGCATATACCTACATTCATGATCTATGTACAGTACCATTCATGACGTATGTGATTGCTTTCGAAAGAAAAGAGATTGAGGCAATGATACAAGCTGACTGGGAAAGATGAGAAATGTGTCTTGTGTCAACATGAGTGGTTCACGAACGTAATAAGCTGATTATTTCTCACTTAAAAAGAAAAGGACTATGATAGTCATGCTCGAACCACCACTGAATTAGATCATAAACAAAGGGAACTAGAACCATTCACAAACTAGAAGCATTCATGTTGGCTGACTCAGCTTACCTCCGAATCATCATCTAGGACATTTTCTGAGAAGAATCATAGCCAAGTTCACTACCAAAAGACTAAGACAATATCTCACAAACATATAGATAACATATACTGCATTTCATATTTTCATGTGCATCTCCCTGCTACATAAATAACATATACTGCATTTGATATTAAAAACAATATCCCACGACCATATTCTTGACACCTGTAGGGATTTAATATGTTTGACACCTTAACCTTCCTTTCAGCATGTAAAATACCCAATGCCTTAAGAATGCTGTTTAGAGGTAACACAGAAAAATTTAACTCGAAATTGTATTTGGAATTGAAAACATATGTATCTTTTCACAGATTTTAAAACATTTTCAACCATAATGCATGCCTGAAGCCTTGAACATTTTCCAAACAGAGGTTGAATGTTTGTTTTCCAGAGATGAGTGCAAAGCATCACTAAATTCTATAGCAAATCACCTAAACTGCTAAGTAGCACACTTGCTCACTTAGAAATTGGAAAATATAGGAAGTCATAAACAAAGTCTGCAACTTTGAGTTCAAACCGGATCAAAGCACACAGTGCACTCAACACCACCCTTTTCTATGTTTGTAAATTCTACAAGATTTTCTCCCCCATGAAAAAGATCATCCACTGGATTTTCCAAAAAATCAGTAATTGTTTTAATAAACATTAACAACAAGCAATTGCATTAACGAAGCATCAATTGATTCAATTCCAAACAATCAGCAGCTGCAGCAACCCAAACATGGATTTCATATACCCAATCAATAAGAAACAATAATTTCAGAAAACCAATCAGTTAATCCAAACAATAGACCCATTCAAAGAAGGAAGTTGTGTGTCAAATTTTATTCACCTATCAATAAATCACCTGAATAAAATCAAATCGAATCAAATATAAACCCAAAAACAAACGACTTAGAGGGGAATTTGAGCTTTATGGGGTGAATGCTAAGAAGAACTCCGGATTCGGTATTGTTGATATCACTTATATTACATACAGCCAAGCATAAGCAACGACCTCTTAGGTGGGCCCCACGACATGGTTAGTCCCGCCTACGACATGCATCCGGTAGTCTGACACCCTAGCTACCTCGCTATGGTGGAGGTCGGCCGGTATCTCGTAGGGAGACCACCCTCCCATAATCTTCAAGAGGCTTCAAGAGAAGTAAATATGTGTATTATGTCCCACATCAGAAATATAGAATAGAATGAGATTTCCTTTAGCTATAAAGGGAGGTCCTCCCCTTCTTAGAGGATGATGGATCCATGATCCCCACACTTGTATCACTAGAAAGGTCACTTGACCTCACTCATAGTAAAATCTCTAAGTGGACGTAGCCTTGCCTCAAGGGCAAGGTGAACCACTATACATGTCTGTGTCACTATCTCTCTCTTGATCATGCTTCTTAAGTAACCTGTCAATTTTGACCATTAAGTACTAACGTGGTTGAACTATAACCCACCTTTGTTATGACGTGGCAATGACTTGGAATGTCCAATTTGGATCCAGCTGGCACATATAGGGGTTTGACTTTGTTTTGGGACCCAATTGTTATTATTTAATCTCAAGTCAGAATCCACGCCATAAAAAATGTGGGTTCTATTCGAGCCACGTTAGTATTTGACAGTTAAAATTGACATATTGGGAATAAACTTATCAAATTGGAAAGGTAAGGGTGTTACTAATGAAATTAAAATATCAAGGACTAATTTTCAGTGTAAAGTTTAAGACTGAAGGGAAATTTTTAAGAACAGTACATGAACTTAAGGCCACTCCGAATTTTGGTGCCCAACGTTTATATAACCCAAAATAAGTACATGAACTTTTAATTCCGACCCAGTTTTCATACATGCCGTCACTAACACCGTTAACATCTATGCCACGTAAGGCATAGGTGTTAACGGTGTTAGTGACGGCATGTATGAAAACTGGGTCGGGATTAAAAGTTCATGTACTTATTTTGGGTTATATAAACGTTGGGCACCAAAATTCGGAGTGGCCTTAAGTTCATGTACTGTTCTTAAAATTCTCTCTATTAAACTGAATTCATCCTTTTAACTTTGTTATGAAATTTAATTTAATATTTGTATAATTCTATTTTATTTTATTAAACTCTCAATTATTTCCTTCGACATCTTTAGGGTGTACGTGGGTCGAGCTTTCCTTGATTTGTACTCGAAGGATTCGCATCACACTAAGTGACAAATAAATGTGTTTGATTTGGTGAGGTGTAAATTGAAATGTTACAATTCTCATTAAAAAAAAAGTGATGAATAAGGAATACTTGATTCTTTTATTGATCAATAGCTCGCCAGACACAACATTTTCTAACTAATGGCTAAAAAGTTGGACAAGAAAACCCACATGGTCAAAGAGCTAGATAAGTTTACAAGCTTACCCACTGTCTAATATAAATTCCCAACAAGATTACAAGTTTATATATTAGTCATGAAAAAAACCTAGACCGAAAAAAAACCCTAGAGAGTGAGCGCCGTGCGCGAGTGAGTTCTACATGGGTTTCCTTCCCCGTCCGGCGGCACGTCCTTGAGACGACGTCGTCGGACGGGTCTGTCAGACTGTGGGGCTTGGTGAGACCTCTAGGCTTGGACGGAGACGTGGTTGAAACGGTATGTGGCTGGCATGTTGTAATCCAGATCCGAATTGATCTGGTTACTAGGAGGTTCCGGTGGGTGGCTGATATGAGCATAAAATGCGACGTTTATAATGTTTAAACCCTATATTTTGCTAAGTTGTTTCCTTTATCTTGATCAATTTAACTTAGTTAGTGTTTTACAGGTGTAAATGGAGTCTCAAAGTCCAAATTGGGAGTGCTTTGAGACGTTCTCCTATATATACCTAGTGTATTTGGCGTCTCAAGGTCGACACATATTCTCCACAATTTCGATTCTCACCGGTTTGCTCTTGAGTTTCAGGTTTTCGCATCTTGCAAGTTCTAGCCGTGCCATCCTCCATCCTTTGCCGTGATCTTCACCTTGTGTTGCTGCCTTGGATCTGCTTTGGACATTGGGACATAGTCAAGGGTTGTTCATACCATCTTCATCATGTTTTCTTCTCGGTTTTGTAACTTGTTAGATAGAATTTATGTTTTCGTTTTTCTTTGTGCAAAACCGAAATCATGAGTTAACTTTCTGATTTTTGGATGCGATTTTGATATGCTTTTCTATGTTTGATGTGTTTGTGTGTTCTTGATTCTTGTTGATTGCCGAAATATGGATTGATAATCTGGTTTTGTTTTATAGATAACTTTTGCATGTTCTTGTTCTTTGGTGCGCAACTTAGAGTGATTGCATGTAATTGGAGCTAGTAATTAGGTTAAACGCTTCGTGACCCTAATTAAATATAGTAGTAAAGGCTTTGTACAAAGGTCGAGATCAGATTATGCATGTAATGAAAAGATTCGCTTCGAGTACTTGAATTTGCATGTTTATTGACTAAACTTTCACTTGCTCTTAATGATTTGAATGCATGAGATTATGAGTCGCTTCGATTGTGTGATACTTGCATTTGAAATATGTTGGTTAGGCGCTTCGTCGATCAATTGTGTAAAGGGAAGTCATATAAGGGACATTGGGCACTTGTAACTTTGTTTCTTGGTCGATATCTTTCCATGGTAATTAACAAGATTAAGGGATGCATGGATATGTTGTTCTTGAATTGTTCTTGATGAATTGTTTTCCAAAAATCCTTCTTTTCCCACCTTTGTATAGAAACGATTTTTAATCTTTATTTGTTTTCTGAAAATTTATGTTTTCAATCTTCAAAAACCCCCCATCTTTATGTTTTCTTGTTTGTGTAAATAATTAAAATTAACTTAGAATTTTAGGTAGCATGTTCATGTAAATAATAAAATAAAAAATAAAATAAAAATGTTTTTAAAAATTCGTGAATAGTGTCTCCATGAATAGTAAATATGTGTTGGTGTTTTCTAGGAATTAATTTGATGGTTTTTAGGAGTTTGTTTTGTGTTTTTTAGGAGTTCCTAAATTTTAGGGATTCTTTGGTGTTTTTTAGGAAAAGTAGTTTTGACTTAGGATTTCTTGTTTGACTTGGTCAATAATTTGTTTTCTTGTAGATTAAGTAATTCTAATTAGTGTATAACTAGTAATCCTTGTTGTATATGGGTTTCTAATGTGATTATGACATGTAAATTGTGTATAAATAGGAGTAGGATTTCCAAAACCTTTTCTAACTTGTTTTCTCTCTTCCTTTCGAATTGCCTATATATATACTTGTGATTTTTGTTGTTCTCTCATAATTCTTGCTCTCTAATTCGTGTGAATGTATGTGAAGTTCTCTAACTCTTTGTGATTCTATGTTTGTTCGAAATTTATGCATGCTTGTAACTTGTAAATTCTAATTTTCGTGAAAACTTGTATATGTTCTTAATATTTTCGTGTGATGTATATTCTATGGTTCTTTAATTCGTTTCTCACATGTTAGCACCCTCAATCCCCGGCTTGAACGATCCCTGCTTATTCTATACTAACAACTACATTTTTCAGGGTTTAAATTGGTGATTGCTTTTGCTCGTATCAGTGGCTGGGTTGCCCGGCGGTGCAGGTGCTTACGAGGAGTGTGATCTTGGGTTCGGAGAAAGGGCGGCATGGGGATCTGATGGGGATGAGGCGGGTTGTCCAATTGGACTTCCCGGTTAGCTTCTAGGTCCGATTGGGTGGTCGGATGTGAAGAAGGAGGTGTCTGATGGTTGCTCCGGTAATGGGTTTACGGTTTGGCCATCGGAAAGTTGCTTTCATGGTGCGCAGGCGGAGGTGTGGGCGGCTGGGGCTGGAAGGAATTCCAGATCCGATTTGGATCGAGTCTGCCTTCTGGGAGGCTTACCTGTGTACGCTGGGGTGACTGATTGGTGGTGGCAACAAGGGGCGACGGCGACGGCGGTGCTGCTGCATGGTTGGTGGTGCGTGTCTGCTATTATTCTGCGTCACCTGGAGGATGGGCTTAGGGTTTTTGGGCTGCTGCTGTTTGGACCGTTTTCTTGGGCTAGGGCTATGGGTCTCTCCTACTTGGGCTAGATGTGGGGTTTGGGCTCAATTTTGGGCCCTGCCCTGGTTATTTTTTTATTTAATGTTGTTTTTTAAGTTGTTTTGTTGGTATTAAGATCGGGTTTGCCATGGTGGCGGGGTTGGATGTTACTAGTGTTTTAGGGTTTGGTTTTATTTATTGTTGGTAATAAGACACTACTAAAGGTGTGGCAGAGACAATCTTATCTTTCGCAGTCTTGGGGTTCCTGTTTTGGAGTTGGGTCAGCAGCGGTGGCGAAAAAGTCTGGCATAGACAATCATCCTTGGCCTTCTAGTGGGTCCTTCCTGTCTGGGATCGGGTCGGAGGCGATGGCGTTTTGGAGCAGTGGTGGATGGATGGTGTTGACAATAGGGAGGTGATGGTGTTGGTTTTTTAGTCCCAGGTCTGAGTGTCCGGTAATCCACTTGGTTGAGTTTAGGTCACAACGAGTGTTGGCTTGGTCAATCTGATAGGAGCATTTTTATGCAACGTTTTAATAGTTATTTTCCCATATTTTGCTTAGTTATTTCCTTTACTTAATCATTTTTAATTTAGTTTCTATTTTCTAGGTATATTGGAATAAATGACAAGGAAATGAGCTGAAATGAAGAAATGGAGTTTTCCTGGTCCAACTAGGAATCCCAGTCAATGCAGGAATCCTGATGAGGCTAGGAAACCTGAAGGCATTAGGAGACCACATGACTTGAAGATGACGTGGAAGATATTATGGGAGATTAAATCTGATTTTTGCATGGGAAATCAAGAAGATTACGTTGAGAAAATCAAGGGAGAGTTTCAAGGGATTGTGCAACAAGAAAAAGCTCAAAATAAGTCTAGATTCGTTCCTTAATTCCCTCAAGATATGTTGGCTGAAATTAGAGAATAAAATCTGCAATTTTAATGTGGAAATCAAGAGAAAATCAAGGGGAGGACATTAAGGATAAAGCCATGGAGAGATTTAAGGGAGAAAAGGTCTAAAACAAGTCCCGATTCATTCCTATTTTCACCCTAGATATTTGGCCGAAAATTAAGAGAAAAATCAGAAATAATCTTGGGAAAATCAGCAACAATATATTAGGGATTTATTTTGAAGCTTTTTGATTGGTTGGATGACACACAGAGCTGACCTGGCGCTACGTGATTGGTCGAAGCTGTGTGGCAAAGCTTGGCCGTTCCCCTATATAAACCCCCATAATTCAGAAATTTACTATATACGCGAAAGCTCTCTCCATCCTCTAGAGCAAGCCACGAAGTTCAAGCAAGGCCGAAGAAGAAGAAGAACCAAGCCGTGAGCATCATCATCCATTCTCCACCTTGAAGCTTGCTTTCGAGATTCAAGACTCCATACGTTTTATCTTTCATCCCCATCTCCATCTCACGGTGTAATTCAACCTCTTTCTTTGTAACCTTGTTTGATTTCGTTGGAATTGTTTCTAGTTGACATATATGTTTGAACAATTGTTAAATTCTGGAATTTTATGATTAATTGAGAATTTTCAGATTCATATATTGTAATTCGAGAGTTGCTTATGTGAGTTTGTTTAATTAAATTTGCTTTACAGAAAACTTTTATATGTTTATCTTATTTGGGTCGACACTTATAGGATTTGCATGTAATTGGTGCTAGGTTTAAGAACATAAATCAACTTTTTGCTTTGTGTGACTTGAATCAAAAGTAGTAAAGGTTTTGGACAAAGATCGAATTTAATTAACGAGGATTGCAATTAGGTGGACTTTTCCATACTAAGTTGTATACTTGAGTTGATAGCCTTTCTCTATGTCTAATGCGTTAAACATGTCATGATTGACTAGCTTTCTAGAGTTTGATTACATGTTTGATAGGATTGATCTAGGTGCTTTCGCTTAGGTTAATTAGCATTGAAAAGTAAAATATGGGAAATTGTTTGCTTTCGAACGTTTCACATGATCAACTCCTTTCTCATGACTTAGATGAACAATATTAGGGTTTGAATCGATTTCAATCATGGTTTCGGTTTTGATCTTTGTTCTCTCATTCCATCATTATCTTTATGTTTTTGCATTTTAATTGTTTTACTTATTTAGTTTTATTTTCGAAAACCAAAAACAAAAACCCCCCTAATTTCGTAAATAATGTTTATACTTGTGAATATCTTTGTGAATATTATACTTTGTTTTAATTTTAATTGTTTAATTGTTTGACAATGACAGGTGTACCCTCAATCCCCGGAATAGAACGATCCCTATTTGCTTATACTACTAACGATAT
This sequence comes from Rosa rugosa, assembly GCF_958449725.1. Classification (NCBI taxonomy): domain Eukaryota; kingdom Viridiplantae; phylum Streptophyta; class Magnoliopsida; order Rosales; family Rosaceae; genus Rosa; species Rosa rugosa. The sequence goes on from NC_084822.1 coordinate 24,542,646, forward strand.
TTTCAGGGTTAAATTATGCGCTTGCTCAAAGCGTATCACAATCAAATGCTGGTCAGGAGGACTCTGGTTGGTGAGTTTGGTGTCGACACAAGTGAGTTGTCTAGTCTTAAGAGTTATTACTGGCTGGACGAGAGGTGAGATGTTAAGGATTCACTGCTCCTGCGCTTTTGTCTTTGTCATACAGTTGTAGTGCAAGTTTAGAGTCAGTCATTATAGAGTTCCAGTGTGAAGTCTAGAGGTCATTTCTGGGTTAGAGATGTCGCCTAAAACTCGTTGTACGCAGTTCATTATTAATGAAGTTCTTATTTGATAAAAAAAAAAAAAAAGATTACAAGTTTATGGTGAAGTAGCAATTTATTTGTAGCTTATTTTGCTAATTCTGTATCTCCTTCCCAACTTGTTTACTGTAATATGTCACTAATAAGAATACCAGACACCAAGCCATCAGAGTCTTCAAATATTTTAAATACGCACACGATCTAAGACCGCTTTCCCATCAAGCATGCTGCTTTGCTGAAGTTCTAGGTAATCCTTATACTTCATCCCAACATATGCTGGTGGATGATTTCCATTTTCTACCAACTTTGATGCCGGAGTCACAACTACATCTAGAGATGGACCAGTTGGAACGGCAATAGATATTCTTGTACCTTTGTTGTTTAGCGCTGCTCGATGTATGTTGCTCCTGTACTTCCCATTGCTAAAGATCTGGTTGTGATATACAGTGTGTGGTAAAATTAAGATAAAGAATTAATCCTACAAGTTTCAACAATATATGTATCTCAGAGAAATTAAACAAGCTACATACGTACCTCAAGGTGATCGCCAGTGTTAACAAGAAAGGAGTTGGGTATGGCGTTGACATTGACCCACTTGCCATCGTGTTGCACTTGAAGGCCATTAATTCCATTTTGAATGAGGAGGGTGAGAAGGCCATGATCAGAATGAGGGGGCATGCCCAGTGCAAGCTCTGGCTGTGGGCAAGGAGGATACAAGTTTGCAATGAAGACCTGTAAACCTTCGGATTTCACATTTAAGGCCGTATCTAAGTAGTCAGCTTCCAATCCTAAGCTCAGTGATATTCCTTTTAGTAGTTCCCTTGTAACTTCTTTTGTTCTCTTGCAATACTCGGATGAAAGTTGACTATACCAACGCCAATAAAATGTAAATGAGTTTCACTCAATTCACAAGCAAAAACACAATATATACGTGTATCTGGCTGAACACCACACACACGCATATATATATATATATTAATGTACCACTAAAAATACAATAGTCAACAACCCTGTTTAATGCAAACACTGAAACACACACACACACCCTCCCTGTCTGTAGCAGAAAGTGTAGGGAATAATGGAACATGGAGAGTTAGCATGTGTAAAAAATATATGAATAATTCGATAATAAAAACAAATAATGGCTCTGTTCGATACTTTCATATGTATCATTCGAATATAGATTTATATATTGTATTGTTTTTAATAAAAGATAAAAATGGAAAACTGTAAATTCCTGCACAAATAATTAAACAGAAACTGTAAGAAATTGAAGAAATGTAATCAGGAAGCAATAAATGTACCTGAAGCCAGCGGGTTTATCAGGGAAGTGAAACTCAGGGTATACAAAAACCTTGAGAAAATCTCTCCAAAACAAGACTTTATCCACCGAAGCATTGAAGCTGGTGCCACACCTTATCGGGTCCAATACATGCTTCCCTTGATACTCGTGCTTCTCCTCCTCACTCAGATAAAAAAATCTTAAACTTCCATCCATGACCGCTTTCATCAGCTCCTCAGGAACACCATGATTGATCACCTATATATACGCACGTCCAGTTATTAAATATGAAATATCAATATGTAAAAGAAGTTGATCGAGCGAGCAGCCTAATTTTAGAAGAAAAAATTAAGAAAATATATGTACCAGGAAAAAGCCCCAGTCCTCGCATGCTTTACCAAGGTCGCTGATGGCTTTGGACCTCTGCTCCGGAGTACCAGATGTGAGAAGAGAGAAGTCAACGATGGGGATTTTTGAATCGTAATCTATCAAAACTGACTCATCTTGAGGATTAACGGGGTATGTATAAGTCGAAGGAATAGAAGTGACTTGTGATGACTCTGAAAGCTTCTTGACGCTGGTCAGTATTGGCGGTAGAGCAGTATGTGAGTACTGTGTAACTACTGGATCCGTTGCTGCAGCCATAGAAACAAGAGAGAAAGGGAGAGAGAAATGTATGCGATAGATAAAAAATAGGTCGAAGTGATGTAGAATATAATTGTATTTTTTTTTTCTCGAGTTGTGCTTTCCAGAATGTGTGGCTCCTAAGGCATCAGGCATGCCGCATGCACACACTGACGCGGCTGTAAGATAAAACAAAAATCTACTATGTGTCAAACGATAACGGAAATAAACGGTGAAAAAAAAAAATACAAACAAAGTAACCACCGCTTTCCTCTTTCTCAGAAAAAAGAAAGGAAATGATACATATACCGCAGCTGCAACTTATGTGTACCTTTTCTTTTAGGGATAATGACCACTTACCCATAGAATACCAAAATATACCTCATACACTCTACCAACTTATTTTCAACCTTATTTACACAAAAGTATTCTCTTTTTCTCCAAACTATTCTTTTCACTTAATGTTTATACCATTAGTACCCTTCTCTCTCTCCAATTCTTGCTTTTACTATTAATTTATTTCCTATTATTTTACTTTTGATGAAATACGGTGGGCCCATCTTGAATTTATTTGTCTAGATTATAATTGCAGCTAAATTTCATCCTCTATATTCAAAGATAAACTGTTAAATTTTACTATTCATAATTTCGATCGTTGACAAACTTGAGTTAATTGCTATCTGTAATATTACGAGCAAAAAATTGAACAAAGAAAGAGAAAAGTTGAGAAAATTAAAAGACTGTAGAGAAAGTCTTAGAAGAGAAACTCCTGATTACTGAGATATCATTTTTAGACTTCAAACAAGAATCTATAAGACTGAGCAGAATATTGAAAATCTCTTATATACTCTGAAAGAGGAACAAAAACCTCTTGATTACATGAGCATTGGTTAGATCCGCAAATCACTGGTATCAGAACTTGCAAAGAGCTCAAAAGGGGAATCCCCAATGAAAATAATGTCTGATTTAATATTAGAGAAGTTGAATTCTCTACTTAAATCCTCTGATGAGAAACATCAGACCCTGCAGAAAGAACTATCTAGATGTCAAGATCATCTAGAAAAACTACCTGATATACTCTACCAATTAGAAAAATTGGAAAACAAAATAGACTATATCAAGGAACTTCCAAAAACGGAAGAAGAAAAGCTAACAAATGTTAGCAGAAAAATCAATGAACAGCAAAAAACGCTGGATTCTATGAAGATTATATTGAAGGACAAGAAATTGCCTACAGTAAAACCAAAGAAAACTAATGGATTCAAACCATTAGAAAGACCAGAGAAAAATCCTGTTCCAAACATGATTTTTCTGGAACCATCTACTAGTCAAACTAGTATTCGGTATGAAAACCCGAAAGAAACCAGAGATGTCAAAATGATGAGCATCTTCGGAAAAAAGAGAGTACAACTCCTAAATGCTGAAGAGTTCGAATACAATGAAATCGAACATGAGGTAAAAAACTCCTCAATTCCAAAGTTAGATTTTAATCAAATCTACAAAATGAGAAAATTTGACCAGATGGATAGCCATCATTTCAAATTATTGGAATTCACAACCCCCTCTACAACAAGAGAAACAGATCTCTTGATGATCACTCCTGCAGAAGTTGCCAGGGCAAAAACAAAAAAATTTCAATTTATGCACATTGAAGCAGTCCAAGTTGGCATAAAACTTCTTGCCCGAGAAGACATAAACTGTTCAGTTCTATGTGTCTTACAAGACAATAGACTAACAGATTTTCAAGCTAGTTTGTTGGGAACACTTGAAGCATCTCTATGCAATCAAGTAGCTTATTTCAACTGCTTCCCAAATTTCTCTACCAGCTTGAAAGACGCAGCTCACTGTCTCAGACTGAGAGTCAAGACAGATGGCATATCAATGAAAAAGGATATGCAAGAACTCGCAATAGTATACATAATATACTATAAACTAATGAGTACCACAGTAGAACCAAAGACAAGGATATCTAATATCCCAGGTCTCACTACTGGATTCCTCACCAGTCAGAAGAACCATTCACAACAGATTCACAAAGTTGCTTGGAATGAAGTGACTTTTCCTATTGAATGGAAAATGTCTGGTCCGAAAAAACCAGCAGAAAATGCGAAAGCAAAAGTCTATGAAAGTAGAAAGACTGGAGAAATCAGTCTAAATTTTGACCATCACAGGAAAAGTGATATCTATCCTGAAAATATCAGGATGAACAAAAATCTTCTTAGAAGAAGCTACAGCACTAGAGAAGAAGCTAGTAGCAGTAGTACCAAATTCTCTGTCGAAGAACCAACAAAGCCAATCACTGAAGAAGAATTAGAAGCTGATCTGAACAGACCAGTTACTATGCTTAGAGCATAAAAGCTCTATGATCTCTATGATGAAGCAGATGCTTGCGAAAATCCTGAACGATTAGAAAAACTAATCGAAGAAATGAAAATTTTCAAACCAGGAAAGGAAAGAAAACTCCTTCCTTATCAAGATATTGAAATGGAAGAAGGAGAAAGCTCCAAAACTTTCATCATTCGAGAAAAGGGAAAACTGAAGCTCCCTATACAGAAAGCCCCTACGAGAAAAAATGGAGAAAGAAATTCCCAAAGATTTATCCCATAGGATAAGATACCCAGAGTACCAATTTCCAATTATGGTATCTGGCTAGATCTAGACAAAGCTCTAAACAAGAGAAAACTCTTGACCAATGGGTAGATAGCCTGATGATGGCCTCTGCTCTTACCCTTGGAAAATTCGAAGCACCAGATCTTCAGATGTACTTTGAAACTCCTCTCACCGGAGTAGCAAAAAAGTATTACTTCTCTTTCAAAGAGACTGCCAGAGGAAAAGACTGGCTAGAAGAAATCAAATCTTCAAAATCTCCGTATGATTTTGCAGTACCCCTGTACGATCACTTCTGTGGAGATCTCTCAAATCTATGTGAGAAGGCTAAAGAAACGGCCAAATCAAACATCTATGCTCTCAAAATTTGTGACATGAGATATTTTGAAGAATACATGAATGAATTTCAAGAATATTACTGTACAATTGGGGAACTAGAGAATACTGATCTAGTTAATTTGTTGCACAGAAAACTCCCTGAACCATGGAGAACAGCTGTAAGAGAAAGTATAGTTGACAAACCAATTGAAAGATTTTCAGTTGGAGGAATTGCCGACAGAATCAGGCAATTACTAAAAGAGCAATGCAAAACCAATCTTAGAGCAAAGATGGCTAAGAAACAACTCAAAGGAGTTGAAAATTTCTGCTATGGAATACTGGATATGCCAAGCAACTGGGGATGTCATGAATCTAAGTTCCACAGAAAAAGAAAATAAAAATATTACTCTAAAAGATTCAGAAAGAGTAACAAGAAAAGAGATTGGAAATTCAAGAAGAGTTCCAACTTTAAGAAACAACAGGATGAAGATCCTAAAAAGAAATTCTTCAAGAAAAAGAAGAATACTAACCATCAGAGTAAACAACCAAGCAAGAAAGCTTGCAGATGTTGGTTATGTAAAGCTGAAGGGCACTATGCCAATGAATGCCCGAAAAAGGGTAAAAGATCTACTAAAGCTCTATTTGACGAATATGAGCTCATAGTAGAAACAGCGAATATGAAAGGCTACGAAATAGCCTATTCTGATGATGAAGAAGATGACAGGTCAGTTTACTCTGCCTGGTCTGAAGAAAAATCATCTGACTCTGAAATAGATTCCGAAGTAGAATACTTAGAATCTAGACAGATGAATGTTCGACACATAAAAAACTGGGAAGAAAGTAAGACAGAATCATTAATGTCTTCTTATTAGGTGAACCCTCGTACATTCGTTTGTGACTACTGCCTATGTCACGAAAAGAATGGACTTCCTATGTTTTGTGAAGAGTCAAAAAAGACTTATCACAAAGAATACTTCATAGCTGAAGCGAGAAGAAAAACCAAGAATGGTCTTATCAGCCAATTGGTGGAACAAGAATATGAAGAATATTTCTCTGAACAAAAAAAGAAAGAAATAGAACCTTTGTTCCAAGAAATCATGGAACCATCTTCCTCAAAAATAAAGGAAGAAAAAATCGATGAAGAAAAAATCGATGAAAATATAGAACTTGTTGAACCACCAGAAAATGTTCCAGAAGAATGCAAACCATTCATACCACAGGAACAAGCTCAAGAAAATGAGCTTAAACAGTCGAAAATCGTCTCTACTAGTAGATACAACAACTACATAGAGATTGGATTAAAATTCCCTGATCACAAGAAATATCATCTACATGCATTTGTAGATAATGGATCGGGATTCACTGTTGCAAAGAGATTTGCAATTCCAGAAGAACTCTGGAAAGAAGATAAGAAAAGAACAGCTACTGGTGTCACGTTTGACGGAAGTCACCTTACCAAAGTAGCAAAAAAATTTCATATCACCATTGGTGGAGGAACATTTATCATCCACAATGTTTGGCAATCTGAAGGTCAAGGATCCGATTTCTTGTTGGGAAATGATTTTATTCTCCAACAGAGATTCATCCAGGATGAAGAAGCAATAGGATTCAGAAAAGGAGAACGGGTGTTCTGGGCAGACAGACTTATACAAGCAAAAAGTATAGTAGGTCCAAACTTTACTACTCAGTATCAGAGATTGCAACAGAATAGTGGTGATCTTACCCCCTACAAACCCAAATTTGAACCCATACTCCAAATTAAACAACAAGAAGAATTACTTATTGAAGAATCTTCTGAAGAAGAAGAAGAAACTAGTGAAGATGAAGAAGCTAGTTTCATCCATGAGCATAACCTTAAGCATTTTCAGAATAAGCTTGAGTCCCAAAACATTCCTACTCTTGATAAAATCAAGAAACTACTCGAGCAGAATATCGATGTAGATCCCTAGAAATTTTTGGAAAAAGACCCAGTGGTCTGTGAATTAAGATTACATGACATGAATGTCATATGTCATGTCAAAGCCATTCCTTAGTACAAAGAGGAAGATCAAAAAGAATTCAGAAAAGATATTGAAGATCTCCTGAACAAGAGATTAATTCAACCATCCACTAGCCCTCATCATGCTCCAGGATTCTACATGAGAAATCATGCAGAAAACCTCAGAGGAAAAGCTAGAATGGTCATTGACTACAGAGATGTCAATAAGAAGACCATTAAAGACGGTTATCAATTTGCTCAAGTACGAGTACTGATCAACCAGCTCAGAGGAACTAAAGTATTTTCAAAATTCGATGCAAAGTCGGGTTTTTGGCAAGTCAAGATGCATCCTGAGAGTTTGCCTCTTACTGCATTTGGAACACCACAAGGACATTACGAATGGTTGGTAATGCCTTTTGGTCTGAAACAAGCCCTCTCAATCTTCCAAAGAAAGATGGATAACATCTTCAAACATGTGGCTGAATTCTGCGTCATCTATATTGATGACATCCTTGTCTTCTCCAAAAACAGAGAAGAACACATGAAGCACCTCCACGAGGTTGTAAAGCTAATAGTTCAGCATGGAATTATCCTAGGTGAAAAGAAAATCTTCTTTATCCTCGATGAAGTTGATTTCCTAGGAATAAACATCAAGAATGGAGTAATAAAACTCCAACCACACATCCTTGAGAAGATCTGGAAGTTCCCAGATAGAATTCCTGATGCTAAGAGTCTAGAGAGATTCTTAGGAGTCATTAATTATGGGAGAGATTTCATTCCCAAAATCTCAGGGCTAACAGCAATGTTATCTCCTAAAACAAGTTCCAAAAGAAAATGGAACTTCACAGAAGATGATGAAAAAATTGTGAAGCAGATAAAAAGCTCTGCAAAAATCTCCCTCCTCTACAACAACCAGAGGAAAATGATGAAATTATCCTCCAAACAGATGCGAGTGATAATTACTGGTCCGGTGTAGTTTTGGCAAAAACGCCTGAAACTAACATCGAAAAGATCTGTAAATTTTGTAGTGGCAAGTTCAGCCCTGCATAACTAAATTATCCCACAGGGGAAAAAGAAATTTTGGCTGTCAAGAAAACGATTTTAAATTCTCCAACTTTTCTTGGAAAACCCTTTACTGTTCGCACCGATTGTGCTAGAGTAAAGAATTTCAAAAACTTTAAACTTGATAAAGCTGCTGATAGAGGAAGATTAGCAAACTGGCAATTATTTCTTAACCAATATGATTCTAATGTTGAATTAATTGCAGGAAACAATAATTATCTTCCACACGCCTTAACCAGAGAAATGGCCATGTTCAGCCGAAAAGATGACGACGAAAGTCGCAATCCAAGAAGCAGAAGATCTGGGAAAGAACATGAAACTATTGAGGATCCCAAAGAAAAAATCCTCAAAAGATTCCTGCTAAGTCCCAAAGGACTAGCCACAACTGATCAATCCCAGGGTAAAGGATTGGCTAGCCCGTCTCAAACGGCAAATGGTAAAGTCTCATCAAGACTGTTGATGGCTGTTGCTTTGCCAAAAAGCAAACCAACTCCAACTGGAATTATAATGTTTTTAATTATGAATTAAGAACCTTTGCTGATCCTGTGTTCAGAACTGGCAGGAGGCTAGCATACCACCAAAAGGCAATCTTAGATAACCTCTTATTTGCTTTTCAGGAAAGAAACAGTGGCATCATGTTCCCAGCTTTGTTCGCTTTAGCTGAGGAACTCCATGAAAATGCTAGACCGCAGCATGAAGAAGTTCAGCAGAGTGCTGTTCGAAGTGAAAAAAATTCACTATCTGGAAGATCCAGAAAGTGCTAGAATTCCTATCATAGCATTAAAATAAACAGATTGGTTTGAATTCCATAATCTGATAGGAAGTCACAATTCTGAGGACTGTATTCCTCCAACCCTCTTCATTGTTGCAGGACTTTATGTTGGAAGATACGGAGTTAATGTTCAGAGTGAACATCCTCAAGAACACAAGCTTTCGCTTGTTGAAAACGGTTTTGTCCATAATCTATGGACCAAAACAAATGATGATCTCAAAGGCCTGCCCCCTATCATCGTCAACACAGTCAAAAATGTCAGAAAAAATGACTGTACTCTTCGACTGAAGTTCAGATCTACTCCACCAGAATGGATTCACAGAACAAACGGTAAAGTTGAATATATTTCTCCTTATCATTACGTGAGAATTATTCAAAAAAGATATCTTCAGCCCGCCTGTGTTGGATACAATGGCCAGCTAAATTCAAGTATTCCATGGATGAAGGCCATGTCTCTTGAATACATTTAGAAGATCATCCAAGAAGATACCAGAAACACTTTCCTGGCAGCAGGAGAAAAAACAATAATCACTGCCTATGATCATGTTGGACGATAATCACAAGGAAAGAGATGGACTCGACACTGGCATGCTTACAGTGGGTTGAAAAGCTTGAAAATGACAACCACTACAAGATGTATGTAGATACAGATGTCGAGGAAAATGCAACTACTGCCAGAATAGCCAGGATGGACAGCAACTCCTTTGTCCTCGGCCACAACTCAGAAACGGATGAGAACATGTGAAGTAGCAGGTGTAGAAAGCACCGAAAAGTACTTTTGAACTCTTCCCAAAAGCTGCTTTTGCTTTTAAAAAAAAGAACAAGGTGAAAAACATTTCACCTAAGGGAATCTGCTTTTCGCCAACCGACCTCCATCATCAGGAGCACTCACGAAAGCAGAAATTCACGGAGTTGTTCTGTACATTTTGTTGTTTTGAATTCCAGTTTGAATTCCGCTCCCTATATAAGGAGCTTTAAGTTTCATTTGTAAGGCATCGAAAATCCTCCTCAGATCAAAAACTTCCACCACCCAAAAATAGTTTAAGAACTTGAGCAGAAGAGTCTTCTCTCAAGAAAGAGAAATGCCATAGTAGCAGTGTGCTTCCTTCCTGTCTAGTGTGAAGTGTGCTTTCATTACAAGTAAGTACTGTAATCATTCTCATGGATAGCTAAACAACTTTTAGCTGTTTACCTGAGAATGAGGCTCTGAATTCTTAGCCTGTAATTATGTTTAAATAAATATTTTCAGTGTGCTCATCCACTTCATCATGTCTTTTATAGAATTTGAAAGTTATATATTGTTATAGATTATGTTCGGCCGTTATCTCATACTACCTTTAAGTTCAGATTTCCAGTTTCTTAAGAAAATTAGCCTCAGCTTAGGACAGAAACAAGCAGCAGTGATTCCGCCTGTTAAAGTAACCGTTAGGCAGTGAGCCGTTAGGTGAAAAACGTTGGCATTTTGAAGGCTAATTTTGTTTTTCTCAGAAGTTTAAACAGGTTTTTCTAAGAAAAAGTGAATTTTGAATCCAAAAGTCAGCATATGATATATTTGGCACTACCTTAGAAAGGACTACCCTTATGAGTCTTTTCCCCTAAGAGTTTGTGTACTTGGGCAAAATACCAACTTGGTTGATTGATTGGGCAAAATACTCCATGATTTTGGGCAAACGGGCTTAACCCCTTTCTTTTATGCATTATTGGAACTTATGTGTACCTTTTCTTTTATATTATGTGATTTTTCTTTCATTTTTCAATTCATTTTTCTACTTTCTGAGAACGCATATAGTTACTTGTGCATATTCATTATATGTTCCATTTCAATTCTGCTAATGTCAAATATTATGGACTTTTCATTTACTGACCACTGGGTGGCTTTTCAAACAAGCCATGGATATCAATGACTATCAGATGTCTTATCAGATACCAATTGCTATCAAATGTCTCTGGGCATATTTCTAGTAGCAACGTATGTGTTATTCTTGTGTTTTTATTTTTTATTAGTTGTAGGGAGAATTTCACAAATGATCATTAAATTATGACTCATTCGACACGTTTTCAAAAATATCACTTGAGTCCCTCAACTTTAAGTCTTTTATTCACTTTACTACTATCGTTAACCTTATCGTCAAATTCTTGTAAATAACAAAAACTCTCAAGGATATTTGTGTCAAGTTGATAAGTACATAAAAATATTTTAAAAAAATGTAGATGTTTTTGAGGTTTTTTTTTTTTTTTTTGGCAAAGTGATGTTTTTGAGGTTCACTGGTTCCTGCTAACAACCTCACACAGAAGTCCATCAACTGAGTTCCTGCAAAATTTACCAGAAGATGAGTTGGTGCTAAGAATGAGGCATACCTTTGAATCTCTAGGCTACCATACTAGTTCTACTTCTCTCATCTTTTGGCTACAAGCATAAACCATTCGAATTCTTTTTGAGGAATTGAATTCCATCTGCTTTAATTGCTACCTATCTAGGCCTCCTCCTTTGTTTGAATTTGGCTAAAAGGCCACTTCTGCCTTCTTCAAATTGGGTAAAACTCTAATGCCGCCAGACTTGGATATCCTCACAATCCAAAAAAGACGAAACACACCTATAAGTTCTTGGCTAATGGTTGTAATTGATTATAATACCAATAAATCAAAGAAGCTGCTATCTATCAATCTAGAACTTTACAGAACAAGAAATGCGAATCAATCTGGATCAGGAATTGAATCACGCCATTGAGGTGAAGCTAACCCAATCAGTGCGACGTCCTTTAGTGGGACGGAAGGATGAGATATTGAGATATGAACGGATTGTGTCGGTGGATAATCGGGTCGGAGATGGATTTTGGGTTGTTTTGTCTGAAACGGATTTTGGATAATTGGGTTGGAGATGGAGATCGATTTTGAGTTGTTTTATTTTTTTAATTTAAAAATGAATTTTTGATTGGACAAATCTACCCTTGATTGTATCGGTCTATCATCTTAATTTTAACGACATTTACTAAAATGAATAACGGAATAAAAATTGAGTGACTAAAATGATATTTTTAAAAACTGAATGACCAAAGTGTCGAATAAGCCATAATTCAGTGGTCATTTGTGAAATTTTTCCTTAGTTGTATATGATGAAAGCTGAAAACTGTTAGAACTTAACGTAATGTAAAAGGCCAAAAATAGAAGACCTGATTGGGAATGTGATCTTTATCGAGCAGTATAACTGGAAATAATCTTACAGTGGTTTCGACTTTGATATAGCATTTTCGTTTGGACAAAATCTTGGGCATAGACAAAGTTTCCATTTAATGCATTTGAAACAATTGTTATGGCAAAAAAATGTGAAAAGATAAAACAAAGTTACTTAACTTTACTAAGTCTCTTAGTGAAATCATCATAAAAATGCAAGGATAAAATGGTCGACATGTATATTATAAATTGGAAGGAAAAAATTTATTTTGGAGCCCAAGACATTAGTCGGTCATCTGTAGTCCAAATCCTAACCCTTAAACACTCTTAAGAGCAAGTCCACTCGTTGAGGTTGGCAGGTCAATACTATTCACTGCTTTTTGCCTTTCATTTCCACCATTTAGGTTATCATATCAGATACGGTTCACAAAAAGTCACCGAATGTCAGTTGGCATGTCAAAAAATTGACCTTGAAAGTGACCTTTTGTGAACAGTATATGACCTGCCAACCTAAATGGTGGAAATGAAAGGTAAAAGCAGTGAATAGTATTGACCTGCCAATCTCAACGGGTGGACTTGCTCTAAGAAATACCAAATGCATTTTTGATAATTTTTTAATTGATCATGGTAACAGGTGATACGCTCAAAGTAAGCATATAATTTAACCCTATAAGATATCATTGTTAGTACGCAGTAAATAGGGATCGTTCTAATTCGGGGATTGAGGGTACACCTGTCATTGTAAGACAAATAAAGAATTAAAATAAAACAAAGTATAATGTTTACAAGTAACGAAAATAAGGGGGGTTTTAAGAATTGGTTTCCGAAAATTAAAAGAAACAAAACAAAGAAACTATACAAACACAAGTACAAGAATGAAACATAAGAAACATAGATCAAAACCAATTCCATAATCAAATTCGATTCAACCCTACAATTGTTCTTCCAAGTCATGAGAAAGAAATTGATCATGTGAAACATTCAAAGCAAATGATTTCCCATATTTTACTTTCCTTTACTAATTAACCTAAGTGAAAGCACCTAGATCAATCCTATCAAACATGCAATCAAAGTTTAGAAAGCTAGCTAATCAAAACATGTTCAACGCAATAAACAAGAGAAAGGTTATCAACTTAAGTGCACAACTTAGTATGAAAAAGTTCATCTAATTGCAATCATTTTCCATTAAATTCGATTCTTGTCCAAAATCTTTACTAGTTTTGATTCAAGTTCACAAAACTATTAGGTGAATCATAAACTTAAACCTAGCACCAATTATATGCAAACCCTAAAAGTTTCGAACCATTTAAGACAAACATATAAAAGATATCAATCAAGCAAATTTAATTGAACAATCTCACATAAGCAACTATAGAATCACAATCATAGGAATCGAAAATTCATTCAATCATAAGAATTCGGATTTAAACTTTGTTCAAACATTGTTGTCAACTAGAAACAATTCCAACGAAAATCAAACAAGGTTACAAAGAAAGAGGGCGAATTACACCGTGAGATGGAGATGGGGATGGAGGCTTGACGTTAGATTCTTGAATCTTGGAAGCAAGTCTTCAAGGTGGACGATGGATGATGATACTCACGGCTCATTCTTCTCTTCTTCTTCCTTGCTTGAAACGTTGAAAGTGAACTAGAGGATGGAGAGAGTCTTGACGTTATGGAGAGAAATTTCTGAATTATGAGGTGTGTCAAACGTCAACATATGAGGGAGTATATATAGGGGAACGACAAGGGCTCTCCAAGCTTCTTGATTCTTCTATTATTTTCCAAGGAATTATAATAAAATGCCACATAACTCCAACCAATCGAAAATTGCCATGTAAGCCCTATTGTGTTGTCCAACCAATCAAAACTCTCGAAAATAATTCTAAATCCCCTTAATATATATCCTTGCCGAAATTATATAAGGATTTTCTGATTTTCTTCATGAATTTCGGCCAAAATTCCTTTAGGGAATTTAGGGATGAATCTAGACTTGTTTTGGACCTTTTTCTTGTTGCACACACTTCTTCTTTCCTTAAAACTCTCCCTAAGAAATCTCCAAGCGTAATCTTTTATTTTCTTCTTGATTTTCACGCCATCTCTCTCTCTTTTTCATGACAAACACATAAGTCATCCCAAAAATATCTCTTGACGTCACAAAACCCTAATTCCAATGGGCTTTTATCCATTTGCCGAAATCCACAATAGTCTAGAAGGATCTTGGGCCTCCTTGCACCATCTTCAAGCCTTAAAGTCTCCTAGTGCCTCCAGAAATCTTCCTCCAATGTCAACTTCCTTTATTTTTCTACTCATGCTTCCTTGTTTGCTCAGGAGTCTTGTTTTGAAAAAGTTTCCTTTTTTGAACAGGTTTCCTGGTTGAAACAGGAAAACTTTATTTCTTTGTTTCAGCTCATTTATGCAGTCCTTGAGCTCCTTCCAACGTTCTCCAGCTTTTCTTTCCCTTTTGAGCTTATTTCAGCTTGTTTGCTCCAAGGACCTGAAAATAGAAACTATTACTAAAAATGGAAACTTTCTAAAAACATTAACTTTCCTAAACAAGAAAGATTCATTTATGGAAATAACTAAGTAAATATGAGAAAATAACAATTAAAACGTCGCATTAAAATGCTCCTATCAAAATCTCCCACACTTAGCTTTTGCTAGTCCCTTAGCAAAATCAAAACACAGACACAACTAAGACTCAACGAAATTTAAAGAAAGAAAGACTCAAACGTTACAATATACAAAGACTCTATTGCCCTTCAACATTTTGTCTCAGAAATCTCTTACTTTCACAACATCAAGATTAGCACTCAACCAAGAATCAATGTTTCGGCATTCGAGAGTTAATTAAAACACATAATCCACATATGAATAAGTAGAACTTGGTTGTGACAATGGTGATGGGGTGGATCTCAGCATGTTTTAGACAAGTATGATTCATATCCTCACAAGGTATATCCACTCTTTCTTCTCTCAGATCAAGGCAATGCTTAATAGCTTATAATCACTCAATTATATGTGAGAGAATATATTTTAAGGCAATCAAATAGCTCACATATATAAGAAACGAAAAACACTTTGTGAATATAATTTTTTTAGATCTCATGAAAGATATCAACTGCTTGCACGAATGGACCCAAGCCATAGGTTCAACTCTTATAACTCATCTCCACAGATCAAAGGATGTCCCATCTTAAGGATCAAAAATGTCTTATTAAGGGTTGTAATGAGGCCAAGGCTCAAGTTTTAAGAAATGAAAGGTAAGGAATTTAACAAAGTGTCCTAAAAACCTAGCAGAGCTCATGTAGATGTAGAGACTTCTAGAAATCCACCAAGGCATACAAAACGTCACACCCATAGAGGCAAAATAAAAGGGCCTAATGTCTTCATGTTGGACCCAATCTTCATTGTAAACTTCCTTTGAACTCTTCCGAACTGGACAAAGGCCAAATTTTCCAATAGTGGGCCTTCAATTGAAAACAAACTCCAAACTCACCATAAACATTCTTTCTTTTTTCTTTTCTAGTTGTATACATTTTTTTTTTCATTTCTTTTTCATTTTCTTTTTCACGGCTTTCACATAATTTTTTCTCATGGACAAGTCTACCCCCACACTTGAACTTTCACCTCTTCTAAATCTTCATCCTTAACGTCAAACCCATGTAGTAAGTCTCAAAAGATAGCTTCACTAAGTTTTTAGAACAAAGGGTAGGATTGTAACTATACTAAGGTTTAGGGGTTAATGATTTTAAGGGTGTTGAAAGAAAAGGCTCAATGTAGGCTCAAAGGGTTTTATCTAGGGGAGTCCCACGACGGGCACAAATGGGGATACAAGCTTATTTGGCAATGGTGGTAATTCCTAGGGTGCCTTTATCCTTTCCAGAATCAGGGACATGTATTGATAAAAGTCTCAACAAGCACAAGAGTGAATTCTAGCATTCTCTAGTCCATTAAACTTAATCTATGACAAGCAATCAATCAAATGAAAGAATAATGAGATCATCAAAATATCGCCAAGAAAATAAGAATATATTTTTCATTTATCACTCCAAGAAAAAGGGACATGGGCTCAATTATCTCACATGGGCTTTTATGAATCAAAACTCATCTTAACATGCTCATAATCTGTACCAAGGTCACGAAATCCATATCCACTACTCATGCATATATTTTTCATATATCTCAATTAACCAAAGAATACCATTTAAAATCATCTCAATATTGTGATCCTCTCTTAGCCATAATTTCAGAGATATAAACTCATCCTAGACAGTTGAAAGGGCATCCTATGACTCAAAACAAAAATAAAAGCAACGAAATGTTTTATTTTTTTGATATTTTTCAATTTTTTTTTGTATTTTCCAATATATATGACTCAAGAGTCAAGACAAAAGTATATGACTTGGATGCATAAACTCTCGCAAGCGTACAAATCATGTCAAGATAGGGAAGTATTAAGCCCAAAATTATCGTACCACGGGGATTAGTGTCTAACCCACAATCCTTGGGTAGTCGGTACTAAAGTCACTAAGCAAATAAAATAAAGGAAAGTAAAACAAATAAAAATGCTACTCTAAGGCACCAAGCCTTAGCAATGCTCGGCTTTGGTTCTCACCAAAGCCTAATCAAAGCTATGAGCCTAGTGATGACTATTTACAATGAAGTAGGAAATGTCACCGAAAATGGTAATTTGAATTTCTAGAAACTAAAATGCAAGAATTTAAATGAAAACTCAAATAACAACTAAATTAAATAAAGTAATGCAAAGTAAGAAATGATATAGATATGGGATTGGTAGCTAGGGATGAATCCTAACCCTAATTTAATGCTCTAGATGCTAATTTGATTTACGTGCAATTTATTAAAAATGGTAGAAGCCGTACCCAAGGCTTTTCAAGGCTCAAGGGCCAAAATTCCCTTTCATGGTATTCCTACTCCGGTTCAAGGGCCGTAGGAACTCACTTGACATGAATTAGAGCCGGTTCAAGGGTCACTAATTCACATCAAGAGGCCTAGAGATCGAGGAATTAGGCAACCAAGCTCACCATAATTGCAATCAAGCTAATCATGTAGTGAACCATGCTT
Organism: Rosa rugosa; assembly: GCF_958449725.1. Classification (NCBI taxonomy): domain Eukaryota; kingdom Viridiplantae; phylum Streptophyta; class Magnoliopsida; order Rosales; family Rosaceae; genus Rosa; species Rosa rugosa. The sequence goes on from NC_084822.1 coordinate 24,559,826, forward strand.
ATATCTCCCACGATTATTAAATCGGGGTTCTAGCTCTAAAATCTAAGGATGTCATCCCCTAAATTTCAATATAGAAATATTAAAACACATACCCAAGAGTTGACAATTCCTAAGCATGCATTCTAATCAATTATCACTAAACACAAGCATCCAATAATTAACAAATTTCATATATAAATTAAATTAAGCATCCATTACATCAAATTTGGGTTAGGGCACACAACCCTAACCCCCAACAAAGAAATTACTCACAACCCATAATTATGAACATCAAAGATACAAAATTCAAAGAGAAAAGATTATAGAAGTGTAGGAGAAAACAAAGGTAGCCACAATTAGCTAGAAAGCTAATATGACTTCCCTTGAATTACAACTCCCACAAATACCTAAAGCTTGAATCTTGTAGCTCTTGATGAATCCTTGAAGCTTGTGTGAGAAATTCTACAAATACCTAAAAGAAAACTAAAACTAATTTAAAAAACTGGAGGAGGAGGTGAGAGCAGCCCAAAGGCTGCCCCCAATTCTGTGCGGCGCTGGAGGTTGAGAGAGGAGAATAGGGTCGTGGTCTCTGCTTTTAAATAGAGAAGAAGGGATAACTCTATCCGAACTGTGTTGTTTTGGTCGAAGAGAAAAAGGATAAGGATGGTGGTCAGCGTGGAAATGTGGTCTAGGTTAATTAGAAAACAATTGTATGCCACATGATGGATAATTGCATCTGTCATGTGTCAAGGTTGGATTGGTACCGGTAATCAACCTTTTTTTTTTTTTTGATACGAAATGTAGAACCTTAAATACGAAGGCCACGAGGACCTCCACAGTTTACAGAATCAAATAAGATAGCTTTAGAAACAGCAGGTGGGAAACGATTAACCCACCACACACGATCCGAGAGAGAGTGGCCCAAGTTGGCGACAGAATCAGCAGCAAAATTTGCCTCCCTAAACACATGTTTAAAGGAAATGGTAGAGAACGAAGTAGCCAGAGTTTTGACATCCCGAATGATTTTACGCAGTCTCCAAGGTGGGTGGGAAACTCCATTAACTGCATCAATAACAAGTTTGGAGTCTCCCTCAACCTCAAGGAACTGAATTCCCCTATCCTTTGCCGCAGCAAGACTATCACGTAAAGCAACGGCCTCCGCCATTGGAACAGTGGCATGACCCGAATTTGTTGCACTTGCCAGAATTGGGTTTCCAGAGTGGTCTCTGAAGATGAAGCCCGATACAGCAGCACCAGACTTGACAGATCCATCAAAATTAATCTTGATTGTATTTTGCTGAGGCGGCCTCCAGCGGATGTGGTTTGGTTCTTGGCTGGAGTAGACCTGGGTTGCAGCCTGCGGATCCTGTGTTGCAGCGTGCGGATCATTGTCCAGCATCTGAAGAACAGCCTGTGAAGCTGACACAACATTGCATGGCACTGCAGATACACCTTTGAAGATAAGGTCATTTCTGGCTTTCTAAATCTGCCAAGCTAAAACAATGACTTTCGCAAATAGTTTTTGATCATAAGGTCTATTACTGAACATTTCAGCAAAGACCTTTAGATAGCCTTCCTTCCAGTCAATGGGTGCAGAGATCCCTGCAAGCCTCCATATATTCAAAGCAAAAGGACAGTACCCAAAGAGGTGGTCAGCTGTTTCATTATCAGTATTACAAACAGGACAGGAATTATCTAAAACTGACCCAAACCTTGAAAGTCTATCTCTTGTTTTTAATCTGCCACGGAGGAAAAGCCAGGCAAAGATTTTAACCTTCGGCGGGACATTCAGCTTCCACATCTTATTAATGAGATCCATATGGTTGTGCTTATTTGTGTTTTGTAATTGAAGCCAGGTTGCCGATTTGATTGAGAACTTCCCACAAGAAGAGGGGCCCCAAACAAATTCATCATCCTGGTCTGATAATGGTATTGGGATTCCTATAATCTGATTAACTGTTTTATGATCAAAGAAAGAGTACAATTTAGGTAGATTCCATGTACCTTCAGTTATGTAATCAGCCACTGTCTCCTGCCAGTTAATGTGAGCTTTCTGCATGTCATTTAGCAGGTTGCAGAGGGGGAAATCAAAGGCCCAGTTAAAGGTCCAGAAATTAATTGTTCTACCATTTCCCACAATCCATCTCATTCCCTTGAGAACCAGGTCCCTACTGTCCAAAATTCCCTTCCAAGCCAGAGAACCTGACTGCTTCTTTTTAACCTGAAAGAAATTAGAGGTTTTCAGATATTTTTTCCTTACAATTTGAGTCCACCAGTTATCATGATCACTACAGACTTTCCAGGCAAGCTTAGCCAAGGCTGCATTATTGAAGAAAGCTGAAGGTCTAACTCCAAGCCCTCCCATGGCCTTAGGTCGGCAAATTTGCTCCCAGGCCACCGGAGGACATTTCAAATCGGATCCCCAAAAGAAATCCCTTGCCTGTTGATCCATTTTGTTGGTTAACTTTTTTGGACATTTGAAACAAGACATAACATGATTAGGCATACTAGCTAGATTAGCCTTAATCAAGGTTAATCTACCAGCCCTAGAAAGAGTGCCCCGCTTCCAACCACTAAGTTTACCTGCCATTTTGAGAAGTAGTTCCTTTGCATTGATCGGATCCTTCCAAAAAATCACATTGTGTATTCCAAGGTACTTACCAATGGTTGACTTATGTTGTATGTTGAGAATGTCCGTGATCTCCTGTTTCAGAGCAGCTGGTACTCTAGGTGAGAAGTAAATAGAGGATTTATGGTAATTGATTTTCTGCCCAGAAGCAGCAGAGAACTCATTAAGGACACCAACAATATTTCTAGCAGACTTCTTAGAAGCTTTACCAAAGATAAGGCAATCATCTGCAAACATGAGGTTAGAGATTCTAAAACCCAGTGGGGAAGATAAAATTCCCACATGTGACTTGTGACTAGTGGTTAGAATATTAAGATGCCTAATCAGAGGTTCCATTGCTAAAACAAAAATATACGGTGAGAGGGGGTCACCCTGCCTCAGGCCCCGATTCGGTTTAAACCAACCAGTAGCCTCTCCATTCACTAGTATAGAGAAAGAAGTAGAGGATATACATTTCATGACAAGATTGATCCATTCATGGTTGAAACCAAATCTTTTCAAGCAAGCTTCAACAAACTGCCAACTAATCAGGTCGTAGGCTTTTTCTAAATCAATTTTGACTGCCATACTCCCTATATTCCCTTTCTTCCTCTGGAAATTAGAGAAAAAGTTCATGAGCAATAAGTATATTATCTTGTATGGCTCTCCCAGGTGCAAAGGCTCCCTGGTTTTTCGAGATGCAGTTTTGTAATAAAGGTTTTAACCTAGTACTAATTATTTTGGTAATGATTTTGTAAGAAACATTGCAAAGGCTAATAGGTCTATAGTCATTTACTACTTCAGGTCTATCCCTCTTTGGTATCAAAACTATATTAGTATGATTAAGTAAGTTAAGAGACATACCATTATTGAAGAAATTCTTAACCATCTTGCTCACAGGGTCCCTTACTTCATTCCAGCAAGTTTGATAAAAGATTGCATGCAGACCATCCGGTCCGGGGGCTTTTAAAGGCCCTATGGAGTTAACCGCATTCCAAATTTCCTGATCAGTAACCTGCTTCATCAAGGAAAGATTATCATTTTCAGAGATACACGGTGTAATAATGGAAATAAAATTGTGCATAGTGTGATGATGGGGGTGTTCAACAGTATGGAATCTCTTCTTGAAGTCCCTAACTAAGAGTGTCGCAATGTCTGTCTGGTCAGTAAACCAGTTACCATCGGCATCTTTTAATTTTCCTATGTGATTTACTCTCTTCCTGATATTCGCTTGAGTCTGAAAAAACTTGGAATTTCTATCCCCCAGTTTTAGCCAGTTGGCTCTAGCTTTCTGGGCCCAAAAAGTTTCCTCATTCTGATAACAAGTCGCTAGCTCCTTTCTGATTTGCTCATCCCGTTGCTGCAGAAAAAAAGAAGTTGGTGAATTCATAAGCTGTACTTGAATTAAATGACTATTTTGGTTTAGATCTTCAATACGCTTTCGGAGGTTTCCAAAGACGTTTTTATTCCAGGACTTAACCTGGTGTATAAACTGTTGAGAAATGGTGATGAAATTAAAGAGCGGGTTGTCATTAAATTGTTGTTCCCAAATCTTGGCTACTAGAGGTTTGAAACCCTCATGAGATAGCCACATAGCTTCAAACTTAAAAGGCTTACTCAACCGCTTCACTTTTTGTTTGACAGTCAAACAAATGGGACCATGGTCAGATCCCACAATAGGTAAATTTTCCAGAACCAAATCTGGATAATCATTTAGAAAGGCTGCATTGGCACATGCCCGGTCTAGTCTTTCATAGATTACAGCATCATCTTTTTGTTTGTTTGTCCAAGTAAAAGGAGTTCCAACAGCATTGATAGAGCATAAATTCATGTTCGTAAGGAATTGGACAAAATTAAGCATATAAGGTGTAACTATCTGATTTCCCCCCAGTTTCTCATCCAAAGACATAATTATATTGAAATCTCCAATTAGGATCCATTTCTCATCACTGTTCGGCTGTAACATAGCCAACTCATTCCAGAAAGCACTTTGTTTGGCCTTTTGTGGATAAGCATATACAAAAGTGGTGAGGAAATTAGTCTGTGAGGTGACATCCGTAATGAGACAATGTATGAAACGTTCATGTGGATAAATAATAGAGATATTGAGCATTCTAGATTTCCAAAGTAAAAGCATACCACCAGATTGTCCATTAGAATCAACCACATAAGAGGAATCAAAAGGCAGGCTTTTAGTTTTATTTAAGATAGTAGCATTTGCTCTTGTATCCAGGATACAGAGTACATCAACATCCAAAAACGAAGCATAAAAGAGGGATTGTGCTACAAAACCAGGCCAAGCACTGCCTCTACTATTCCAGCAAAGTATCTTCATGGTTTATGAGCCTTATGAGAAGAGGCGCTGTCCTCCTCAATACCAGCAGCCTCAGCCATGCTGTGATCATCAGCCATGTCCCTAGTTCTTTTCTTTGATCCCGAATCTTTCCCCGAATCCTCTGTAGCAAAAACCAGAGCCCTTCTTCCATTTATCATCCTAACCTCATACTCATTCATGTTCTGATCCTCCCCAGCAAAACCAGAGGCTCTAGCATCACTAAAGTTCTCAAACTGCACGTTTGAGTACCCAAAATTAGCATAATAGAATTCTAAAGCATGGGATGGGGAATATATGTCAGCCGGATCATAGTCATAAAGTTTAGCTATTTCAGGAAAAGAAGAAAAGGATAGAATCGAGTTTTTTGAACTAGTTAAGAGCGGAGGTTCAGAACTAGATAAGCTCACCACTTCCTCCTCACTGGAGGATGAGAGCTTGTTACCATCACCAATGATAATGGTGCCGCGTCCCTGAGTTGCATCCTTAAAGCTGATTCCCGGCTTGACCAGAGCATCTTTGCGAGTGTTTAGCGTTGCTGCTCCGCCTGATTCCATGACTGCCTTCCCTTTACTTTGTGGTTTAGCACTTGCATCATCCCCTTTGGCTAGAGAAAAATTCTGGTTCCTGCGCCGCACCAGTTTCCATCCAGGTGACGGGGGGTTGGCATTCTGGTTGCCTTGATCATTCTCCTCGAACTCCTCCTCCAAGATGGGCTGAGGGAAGTAGATCATAACCTTTGGTGTTGCCAGCTGTCTGACCTCTGGGTCAACCTCCATATCCGTAGGGACAATGTCATCATCCCCCTCCTCCTTGTCAACCATAACAAAGTGCTTGTCCTTCCTTCGGAAAGGGCAGTTCCTGATCCTGTGCTTATAGCTCCCACATTCAAAGCACACTTCGAAGATTGTTTCATATGAAACAAAAATTTTGGCTGGATCACTCACTGAAGCAAAGGGCAGGTCACCCTCTTCTGCTTCACGAATCACCAGAGTACGTTTCAAAGGAGTGCGTAAGTCGATCTCCATGCACACTCGAGCAAAGACATAGTTTTCACTGTTCTCCGTGCGTTCGTCCAGTTTGACAAAACGGCCCACAACTTGGACAATCGGCTGGATGGCTTGTTTACTCCAATAATGTAAGGGGAGATTGGTGAGTCTAATCCAGAGGATAAGAGTTTCAATCTCCGCAGTTCTTGGATTGAAAGAAGGGGACCAGCGCCTAAGGTGAAAGATCCGGCCCTTAACGAACCAAGGTCTATTTTCCAGGACAAAGTCAATGTCCTGTTGGTAAGTGAATTCCAGACAATACCACCCATTGGCCATCTCGATAAGCTTGACGGCTCCTTGGAGGTTAGCCCACATTCGGTTGCACTTCCGAGCAATTTTCCTAGGGGAAACCCGTTTACCAAAGATTTTGGCAAGGAGGCAATAATTATTGAGGTGTTCTTTGGTGGTAATGGCATGTTTGGGGACAAAGATTTGGGTTTGGTTGTTTTCAACAACGACCCTTGTGCCACCAATGTTAGTGACAAAGGGAGGTTCATTCGGGTTTGGTCGGGGGAGGGGGTTGAAAACAGGGGTTCTTCGGGGAGGGCTGGCCTGGGCACGGGCGTTTGGGCTGAAAGCCATGAAGCCGAGAAAGTGGTGAGCAGGTGTAAGTAGGTTGAGGAGAAGGGAGATGCACCAGCAGATGCGGGAAAGGTTCGAATAAATAGAGGAAGTTGGAGAAGTGAAGCTGTGTGGATCACAGCACATAAGACTTAGGAAGAACAACCGGGATTCCCAAGTCCAAGAGAAACAAGGTGGATTTCGAGGGTGGGCTCTAATCATGATGAAAAACTCGCAGAAGACGAAGCGTACAAGTAGCCGCCCTAGTTCATAAAGAGGGGACGGCCTAAGAATTTGAAAAAAACAGAAACCCAATCGACAATGGGAAAGAGGGAAACGTACCTGGCCAAATGGTTGTTCAGGGGGAAGGACGATTTCCCATAGTTGAAACTCAGTTAATTGCAGAACGAAGGACCGCAGGAAATCATCAGCTCGAGGTTGTGTCATAGCGGGGTCAAAATCAGCACTTGTGAAGCTCGGCAATTGAGAAGCTTCGACGGCGGAATCATCATGAGAAATATTGTGAAGAGTGAGATCAGGAGGGAGGAGCTCGAGGAAAAACTTCTTGGTGGCGGAGTCGATGTCAGGCCAAGGAGGCCACCAACCAATTTCACCGGCGGCTAAGTGTCTGGAACGAAAAAACCCTAGCAGAGCTCTAGGATTGAGGAAAGCGCGTGAAGCGCGTGTCATTGCTCTCGGATGATAGATGACCTTGATTGGTAATCAACCTATTATATCAATCTGCACGTGCAGATTGATTGGTAATCAACCTATTATATCAATCTGCACGTGCATGCTTGCACTTAATTAACCTAATTAAGCTAGGCAATTAAACCAATTAATGCTGACACAAATATTATTATTCTTTTTCTTTTCTTGACGTTGACCAGAGTTGACTGTCGACAATTTCGTCTCCTTGTCGAAAACTCCAATTTGCTCCACTTTCGCACGTTTTCTTCCAAAAACCACAACTCCGCTTATTTACTACAAATTAAATAAAAATAAATTAAGCACATATTAATTGACATGGGGATTGACTTATTCCTAGCATTTTAGATATAATTATACGCATATAAATGCGTGTAATCAGTATAAATCCCTTCCCCCACACTTACATATTGCATTGTCCTCAATGTAATCAATCATAAGCATGCAATGAACAAATAAGCATATAGGGATGGAATTTACGAAAATAAACACTAAATTAAATAAGCAAAATTGAAAAATAAAATATAAGGATAAAGAAAGCAAATCTGATTGGATTGGGTTGCCTCCCAAATAGCGCTTGGTTTTAACGTCTTCTCAGCCTAGACGTGGTTTCCTCTTGTCCTCAGTTGGTTGGACCTTCAAAGCCTCCCTTTGGATTTGGAATTGTGTTGCTCGGAAGCTTACCATTTTCATGAAACTTGGTCATGAAGTCCATCACTTGTCCCATTTGCTTCTTCAGGTCTGCAATGTCCTTGGTATGATTCTGTTGTCCTTGAACCAAGGCTTGAGTGGAATTGGTTAGTGCCTCAATAATCTTATCATAATTAGGATTGGAAAAATTATTTGAATTAGAAGAAAAGTTTTGAGGGACCTGAGGCCTCTGATAGAAGCCTTGAGGACGTTGGAAATTACTGCCACCAAGAGGGTTCTGAACATTTTCATTGTTGGTCCACTTGAAGTTGGGGTGGTCCCTCCATCCAGGGTTATAGGTGTTGGAATATGGGTCATACCTTGGACGTTGGGGACCCCCTTGGATCCCTTGGTATCCTCCTATGCCGTTCACAGACTCCCACCCACCATTCTCAATAAGTTGAGGACATTGATCCGTAGAGTGTCCTTGGGTAGAGCATACCCCACAAGCAGAGGCTCCTCCTTGGCCTGTGGTACTCACAACCTGATTCACAAGAAGGGTAAGTTTGTTCAATTTATTCTCAATGGCAGAATTGACACTTACCTCATTTACCCTTCGAGTTGATTGACCTACGCCAGCATATTGTTGGGCATTTTTGGCGCGGTTTTCAATCATGGTTTTCCCTGCAGCAGCTGCATCTAACATTTCACATTTCAGAGGTAGGAGACCTTCGTAGAAGCAAGTGAGTAGGGTTTCTTCCTTCATTTGATGTTGAGGACACTGAGCGATCAGAGACTGAAACCTCTCATAATAAGTGGCATAAGATTCATCTTGTGCTTGTTGTATTCCACTTATCTTCTTGAGTAGCATGATAACCTTCGAAGCGGGAAAGTATTTTTCCAAAAACGCTTTCATCATGCTGTCCCATGAAGTAATGGTCCCAGAAGGTATCTCGTATAACTAATCCTTGGCTCTGTCAGCCAAGGAGAAGGGGAATGCCCTTAACTTCAGAGTCCATGGAAGATAGGAATCTTGTGGAGCAGCCCTCCCTTGAGTTCAAAATTTGCAGTCCTCCCTTCAGCAGCAGGGGGGTAAGTGATGGAGGTAGGAAGCCCTCCTTGTACCACGGATGAGGAAAGTTCCCTAATGGATTGATTGGCGTTAAGTCCCATTTTCTCGTCCTCTTCTTCTTCAGGGGGTGGTGTGTAAGATGGTGAAGGTGAAAGAGGTGGTGTGATCTGAGGTGAGAATGAGTTGGGCGAAACCAAAGGTGATGGTGTAAGTAATGGTGGAGATGGAGTTGGTGTAGGTGATGTGGATTCCTCAGAAGAATGTAAGATCCTCTTCCTTTGCTCGTTTAATGTGTATGGCTTGAATTGCAAAGGAGAAGGTCTTCTGTATTCAAGTTGTGGAGGATTCTTCAAACGAGCAAGTCTTTCTTCAATCTCTCGTGCACTAGGGATTTTAGAAGGCTCGGTCGAAAAGTTTATAAACAAGCTAGTATACAATAAAACAATTAACAAGTAATTTTCGAACACAATATACACAAAAAATATTCACGATTTAACAAGTGATTTTTCAATCCCCGGCAACGGCGCCAAAAATTGATACGCTCAAAGTAAGCATTAATTTAATCCTATAAGAATTCATTGTTAGTACGCAGTAAATAGGGATCGTTCTAATCCGGGGATTAAGGGTACACCTGTGACACCCTGAAAAAAAAAAAAAAAATTAAAGAATCCTATTTGGTACTTGGGAGATTTGCATAAATCAATTTGGGAATGAAATTGTAGTAAAGCAAGTGACTTCTGGTGGAAATAAAGTTTCAAGTCTCCCTCAGTTGGTAGAGCTTTTGGTGTTAACAATTCCTTTAGAGATTGAAATCGTTAAGTAACACATGGCATTTTTCCCGACCATTAGATTAGTCAAATCGAATCAAAAGGGAAGAAAAATAATCATCAGATCAGACACGCGTCCTTCACCCATGAAAAACCCTCATCTTTCTTTAGAACCTTCTCCTTTGTTTTCTACTCTAATCAAACATTTCCATCCCTGGTGAAGCTCCATTTCTGTAGCAAAAGTGACTCAGAACAGAACCAAACCTTCCAGTTCATTAATTCTAGATTGAGAGGAAGTTTCAAGGTGGAAGTCTCTTCTGTACTCGGTCTTGTCAGCCAACTTCGACAGCTGAAAAATGTCACTTCTGCTATTCACATCACCACGACTTCTGCATGAAAGTTGTTTGAAATTGTGTCTTCTATAGTTTGCCTGAAAATCATTATAATCCAACGGTTAATTCGTTCTCAATCAAGGTGAGACTGCTTACTGTTCAGTGAAACTCCTGTTCTGAGATGCCACTGATATTTGATTCTAATTCGTGTTTGCATGTCCAATCCTCTTTCAAATTCAGTTTCTACTCAGATTGGGTCATGTTTCTCCCTCGACATTGAGTTGATTTGATGAAGTTTCCATCTCCATTTTGAGTATACACAATTGATTTGATGACAATTGGTGAGTTTTGCCTCAGTCTATTGAATGTCATCTTTTCTAGTTTTCAAATAGAATCTCATGTTCATTGAGTTCTGTGATACTTAAACTTACCTTCTGCACTTGTTATGACTCAGTCTTTCCCATAACCTGATAATCAAAACCTTGTTAAGGTTTATTCAAACTCAAAGTTCATTCATATCAAAATCTGACCTTCTGGACTTTTAGTTATCAAATTCTTGTGGCTCTTGATTGTGTTTATGTTGAGATTTTAATTCATAAACCTAGACATGTCAAGCATTCATCACCAACTGGTTTGATGTCAATCAGAGTTAAAATGAATTTTTGACAAATTTTCCAATTCGGTAGAATGCAGCTGGAATTTTTAAGAAAAACTGAACAGTTCAGTCCGTTTTCATCCATCTTTTCCCCTACTTCCTGAACTCCAATTTTCTTGAAATTTTAGTATGTTGTATCTTAACGTGTCAACTTAGGATCCGGAAAGTTTCAAGTTCATTGCTCTTAAAATGAATTTTTACTAATTTTCTCAACTTGAGCTGTTCCAACCCTTATATCTCTTTATCCTGTGTCCTACCTTGATAATCCTTGATTCTGTTGAATCGATTCCCAACGGTTCAAGACTATTTGGCTATCCTTATGAGAACCTTTAGTTTTGAATATAGTTAATGCTACATATTAGAAGCAGATAAAGGATTTCAACACCGAGTTATGTTTTTATAGAAAAAGGATCTTGGGAATGATAGTTTGCGACCTTTATTATTAGGAATGGGGACATGCAGTGGACTTCGATCACCAAAGGAACAATGATAGAGGTGGTGGCTAGTTCGTCGATATGATTTCCATTGCTAAGCTATCAAGATGCTTCATATTCGATTCCAGGTAGGGAGGCTTCACTCTAGTTAGTGCTCTTTTGTTTTATACATTGTTTTTATGGTTTGAAGTGGTTTTTAAGATTTAACACTTGAGTTAATGAGATGACTTGAGAGTGAGCGGGGCATAGCTACTTCCTTGGGTTTCGATCCCCTAAACCTCCGGAGGGGCTGTACGGACAGGATAGTGTCTGACATCCTTTGAGGTGTGACACTAGATCTAGGTGGTACGGCGTAAATGGACACTCTCGCTACTCTTCACCTGTTGTTGAAGATTTAAATCTTCGGTGAGGATGTAGTTGGCTAGTATTAGACCGGTCATCAGGTTTGATTTCACCCGGGTACTCATTCGTTTTCATATGGTTTCACATTGCGAGTTCTTTATTTAATTTTTATTATATTTTGCTCAACTGGCGCCAATTACCATTTGGTTTTTAAAACTTAGCTAGGGTTGATGTTTGAGCAGTGAGGACGAAAGCTCACCCCTACTATAGTTGGTCTTGCAGGTACTGTGCACGAGGATTGAGGAGGATTTCGGGACTGAGCTGGGTGTTACATTTTTTTTTACTTGACTCCAGTATATTTACCTTCACATTTTATTCACCTCTACTAAATTGTCATTGTTTGATTGAGGTGAATGTTGACTTGTATTTGTGAATCTTTGCTGAGCTTCTTAATTAACTTTGTATTCAGATCGTTTGAACCAAACTAGATTTATTTTGAATGTTGTCCTTTCAGTAGTGTGTCAATTGAGTAGTAATGTCTCTCTTGACATTGTTTAGTTATAATGTTCTTTTAACAAACAAGAATAAAGTTTTCAATTTCACCTCGCTTTAAACTTTACGCATTCCGCCAACTCTTACCATTTCAAAACTTTTGGTTCTTAGTTAAATTGCCTTGCGTCTCTTTAGGACATGAGTTAAGCTTTCTTAGCTTGTGATTCTAAAGGTTCGCGGCACTGTAATGTAACCAATTTAGAGAGGTGAAAATTGGGGCGTTAAAACACCTGTCATTGTAAGACAAATAAAGAATTAAAATAAAACAAAGTATAATATTTACAAGAATATTTACAAGTAACGAAAATAAAGGGGGTTTTAAAATTTTGGTTTCCGAAAATTAAAAGAAACAAAACAAAGAAACTATACAAACACAAGTACAAGAATGAAACATAAGAAACGTAGATCAAAACCAATTCCATAATCAAATTCGATTCAACCCTACAATTGTTCTTCCAAGTCATGATAAAGAAATTGATCATGTGAAACATTCAAAGCAAATGATTTCCCATATTTTACTTTCCATTACTAATTAACCTAAGTGAAAGCACCTAGATCAATCCTATTAAAACATGCAATCAAAGTCTAGAAAGCTAGCTAATCAAAACATGTTCAACGCTATAAACAAGAGAAAGGTTATCAACTTACGTGCACAACTTAGTATGAAAAAGTTCATCTAATTGCAATCTTTTTCAATTAAATTCGATTATTGTCCAAAACCTTTACTACTTTTGATTCAAGTTCACAAAACTATTAGGTGAATCATAAACTTAAACCTAGCACCAATTATATGCAAACCCTAAAAGTTTCGAACCATTTAAGACAAACATATATAAGATATCAATCAAGCAAATTTAATTGAACAATCTCACATAAGCAACTATAGAATCACAATCATAGGAATCAAAAATTCATTCAATCATAAGAATTCGGATTTAAACTTTGTTCAAACATTGTTGTCAACTAGAAACAATTCCAACGAAAATCAAACAACGTTACAAAGAAAGAGGGCGAATTACACCGTGAGATGGAGATGGGGATGGAGGCTTGACGTTAGATTCTTGAATCTTGGAAGCAAGTCTTCAAGGTGGACGATGGATGATGATGCTCACGGCTCATTCTTCTCTTCTTCTTCCTTGCTTGAAACGTTGAAAGTGAACTAGAGGATGGAGAGAGTCTTGACGTTATGGAGAGAAATTTCTGAATTATGAGGTGTGTCAAACGTCAACATATGAGGGAGTATATATAGGGGAACGACAAGGGCTCTCCAAGCTTCTTGATTCTTCTATTATTTTCCAAGGAATTATAATAAAATGCCACATAACTCCAACCAATCGAAAATTGCCATGTAAGCCCTATTGTGTTGTCCGACCAATCAAAACTCTCCAAAATAAGTCTAAATCCCCTTAATATATATCCTTGCCGAAATTATATAAGGATTTTCTGATTTTCTTCATGAATTTCGACCAAAATTCCTTTAGGGAATTTTGGGATGAATCTAGACTTGTTTTGGACCTTTTTCTTGTTGCACACACTTCTTCTTTCCTTAAAACTCTCCCTAAGAAATCTCCGAGCGTAATCTTTTATTTTCTTCTTGATTTTCACGCCATCTCTCTCTCTTTTTCACGGCAAACACATAAGCCATCCCAAAAATATCTCTTGACGTCACAAAACCCTAATTCCAATGGGCTTTTATCCATTTGCCGAAATCCACAATAGTCTAGAAGGATCTTGGGCCTCCTTGCGTCATCTTCAAGCCTTAAAGTCTCCTAGTGCCTCCAGGAATCTTCCTCCAATGTCAACTTCCTTTATTTTTCTGCTCATGCTTCCTTGTTTGCTCAGGAGTCTTGTTTTGACAAAGTTTCCTTTTCTGAACAGGTTTTCTGGTTGAAACAGGAAAACTTTATTTCTTTGTTTCAGCTCATTTATGCAGTCCTTGAGCTCCTTCCAATGTTCTCCAGCTTTTCTTTCCCTTTTGAGCTTATTTAAGCTTGTTTGCTCCAAGGACCTGAAAATAGAAACTATTACTAAAAGTGGAAACTTTCTAAAAATAGTAACTTTCCTAAACAAGAAAGATTCATTTAAGGAAATAACTAAGTAAATATGAGGAAATAACAATTAAAACGTCGCATTAAAATGCTCCGATCAACAGGAAATTAAGACGATGCTAATGAATACTTATGAATTCTAGCAGGTGTGGGTATGGTAAAAAATTTGACCCGTTTTCGTCTCGTCATCGATACACTTTGTCAATACTAAACTCTAAATACCCATTAAACTAAAATGTTCATAACCACTCCCTTGCAACTTCTTTTCTTTATCTGTCAGCACTCATACTCGTGGGGATAAGCTATGTCAACCAATGTAAACAATTTGGTAGATTTATCTCCCCGTGGTTTGGCTACCCTTAGAGAAGTATAAGCGTATATAGGGTTGACCATGTTGGTTTTGTCTCGGTTTAGAACTTGAGCACGTGTCGATGAAGATATACAAAAGATACTCAGACGCTTTAATGAAGATGAAGTGAAGCCTATTAGTATTCCCATGATCGTTCGAAGTCTTGATCTTAAAAAATCACTTTCATCCCCAGAATGATGGCGAAGATGTGGTAGAGGCCGAAGTGCCCTATTTAAGTACAATAGGCGCATTATTGTACTTAACAAAAAGCACAATACAAGGTATCTCATTCACGGTGAACTTGTTAGTTAGATATAGCTCAGCACTAACACAACGTCATTGGACTGGTGGAAAGACTATTTTCCAATACCTAAAAGGTATGATAGATATAGGCATGTATTATCTCTACAGAGAGAATACCAAAACTCTGATATCGTGGAATCGAACTCCACAAATCGAAGAACCGCCACCGCCCCCACTACAGCTACTAGCGACGCCGTTCTCGTCGCCACTACTGCCTGTCGGCGTGCTTCCTCCCTCCATCAAAATCTGAGTGATGTTTTGATGGGTTTTGCTAATATTGGGTATCTCTTCGACCCATTCAAAGATCGTTCCTAAACTAGTTATTACGTGTTTACCATGAGAAACACTGTGATATCTTGGAGGTCTATTAAACAGACTCTTGTCGTTACTTATTCGAATCATGTAGAGATTATAGCTCTTCACGAAAATGTTCATGAATGTATATGGTTAAGATCCATAATTACACACACTATGCCAAAAAGGCCTTCAGACGACACGCATCAGATGACATAAGCTTTGTTTTATGTCGTCTGAGTTTTTCAGACGACATAATTTTTTTTTCTGTTGTCTGAATATACACTAAAACCATACTGGTTTAATTTAGAAAAATGGTGAGCATTTAGACAACACATTTGTGTAGTTGTAGAAGGTGGTGAATTCCTATCTCAAATTTGGATAAATGGTGAGCATTCAGACAACACATTTATGTAGTTGTAGAAGGTGGTGATTTCCTATCTCAAATTTGGAGGGATATCCAAAAGTTGATTTGAGTCTTTTCCCTCTCAAATAGCCACACCCTAATTGACCGAAAAATGTTGTGACATTCAGACAACATTTAAATGTTGTCTGAATGCGGGGGTTGTTTTAAAATTTCCCAAGTTATTTTGACTTGTGCTATTTGACATATCTAGGTCCCTCACAATTAGGTCATAGTCTGTCATTCTTCACGCGATCAATCAACTCTCTCATCTTGACCTAAAACCTGCGAAAACTCAAACACCAGCCTCGCTCTCTCCTTTTCACTTAGCTCTCTCAGATCTCGGTTCTCTCTCAGCTGATTTCGATTCGGCTCTTTTCTATTTGGGGATGGGGTGCCTTTTATCCTCGTCAAAATAACGAACACCATTCTCCCTTCTGGTTACTGAAAAACCAGACCCCTCTCTCTCTCTCTCTCTCCGGCGGCATTCAGTGACTCTGCTTGGTGTCTCCTTGAATCCGAAGTCAATCACTTAGTGAATCGTCGTCATCTCCCTCTCAATCTCTCCTGGACGGTCGCCATTGACTCAGACCAGACTAAGGGTTTGTAATCGGAGATGGCGCCCAAGGATCCCAAGCAAGGCGGAGGCTTCTTCGCTTCCATAGCTTCCACTTTCAGCGCCGTCACCAAATCCGTCAACGGGTACCCAATCCCTCCTTTTCTCTGATTTCCGTCTTTCCAGCTGTTTTGTTTCTTCCGCAATTTTTAGCTACCGGATTTTTTTGTTGTTGAATTTTACTTCAATTCAAGCACTTCTAACTGTTGCTGTGATGGTTGATCTGGATTTCTGTGTTCTATTTGCCTTGGAAATGGATCGCTTGTTAGTTTTGAAGTTTTTATCGGTGTTGATTAGCTTAGATGGTTTGTGATGATCTTGGTTCTAGGTCGAATTGGATGTGTGCTTGACTGTTTGACTTGTGATTCTTCTATAATGTTTGCAGTGATCTAGGGATTGTATGAGAGCATGTTGACTTAATTCATAGGACTGAATTCAAAATGTATGATGTGGATAACTTGATAAAGTTTAAGGTATTTCAGGAAAAAATGGAAACAATCGTTTTTCACTTTTTCTTGATTATTGATCCAAATTGTACTGGAAAAAATGTTACATCATAGATAATGAAACAAACAACTGGTATATTCTTCCAACCTTGTAGTCCTATGGAGATCTGGAAGATGAGAGCTTCATCTGTCCACCTTTCAGCTTTCACCTTTCGTTATATTGGGTTCAATGTTAAAACAGCTTATGCAGGTGCAAATATAAACTATATCTTTGCTTTTAGCAACCTCCAATTTTAGACATGCAGCTTCTACGTTAACTGTTATGGAGTGATTCTTTTAACCACCACCATGTTATCAACCTAGTCAGGGGTGGAGCTAGTATGGCTGCAGAGTATGTGCAGCTGCACACCCTCACTCTTTAGTTTGTTTCATTACTTTACATGTCTATGATGTTTCATTGATTCAGTTTTGTTTTTTCTTTGATTCTACTTTTGCAACAAGGAGCTCTACTGCTTGTTTTCTTTCTTGTTGGTTTTATTTCTCGGTATCAAATTGATTTTGACACCTTTCCCTTCTTTCTTTGGTCTCTATTGGTGCTTCATCTGGGATCTAATTAACATAATACATTTCTCTACAAAAATGCTAATTTTATTTTGTTTCTGCTTCTGCTTTCATTTTCCTATCAGCATTGTATCATTGGGATTTTACTTGGTTTGAGCTATTTAGCTCAAAAATTTGGGAACTTCACGAGTTAATTAATGAAAAAAAAAAATTAGGATTTCGCACCCCTTGGTATGAAATATTCCTAGCTCTGCCACTGGACCCTGTTTATGCACATTGTGACATTGATATCTATGAGGCCTGAATCGTTGTATCTTTATTAAAATGTACACTTGTGGCTTTTATTCTATCATTTTGAAGTTCCCTCAGCTCTGCATGTCATATAGATAAATACTGGAAGCATTAGTTTCTTTATTCTGCTGTCAAGGCCACTGCTGCTTACAGCTCTTCTCTCCCCAAGTTCATTTGGTGTGGGTAAGTCTTGACAGATCAAATCTGTAGGCACTTTTGCTTGTTATAAATATTTGTGAAGTTAACAATTTTCATGTCTGAACAATACCAAGAAAAGAGGGCTCAGGAGATGCCTGTTGGTAATGAGTTCATCATCCATCCATTAATTAAAATGATAGAAAAAAGTTGGAAATATAGATTAGTTTGTGCTAACTGGGGAAACTGAAATGCGCCTGAGCTTAATAAAATATCACTGGCCGGCCTGCCAGCCATATTCCATCGGAATTATATATACTTCAACCGGTGCAGTATTCTTGATGATACAAATTATCTGTTAGGTTAAGTGCATTGTTTTTTTTTGGTCAACTATAATATTAAACAAATTCTGTAGTTAGGTAGTTGAAGCCTTGAAGGTGTATATCATGCTAGATGTGCATATGGCAAAGTTCACAAGGCAAATACCCCACAGGAAGGGCCTAAGATAATCAAGTCACTAAATAATGTGGTACAACAAAGACCATAGCGTGTCCCATTCTGCATTTCTTACTTCAATTCTCCCTTTTCTCTGTTCACTCCAATTCTGTTATCAAACTTGTTTTCATTAAGAACATGGCTGAAGCTCTAGTTGACACTCTCTTGCAGCATTTGGCTTCCATCACCCTTGACAAGGTTGAAAGAGAGCTGAGACCGGTTGTAGGTGTTGACACAGAAGTTGCAAACATTACTCGCAATCTTGAAGCTGTTCGAGCTGTGCTTGAGGATGCTGAGAGCAGACAACTGAAGGAGGACAATGTGAGGCTTTAGCTGAATGATCTTACACAACTTTGCTAGCAGACAACTGAGTTAGTCGACATCCCCAGAATTTCATGTTTCTCTTTTGTGCTTTAAAAACTAATTTGTTGAAATGTGTGCTTTATCTACTTTCTTGCAAGCACTATGTAGCTTTACAGAAAATCTACCAAGCCAAGGCTAAGGCTGATTTTCTAGTATTGACCAAAGGGTTAGGACTCTTCTAAAGAGAATTAGTAGAGATCCTAGTAGCAACTCAAAGGCAACTGTTATAAGTTTCTGCAAGAATGCTAGAAAACTCAAAGTAAGTGTGTGGAGTTTTAATGTTTTATAGTGTCATTTACTTGTATTTGATCTGTTTGATTGTTGGTTTGATCTTATTTGAGCTCCTGAATTTGTTTCTTTCGTTCAAATTTTGAAGACTGTAAAGAGTTAATTGGGACGGGGCTTGGCAATTGGATCCATATAGATTCCAAACTACTTTTATTTTCCCTTCATCTTCTGTTTTGAAATTGGTCTTTGTTGTTTGGTTTTTAAAATGTTGGACGGCCATTTTGATTGAGTTCTTGTTGTTAGATAGTTTCTTTTGATTCCTCATGCAGTTCGCATCTGTTTCGTTACTTTTTCTAGAGCTATGAATTAAGTATATGTGATTTTATTTTCTACTAATTATGTAGGCATTATGCTATTTGAATTTGAGTTTCTGGAATTATATATGAGAATAGGGTGAAGTTTTTGAAGAGTTTCAAAGAGGCTATGGGCTGCTGAGCTAGAGTGGAATATAGGGCAGCCTATAGCCTCTTTGAATCTGATTGTTTGGAAGCTTAAGTAGATCAGTTAGGGATTTGAGTATTTCTTCTATTTCTGATTCTTTGGAGGTTGGAGAGGATACATTGTGTCGGGATTTGCAGTTTCTGATTCTTTGATTTCTTTGATTTTTGATTCTTTGGTGCTGTTTGAATTTGGGTTTCTGGATGCAGGTTTGAGATGGTTTTGATTTGTAGTGACTTCAGTCGAGATTTGCAGCATTTGTTGCTGTCTTCTTTGCTGTTGGTGTGTTTTGTCTTTGTCTTTTTTTTCTTGTTTTGGGTACAAAGGAAGCCTAAGGCTTGGGAAGGGGAGGGCAGGGGCTAAGCTGGCTCAAATTTGTTAGATCATGCTGAGAGATTTGTATAATCTGAAGTTTGGGTTTGGTACAATAGCTTAGGATATTTTAACAAAAGTTTTTGGCATGTTTGGAATATAAATAAGAAGGTAAAGATAAATTAAGTTCCTTGCAACTAAATGGTGCTCTGTTCTCTCTATTTGTAGGTAGATTTCCAAGGACCGTCTCCTTGATGCTCTGTTTGGCCGCTCAGGTAAATACCTGTAATTAACGTTCTCTTATATTTTGGATGTCAGAAAATTTAAATACCTGCAATGGTGTTGATTACTTTCTGGTAATGTCCAACGTAAAAACAGTAGCAGCCATAATACCTGCAATGGTGTGGATTGCTGCCAAACGTCTCTGTTAATTGCTTCTTTTTCCTTCTCTCTTAAACTATCTGCAAGTAGGTAGCTAGCTGGAAAAGCAATTATATTAATTCTTAATCTTTCTTAGAATAGAAATAAGAAGGTAAAGAGAAATTAAGTTCCTTGCAACTTGTTGCTGCTTTGTTCTCTCTATTTGTAGGTAATTGATCTTTGTAATTTTTACATGTGTTGGTAAGTCGTCGATGAAATTGATGAAAACTCGGATCAATGTGATTTTCAATATTACCTACAAATTTCTGAAATAATTGATTTGTACAATGCAGATGGGCTACATGTACTTTGGCACAGTCAAGATATATGGTTCTGAGGCTGCCCTTATAAACAATTTTTAACAGAGACGTACGTTTCAAGATGGGACTATAAAAAGAGAGGACATTTTTGTTTCCTCTAAATTATGGGGTAGTCATCACTCATCACCATGACGCTATTTCAGCTCTGAGACAAACTCTAAAGTAAGCACATATACTAGATTACTATACCTACTAGCACCAAATTCATTTCTTATTCTACTAGAATTAGATATGGAAGAATTGGATTATTTGGTTTAGGATTATTGGTCTCAATAAACCTTTTCATTTTTCCTCACATTTTTATGTAAATATCGAGTCTTTAGCTTCATTTTGATATTGGCTTTTGCTATTGTAATACCCCGGAAAATCCAAATTAAATTCCATGGATTTTTAGAAATGATTTCACGATAGTAGGAGCGAGTACGAAGCTTGGAGAAGTTGTGGAATTAGTTCGAACGATTTTATTTTCGAAAACGAACGTTTTTAGGGGGTCAACAAAGTTGACTTTTTATACGTTCAAAATTTGGGAAAACTTCCTTCATGAAAGTTGTAGAGCTCGTCGATACGAGTTCGTGGACATGTGGAACGCATTATTCGGAGTTCGTATGATTAAGTTATGAATATTTGAAAATTGGGAATTTTCTATAAATAGGAAAAATAACTGATTTTTTTTATTTAAGGACAAAAAAAATTTCTTTTTGCGGAAGAGCCCCCAGCCCTCCCCGATTCTCTCTCTCTGTTTTCCCCTCAGACCCGGCGGGTCGAGCTCGACCCGACCCGACATTTTCACCCTCCTCCGGCCTCCTCTGGCCACGGACCCGGCCTTCCCCGAGCTCGCCGTCGCACGCCCAGCCGTTACCTGCCACCATCTTGCCCCGCCGCTGCCCCCAGATGGAGATCGAAGACGCCCCAGCCGTGTGAACCCGACCCGACCGGAAAACGACTTTTCCGGCGTTGCATGGGCCGATCGTCCCCATTTTCGTGATCTCCTCCTCATGCTGATCATCCCCATGTAAGCCTTTCATCACGATTTTGTGTATAGAACGCTAGATCATGGTTTGACTTTTTCGACGTCCCTGATTTAATCTGAATCTGATCAGACGCACGAGATTAATCCAACTTCAACGCTTGATTTAGGACGATCTAGGCCGAACCAGGCTTAGCTCCAGGTATGAAAGTCGACCACCCTTTCATTTTGAACCAGTTTGTAGTTGGTCACTTTGCCATCTGAGGTGGTTGACCGGCGTTGACCGCCGCGTTGACCGCCCACTGACCACCGCTTGTGGCGGCGCATCAGACCATATTTCGAGTTTTCATTATCTAGGCGATGATCTATGCATCCATACGAGCGTTTTGATATATAACATGGTCATGTTAGAAAAAGTTGATAAATAGTGGATTTTCGTTTTGACGTTACTATTTAACGTTTTTACGTTTATCTTCGGTTTACGATCTGTGAAGATCTGACCATCGGTTTTGCTTCAATTTTGGATATGTTGATCGTATGACTGTCCCGGT
Source organism: Rosa rugosa (assembly GCF_958449725.1). Lineage (NCBI taxonomy): Eukaryota > Viridiplantae > Streptophyta > Magnoliopsida > Rosales > Rosaceae > Rosa > Rosa rugosa. Next base: position 24,581,447 of record NC_084822.1, read on the forward strand.
GACTTTGTGAGGTCACGGGCGAAGATCCGACCGTTGGATCTTCGTATAATTGAGAAATAGTGATTCGGAAGGCGATTCGTGAGAATCTGACCGTCGGATTTTCATATAATTTTGTGGAGATGTTAGTAAAGGCAATTCAGGAAGATCTGACCGTTGGATCTTCGTGATAATTTTGGAGGATGATCCTAAAGGCGATCCGTGAGGATCCGACCGTTGGATCATCATTAAATTCAGATCCGACCGTTGGATCATCGTTTAATTTGAATCTGAGCGTTGGATCGTCGTTTAATTACATATTTGAGTTGTTGGCTAAGTCAAGATCATTATTGGACTAGGTGATTGACGGTTTGAGTTGGTGGACGATTGTGGATCGTATTTTGAGCTGAATTGAAGACGCAGCGGGATTATCGAGGTGAGTAAACCTCACGTGGTTCATATTACGAACCCAATACAATTAATTGCTTTATTTTGTTGCAATCATATGAACTATTGTTGGTGTTATTAGACATTCCTGTGTGAATGTCTGTATATATATTATTACGTGAAATAATATGTATTGTTGGAGTTGTGTTGAGTTATTGTTGAGAAACAATATATTGTGAGAGATATTGAGTTTATTGTTGAGAAACAATATATTGTGAGAGGTGTTGAGTTTTATTGTTGAGGAACAATAAATTGTTGTGATCTGTGGAGATCACTAGGTCACGAGGTGACCATGGCATCTATTAGTGAATCACGCTCTCGTACCGGGCTGGTGGTTATTAATAGTATTAAATCGTAATCACGTCTGTGGCCGGACGAGTGGTTACGTTCAGTTAGAGCTCTAGTCTGTCTGCCAAATGTGGAGTGACCTTATGAGTGAAATTGAGAGTAACTCATAAGTGTCAATATATATATGGTAACCTTATGAGGGAAATTGAGAGTAACTCATAAGGGTCTATATATATATATGAGTCTGTCTACCAAATGTTGGGAAATCTTATGAGCGAATTTGAGAGTAACTCATAAGTGTCTATATATATATATGAGAGTGAGTGATCTTATGAGCTAAATTGAGAGTAACTCATAAGTGTCTATATATATATATGAGAGTGAGAAAGTAACGTGGGTTTGTGGTAGTCTTGAAATCTAATAAATCAACAGTTCTTTCTTGTTTACTCATACTGGCTGTAAAAAGCTTACCGGGTTTTGTGTTGTTGCAACTCCCGGTACACTATTCAAATTGTGTAGCGGGTAATCCTACAGGACAGGAGAACCAGGACGGTGATCGTGCGGTTAGAGCAATTGTTAGAGTTTTACAACAATTGTAAGTTGTGAGGTGTGTTATGCTCATTTGAGCTTTATAATATATTGTGAGAGTGAATTGTAATAATGAACTCGAAGTTTCGAGATTTGGTTTTTTTGTAATTGTAATTATTCAGGTTTCGGATTTGAATTTATCATTCAAAATCCGGGGCGTGACAGTTTGGTATCAGAGCGTAAGGTGCATATTTGGTGATGTGTCAATACCTTCCGAGTGATGGCCCGTCTGCAGCGGATCCCCATCGTGTGCTCTTCGGTATTGGCTAAGTCATTGGGTATGCGTGAGTGTTGGGAGTTGTTTAGGCCGCTAGGTCGTTTAGGGAACGTGAATACCTTCCCTATAGTATTGACTTGGTTAATATGAATTTGTATTTGACTTATACTGTGTTTTAAGTGCTATACATGTCTTAGCCAAGCATACTATACTCCTTAGGTGATGGATATTCGAAGGGGTTGTACTTAGAACCTTACAGTTGTCTTGTAGGTTCGTATTGGAATAAGTTCAGTGGCCGCGAGTTACAATCCTTGAGGAATAGGAACCTCTTGATTCAACTCTGTTAAGTCAACGAGGAGTGTTTTATGGAAAAGAGGTTCTTTTGATTGTTGAAGTGTTTGGTTGAAGACATGGTGTGGACCTATGCACGTACCTAGTGTGGATACGAGTATGAATTGTTATAAATTTTGTCTTCTTAAGTTGGACGTACAGATGTTTAGATGAGGTGTACGTATCAAGGATTAGATATCTTGTTTTATAAAGAGACGTCTTAGTGGAGTTTTGGTAATTGACATGTGATACGTGATTAAAGTGACTCTGAGGCAATTATGCTGACCTTGTGTGAGATTGAATTCTTAGTGTAGACTAAGAAGGTTGTGTGGTGATTTTATATACACTACGTGATGAACTTTTAGAAGGAAAAGTTATGAGTAAAAGTATGGGTTTTTCCCTGATGTCTATAGCAGACTTGTGAATATAGTTTTGTTCAAGTGAATGAAATTGAACTTTGAGGCCTATGTATGGTGCAGGAAGAAGCATGGAGGACATGTTAGAGTCAGGCAAGGGTTTGCCTTTGGTGATTGATTTTAGGTGATGTAGTTAAACGCAATTTCAGATATTGATTTTAGTGACTTTGTTAGGTATCCATAGTGGTTCAAGTGAATTACTATGTGATATGGAGTTTGATTCGATTTCTGAATCGCTAAATGTTAGGGATTGAATTGTGGTGAGTTTTTGTTGAAGCAATTGATAGATGGAATTATCGAGATTCTATAAGAGTTGTAAGAGTAACTCTAAAAACGTGGGTTTTTCCTAGCTAACTCAGGATGTGTTTAGCTTTATAAATCCCTAATCCTATCGATGAAATTGTTGTGTTTGGTTTGACTCAGAGGATACTAGCTAGACCTCGATGCGACTTAATTGATTGTTGGATTCTTTTTGAGTGATTGTTTTTATTGCATCATTATGAAAGATGTGTGCAGTAGAGTTGTTTATAGTTTTGAAAATAGTATTGGGTGACCAAGGTTCGATCCTTGGTGTTGTTGTTGGTTAAACAAACAGGAAAGAAAACATGCACACCATCTTATTGAGTTTATATTACCAAAAAAAAAAAAAAGAAAAAAAAAAAAAAAAAAAAAAAAAAAAAAAAAAAGGAAAACGAGGACTATGCTATACTAAGCCTAGTCAGCAGCTCCGGATGGGTTGAGGCTGAGCTCAAGAGAAACGTTTGAGCCACTGTGGTAACCGCCTGAGCCACCAGAATAGTAACCAAAAGCGCTACCTTCCTCGGAAGTAGCCTTCAGGTTACCAAAGACGTCCTCGCCGTGCACGGGGAACAGAGGAAGAGTTTGAACCTCCTGGTGATCTCCTCCTCGTTGTTGCAGGGATGTTTGTCCTCCTGTTGTGCCAAAAGAGTTGTACTAGTATTAGTGTTGAAGTGTGAGGAAGAATATGAAACAGAATTTAAATCAAGAAATCCTTCATTACCAGTAGAATAGGTGGAACCAAAGTTGAGATCAATGGATCTACCATCATCAGTAGAACTAGTGGACCCAAAATTGATGTCAATGGATCCACCAGCTGGCCCAAAATTGATGTCGATGGATCCACCAGCACCAGTAGAACCAGTGGACCCAAAATTGAGATCAATGGATCTACCAGTACCAAGAGAACTAGTTCTCATGGGCACTGGAGCAGCCTGATTACACCTATTCATCTGCTTCTCTCGAGCCCTGACGTTCTGGAACCAAAAGTAAATGTTCTTACCCTCAACATACCCATACTGGTTCAGCTGGAGACAGATCTCGTGAATCTGCTCTGTAGTTGGGCACTTAAATCCCTTGACGTAGTAAAGATCCTTGAGGATTCTTATTTGTTCTGGAGTAGGAATCCACCTGGTACGGCTTCGCCAGAAATCCACGTTGGCACTACTTCCAGCTGCTTGGGTGTTTCCTCCCTCCTCTGTTGGTTGCTGTTGTTGTGGTTCCTTTTGTTGCGGGGTTTGGAGCTCCATTAGTTGCAGAGTTCGTGGCTCTTGGGTCATGGGGTGAGAGGATGTGGAAATCGAGGAATACATGGTTTAGTGTTTGAGGGAGATTTTGTTAGAAGGATTGGAGTTGTTGAACTGGTGATTGGAGATCTGAGATTCTCAGAGGAAAGATGAGATCGAATCTTCAAATGGAAGAAAAGATCTGAGAAAGAAGGATTGAAGATTTGGAGGAAAATATTGAAGATCTGAAAGTTCAGAGGAAAGATGGGATTGAATCAACTAGATGGGAGAGAAGATCAGAAGAGAAGGATTGAAATTGATGAAGAAAGGATTTGAGAAGAGAAAGGCTGAAGAGTTGAGAGAGAAAGACTTGAGCTCGGAAGAAAAATTTCTTTTCTTTTGGAGTGAACAGTTTTTCTCCAGAATGCACCTATTTATAGAACAAGGTGAGCAGATCTCCACCGTTGGATGAACGATCTCAGAATTTGAATCCACGCGTTGGATTAAAGTCGCCCCGAAACCCGGAAAAGCTGTTGGCGCGTGTTGAGCGTGTAAGGGGACAGGCCGAACCTCGAGACGCTGTGGCAGACAGCTTTAGCCGAAAGTGATTTGCTTTCCGTAAATCACGGAAGAGACGTGTCGTGGCACGTGGAGTGTACCGACAGTTTGTTGTTATTCTATCGCTTATGATAGAATAAATAAAAGAAGTTGCATGGATAGTAACGAGAGCAGCTGGTGCTCTAGTGGTTGAAGAGCAAGGCTCATGTACAAGAGGTCAGAGGTTCGAACCTTGCCTCTCGTTTATTTTTATTATGTTCGCTTATGACATAATAAGTAAAACATTTGTACACATTATATTAAGCACAGCTTGTGCTCCAGTGGTTGGTGGGCAAAGCCCTTGTGCAGCAGGTTAAGGTTTCGAACCTTGCCTCCCCCGTTATTTTATTTATGTCGCTTATGACATAATAAATATAACACGTGAGCATATATTAATGAAGGCAGCTCTTGCTTCAGTGGTTGGGAGCAAAACCTTCGTGTTTGAGGTCGGGAGTTCGAACCTTACCTCTTACAAATATTTTTGGATCTCGTATATGCTTGATATACGGACGTATATACGGTATGTACGGTATACATACGTATATACGGTCTGTACGGTATGTATACTTATATACAGTTGTACAGTATGCATACGTATATACGGTCTGTACGGTATGCATACGAATATACAGTTGTACGGTATGCATACGTATATACGATCTGTACGGTATGCATACGTATATACGGTATGTACAATTTCATACCGTAGCCGAGCTGGAAGTTGGTGGGCCGATTGGTAGGCCCAAATAGTAAGCCCAAATAGTAAGCCCAAATAGTAAGCCCGAATGGTAGGCCCAAATGGTAGGCCCAAATGGTAAGCCCAATTGTTCGGCCCGAATAGTAGGCCCAAATGTTAAACCCAAAGTGGTTTGGGCCGGTTCGAAATGTGGATGGTCCGATTTCTTCAGGCCCAATTGGCCAGCCCTAGTGCTTAGCCCAAGGATTGAGCAAGCCCAAGTCATCATCATTGGATGACATAATTTATTGGCGTGCTTTTGGGGATGATTTGTTTTGAGTGATGCATCTCTATGGTTGTGAAGAGTGGTGCATGCTTAAGTTTTACTATGGAGATTTACCGTGATGCTAATTGAGTAGCGAAACACTTTGTGGGAGTGTTTACTGTGCTTGTATGCCAGTACAGAGTGATGATCTATGTGATGATCTATGTGAAGATCTATGTAAGGATCTTTGAGATGATCCATGTGATGATTTTGTGTAATTGATGTGGAGTGATGTTGAGCAGTTGTGTTGTGCGTTTACGTTTGTGATGAAAGGATTTAGTGGCCATAGGAATGTATTTTTATACAAAGGATTGTGGCTTTGTAGATTACTACAGCTTTGGGAAAGATGGATATTCGATGGTTAGGTCAACCTTAATCGAGAGGAATTGACTTACGCTCAAATTTCGGGACGAAATTTCTTTAAGGAGGGTAGACTGTAATACCCCGGAAAATCCAAATTAAATTCCATGGATTTTTAGAAATGATTTCACGATAGTAGGAGCGAGTACGAAGCTTGGAGAAGTTGTGGAATTAGTTCGAACGATTTTATTTTCGAAAACGAACGTTTTTAGGGGGTCAACAAAGTTGACTTTTTATACGTTCAAAATTTGGGAAAACTTCCTTCATGAAAGTTGTAGAGCTCGTCGATACGAGTTCGTGGACATGTGGAACGCATTATTCGGAGTTCGTATGATTAAGTTATGAATATTTGAAAATTGGGAATTTTCTATAAATAGGAAAAATAACTGATTTTTTTTATTTAAGGACAAAAAAAATTTCTTTTTGCGGAAGAGCCCCCAGCCCTCCCCGATTCTCTCTCTCTGTTTTCCCCTCAGACCCGGCGGGTCGAGCTCGACCCGACCCGACATTTTCACCCTCCTCCGGCCTCCTCTGGCCACGGACCCGGCCTTCCCCGAGCTCGCCGTCGCACGCCCAGCCGTTACCTGCCACCATCTTGCCCCGCCGCTGCCCCCAGATGGAGATCGAAGACGCCCCAGCCGTGTGAACCCGACCCGACCGGAAAACGACTTTTCCGGCGTTGCATGGGCCGATCGTCCCCATTTTCGTGATCTCCTCCTCATGCTGATCATCCCCATGTAAGCCTTTCATCACGATTTTGTGTATAGAACGCTAGATCATGGTTTGACTTTTTCGACGTCCCTGATTTAATCTGAATCTGATCAGACGCACGAGATTAATCCAACTTCAACGCTTGATTTAGGACGATCTAGGCCGAACCAGGCTTAGCTCCAGGTATGAAAGTCGACCACCCTTTCATTTTGAACCAGTTTGTAGTTGGTCACTTTGCCATCTGAGGTGGTTGACCGGCGTTGACCGCCGCGTTGACCGCCCACTGACCACCGCTTGTGGCGGCGCATCAGACCATATTTCGAGTTTTCATTATCTAGGCGATGATCTATGCATCCATACGAGCGTTTTGATATATAACATGGTCATGTTAGAAAAAGTTGATAAATAGTGGATTTTCGTTTTGACGTTACTATTTAACGTTTTTACGTTTATCTTCGGTTTACGATCTGTGAAGATCTGACCATCGGTTTTGCTTCAATTTTGGATATGTTGATCGTATGACTGTCCCGGTGACTTTGTGAGGTCACGGGCGAAGATCCGACCGTTGGATCTTCGTATAATTGAGAAATAGTGATTCGGAAGGCGATTCGTGAGAATCTGACCGTCGGATTTTCATATAATTTTGTGGAGATGTTAGTAAAGGCAATTCAGGAAGATCTGACCGTTGGATCTTCGTGATAATTTTGGAGGATGATCCTAAAGGCGATCCGTGAGGATCCGACCGTTGGATCATCATTAAATTCAGATCCGACCGTTGGATCATCGTTTAATTTGAATCTGAGCGTTGGATCGTCGTTTAATTACATATTTGAGTTGTTGGCTAAGTCAAGATCATTATTGGACTAGGTGATTGACGGTTTGAGTTGGTGGACGATTGTGGATCGTATTTTGAGCTGAATTGAAGACGCAGCGGGATTATCGAGGTGAGTAAACCTCACGTGGTTCATATTACGAACCCAATACAATTAATTGCTTTATTTTGTTGCAATCATATGAACTATTGTTGGTGTTATTAGACATTCCTGTGTGAATGTCTGTATATATATTATTACGTGAAATAATATGTATTGTTGGAGTTGTGTTGAGTTATTGTTGAGAAACAATATATTGTGAGAGATATTGAGTTTATTGTTGAGAAACAATATATTGTGAGAGGTGTTGAGTTTTATTGTTGAGGAACAATAAATTGTTGTGATCTGTGGAGATCACTAGGTCACGAGGTGACCATGGCATCTATTAGTGAATCACGCTCTCGTACCGGGCTGGTGGTTATTAATAGTATTAAATCGTAATCACGTCTGTGGCCGGACGAGTGGTTACGTTCAGTTAGAGCTCTAGTCTGTCTGCCAAATGTGGAGTGACCTTATGAGTGAAATTGAGAGTAACTCATAAGTGTCAATATATATATGGTAACCTTATGAGGGAAATTGAGAGTAACTCATAAGGGTCTATATATATATATGAGTCTGTCTACCAAATGTTGGGAAATCTTATGAGCGAATTTGAGAGTAACTCATAAGTGTCTATATATATATATGAGAGTGAGTGATCTTATGAGCTAAATTGAGAGTAACTCATAAGTGTCTATATATATATATGAGAGTGAGAAAGTAACGTGGGTTTGTGGTAGTCTTGAAATCTAATAAATCAACAGTTCTTTCTTGTTTACTCATACTGGCTGTAAAAAGCTTACCGGGTTTTGTGTTGTTGCAACTCCCGGTACACTATTCAAATTGTGTAGCGGGTAATCCTACAGGACAGGAGAACCAGGACGGTGATCGTGCGGTTAGAGCAATTGTTAGAGTTTTACAACAATTGTAAGTTGTGAGGTGTGTTATGCTCATTTGAGCTTTATAATATATTGTGAGAGTGAATTGTAATAATGAACTCGAAGTTTCGAGATTTGGTTTTTTTGTAATTGTAATTATTCAGGTTTCGGATTTGAATTTATCATTCAAAATCCGGGGCGTGACAGCTATTACTATGTTTGTCTCACTTTCTGCAATCAAGTTTATGTTTTTGCTGCTAAGGTTTGGAATTCTCAGCAGTATATGTTATGGGTTGGAATCAAGTTTGGTATTTGAGTCTTGGCAAAGCATATTGGTATTATCTGCAGGGTTATGCATATATGCTCACGCACCCCGGAATACCTTCCGTTTTCTATGACCACTTCTATGATTCGGGTGATTCCATTCATGATCAGATCGTGAAACTGGTACAATTAGAAGTTCTTCCTTTATTAAGCATTTGGACTTCCAGATTATAGTATATATGGGCCATTTTGAACTGATGCTCATTATTAGGTTTGTGTATATGAGACAATTGTGGATTAATGGAAATTGCAATGAATGATTTTGGATGTGGATTTTATGGTTTCATGAATGTGCAATTTTAATTTCCAAAATGCATGCATACCAATTGTAACAAAGGACTACTACTATGTGTTATCTCAAATTGCAAGCTACAACAAAAGCACACTAATGTGTGGTTGCAGCTGCACAAAAGCAACACAAAAACCAATTAAAAGTCTATTGTCTTTTTGGCTTTGGAACGACAGAAAATTGTAGTCTAAATGGTAAAACAATAACATAAGTTAGATGGAATTGTTGGCTGTACCTACATGTACGTTTGCAAAGCATAATTAGCTATAATCAGCCACGCTCATCGTACCGCCAGAGGTACCAACTACCGTCAAAGGAGTGACCCACGGATAGGCAGCCAGGCGGGCTACGGCCTGAGCACAAGAATACCCCGGGATCACCGCTGACGCGCCGCCACGCGCTGCGCCAAGACAGCGTCAGAAGCTACTGAAACTAAGAACTGAAGCATATCAGTCCCACATCGAAAACAAAGAGAAGATCAGATCTCTCCTCACCTATAAAAGGTCCTCTATTCTCTCTTTATTATTACGCATTAACTACTCATTTATTATTATACTGCCTATATGTATCAACTGACTTAGGCATCGGAGAAGTGAAGACCGCCCAACGCGGTCTCCCTCTGACGCCCTGTCTTTCATTTGGCAGCCAGCGAGGATCACCAAGTATACAGAGTAGCGGTCCGCCCACCGGACCCGCGTTAAACGAAGGTTTGGCTACCGCCGGACTTTGAGCATTAACATTGGCGCCGTCTGTGGGAACCTTTGAACAAAAGGTCATCCCATCACAACTACCATGACTAGCGGTAGCGGGGGAAACGCCGATGAGCAGGCAGACCAATCCGCCATCCCCCAACCATCCAATCCAGCGGTAGGTGTTAACCGCGCACTATTCAACACCCCAACCAACCCCGGCGGTGAGAAGAATCCAAGTAGCAGCCGCCCACCAGGCCAGGACCTCGCCGCCATGTACGAGCTGGCATTGGCAGACCTTCACAAGGCAAACAGAGAGCGTGAAGAGGAGCGCAGAGAGAAGACCGAGGCCCAAAAGCAGGTGGCTACGCTGATGTCACGTGTTGATGACCTGAAAAGGACGTTGGAAAGAACCGCGAATCCGGCACAGAGCGAGCATTCGCACAGCCCAAGGCGTAGTCAGCCCAACGCTGGTACATTGGTACCAGAACCAGTCGTACAGATGCAGGTTCCGCTGGACCCACCTGAACTATTGGGGATGGGACCACCGCCCATCCCCCAGCTCATGTTGGAACAGGAGGCAGAGTCGGTACCGCGCACCAACCGCTCGGAAACAAGGGCAAGAACTGAGGGCGATCCGCCTGCGCCAAGGCGTAGGCAGACCCAGCGGAGTACATCCGCCGGCGACGCAACAGCCCAAATTCTGGAGAGGATGCAACAGTTGGAACAAAGGTTGGTCCGGGCGGAGTCGGGCGCCACGCCGCCAACTCAAAGTCCACTTTTCACGTCCAGACCAGGGCCCTTCACCGCTGCAATTCTACAACCTATCAGGCCTGCGTACGCAAAAACTCCAAAGATGTCGCATTACAGCGGTACATCCGACCCCTTCGTCCACATGGACACCTTCAAGAAGGTCACCAACAACAAGGGATTTGACGACCCCACTCTGTGCCACTTGTTCAGCGAAACACTGGACGGAGAGGCAATGAATTGGTTCTTCGAATGTCCGCCAGGATCCATTGACTCATTCAACGCACTATCACATACCTTCCTCTCCCGGTTCATTTTATTGTCCGCCGGACATCATAACACGAGTCAGCTGTTCAGCGTCAAGCAGGGAGAAAACGAATCACTAAAGGCATTCGTCACAAGGTGGCGAGCGGCAGCATCTCAGTGCCGCGATCTAGACAAATCGATGGCATCGGCGGCCTTCAAGCAAGGACTCCTCAAGGGGCCGTTCCTCTATCACCTCAACTACAATCATCAAAATGCGGCATATGACCATATCATGAGTGAGGCGGTCATTCACGCCCAGGCGGAATTCATTACATATGGAGAAGCCCCACCGCCACCGGCAACGCCAACAAGGACGACGCAGCCCATCTCCAGTCATCATGAGACCGTTAATAAAGCACCCGCCGCACCGCCAACTGACAAGAAAAGGGAATGGCCACAGGGCCACTACCAGAGCAAGCGGCAAAAGGACCAATACCACAAGGGCAACCGCCTAACCCATGAGGATAACCGCAACAGACAAACGGAGTCTTCTCAACGGTATGCAGTGTTCACGGTCCTCACAACCTCGTACGAGGAAATATACAATCAGTGCAAGGATCAAATCCCGCCACCTCCCCCAGCAAAATACCCAAAGACGGGCAAACCTAAAAACACCGGCAGATGGTGCAAGTACCATGAAGACAGCGGCCACAATACCAACAGCTGCAACGCACTGAAAACGGCAATTGAGACCTTGTACCGTGAAGGCAAGATGGATCAGTTCAAGGTGCGTCAACCGCCACCCGTGATCGCCAACGTAGAGACGTTGGGCCGCATTAACACAATCGACGGCGGTGCTCCAATCACGGGCATGTCTCACAGAGCAAGGAAGCGTTACGCACACATTAATCACCCAAAGGAAGTCTGCCATATCCGTTACGAGAGATCCGCCAAAGTCCCAAAGGTGGGTTGGGAACCTATTACATTCTCAGAGGAGGAGGAGCGCGGGGTGCACCTACCCCATGATGACCCCTTCTTGGTCGACGCCATTCTTGGCAGGTTCTCAGTGGGGAGAATATTGGTAGATAGCGGGTCCGCTGTCAACGTCATCTTTAACGGTTGCTACAGCCACCTCAAGCGGAATAACAAGTTGCTCCAGGACCATGAGCCACTGCTCAGCTTCTCCGGTGACGTCACACAACCGCTCGGTTCTGACTACATGCGGTTGACTATTGGCGCTAGTCCATGTATGGCGGAGGTACATACAGAATTCATAATCGTTGATTGTCTCAGCTCGTATAATGCCATCCTCGGACGACCGGCGCTCAACAAGCTTAAGTGCATTATCGCCGGATACATGCTTCTCATGAAGTTCCCCACACCTAACGGCACGGGCAGTGTGAGGGGAAGCCAGCAGTTGGCACGCGAGTGTTATTCAACGACTATAGCACGGTCAACACACCGCCATGATGTCCTGACAGTGGGAAACCAGGCACCGCCACCAAATATCTTCGAGGACCCTAGGGATGAGGAGGAGAAGTATGTAAGGAAGGAGCCGGTCAACCCGGACACATCCTTGAAAGTTGTCTGCATCTCAGACGAGCACCCTGAGCGGACAGTCCGCATAGGCGCCCAACTAGACCCAGAAGTAGAGGCAGAACTCATTCAATTCCTACGTCATAACGCCTCCGTCTTTGCATGGTCCTACGCGGACATGCCAGGTATCTCCCCTGAAATTATCACTCATAAACTGACCATCAAACCCTCCTTTTATCCCATCAAGCAGAAGCGGAGGGCCTTCGATGAGGAAAAATACCGGGCAATCGGAGAAGAGGTCGCCAAACTCCAGGACATTGGATTCATCCGCCAAGTCATCTATCCCCAGTGGATCTCAAATTTGGTAATGGTCAAAAAGCCCAGCGGCAAGTGGCGGATGTGTGTTGACTTCAAAAATCTCAACAAGGCATGCCCAAAGCATAGTTTCCCGCTACCCCGTATCGATCAGTTGGTCGATTCAACCGCCGGACATGAGCTCCTCAGCATGATGGACGCTTTCTCCGGATACAATCAGATCAAAATGCATCCCAGCGACCAGGAATGCACCACCTTGACCACCGACAAAGGCCTGTACTGCTACAATGTCATGCCTTTCGGTCTGAAGAACGCCGGGGCAACTTACCAGCGGTTGATGAACGCCATGTTCGGTGAGCATCTGGGAAAAATCATCGAGGTCTACGTGGACGACATGCTAGTTAAGAGCATAAAGGCCGACGGACATGTGACAAACCTCAGGATCATAGTAACCATTCTCTTGGCCTATGGTATGCGCCTCAACCCGGAAAAATGTTTCTTTGCAGTCACCGCTAGCAAATTCCTGGGATACATTGTCAGCGAGCGGGGCATCGAGGCTAACCCAGACAAGGTCCAGGCCATCCTTGACCTGGCGGACCCTGAGTATAAGGTACACGTCCAGTGCCTCCAGGGCAAGTTAACCGCCCTTTCTCGATTCATCTCTCGACTCACTGATAAGTGTGCCCCATTCTTCAAACTCCTCAAAACAACGCACAAGAAGGTCATCGACTGGAATCCAGAATGTCAGGCGGCGTTCCAGGGCCTGAAGGAATACCTGGCGGCAGTCCCTCTCCTCTCTGTCCCTGTCCAAGGAGAAACCCTATTCATATACCTAGCGGTATCCGCATCGGCGGTAAGTTGCGCAATTGTCCGAAGGGAAGGCCAAGATGAGCTCCCAGTTTTCTACGCCGGCAGAGGCATGAACGGAGCAGAAACAAGGTATCCTCCCTTGGAGCAACTGGCCCTCGCACTTATCGTTGCCGCCAGGCGCCTCCGCCAATACTTCCAGGCTCACACGATCCATGTGTTAACCAATCAACCGCTGAGGCAAGTGATGCAGAACCCTGAACACTCGGGGCGCCTCAGCAAGTGGGCCATTGAGCTCAGCGAGTTCGACATAGAATACAAACCAAGAACCGCCATGAAGGGCCAGGCAGTGGCGGACTTCATCGCTGAACTCACCGAACGTCAACCTGAACCCGGTATAGAGATAGTGCCCGGAGCGGAAGTGGTAACCGTGGGGCCGCAAGTCCCCTCCAGTTAGATTGGAACCTACATGTGGACGGATCCGCCAGCGCCAAGGCCAGCGGCGCCGGAGTCATCTTAACAGGACCCGGGGGACTGAACGCGGAGTACGCGTTGAAATTCAACTTCAAAGCTTCAAACAATGTGGCGGAGTACGAGGCACTTATCGCCGGTCTGCTCCTCGCCATTGACTCGGGGGCTGACAGTGTCAGCATATTCAGCGACTCTCAATTAGTCGTTAACCAGGTCAACGACAGCTTCCAAGCCAAGGACCAGCAGTTAGCAGCATACTTGGGGTACGTCAAAACGTTGCTAAAAAAGTTCAACTTTCACACCATCACACAAATCCCCAGGGAAAAGAATGCCAAGCCTGATTCACTGGCGAGACTGGCAACCGCCCAGCCGCATCAAAGTCCAGCGGACACAAAGGTGGAATGCCTTGACAAGCCAAGCATCACAAAGACCCTAGCAGAGATCTTCAACATTGAAATCAACCCCAGCTGGATGGACGAGATCACTGCATACAAGCGCAGCGACACATTACCAGAGGATAAGGTCAAGGCACGCCAAATTCAGCGGAGAGCAACCCGCTACAATATCCAAAATGGCAAGCTTTACCGCCAGGGGTTCACTCACCCCAACCTCCGCTGTTTAACCCCGGAGGAAGGAAAGGTCGTGTTGGCGGGAATCCACGGCGGGGAGTGCGGAAACCACTCGGGCGCCAGATCCCTGGCCAATCGCACAATGCGACAGGGCTACTTTTGGCCTACGCTTGGTGAGGACGCCCGGCAAGTGTCAAGATCTTGCCACAAATGCCAGCAGTTCGGATAAATCTTCTTTAAAAGTGGGTCCCGCAGGGCCACTTCGGATTTCAGGGTGAAATTTGGGGTCGGCCCTGTCATCTTTTGTAAAAGATGCAAGCATATATTACCAAACTACAGTCTTGTTCCTTATCATTAAATTATATAGAAGATTTCATAAATGGAAGAGACTTCACGACTCAGCATAATTTAGCTCTTATTTATTTAGAGCTCATTTCATATTATGTATCTCTATATCAGTTCACCCCCTTATTCTAAGTTGTTTAGCTTATAAACTCTTTCCTCATTTTGTACCTATGATCTAAGATGATGATAATCTTTACAAGTACTTTGTTGCATGGTTTTATGATTATCATAATTTTTTTTGGCCTATTAATGCTTAAATGTACGTGAAAGTAAAATTTTCTATGTTAACTGATGAATGCCTCAGGAAAATTTCAATAAAGTTGTTGGAGAACTTATCACTTGCCTTGAGAAGATTGATAGCGACAACTATCTTGAGGTACTATCTTCTTTATTTGAGCTAAAAGATAAACTTTTTATGTAAATGAACTTCTTTTTATGATATATGTACTGTTTTATAATAGTTGAACCAAGTATCAATGTTGAAAGCATTTTCATGCTTTGTTTACATAGTGCTTGCAGAAAGTGATAGATCAAGGATTTTGAGTAGCAGATGATTAGATTAAAGCCCTGAAGGCCTGGTTCCATCTCTCCCTTGTTTTTCCTTTGAATAATTAAGTCGATGGTTCTCCTTAGTATGTACCAATGCATTCATTGAATCCCTTATGGGTCTTCCTCTGTTTGTTTTTTCAATTTTAATTAGATTACTTTTGTTGCCTCCTGCTTGAATGATTTCATAAAATAATTAGTATTTATGAAAAGCTTCTTGTTTCTTTTTCTTATCCCAAGAACTCAGTCGTAAGCTTGCATGAATTCAATGGATGGACAGCTCAATAAATGGACAACTCAAGATATTCTTGAAACTCCAAGCAGCTCAATTATAAATAAGGTTACTAATACTATTTCAATTGATGGATTTACATGTTATTCTTTAGATCTAGCTTATTGTTGATGTTATATCTAGCAAACTGGTTTGTTTATTTATTTTTTTATTTTTTTATTGGTGTGTGTATGCATGTCATCAAAATTAGCAGTAGTACATTTTGGATCTTCATTCGGCTTTAACGAGATGGACTTGTGGTATTTGTAGATTACTTATTTTGGACGTTGGACATTTTATTAGATGTTCTCTATATAAGAAATTGTTATGTGTAATCTTATACATTTTCGATAATATGAGGATGTACTTTTTGTAACCTTTTATGGATTTGAGGACTCCATTTCCAGATCTTTGAGGACATAATTTGTGTGTCTTAATTAGTATAGAAAAGAGAACACACATGAGTGTATTTTTGTGTGCTCTTGTGGATTTAAGGACTCCATTTTCAGATCTTTGAGGACACAATTTATGTGTCCTAGTTTAGAAAAGATGACACATATGAGTGTAATTTTTGTGTCCTCTTATGGATTTAAGGACTCTATTTCCAGAGCTTTTAGGACATAATTTGTGTGTCCTAGTATAGAAAAGAGGACACCTATTAGATAATATAAGGATGCAATTTAGGTGTCTTCTTATGGATATAAGGACACCACGTCCAAAGGTTTTAGGACACGTAAACTGTGTCCTAGTATAGAAAAGAGGATACATTTCCAGTGTCCTTGTTTGAGACTTACAATGACTTTCGGGTAGATGACTTTTTTTTAGAGAGACCTTGTATGTAATAGAGGACTCTCTTTCAACATCCTTGTATCATGTTTTTCTAGACTTCAATGTAAGAAATATTCTTGTTTTCAATTAACTAAGTGATTAAGAGTGTTTCTATTGGGACCTCCAAATTTGCTCACTTGACATCACTCTATTATCAATTATTAAATGACATATATAACCTACTATAAAATTACTATTAAGGACAATAATTATACCAAAAAAAATATTATATTTATTTTATGTAGACTTTCCAATTCAATAATATTAGATTGTATTCTTTATTATTTTCCTTATTTATTTTCATTTTTCAATTTCACCACATACTCATTAAAGATTTCATAAATATTCAATAAGAATTAAAAATATGAGTAAGATCATGTGACATAAAAATGTATGATATATATGTTAAACGCATATTGGTGAGTAAATCCTATTATGATTTATGACCTAAATTTAAGTCTATCCATTATATTTGCAAAAAAAAAAAAATAGCTAGCTAGCAATAAACAAAAAACTAAAAAATATTTAAATAATTAATCATGAGGTACAAAAAATAGAGAAAAAAATAAACATTAAAAAATGATTTCTTCATATATTTTTTTTTGCACAGCTAAAATTAAAAAAATAAAAAAAAAAAACACAGAACAATTCATGTTATTTTCTTATTGATTAGAAATTAATTCTTGAAACTCAATACCTTGTGTTTGGTTTTTTTTTTTTTTTATTGGAAAAGAGATTTATGCATGTTGTTTGATTAAGAAATGTATATGTAATTAAGATTTATAGAGTAATTAAATCATTGAAAAGATTAAGTTTTTTTATTTCAAAGATAATAATTTGTTTGCAAATTATATGAGTGAGGTTATTTGAGGAACTTTAGTGAGGTTTAGTGAGTAAATTTAGTATTTGAAAATTTGATAAGAGGTGCAAAAAACATAGAGATTAAGTGAGTAAATTTGGAGGTTCTAATAGCAAAACTCGTGATTAATGTTTCTGATACGTGTATAATATGTGAGGTTAGTTTGGGTAGTTTTGGTGGTCTATTAATTTGGTATTTTTGGTGGGTCTATTTAGTGAAACATTATTATAAAAAATTAAATTAGTAGTGCATTAAGTAGGGGTGCGAAGTAAGTAAACTGAAATGTATGAATAAAATTTTCCATAGGAGAACAAATACCTTTTTTTTTTGGGTTTGGGCACTTTGAAAATGAAATAGTGAAAAAAAAAAACTTACACACAAGAACTCCTCGAACAATCTACATTTTAGGAATCAAACAGGAAAGCTTGAGCAGCAGTAAGAGGGAAAGAATTGGACCACACTAGAGTATGGTTGCTATGTCGGAGGTTGGCTAAAGCATTCACTAAGGAATTTGCTGACACGCTCATTGCAAGCGAATAATTTAACCCTGAAAATATCGTTAGTAGTATAAGCAAATAGGGATCGTTCTATTCCGGGGATTGAGGGTACACCTGTCATTGTCAAACAATTAAACAATTAAAATTAAAACAAAGTATAATATTCACAAAGATATTCACAACTATAAACATTTTACACGAAAAGGGGGAATTTTGTTTTTCGGAAATAAATAAAGTAACAAAACAATTAAAATGCAAAAACATAAAAATACAAATGGAATAAGAGAACAAAGATCAAAACCGAAATTTATGATTAAATTGATTCAAACCCTAATATTATTCATCTAAGTCATGAGAAAGGAGTTGATCATGTGAAATGTTAGAAAACAAACAATTTCCCATATTTTACTTTTCAATGCTAATTAATCTAAGTGAAAGCACAAAGACTAATCCTATCAAACATGCATTCAATCCCTAGAAAGCTAGTCAATCATGACATGTTTAACGCATGAAACACATAGAAAGGCTATCAACTCAAGTGTACAACTTAGTATGGAAAAGTCCACCTAATTGCAATCCTCGTTAATTAAATTCGATCTTTGTACAAAACCTTTACTACTTTGATCCAAGTTTACACAAAACGAAAAGTCGATTTCATGTTCTTAAACCTAGCACCAATGATATCGAAACCCTAAGTGTTTGCAACCACATAAGATTAAAATACAAAAGTTATCTATAACGCAAATTTAATTAAACAAACCCACATAAGCAACTCTCGAAGAACAATAATATGAATCTGAAAATTTCATTCAATCATATAAAATTCCAGAAATTAATATTCGTTCAAACACATATGTCAACTAGAACAAAACCAACGAAATTCAAAGCAAAGGTTACAAAGTAGAGGTCGAATTACACCGTGGATGGAAGATGATGATGGATGAATAACGATGAATCCTTTGAAACTCGAAAGCAAGCTTCAAAGGTGGATGGTGGAGGAATAGATCACGGCTTCTTCTTCTCTTCCTTGGCCTTGCTTGAAATCGTGGCTTGCTCTAGAGGATGGAGAAACTCACGGCTATGCTAAAGGGATTTTCTGATTTTTCTAAGTTGTAAAACGTAAGGAAGAGGAACCCTAGACGTTGAGAATGAGAGAGTATATATAGGGGACGGCATACTTGGTCTCCAAGCCGTGCACTTCTCCAAGCATTCTCACGGCAATTACTTGATAACTCCACATAATTTCCTCCAATGCTAGCTTGTCACATAAGCCCTATGACATGGTTCAACCAATCACAAAATTCCACTTTAATTTCCTAATAATCTTGGCCGAAATACCATGATAATATTCTGATTTTTATAGTTCAATTCGGCCAAACTTCCTTTAGGGAATTAAGGAATGTATCTAGACTTCTTTTGAGCTTTTCTTGGTCTCCACCTTTTTCTCTTTCCTTTTATTTCTCCCTTGAATCTCTCTTGGCGTCATCTTTGCTAGGGTTTCACGTTATTCCTCCTTTATCTCATAGCTTTGGACGGCAAATCCCCAAGATAATCTCCAAGTGTATTTTCCTTCCATAACAATTACCCTATAAAATCTCAACCGAAATTCTCTTTGATAATTTCTGATTTTCACGCCACTTCCTTGTTTATCTCTAGGTATCTCACGGCAAACATCTCTCTAGGGTTTCACCTTTGCGTCACAAACCCTAATTCCATGGGCTTTATGGGCCTTGATCCATTTTGCCGAAAATCCAAGTCAATCCATAGAGTTCTTGGGCCTTGTTGCTTCAACTTCAAGCCTTGTCTCTTTCCAACGTCAAAACACATTATTTTTCCATTTCTTTTTCATAGTAACGTTGGAAACTTCATTGGTAAGCTTTCCTCCTTTTCGCAGGGTTTCCTGGTTGAAGCAGGAAAACTTCTTTTCTTCATTTCTGCTCATTTCTGTGGTCCATTGTTCCTCATTTTTGCTCCCCTTAATGTTCGCAAGCTCCTCTTTCCATTTATGAGTTCATTTCCACTTTTTAGCTCCGAGGTCCTGAAAATAGAAACTATTAAGAAAAATAGAAACTTTCCTAAAATGAAAAATGGCAACTTTCCTAAACTGAAAATGGAAACTTTCCAAAAATGAAAAATAGAAACTACAAAAATAGAAACTTTCTACAAATAGGAACTTTCCCAATCGAAGAATGGAAACTTTCCTAAACAGAGTTTTAATAAGGAAATAACGCAGAAAATGTAGGGAAAAGTAAGTAAAACGTCGCATTAAAATGCTCCTATCATTTGCCTCTCGATTAACATGCCTGAAGGAAATAATTTGGAGTTGTTTTGCTAAAATTTTGTTGTCTCGAATGATTGGCTTTAGACGCCAAGGAGTCTGGATCTTGCCATTGATAGGAATGATAGCATCAATTAGAAATCTTAAGTCACCTTCTATTTCTAATGAAGAAAAACCATGAAGCAAAGTCGCATGCATACCTGCTCTCAGAGATACCTGGTGAAGATTTTTGCAAACCACTAAAATGGGAAGACCTTCAGCATATATGAAGACAAAACCACCAGCTGCATTGGAAGAGGAGAACACAGAACCATCAAAATTAAGTTTAAAACAACCCTCATTAGGGGGATATCATTTTATGTTTCTAGGCTCAAACTTTTCCTTACTGCATTCAACGGAAGATAACTGTAATAGGAAGAGGCTATAGTAAATAAAATTCTAGTATGAGAAAAATATTTATTTGTGAAAAAAAAATCATTCCTTGCTTTCCAAATGAAATAAGCTGTATTCAAAGCTATGTTGAAGGAGTTATTATCCTTAGACAAAATAGTGGATAAGAAATGTAACCACTCTATGACTCTATAAAGGATCTTTGCCAAAATTGAGGCTGGAGGTTGGGAAAAATGGAAAGCCATATTTTTTGAGATCCAGCACAGTTGAAGAACAGATCTATATTTTCAGTTGTTGAATTACAGATAGGGCATTGTTGATTGATCATTTGTCTACTAAAAATTTGGTCTCTAGTAAGAAGGCGCTTCTTGAATAACAGCCAAGCAAAAGTTTTAATCTTAGGAGCCAAGGTTTACTCACTGATAGGAGCATAAAGTGCGACGATATTATTGAGTATATGCCCCATTTTAGACTTGTTTCTCCCTTAAGTTTCGTGTTTTGAGTTATCGAGTCAGTTTAAGAGTCTTGTACAGTGTTTGGCGTAAAATAGGCGCAAAATGCGAAATTTATGAAAAAAAAATCCTAACGGGATCAGGATTCCTTACCGTCGACGTTTTTGCGGTCTTTACATTAATTCCCTTTATTTTCTCTTAAAAAAATCTGATATTCTCCACCTTTTTGTAGGAAATTTAAGACGTTTGACCAAGCAATGAAGAAGGGAAATAAAGGAGAAAGACGTTTCAGCTGGAAAATAAATAAAGGAGAAAGACGTTTTTAGTTCGGGAATAAAGGAGAAAGACGTTTCAGCTGTTAAAAGACCCCATTATGAGAGGAGTTAAGGCCATAAAGGAGACGTTTTCAGTTGGAAAATTAAAGGAATTATGATGCAATCCCATCCGTCCAATGATGAAGGGTATGATCGACAAAAGCCAACCAATGCTCCCCTATAAATAGGCAACGTCCAGAACAGAATTTCCATCACTTCCCGGCCTATCACTTCCTAGCCAAGATCACTTCCGGGCCTATCACTTCCTGGCCAAATACTATTCCAAGACTGCCCAATTCACTCCTTAAACTTCCAACAACTACAAGACCGTGACCACCATCCATCCATCAATCTACGAAGTTCTTAGGCGCTGAGTCAAGGACGCTCCACCACCATAGCAGAGACGAGTTCATCACCTTGTTGCTAAGCCGCTGAGGAAAGCTTCAAAGTGTAACTATGACTCTACTTACAATTGTTGTTTCGGTTTTGTGTGTTTGGATTTGCGAGTTGTGTAATTGGAGACATGAGATTTTCAGAATATTTTTATTAATATTTTTTAGATTTTCAGTTTATTATTGAGTTAATTTCGAGAATTCTTTTATGATGCATGTTACAATCTTGTGCCCTTTTATGTGTTTAGGTAATTTTCAGAGTTAGGTTCATAAGTTTGCATGCTAGAATAACGGTGAGAGTTCTTGTGTGTTTGCTTAATTTGCCAAGAGTAATTGTTATTTGTTAAGACGCTGAGTTAAACAAGTAGTAATTAGTTCTAAAAAGTGGTAAAAATCATGCTTTAATGATTAAACGATTCTGGAAATTACGTGTTAAATTCTATGTGTAATGGTTAATTTGCACGTGTGAGTTGATTCGAGGGTTAGATAATACTACTACTTAAGAGGACTACGCTGAGTGTTTTCAAAAATTAGTAGTATTAGGCTTGGTAAGGACTTTTCCGATCCAAGCCTACATTAGAACGAATCAGATAAATGGATTGATCCGCTGAGGCTTTTCATTTGGGCTCTTATCTAAGCGTTTAAGATGGGCACATTTTTGTAGCATGTTGAAATGAATTTCTGAGTGGTATTGGTCTAGGTTAGGGAAGTCGATCATTGTATATAGTTTTATTTGTTTTGTTTTTATTTTAAGTAGATTAGGAACCAAATTCCAAACCCCCATTTTATTCTTTTATTTGTTAATTGACCTTTTTGTGTAGGTGTACCCTACAATCCCCGGACTGAACGATCCCTGCTTATCCTATACTGACAACTACATTTTGCAGGGTTAAATTGTGAGGCTATTTTAGCCGCATCAATTTTTGGCGCCGTTGCCGGGGATTGTTAAAATCCCTAACATATAAAGTGTCATCGATTTTGTTGTATATAGAATGCATGCTAAATTTTTGTACTACACTTGTGGAATGGTGACAAATTGCGATTTATGTTTGGCCAAGCTATAATTGTGATTTAGTTTAAGTTTTATGAGTGTTACGAAATTAAGCATGTCTTTTATAATTGTTGTACAATTTGTAGAAGTTTTTAAGCATATTGTAAATTGTAGAATGAGTTTTTTTTAAAGCATGTTGTAAATTGTATGTGTTTCACTTAGATTAATATACTTAATTGTTGTAAATTGTATGTTGTCATGAATTTAGTTAAATACTTAATTGTTGTAAGTGTGTAAAATCGTATGAGTAGACAAGGGCCCTTTTGTTAATATTGGCCTAAACCCTTCATTAGTACCTTTCTAAGGTCTCTTGAGGTTGAGGGCGGCCTTTATTAGCATTTGGAGAACAGTCTAACACATGAGTTAATTTCCAAACTGAGTAAGGGGCATTACAGATGGTGTCTTAGGTTGAGACCCTGGGTGATGGGTTCAAATTGGATCTCAGAGATACTATAGACTGTGCGTAAACCACAATGTGGAAGTAGCCAATAGGGGCGTAAACCTCAATGAGGGAGTAGCCTCCGTAGTATCACCAAAATGAGTCCTCCCTCTCACTTACCTCTTAATCTGGCTATCTGGCCTTCTGAAACCACGGAAAGAGACTTATGTCTAGGCGACTATCCCTATATCGTATCTCACCAATAGTAGTGGTTTCTATTGGGCTCGACTTACAACTTGGAATCAATTGAGATATTAACTAAGTTTATAACAAACTTAAAAAAAAAAAAAAAAGATAAAAAAAAAATAAAAAATGTTATGTGACATGCTTAAGGTATATTGGATTAAACATGACCTTGTCGAGGGTAGCTGTTCTATAGTCCCATTGCACAAACGAGGTCCTCTGTTCCAATACCTAAGTATGTAAATGTAAAAGTAACTTAGAAAGTAGGAAAGACATAATGTTTGTATTTCGAACCTTGTATATGTTACTAACACTTGATTTGGTCTTAAAGGTCCATGAATGTCCACTGTCTCTGATAAGACTAAGGAGCTCTTTGAGAAATTGGAACGTGCTAAGCAAAGGGCAGAACTCACTTTTTCAGACCGCCCTCTTCTAGAAAGGAGGGATTCTCAGGACTCTAACTATTCAGGTTATAACTCCTCAACTAGATCAACCGAGGAGATCAACAAACCTGACCATTCTGAAGAAGGAGAAGAACAAGTCTTTGAAGAGGAGGAAGAGGAGGTCACTGAAGAGGACGTTGCGAATACAGAAGAGGAAGAAGAGGAAGAGCACGCCCGTGTTGAGCAAGTACAAGCACCAATGGCTGAGACTATTAGGCAACTGTCTAATCCTACAGGTGGGGGTGCTGCGCCCTTATGCATTGCCTATCCAGAACCAGGAGAGGGGCTTAATGATGATTTTGAGTTAAAGAGTGGGTTTCTGCATCACCTACCCAAGTTTCATGGGATGAGTAGTGAAGACACCAATAAGCATCTCAAGGAGTTCGAGTTTGTCTGTGGGAGTATGTGCCCTAAAGGAGCTGATATCAATATCTTGAAGATGAAGGCATTCCCCTTTACTTTGGAGGACAAGGCCAAGACTTGGCTATTTGAGCTGCCTGCTGGGACTATCAACACTTGGGATAGGATGAAGGGCGAGTTCCTTACGAAGTACTTTCCTGCCTCAAAGGTCACTGTTTTGAGGAAGCAGATTAGTGGAATCACGCAAGGACATGAGGAGAATTTCTGCAATTATTGGGACAGGTTTAAGAGCCTTGTAGCATCATGCCCTAACCATGGGATGAGTGAGGGGTCCCTCCTTACCTATTTTTATGAAGGACTCACCGCTAATGAGCGTGGTCTGTTAGATGCTGCTGCTGGAGGGTCCTTTATGGATAAGACACCTGCTGATGCAAGGGAGCTACTTACTAATCGTGCACTAAACTATCAGCAATATGAGGGGGTGCTTTCCACTCAACGGAGGGTACATGAGGTGTCCACTAACTCTGCTCTTGAAGACAAGGTCAACAAGATGTCTACTCTGCTGTCTCAAGTCTTAAACGGTAATGGAGGAGGAGCAATGGCTCAAGTGTGTGGGATGTGCTCGACTCAAGGGCACCCCACTGATAAATGTCCCCAGCTTGCCTCTCCAGAAGGATGGGAATCTGTTAACGCCCTAGGGTATCATGGAGGTCAAGGCGGCCCGAGGTACAACCCTTACTCCAATACGTACAATCCTGGGCTCAGAGATCACCCCAACTTTCGTTGGGCCAACAATGATAACACCTTGAGACCACCTCAAGGCCCAGGTCAGAATTCTCAGCGCCCACCAGGTTTGTTTTTGAGGCCTCAGGTACCTCAAACTTTTGGTATTCCCAATTCTGTCCCTCCACCTCCTGTTTCTAATACTTTGAGTGCCCCTAATTATGATGAACTGTTGAAGTCCCTTGCTGCGGGGCAACAACAACTTAACACGGCTACTCAAGCTTTGGTTGTAGGACAGGCGACCCATTCAAAGGATATTGCAGAGCTCAAGAATCAAATGGGCCAAGTGGTGGATTTCATGGGTCGAATTGCTGAAACAGGGAAGCTACCGAGCAACACAGTGCCTAACCCAAGGAATGAGCACGCCCAAGCCATCATCACTAGGAGTGGACGCGTACTAGTTGACCCTCCCAGAGCCCACAAGAAGATCCAAGCGGCCCATAATGAAGAAGAAGACGTTGTGGAGGTGTCTAAGGAGGATGTTGAGAAGGACCTAGCTACATCAAGGGTGGAAGTTAACGTGCCCCAAGCTGAGGCACCCAAAGGTACAATTCCTAACTCTAGTGGTTTAATTAAGACTAACCCAGTTGTTTCTATACCTTTCCCAAGCAGGTTTGCCAAGACGAAGAAAGATAAATCTGATCAAGAGATCTTGGAAATCTTCAAGAAGGTTCAAGTGAATATGCCCCTGATTGAGTGCATCAAACAAGTGCCTAAATACGCCAAGTTCTTGAAGGAGCTTTGCACCAAAAGGAGGCAGACAAGATTGAAGGAGGTGGTGAAAATGAGCGAGACGGTATCAGCCGTTATCCAGAGGAAACTACCCCCAAAGTTGAAGGACCCAGGGAGTTTTTCTGTTCCCTGTATCATTGGTGACACCAGGTTTGAAAATGTGATGTTAGACTTAGGGGCATCCATAAATGTTATGCCTTATAATTTGTATGTGTCCCTAGGTCTAGGCCCTCTTAAAAGGGATAATGTTGTCATTCAACTTGCTGATAGGTCTAACAAATACCCTCAAGGGTATGTTGAGGATGTTCTTGTGCAGGTAAACCATCTGATATTCCCTGCGGATTTCTACGTATTGGACATGGAGGAATCACCCCTAAATACCACTCCATTACTTTTAGGGCGTCCCTTTATGAGGACTGCAAGAACGAAGATCGACGTGTACAAAGGGACTCTCACCATGGAGTTTGATGGTGATGTTATACGCTTCAACATTCTTGAAGCCATGAGGTACCCTGTTTCTGACTTGAAACCTTGCTTTGCTATTGATGTAGTTGATTCACTCGCGCAGGTTTTATCTGAAGTAATGGTTGAGGATGAATTGGCTCTGACCCTAGAGGAGGTTGTCGGATATGATGCAAATGGGGAACCTATCCCCAAGGTTGAGTGGGACGTTGAGGAGCCTAGAGTGATCAAGACTGTGGCCTCACTGGAGGCTCAGCCTATAAAGAGGTCAATTTCCTATTTGTCAATTCCGGTTTCTACTAATAAAATGCTACGCTCTATTGTTCAGGCACCCAAGTTGGAATTGAAGGTACTCCCTGAGCATTTGAAGTACGCGTACCTAGGAGAAAAGGAGACCCTCCCAGTGATCATATCGTCAACGCTGGAGGTAGAGCAAGAAAGGAAGTTGGTGGACGTGTTGAAGAAGCACAAGACTGCCATTGGTTGGACTCTAGCAGATATCAAGGGGATCAGCCCAACCACGTGTGTCCACCGGATCCTGTTAGAAGATGGCGCCAAGCCCACAAGAGAAGCCCAAAGGCGTCTACATCCGCCCATGATGAAGGTGGTCCAAGACGAGGTGATCAAGTTGCTAGATTGTGGGGTGATCTACCCCATTTCTGATAGTAAGTGGGTCTCTCCAGTGCAAGTGGTGCCCAAGAAGTCTGGGGTGACAGTGGTACAGAACGAGGATAATGAGCTAGTGCCCCAGAGATTAGTGACTGGTCATAGGGTATGTATCGACTACCGGAAGCTGAATGCCATAACGAGGAAGGATCATATGCCCTTGCCTTTTATTGACCAGATGTTGGAGCGCTTAGCGGGCCATTCCTACTATTGCTTCTTGGACGGATATAGTGGGTACAACCAGATCTGCATAGCCCACGAGGATCAGGAGAAGACGACCTTCACGTGCCCCTTTGGGACCTTTGCTTATAGGCGCATGCCCTTCGGCTTATGCAACGCACCAGCCTTGAGATATCTGATGATCAAGAAGGAGGCCAAGCCCAGATTGATTAGATGGATCTTGCTGCTGCAGGAGTTTGACCTAGCGATCAAGGACAAGAAGGGAAGCGAGAATGTGGTGGCGGACCATTTGAGCAGGATAGTACATGAGGAGGACATCCAGCCCCTACAGGAAACTTTCCCAGATGAGCAGCTCTTTGGGATAGAGGTTAGTGTGCCCTGGTATGCGGATATAGTTAACTATTTAGTCACTAGGACATTTCCTGACACACTTTCCAAAGCTAGTAAGGATAAATTGAAGAAAATGGCTAGGCACTTTATTTGGGATGAGCCCTATTTATGGAAACATTGTAGTGACCAAGTCATTAGGAGATGTGTCCCAGAGTCTGAGCATAGGTCAATTCTGTCATTTTGCCATAGTGAGGCTTGTGGAGGCCACTTTGGGCCTCGTAGAACGGCCTTGAAGGTCTTAGACTGTGGATTTTATTGGCCCACTATCTTCAAGGATGCAAACTTGTTTTGTATTTCTTGTGATAGATGCCAACGGACTGGTAATCTTGGCCCAAAAGATCAAATGCCCATGAGCCCAATAATAACTGTAGAAATTTTCGATGTTTGGGGCATTGACTTTATGGGCCCATTTCCTTCGTCTAATGGCTGTTTATATATACTATTGGCTGTGGACTATGTATCAAAGTGGGTGGAAGCAAAAGCCACCAGGACTAACGATTCAAAAGTGGTTGCAGGTTTCTTGAAAACTAACATATTTTCCAGGTTTGGTGTGCCACGTGTGCTGATCAGTGATGGAAGTTCTCATTTTTGCAACCGGACAATCGAGGCTTTGCTGAAGAAGTATGGGGTAACCCATATGGTGTCCACGCCCTACCACCCTCAGACCAGTGGCCAAGCAGAGGTGTCCAACAGGGAGATCAAGAGGATACTCGAAAAGACAGTGGGCCCAACAAGGAAGGATTGGAGCCAGAGATTAGATGATGCATTGTGGGCCTACAGAACAGCCTACAAGACGCCTATTGGGATGTCTCCCTTTAGGTTGGCCTACGGAAAGGCATGCCACCTTCCAGTGGAGCTAGAGCACAAGGCTTGGTGGGCTGTCCAGAAGTTCAACATGGATTATGATGCAGCGGGCCTACATAGGAAGCTACAGCTAAATGAGCTTGAGGAGATAAGGAATGAGGCCTACGATGCTTCATGGATCTACAAGGAGAAGACAAAGGCCTACCATGACAAAATGATCCGCGGAAAAAGCTTCCAAGTGGGCCAGAAAGTTCTGTTATTCCATTCCAGACTTAAGCTATTCCCTGGTAAACTTCGTTCTCGTTGGGTTGGCCCATTTATAGTTACAAATGTGTTTGCTCATGGTGCTGTAGAGATCAAGAGTGAGAAGACGGGGAAGGAGTTCAAGGTAAATGGGCATCGTCTCAAGCCCTACTATGAGTCCTTCGTGGGGCACACATTGGAAGAGATACCCCTCCAGGAGGCACCCCATGACATGTGAACAAGGAGAAGAGTCCCGGCTGAAGGACTATAAATATTAAGCGCTGCATGGGAGGCAACCCATTTCAACCGAAGCTGTGGAGGAGCCATCAACGAGAGTTTGACATTTCTATCCCTTCACTTGCTTAGGTTGAATTGTACTTGTGTCTTTGTTTGTTTGTTTGTTTATTTTACCCTTCCCATATTTAGGGTCTATATACCATATTCTTTTGCCTACATTGAGGACAATGTAGATTCTAAGTATGGGGTGGGTTTACACCTTTATTTTCAGATTTTTTTCAGTTTAAAAAAAAAAAATAATAATAATAATTATTTTGTTGGTTTTATAGTCTTTTTGTTTGTTTGAGTCTTAGGATGCTCCTAACGTCTAGGATGAACATGTCTCTGAATTCATGGCTGAAGGTTTTCACAATCGAAATAGGACTTAATTGAATTCTGTGGTTAATCGACGTTGTGATACTTGTATGAAGATTTGAGATAGGATTGTAACTTGGTTCATTAAGCATGCTAGGATTAAGTCTGATTCATTTGACCCTAAGTGAGCTTTTGAGCTAAAATACTTTCTTTTCGAGTGCTTAATTGATAATTCTAGAATTTCGTGGCTGTATTTGCAAAACCTCATCATTCTTTGAAAATTCAATGATCATGTGCCATAAATTTTAATGGACTAGAGAGTACTAGAACTCGGCTGTTGTGACTGTCAAAACTTGTATGCCATAATATGCACTGATCCTGGATAGGATAGAAGGCATTAGGGTAACCACCATAGCCAAACAAGCATGTGTCCCCAATTGTGCCCGTCGTGGGACTCCTTAGAGTGAACCCCTTTGAGCCTACGTTTAAAACCTTTGTTTCATCACCCTCACTACCCTACCTTGAGCTTAGTACAGGATATCTCTACCCTTGTCCTAGGGACTTAGTAGAGCATGACATAATGTGTAGGGGTGACGATGAAAGACAAGTGTGGGGTGGGGAAAATCCAAGAAAAAAAAAGAAGAGAAAAAAAAATTTTCCATAAAAAAAAATTGAAAGAAAATGAAAATGAAAAAGAAAGAAAGAAAGAAAAGTGGCAAAAGAGAAGAAAAATTGAAAAGAAAACTCTTGGGAAATTGTTGAAGTGTGGTTTTGGACTTTCAAATTTGTAGAAGGCTCAAAGTTGAAAATTATGCCTTTGTCCATTCCCATGTTGGTTAGAGTGAAGGTTTGGCCCAAAACAATGATATTTGGTCTACAAAAATGATGACATAAGGTGGTCCATATATGCTCTGCTAGGTCCTTAGGATTTTTGTATCCTTAATCTTCATTTCGAAAACCCTAGCTTAGCCCCATTACAACCTATTTTAAGTGCTGACTTGATCCTTGAGATGGGCAGTCTTTGGTTAGTGGAGTCAGGTACGCAGTCGAGCTTATGGTTTAGGTCCATTTGTGCACTTAGTCATTTCTTGAGGTCTTTAATAATTCTTCACAAAATGCGTTTATTGATGAAATATGCAAGTTGTTTGTTGCCTTACAATTTGTTCTCTTGCATATACTTGAGTGTGAAGCTTTTAAGCATAGCCATTTCTGAGAGAAAAATTGAGAGTATGCCTTGTGAGTTTGGATTGGACTTGTTCGAAACATGCTATCATTCACTGTATAACTTAAGTTCTCCACATCTTACTTAGTCATATGAGCGTTACATGTTTATTAACCATGGAATTATCTATGCGATTTTGATTAAGTGTTTAACGTGAAAGCCATGAGTTTGGAGTCTCTGAGACAACAGTTAGGGGTAGTAGAGTCATTTACTTGCTTTTTGTCGAGTCTTTGTTTTGTTTTGTATTTCTGTTTTGCTAAGGGACTAGCAAAAGTTAAGTGTGGGGTATTTGATAGGAGCATAAAGTGCGACGATATTATTGAGTATATGCCCCATTTTAGACTTGTTTCTCCCTTAAGTTTCGTGTTTTGAGTTATCGAGTCAGTTTAAGAGTCTTGTACAGTGTTTGGCGTAAAATAGGCGCAAAATGCGAAATTTATGAAAAAAAAATCCTAACGGGATCAGGATTCCTTACCGTCGACGTTTTTGCGGTCTTTACATTAATTCCCTTTATTTTCTCTTAAAAAAATCTGATATTCTCCACCTTTTTGTAGGAAATTTAAGACGTTTGACCAAGCAATGAAGAAGGGAAATAAAGGAGAAAGACGTTTCAGCTGGAAAATAAATAAAGGAGAAAGACGTTTTTAGTTCGGGAATAAAGGAGAAAGACGTTTCAGCTGTTAAAAGACCCCATTATGAGAGGAGTTAAGGCCATAAAGGAGACGTTTTCAGTTGGAAAATTAAAGGAATTATGATGCAATCCCATCCGTCCAATGATGAAGGGTATGATCGACAAAAGCCAACCAATGCTCCCCTATAAATAGGCAACGTCCAGAACAGAATTTCCATCACTTCCCGGCCTATCACTTCCTAGCCAAGATCACTTCCGGGCCTATCACTTCCTGGCCAAATACTATTCCAAGACTGCCCAATTCACTCCTTAAACTTCCAACAACTACAAGACCGTGACCACCATCCATCCATCAATCTACGAAGTTCTTAGGCGCTGAGTCAAGGACGCTCCACCACCATAGCAGAGACGAGTTCATCACCTTGTTGCTAAGCCGCTGAGGAAAGCTTCAAAGTGTAACTATGACTCTACTTACAATTGTTGTTTCGGTTTTGTGTGTTTGGATTTGCGAGTTGTGTAATTGGAGACATGAGATTTTCAGAATATTTTTATTAATATTTTTTAGATTTTCAGTTTATTATTGAGTTAATTTCGAGAATTCTTTTATGATGCATGTTACAATCTTGTGCCCTTTTATGTGTTTAGGTAATTTTCAGAGTTAGGTTCATAAGTTTGCATGCTAGAATAACGGTGAGAGTTCTTGTGTGTTTGCTTAATTTGCCAAGAGTAATTGTTATTTGTTAAGACGCTGAGTTAAACAAGTAGTAATTAGTTCTAAAAAGTGGTAAAAATCATGCTTTAATGATTAAACGATTCTGGAAATTACGTGTTAAATTCTATGTGTAATGGTTAATTTGCACGTGTGAGTTGATTCGAGGGTTAGATAATACTACTACTTAAGAGGACTACGCTGAGTGTTTTCAAAAATTAGTAGTATTAGGCTTGGTAAGGACTTTTCCGATCCAAGCCTACATTAGAACGAATCAGATAAATGGATTGATCCGCTGAGGCTTTTCATTTGGGCTCTTATCTAAGCGTTTAAGATGGGCACATTTTTGTAGCATGTTGAAATGAATTTCTGAGTGGTATTGGTC
Source organism: Rosa rugosa (assembly GCF_958449725.1). Lineage (NCBI taxonomy): Eukaryota > Viridiplantae > Streptophyta > Magnoliopsida > Rosales > Rosaceae > Rosa > Rosa rugosa. The sequence goes on from NC_084822.1 coordinate 24,613,132, forward strand.
TAGGTTAGGGAAGTCGATCATTGTATATAGTTTTATTTGTTTTGTTTTTATTTTAAGTAGATTAGGAACCAAATTCCAAACCCCCATTTTATTCTTTTATTTGTTAATTGACCTTTTTGTGTAGGTGTACCCTACAATCCCCGGACTGAACGATCCCTGCTTATCCTATACTGACAACTACATTTTGCAGGGTTAAATTGTGAGGCTATTTTAGCCGCATCACTCACACATTTTATGCAGAACATTGGAGTTAGAATGAGCAGCAATGTTTTGATTCAACAAATCAGAAGCAGATTTAACAGTAAACTTACTATTGCCAGTAAAATCCCAAATCATTTCATCATGGAAAGAATAAAAAGGTATCAGGACAAATTGAATTTTGACGACAACATCTGCAGTGAGGATGGCTGAAAGTTTTTGCACATCCCACTACTTATTCAAAAAGTAATCAGCTACAACTTCTTGGTTATTAACATTTTCTTTTTGAGTATCAGAAAGTAAATTAATAAGAGGAAAAGGAAGAACCCATTTGAAATGCCAAAATTTAACAGTTTTACCATCACCAATGATCCATCTGATACCAGAAGAAAGAAGCTTTTTAGAGTCTAAAATGCCTTTCCAGGCTGAAGAAGAATTTGAACGTTTAGGAACAGTCCAGAAAGAATGGTACTTCAGATATTTTTCTCTGATTAATTGAACCCGCCAGTTACTATGATCTGTTAAAATCTTCCAACCTAACTTGGCAAGGGTAGCTTGATTAAAGTGGGAGAAAGATCTTATACCTAGTCCTCAAGGGTCTTTAGGAGTACAAATGGTAGACTAGGGGTCATCATGGGCCGGGCAAGGGCTATTCCTACCCTAAATTTTAGGGCTTAGGGTCGGGCCGGCCCGAGGATTAAATATGGTAATCCTTATTCACCCGAAAGGTTCGAGCCGCTAGGGCCTAAAGGGCCGGGTCGGGTTGGCCTTCTAAATAGAGCCAAATACGGCCGAAATGGGCCGAAAATGGCCTTATTTTGTTTAACAAAAAGAAATATGTTATTTTCATTTTTTATCAAAATATGGCTCAATGGTTATATAGATAATCCAAGACTCAATCTTTTTGTTGTTGATCATATTTAATATATATATATCCATTAATTTGGTTGAAATTTTGCCGAGATGATCTATACATTAGTAGCTAAAAACTGAACGGTCGAGATGTGAAAATGCGACCGAAAAGTGACCCTAAACCCTAACCTCAGAGCGAGGCATTACTCTGGATAGGATCTGTATACATATATATATATATATGTCAGGACCCGCCCCGGATTTCACCCCGAAATCCGAAGTGGCCCTGCGGGGCCCACTTTAGAAGAAATTCTACCAAAAATTTGGCGGAACTTCCCCTAAAAGTAGGCTACCCAAAACCTGTAGGAAAACATTTACACTTCTAAATCATCCATCCTCATTCTCCTGGAGCCATCTGCTCCCCAAATCACAACTCCCATTTCACAAATATCAGTCTCAACCTAAAAACAATATTAATCTCATAGATTATCAGAGCAATACTAATCCCCTAGGTAACAAAGAAACAGAAATAGAATGAGTACGCGGAAGCAATGCTGTTGACTATGCCACTCCATGTACGCCCGACCTCAACTAATTTCGCCTGCAAACTGGGCATTGAAACCGAAGGGCCCAGGGGAAAGTATTGAAAACACGTTAGTGTGAGTGGACAAAAATAAATAATTAAGATGATTTAAATGAAGCAAACTTAAATACTTTCCCACTTATTTAAATTTATAAAACTTCGATGCATGCCACGTTTATAAAACACATTTCTTTAAACTCAAAATCTCGTGAAAACATACCAGCCCCGCTGGCTAAGAGATATCGGACTAGGCCCCGCTAGTCAAGTAATAATAGGATATGGGGAAGAGATATCACCATACGGGTAAAGGAGCCCCTTAGGCTCTTCCTACCCTCGACTGCCACCCACACATAGATTGTGTGAGGAGGAGAACTAATAACCTCGACTACCACTCACGTGAGGAGGAGAATAAATCACCTCGACTGCCACTCACAAACACAAAGTAAGTGAGGAGGAGAATAAGCTACCTCAACTGCCACTCACAAACACAAAGTAAGTGAGGAGGAGACCTAATCGAATGACCCGAGTATGGTGTGGAAAAACAATCGAAAACCGGTAAATCAGTAAGGCTTCCCCAACCTCGCAACAAAACACGAGTATGAATCCCATCCATACTCGGAAAATCTCAAGAAAATATATACTCCAATGACGTGGCCCCGCACGCCAAATTTCTAGAATTCATAAACCATTAGGCGAGAAATAATCGATAAAATAATTCAATCGAAAATCCCATTTTCGAAAAATATTCCAAAAATCTCAATATCGACGAATAAAATATATTAATAAATTCCGGAAATCACCTCGGAAAGTAATTCGTCGAAAATCACTTAAATCATGATTTCAAATAAAAGCCATATATCGGAGATACTTATCAAAGGCTCAAAATCCATTCCCGAATCATAATTGAAAATAAATTATAATTAATCTCCGAAAATTTAATCATATTCCGAAAATAAATCATAAAATCCAAATCTGAGCATAATAGATTCGTATATGAAATTCATATGGAAAAACAATGCCAAAATTAAAATCCAAGGCAAAATATTATGCTCGATAATAAAATGATAAATAAATTTTTATTTCGGGAAAAATAAATGCATGCATCATTCTTTAAAAATAAAAGTCCACTCACAGTACTATTCAGGTGATCACGCATACGAGTTCCTAAAATCAATTCCTCATAATTACATCTCCACTTCTCCTCGGATTCAACCCACATTCTACCACTAATACCAATTCGTTATCTTAAAGGTTCCAAGTCAGAACCGAGAGATATCCGACGGTCGGATTCTCATAATTCGATAATCGAAACCCTAAACTTCAAAAATTCATAATTAATTCCAAGCTTCTCCAAAAATCACCAAACTTCACAAACAAGCTCTACAACATTTATAGAATTTAATGGGCTAAAAACTGGAATTAAAACACTGCCCTACACGCCTCCACGCGCCACCCACAGTGGCGGCGCGTGGGGCTCACGCGCCGGTGGCCACCACCTCCAATGGCCACCAAATTTGGACAGCACCACCTACTCATCAGACCCAACCATTCATTAAACTACAACAAGTTCCGATTTTACCTGGAAGAGCTCCAATTCGGCCGGTGAAAAATTTCCAGAAATTCCAAGAACCCTAGAAATTGCAAATCGTTAATTCGACCTCTACACTGCAAATTGAAATGAAAGACCTTAGGGGAAATGATCTATGTCAAAAACCGAACCTTCGATGTCAATTTCGTGGCCGGAAACGGCCGGAATCGGAAGAATCGCCGGAAAACCCCAATCTGCTACAGTGAAGTTCACGACTCCAAATCGAGCTCCACCGGTCGAGCCACCGCAAAACACCACCCCAGGCGTGTCAAGGGAGAGAAGGCGAGCCTGATGATGTCCGGATTCCATCGTGGGGTGGCCGGAAAAGGAAGAAATCGGAGGGAGAAGAAATCGGGCCGAAGAGGAGAAAGGATCGGGGGAGAGGAGAGAGAAAAGCCGGTAAGTTTCCAAAATGGAAACTTACCACAGTAAATTGGCTATTTATAGAAACTTACCCTGAACAGTAACTATGAACAGTAACTTTAATCTTTCGCTTATAACTTTCGCATACGAACTCCGATTTTTACGAACCACATATGCACGCGCTCGGTTTAACGTTCTCTACAACTTTCACGAAGGAAGTTTTCTCAAATTTTGACCCGATCAAAAAGTCAACTTTTAGGGCCACTAAAGTTACCGAAAAAGAGTGAAAGTAAATCGAATTGTCGTTTACTGTCCAAATGACTAGTAAACCGGTGAATTAAGATACGGGATGTTACAATATATATATACATATATATATATATATATATATATGTATATATATATATATATGTATATATATATATATATATATATTGGAATAACATTTATAAATATTAGTTAAAGTGGGTATATTCAATTAACTATCTCTCTAAATCTCCTAAAATTTGAGAAACGGTCAGATCGGCCCGCCCTAATGCAAGGGCTGGGTTGGGCTTTGGCCTTAAGGGCAGGGCGCGCTTGGGGCAGACTTAGGGCCGAAGGACTAAATGATGACCTTTATGGTAGACCAAGCCACTGGAAATTCAGTGGTATTGCCCCAGAAGAATTTTCTACATTCAGCATCTAAATCCTTAGTAATTTTGGTTGGACATTTAAAACAAGATAGAACATGGTTAGGTAAGCCAGAGAGGTTGGCTTTGAGAAGAGTTAACGTACTTTCCGCCTCTAGACAGAGAAGCCCCTTTCCAACCAGCTAGATTTTTCTGCATTTCCAGAACCAGATCTCTGGAATTGATGGGGTCTTTCCAAAAATTAATGTTATTAATACCAAGATACCTACCTAAAGTTGTCTTGTGTTGAATATTCAGAATATTACTAATATGAGTCCTGATAGGTGAAGGAATGTTATGAGAGAAGTAGAGAGTGGATTTCTTATAATTAATTTGTTGACCAATAGCTTTACTAAAAAGATTTAAAGTGTTCAGTAAATGTTTGGCAGCAGACGTAGTAGCTTTAGTAAAGATCAGACACCATTGTTCAACTCTTTGACAACATGAAAAACCAAAAGCTCTACCCTTCCATCCCTTGGATATATAGAAGGGAGGGCAGAGGCCTTTGGCATTAGCAAAGAAGAGATTAGAAATCCTAAGACCATTAGGAGAGGTTGTAAACCAACTTGGTTCTTTGTAGAGGTACAAAGAGCATTCAAATGTTGATTTAAAGGTTCAATACAGAGAATAAAAATGTAAGGAGAGAGAGAGAGAGAGAGGATCTCCTTGTCGAATTCCTCTTTTAGGTTCAAAAGGAGATTGGAGAACGTCATTGAGATTAATAGAGAGGTGACTGAAGTAATGCAATTCATAACAAGATCAATCCAGTGCTTATGGAAACCAAAGCTAGAAAGACAGTGAGCAATAAAATCCCAGTTTAACAAATCATAAGCTTTTTCCAAGTCAATCTTGATAGCCATAGCACTAGAACGGTTTTTGGTTTTGCTAAAGTTAGAGAAGTTCATGAGCAATAAGAATATTGTCAAAAATGGACCTACCCGGAACGAAAGCTCCTTGATTAGGAGAAATACACTTATGAAGTAGAGGTCTTAGCCTATTAACTAAAATTTTGGATATAATTTTATAGATATTATTACATAAGATAATTGGTCTAAAATGGTTGACTAATTTGGGATAAGCCGTTTTAGGAACCAAAACAATACTAGTTCTGTTGATCAGATGTAAAGGAGTATTGTGTAAGAAAAAGTCTTGAACAAAAGGAATGACTTGACCTTTAATTTGATCCCAATACGTTTGGTAGAAAAGAGCATTAAGACCATCTGGACCAAGAGCCTTGAGGCTTCCAATTTGCTTATTGGCTTGAAAGATTTCTGCTTCAGAAACTGGTGCAAGTAACTTGTTATTATCAGCATAAGAAATGCAAGGACTGATATTAAAATTAACATAGAAAGAGACCAAAAATAAAAAGAGAAGCATTGCATGAAGAATGGAACTAGTGACTATAAAAGAGAGGAAAGAACCACATAACCAATTGAGCTATGCTAAAAATGTGTAAATTTTAGTAATTTTCGATCGTAATATTTGTATGAAATACTCGAAATCCTCTTCTCATAGAGAGGCCCTTCATAGTGCCTCAATAAGCTAATCCTAGCCGTCCATTATGACTTTATGGCCAGGATTCCCTTCTTCAGTTAGGTGGCTATGGAAGTTGAGTGGCGATGAAAGGGGTGGTGGTTGCGTAACTGAACATGTGCAAAATTGGAATTTTATGGGACAAATAAACAAAAAAGATAGTCGGGTTCTGTATTAAGCATTTAGCAATTTGTGAATAAAATTTCTCATAAAAAAACGTTAAGATGGAATGAAACGTGATGAAGGGTAATTTTATTCATACCTTCTAAAATTGATATGCAGACCTTGTATGATTTTTAAAAACTAAAAAAATTACAATTACAGTTTAGCGGCTTTTGCGTCTCTCTCACCCCGCATGTTGAGAGACGGCTTCTCATTCTAAGATTGATAGTGATGGTGCCATGGCATGCATGATGGGAGGACATAATATATTGGGAGATCATGCTGGGGACGATGACTCAATGGTAGTAGGTGACACCACCGGAAGTGGTTGGACTGAATTCTGCAGGAGATGCTGTGCGATAGTGTTGGTGTAGTGTTGGTAGAAGATGAGAACGGAGGCCATGAGGGGTTAAAATTGGAAGAAGAGGTCCAAATAGCATATCTGAAAGTCTGGATAGAAGCACTCCAGGATGAATACCAATTTCCAGGAAAAGAAAAAAAACATGCGAATTTCATGCAACTGTTTATTACTCCTCCGGACTGGTCCAGACGCCATAAAACTGGCTTGTCTGTAGTTCAATTATCTAAAACAAAACTCATTTTCAGGCCTACTCTAACGAATTTGAAGAATCGCAGTTCTTCTGAATCAGAAGTGCGTGGAAGTCGTGGGCTTTTTCAGTCAACCCAATGTCTCTGAATGCATTCCAAACCCTCCTACAGGCAGAAACAACAAAATCTGCAGTGGTTGAAAGCTTCCACTGATCAACAACTTCTCCCACTTCTTTCAGCTGCCCAAGCATTATATATGAGGAAATGATGCAAATATAATTTCTACTTGTCATCTTTTGTTTTGTCATTAACAAGGATTTCCATATCTGATCGATTCTACCTTTGTTTCCTAAACCAGCATGCAGAATAATGAGGAAGTCGTACGTAATCCATTCGCTTTGTGTGATTCCTTTCTCAGTTTCAACCAGAGAGTTGAATTCTTCATTCACCAGATGACCAATATTGATATATAGATTGGCCAGGTTAATGTATGTTTCCCAGCCTTCAGCAAAACCAGGATCAGATCTCATTTCATCTAATATCCATTTAACTTGATCTATCTTTAGCATTGCAGCACATGAACTTATCCAAAGATTGTAAGTGAAGATATCTGGGGCAACCTTCTGCCGTTTTAGTTCTTCAACAACTAAAGGGACCTTCTCCACTTGTCCCACTGACATGTACATAGTCATCATCTCATTGTAAGTAAGGGCACTAAGGGACAGCTTCGAATTCTTTATTCCCTCATAGAGATCCTCAGCCTTTTCAGTCAATTTTGCTGCAGCATAGCAGTGGAGGAGAGCAGTATATGTCTCACTAGTTTTTGCAGTAGGAGGTAGACCTTCAAAGTACCGTTCTGCAGCATCAATACCAAAGACTTTTGTCATCAAGACAATGCGGACTGCATAGTCTGAATCTAATAACTCAAACTCATTATGGGCGACCATCCACTCCGATACCTGCAAGCTTGTATCAATTACAAGACAGCATTCACTGAACTTTTAGCAAAATTTTGATTGCAGCATTAAATTGAAAGAGATATACAATGATTACATTTAATGTTCCGATTTAAGATCTTAGTAAAAAGAGAAACAAAACAAAACAAAACACAAAAAGCAAAAGGAATTACATTTTTTGTTTTGAAAAACAAAAAGTAGTTGGAACTATTAAAACTCCTGCAGACTATGAAACCGCAAATTAAAAACTCATTGATCAATGCCTTGGGTCAATAATGGAGATGTCCTTCATGCAGCTCCCAATGTTTTGGTACTGCCATTGTTTTCTGAGAGATATGAAAACAACAAACCTCTGGTTCTAGATTTTTTTCCAAACCTTTTGCGAACTTTTAAAACAAAACAAAAAAAGAAAAGAAAAACAGAACACAAGAGTGGAGGATAACTTAATATAGCTATGCTGATAGACTATCGTATGGATTATCTCAAACTTAACTTTTAGAAAGAGACGAAATGAATTTGTACAATATCCAACAATGTAACCAAGACCAGCCTATCTCCTTTTATTTTGGCCAAAAATCATTACTTACCCAGTTACCCATAATATAGGACACAAAAGGGGACAAAAATTCTTCCCATAGTATCGACCAAGAAAAATAAAAAATTCTTCCCACAGTCATCAAGGAACTCACTAACAAAGTATTATTAGCACAAACTAGTCATAAATTTCTTTCTTTTACTTAATTATCTTTTTTTTTTTATATGTTATATACAGACGAACATAAACTCTTGTAAATTGGGGCAGTTCAGCAACTGATGACATATTTTCCCTTATAACAGTAATCAAATGGTAAGCAATTCAGGAGGGTTGGTATTTAGACATCCATTTTTCAATGCTTAGCTTGTGGCTTACCATGATACCTGAAAGACATATCATAAATTTTCAAGAATGCTTAAAACAATTGCTACTCTAACCCTTTTTCTAAGCAATAGGTACATTCAGACCAAAAAAAGACAAAGCAATAGGTACATAGAATTTCAATCCTTCATCAGTTTCGTATCCATTTAAATACTATTGGTTATGTTCTAGCAAAAACCTCCTAATGGTATTAAGACTGGGGAAATCATTACAGTTGTACGAAACCTCTTAAATGCTTCTGTTATGCATACACAAGAATAAAAGTGCTCAGATTCCACTTTCCATGATTTTTCTGGCCACCAGAACATGAAGAGAATCAATTTTGCTACAAAGAAAACAGACTACGAACCTCGAGAGCGTGCTTGTGACGCTGAGACATCCTAAGGTCCTTCGAGATCTGGCGAAGCTCTGAGATGGTGATTTGGTTACCTTCATAGACCCATTTCTCAAGAACGTTGGTGACGCTTCTCTTGGGCAGCCTCAGCCTGAAGATTCTGGTCTTCAGGTCGTCAATTTCCTGAGAATCTTGGAGAGATTCACTCAGAGCACCTGAAGAAAACGATCTTGAAATACAAGTGTTGCCCACCATGCGGCTCGCACTGCATTTTCTAGGGTTACATAATAGACTGCTGTCAGTTCTCAGAGGACATTATATGGCCAATTTGGCCGCTTTGGTTGCTGAGAGAGTTGCAGGATATTATTGAAAGAAAATTAGATTCAGTGTAAGAAAGGAAGAATTAATTCGTTTGAGCTATGAAATGAGATTCCCCATGGTAAGAGGTTTTGATTAAAATCGAGCATTTTGAAATTCAGATCATCAATTTCCTTTTTCTGGTAACCAAACGGAGAAATGGGAGTTGGTGTTGCTTACCGTCTGAGAGTGACGAAAAGTGACCGAGACGCCATCGCCGCTCACCTATTTTGGGTTTAGTGTTTGGCTTGGGTCACCAAGCGCGCCTACTGCAGCATATTATGGCTGCGTTTGGGAGGGCTTTTTAGCTCCCCTGCTTATGAGCACAAGATGGAGAAGCGTTTGGTAACACAACTTCTGATCAGCTTCTTCCAAAAGCTGCTGCGGCTTCTCTCGAAAAGTAGAAGCTGCCTCACCCCTATTTTTAGAAGCCAGAAACCAGCTTCTCCACTGTAGCGGTAGTGACTGTAGATTAATGAATCTTTGAAAATACCGGTCTCTATCCTCCCTTGGTTGAGGCAATTACTGGATTGCCATGAAACCCTTCTTCTATCTAGACGCCGCACAATCTCTCTTCCCTCTCATCACAGACGCCGCATCACACAGACCCTCCCTCTGACGCCACCTCAGCCTCTCATCACGATTTCGGGTTGGAAATCGAAGGCTCAATCAAGGCTGCTAGGCAATTTGATTCGGGTTAGTTTTTTTATCTATTTCATGATAAATTTTTGTGCTTTTGATGAAAAGGAAGTATGAATTTTATTCTGGGTTTTGGATATGAGTAGTAGATTGTGATTTGTAGCACACATATATACTGGGTGTTGTGATGTACATATATTTAGAACTATTTAGAACCAATTTCAGGGATTTGGTCAATTCAATTTGCCTATGATTTGAGTACTGCTAGCATCCTTGTATCATTGGATATCTGTAATGGGTTGAGTTTGATTTTGTTTTGGTGAATTTTCTGGACCCTTGTAACTTGTGTTCATTGGTGTTGATCCCGTTTTGACTTAGTAGAGGTTCAACATGTGTCAGCAATGCAACTTTGAGATTGAATTCTGTTGTGTTCTAGGCTGTAGGATTAAGGTTTGATCTGTATTCAATCTTGATATGAACTGATATTAAGGTTTTAAGAAAGTTGCTGTTTGGAAAGATGAGATTAATGTATGCCTTGCTTCTTTAGAAAGAATCCTTTTCTAAACATTGAGATAATACTAAAATATATGCAAGATTTTAGAGTGTAGGAAAGATTGAAAGCTGCACAGCCTGCACTGAGGGCTGAGGCTTAGGTTTGAGAGGTTGGACCGTCGGACTGATGGACCGTCGAACTAGGAATCAGTAGGAACTATTTGGCTATTTTGCTATTTTGTTATATGCTTTCAGGGGTAGATAATGCACCCAATTGAACAAATTGATTTGAGTGGTCTGTATGTCAATGAGTTTATCGATGAAGACACAGGTTTCTGAATCTTTTTATTCCATAAGCTTCATGAATTAAGTTGTGATACCCCGGAAATTCGTATTTATTTTCCGAGGATTTTTCGGAATCTAATTTATGGTTATTGGACGGTTTCGTGGCTCATGGACGGAGCGGAAGTGTTTCGAGCGGATTTTTATTTGAAAAGTGTGGATTTAGGGGGGGGGTTCAAGGTTGACTTTTGATACATTGAGATTCTCCAAAAAATTCCTTCACGAAAGTCGTAGAGCATGCACGTCGATACGAGTTCGTGGACGTGCAGTGCGCATCAATTGGAGTTCGTATGAGAAAGTTAAGGTCTGCGGAAGTTTTGGGAAAGTTCTATAAATAGGAGTTTCCATTTTCGGAAACTTACTATTTTTATTTTTCCACTTTCCTTTTCCGAAAACTCTGAAACTCTCCGTTCTCTCTCTTCTTTGCGACTGACCCGACCCGAACCGAACCCGGAGATCCGACCCGTCCGGCAGTCCTTATTCCGGCGACCTCTACCGGTGAAACTCTCCAGATCAGCTCGTCTCCTCCGTGCGCTCCTATCTGTGGTATCCTCTTGAGGCGATTCTCCTCCACGGCGGCGCTGCAAGGCGGCACCGTTTGAGGTATTCGGACCCGATCGGAAAACGCAGTTCCGGCGCTTTTAGGAAGCATGGTATGTTTTCCTTATTCTCGAGTTGAAAGGTTTTCCTCGTTTTTGGTGTGAGTTGTGTGTGGTTTGAGTTACTCATACGGGCTTGCAAAAACTTATCGGGTTTGTTGTGTGGCAACCCGGTGCACCATTCAAACGGTGTAGGGTTAATCCTGCAGGTCAGGGAAATCGTGGTTGAATCTGAAGTAGCGTGCTAGCAGCTTTACAGTAGGAAGTCAATTTTGTGACTTTACCGTTATTAAGACTTCCGTTGTAGTGAGCTCTGAGGAGCATTTACGTTTTATTTTGTTGTTGACAATTTAATTTGTAAGCTTGTGTAGTATATAACTCTGTGGAGAGCGAGTGTATATTTAACTTTGAGGGTTCAGGGCATCAGTTTGTACTTGGTTTAAAGGGAAAAAGTTTTCAGGTATTTTGTATTTATGGCTGAACGATCACGCATGTATAATTATGGGATTATATATCGATTTTTTTTATTTGTGTTAAAAATCAGGGGCGTGACATAAGTTCTGGGTGACAATCATCAACCCATTTTCTTGCTGATTTTAGAGATACATTTGACTTTTTCTTGGAACTTACCTGCTTTAATGCTTCTAAGTTAGCATGGGGTGTTTGTTCCTCAAGTTGTTTAAACTGACTAGGAATTTTACTCAATTGGAGGCATGTGGTGTTATGGTTAAGAATTGTGGAAGTCTGCATTCAATTTAATCAGCACACTAAACATAATCATAGGATGGAAAATCTGCTCTGCCTGACCTAGTTTTTGGGGAGTTTTCTTTGGGTGGCTCTAGTGGATATGCAGAAGAGCTACAGGATAGTGGTTGGCATAGGAATCGATCACAGTTCCTGCTCTTCGAAGAAAAAGATTGAGCAATCAACCTTAACTAAAGTTAATATTTTTAACCATTTATGATTTTTGCAGTCAGGAACTGTAGAGAATAATTAGCTTATCAATTGACAATTCATTCTGTTTTGGTATCAATAGGAACTTGGAAGTCACATATTGGAATTGGAAGGATTTGACAATCAATGTGTCATTCCGTGTTTATCAAATTTATTTTATTTCTCTTTAGGAAATGAAAGTTTTGGCCTTTAGCTTCAGCAAACATCTGTATAGACATTGCATCTTGTAAGTTTCAGTCATCAAAATTACTATCCAGTTTCGCAGATTTTAATTTATGGTTTTGTTTTTCTTGTGTTAAGGTTCCCATTGCTATTGGAGGCCCCGGACTGGCACCTGGTGTTTGGTTCTGCAAGGATCTTCCGAGTGGTGGTCTTGCCAATGTTGCTGCAACTATGATCAATCTGCATGGATTTGAGGCCCCTGCTGACTATGAGCCGTCCCTCATTGAAGTTGTTGATAACTAGGAAATACAAGGCAACATAGGGAAAAGAATTCTCACTTGTTGAAGGAAAACTGAAATTAGGAGAGAATGTAGTCGTGCTTTCATTGATAATAGATGCCTCTTTATATAGAGGATTACAAGCATAGAGATAGAGTTGTACATGGAAACATAATCGTACATTGATTGGATATCTCTTAAGATTCTCCGAGAATATCTCTAATATAAACCCTATTTCAACTAGAGCAAGTAACCTAGAGTTTGGGCCAGACACATATTCTAAATTTACTTGAACACTCCCCCTTGTGTCGCCCAAACGTGGTGTTAATGCTTTGATCCGTTGGGGATCTAATTAACGATAAGTAAAGAGAGAGAGAGAGTTGACACAAGATGTATAGTGGTTCGCCTCCGCATGAGCGGGAGACTACGTCCACTTGAAAGCTATACTAGTGTGTCGAGCCTTGCGGCCTAACAAGATTACAAAGTATGTAATGGAATGTCTTGAGTTGTGGGAGGAGGCATTCCTTTTATAGATGAAGGAATGCTCTTCCTCTACTTATTCTTCGATGTGGGACAAGTTTCCACATATTTCTTAGTCTATTTAACATGCAGAAAGCTATGTTGTGGAGGCATCTTGGCAAGGGCAGAAAGGTGGCTTCCCGGTGGCGGATTTGTGACTTCCGGATACCGCCGCGTAGCCTGCACATAGGGCTACACGATGCATGTCTCGGTTGGGCCTTGCCATGTCTTGTGGATGTCCCAAAGTGGGTGTTACTTATGCTTGGTGATGTAGTAAATACTCCATATTATTGGAGGTATGTACAAGTCCCCGAAGTCCCCAAGTAAGAGGAGCTTCTTGGTTGGGGAGTTCAAATCACGAAGTCATCAAGCATAAGTAACCGGGCGGTACGGAGCCCCCACAAGTATAAGTTGCCGCTCGTATTAATGGAACGCGAAAAGAATTCAATTTGTCGGGATCGACAAATGGTAGAAGAATTCCATGTTCCATTAACGTGTGGTGTGTCGAGTAGAATGTCGGGAAGGCGTGAGCGGGAAGCACGTGAGCGGAAGCTCAAGGGGTGCCGGGAAGGCATGAGCGAGAAGCTCGTGAGCGGAAGCTCAAGGGGTGCCGGGAAGGCATGAGCGGGAAGCTCGTGAGCGGAAGCTCAAGGGGTGCCGGGAAGGCATGAGCGGGAAACTCGTGAGCGGAAGCTCAATGGGTGCCGGGAAGGCATGAGCGGGAAGCTCGTGAGGGGAAGCTCAAGGGGTGCCGGGAAGGCATGAGCGAGAAGCTCGTGAGCGGAAGCTCAAGGGGTGCCGGGAAGGGGCGGGAAGCTCGTGAGCGGAAGCTCAATGGGTGCCGGGAAGGCATGAGCGGGAAGCTCGTGAGCGGAAGCTCAAGGGGTGCCGGGAAGGCATGAGCGGGAAGCTCGTGAGCGGAAGCTCAAGGGGTGCCGGGAAGGCATGAGCGGGAAGCTCGTGAGCGGAAGCTCAAGGGGTGCCGGGAAGGCATGAGCGGGAAGCTCGTGAGCGGAAGCTCAATGGGTGCCGGGAAGGCATCAGCGGGAAGCTCGTGAGCGGAAGCTCAATGGGTGCCGGGAAGGCATGAGTGGGAAGCTCGTGAGCGGAAGCTCAATGGGGCCGGCCCCTGCTAGGCCCCGCTAGAGAGTCCCCGACTCCCCAGCCATGTTTGTTGAGGGGGAGCTGCACGGAGCAGAGGGTGTTGGGAAGCGATCCCAATCTTTGGTACCCAAGCGTCGGGGTTAACTGCCGGATCAATGGCTGCCGTAGGCTGTGTTAACTAGTCCCTTGCTGCCGGATCAATGGCTATTATGAGGCGTTGCCTGACCGCTTGGCGGTTTTGGTCGTAGACCGTGGACTCGTACAGTGTATGTGCACGAAAAAATGACAAAACACACAGAGCAAGCATGTATAGACATGGCATGTGCGGTAGCTCAAATTTGCAAGAGCGTAAGAGATAAGATGAAGCTACTTATCTTGTGCCAATTAGGGGGCTAGCGGAGTTTGGCCGAGCGTGATGCTCCATTGCATTGTGGCGGATAAAGTACTCCGATAATGTCCGTCAACTCGTAGCTGCGGTTGAATGCTCAATAGAAATAGTTGAATTTCCTCGAAACAAAATAGATGATCAATATGTGTATTTGTAAAAGCAACATCAACAATTTGCATATGTATTTGGACAAAATCGTAAGCAAAGTGTACAAGTAAATGTAGTAGTTGATGACAAATAAGTTGCATATATGTCTATTTTGAATGTCAAGTTTGCCGGGAACGAAACTCGTTATGTGCAATGATGGGACATAGCCGTGACGACATTGATTTATATGTAAATGCATGTCATGTGGCAGAAGTGGGAAAATTAATTTGATATACACATGCAATAGCCTATGTGTACGTGTATATATAAGTTCCTACCCACAAACCATATGCTAGAAACATAAATAGCATATATGCTCAAGAAGCATCAATATATCATGCCCTCATACCTGTCTTGTGTATGATAATCGGAAAATGCCTGACCGTATGGCAATGATAATTGGCAGGATATGTCTTTATATTGGAAGTGCCTAGCATAATTAACATGCAGCCGCTAAATGCCCACTTGGTCTTCCAATGAAGACAAGTATGGTGAAGGGTCGGTGCCCCATAGATACACATGATAATTAGTATATAAATCATGATGCATGATAATGGATGGTGTATGTTGTTTATGCGTATAGGCAGACAAGTGTCCAATGTTGTCAGTGCATGGCACTTGACCGTGGAGCCTAGCGGATTATAATTGAAAGATGGAATATGGCAAAGCATGCCTAGCAGGTTATGCAGACATGTGTGGTTGATAAATCCGTACGTAGCACGTGAAGCTTATCTAACTTGCAGATAACAATGATATAAATATTTAAACAAGAGAGCTTATCTCTGTGTGGCTCAAAGGCACTCGCCACTCGGTGTTTGAAGGAGCTGCGTCCCTGAGTTTATTTCTATCCCAGATTTTGAGTGGGTCGACTACCGCGATTTTAAGCTTGCAGGCCGAGTACAAAGTTGGAATGGCGGCAGGGCCTCGTACACAGGCAGAATGGTGCAGAGTGGAGACTTATTGAAGAGAGCCATGGGTGTACTCAGCCCAGCGGTTGGAGCTCTACCCAGCGGTTGCCGGTTGGCGGAGCACTGTCCAGCGGTTGCTGGTTGCCAGCGGTGTTGTCCAGCGGTGGTGTAGCTGGCGGAGATACTCGGTGGAGCCTGGCGTTCACCTGGAGCTTGGCAGAGACCACGGAGCTGTAGGTTGGGCGGATGTTTTGCCGGCGGTCTGGCTAGCCGCTGGTGCTGGAGGAGCGCGGGGATGGTTCGTCGAAGAGAGGCTGGCGGAGGTAGGCTAGCTGAAGAGTTCAGCGAAGGCTTTGCTGGTCAGCGGAGCTTCGGAGCGCAGCAAACATAGCTCGGTGGCGGCTCCGAGTTCGGCGGTGCCTGGAGTTCAGCGGTAGGAACTTCCTGCTGCTCTGAGTTCTTGAACGCTAGTTGTAGGGGTCTCTGGCGGAATACTACCGCTGGGTATTGCTAGCGGTCCACGTCGCCGCTGGACTCCCTGGTGCGTCCAGAGGACTTGGCGGAGCTGTTCAGTTGGGCGGCGGTGTCTCCGAGCTCAGCGGGGCGACAGTTGGCAGAGGTGATGGTTGAGCGGAGTCTGTCCGCTGATAAAGTACAGCAGAACAAGTCCGGCGGAGCTATGGCCGAATGGAGGCCGCTGGTGACCGGCGGAGCGGAGCCTTGTGCTCACTTGGAGCTCGACGGAGATTCGACACTAGCTTAGCAGAGGATTCGAAGTTCAGCGAAGAGGTGTTGCTCAGCGGAGGAGTTGCAGCTGGCGGAAAAAATTTGAAAACAAAGGAGATGGGTGCCCAGAGAAATTTTCTGGGTGCCCAGAGCAGTTTGCCGCCACCCTTTTTTTTTTTTTTTAGGCAGCCAGTGTTGACCTTCATGGGTTGGGCGTTGACCAACCTTGACTGGTGCTGACCGAAAGTGTGACCAAGCCTGATGGGCGTTGACCAAGCTTTGACCGCCCCATATGTTGGTGTTTTGAGCAATTTCTGCAAATTTTGACCACTCCTTGGGCGTTGACTACGTGTTGACCGGCGTTGACCAGTGTTGACCGGCCCACAAAGTGCAAATTTCTGCACATTCTGCTCTAGTTGCCACCAAGAAACATTAATTCAAAGAAGGAAGGAATTTCTTCAAGCTCCGCTAAGCAGACTTAGCTCACGGTAGGTGACGAAGCCATTGTGTTGGCTTCCCACAGACGGCGCCAATGTTAATGCTTTGATCCGTTGGGGATCTAATTAACGATAAGTAAAGAGAGAGAGAGAGTTGACACAAGATGTATAGTGGTTCGCCTCCGCATGAGCGGGAGACTACGTCCACTTGAAAGCTATACTAGTGTGTCGAGCCTTGCGGCCTAACAAGATTACAAAGTATGTAATGGAATGTCTTGAGTTGTGGGAGGAGGCATTCCTTTTATAGATGAAGGAATGCTCTTCCTCTACTTATTCTTCGATGTGGGACAAGTTTCCACATATTTCTTAGTCTATTTAACATGCAGAAAGCTATGTTGTGGAGGCATCTTGGCAAGGGCGGAAAGGTGGCTTCCCGGTGGCGGATTTGTGACTTCCGGATACCGCCGCTTAGCCTGCATATAGGGCTACACGATGCATGTCTCGGTTGGGCCTTGCCATGTCTTGTGGATGTCCCAAAGTGGGTGTTACTTATGCTTGGTGATGTAGTAAATACTCCATATTATTGGAGGTATGTACACGTGGTGCTCCTCTCGTTGCCTCATTAAAAACCTTGCCGAGTAACAAAAACCCTGTGGGACAAAAATAACCTCGGTCGAAGGGGAAAAAGAGCACAAGACACCCTTCACGTTTCGAGACCATACATGTAGACATCTCCCCCTGATGTCTGCATCTCCCCCTGATGACAACGGTCATGGGAGTTCGGATAACTTCCGCAAACGATGCTACCAACATGTTTCTCGAAAGTGGAATTTAGGCAATGACTTTAGTGAGCAAGCCTGCCACACTGTCCTCAGATTGAACCTAGTTCGCTTTGATGTTGAGGAGAGTCTGTTCTTGTTGATTATGCTTGGCGTTTTCGCTTTTGATGTAGCCTTGCTTCATTTGTTCAAAACAAGCAGCATTATCCTAAATGCTCGTAGGCTCATCTGTGGTAGACTTCAAACCACGATTGTTCGAACATGCGTAATTATGGATCCAATCCATATACATTCACGAACCACTTCGTGAAGAGCAATAATCTCTGCATTGTTCGAAGATATAGCGACTAGGGTCTGTTCTGTAGACCTCCAAGATATCACGGTCTTTACCCATGGTGAACACTTAACCAGTTTGGGAATGACCTTTGTGTGGGTCAGAGAGATACCCAACATCAGCAAAACCTTCCAAAAAGCTTATCGTTTTGGGATGGGGATAGTGGACGCATGCCACTGTTGGCGGCGTTCCTGGTGTGTGATGGGTCCGAATCCATCATCTCTCTGTAGGAATAGAACAAGCCCATATCAATCGTACATCTCAAGTACTGAAGGATATCTTTTACACCAATCCAATGGCATCGCGTTGGCGCAGAGCTATACCTTAGCTAACAAGTTTACTGCAAATGAGATGTCCGGTCTTATGCATTGGGCTAAGTACAATAATGCGCCTATTGTACTAAGTAAGGCACTTCTGCCACTAGCACATCTTCGTCATCATCCTTTGAACGAAGATGATCCTTTTCAGGGTCAAGACTACGGACGATTATGGGGGTGCTTGAAGGCTTGACCTTGTCAAAATGCCTAAGCATCTATCAACACGATGCTCAAGTTCCAAACTAAGGCATAATCGTGTTCTCCTAAAATCCTTCATCTCAAACTCGGATTTCAAGTGCTTAGTGGTTTCCCTTAACTCTTTAAGGGCTTCCAATGAAGATCATGTCCAACATGAACCGCGATAGAATCCGAAACTTGTTATAGAAACGCGTGGGCATATCCCTTCCCAATCAAGTAGTCACTTTAGTGAGCGTTTCAATCTTATTGTAAACGCGCTCCGTGGTCTAGAGCCACTTGACTTGGGTAGATGAAGTTCACCATGAACCTTCATGTATATTCCATATCTAGATCTCCATAGAGATACGTAGTGACCACATTTGTAAGCTGCATGTTCAGTTATTCAGAAACTACCAAACTGACAAGGTAGTGGAGTGCAATGACATCCATTACGAGAGAATATGTCTCATCGTAGTCGATTCCAGGGCGTTTTGTGAGAAGCCTTGCGCCATGAGGCGAGATTGCCATCTCTTTTTCTCATCACGCTTTCTAACGATGACCCATTAGTCAATAGGTTTTATGTTATGAGGTGTTGGCACCATTGGCTCAAAAACCTTCCTCTTCGTTAGAGAATCCAACTTAACCTGGATCGCATCTTTCCATTTAGGCCAAATATCTCTACGTTGGCATTCATTCATCAACGGAGCGTGGTTCGATATCATCTGACTCAACAAACTCATGCACAACGAAATGCGCAACTACATCATCAATTATGATGGAGTTTCTATCCCACGTCTCATGTACACTAGTGTAAGTTTCATAGAGCTCTATATTCTCAAGAATAGGTTCTGACGTTGGGGCGTCCCCCAACGATAACCATAACCTGGAAGATACTCATGAAACGGATTTTGAGTGTCGATGATCAAAGGATTGGAGTGTGCCAAAGTATCCTTCGAACCCACGGGCCTCCCATGCATCCTAGCTGGGGCCATGGCCTGTAACGCCAGAGTGCCACTCTCTTTGGTGTTGGCACCATGCCTACCTCCGTGTAGGGTGGCGCTACGTCCTCTCGTAGGGACGTCCTTCCTTACAGGTATGTTTGCAGCATATTTGTGTGATCTCGTCACTTTAGTAGGGATCGAGATGAGACATAGTGGGGACAGACCATGTCAATTCCTGTCGTTCCTGCTGAACATCTGTGTTCTTATCTCCCCCTAACGACGGGAAGACTGTCTCATCAAAGTGACATCCGCAAATCTAGCGGTAAGGAGATCGCCTAGCAAGGGCATTGAGTGGCGGACGATTGTTGGAATCTAAAATCCAACGTAGTTGCCCATTCGTCTGTAAGGACCCATCATAGAGCGCTGTGGCGGCGCAATTGGCACATAAATGGCATACTCAAATATGCGTAAGTACGATTCTTGTACCCAGTCACTAGCTGTAACGCAGAGGTAGATTGAGTGGCAGTGGGTCGTAGATGAATTAGCATAACTGCATGCAATATTGCATCACCCCAAGCGGATATAAGGAGGTTGGTGCGCATTACCAATGTCTGCACTACCATCGTAGTCGTTTCCACGAGACCAATTGGGTGTGTTCATGGGAATATGATGTCCAACATCAGTCCCATTGCAATAACCATCGAAAGTCTTCGATGTAAACTCTCTAGCATAGTCAAATCCAATTGACTGAATAGGATGATTCGGGGAGTGAGCCCGTTGTCATATGATATGTGCTAGGAATGTAGCATAAGCAGCATACAAGTGGATAATGGTACAACATGTGACCAGCGTGTGTGCGTGCCAACCAACATCATGAGATATTTGAACGTCCGCAGGTTGGTTGAATCAGTCCACAGAATCCCCACGGACTCTATGTAAGAACAGAATGAGTATTTTCATATCCTTTGCATAGGACGGTCTCAGTCCTAATTTCCCTAAGAAACAGGCTTTGTAAAAACTAGCGAGAGGCTTTAGAAGCAACCAATGAGAATTGAGGTTGGGCCTGAGCGTCTGAAACGCTATTTGAAGCAAGTTGGTGATTGTACCATCACCTGAGGCGCCATCACCATGATGGACGCCATCCATGGCGTCATGGATAGGGACTGTGCCAGCCTTAGGCTGGTGGTGGACGGAGGCGGTGCTCTAGGCAGCAGCGTCGGTCACACTTAGTCCAGGAATCAACTTTTGATTCATGCTTCGTTTCGCTCGAGAAAAGGGATGTCCGTGCGAAGTCTTTAGTAGACGGATCATCATATCATGACCAGGATGACCTATCCTGTCGTGACAAAGCCAATATGTGTCTAAATCCAAGAGATCTTCTCTCATAACTTCATTAGATTTAATAGCTCGAATAGTGACATAGAGTCCACTAGAGAGACACATAAACTTCTCTAAGATGCGCCTTTGTTCGCAATCGTTAGAGGTATTGCAAAGAAACTCATTTCCGTTCTCTACATGCGTTTTCGCATGGAATCCGTTGACTATTCATAGGTGTGATTTGCCCTAGGAGCGTAGAGAGTTTCTGTGACAGTAATCAAGGTGCCATTTGGCAGGGGGAACTTGGGCTATTCCATGTCCTTGAATTAATACTGATGACCCAGCCATCGTAGTCACAAAGTAATATGCTCAGAATCAAAATTGAGTCATAATGAAAAGAACTCCAAATTTTATTCATAAGCCAACGAAATACATCATTGTCTCTTAACCATTAGGAGAATCTAATCTAAATGCTAGCTAATGCAAAACAAAGGTAGTCGTTTGACTTCTTTCGGTAACTCCAAAATAAATATGACCAGGTGAGTAGAGAGATGTCGGTGGAGCAAAGCTCGCTTAAGTACCACTTATCTCAAAACCTTCCTAGACATCACACTCATTTTGGATGAGCCTATGTGAAGAAAAACTAAACCAATGGCATTTACTACAAAGTATATGGCAATTGCCTATTACATCTCTTGGAAAAATAAAGACTTAAACAGAATTGGCGATCTATTGATCCCAGCCAGATTTGTAGTCTTCAACCCTTCACTCTAGACCATCTTCTTGATCTTCTTGTTCCACATAGTGAGCTTCTCTTGCTTCACAATATGCTTTGTAGGCGGTGACAATTTCTTCACGAGCTCTACAAATGTGTGCCCAATGACCGGATACTCCACATCGACAACATACATCTCTTTGCTCAGACTCCATTGATTGAGGCGCTTAGAAAGTGTCATTTAGATGGCTCTTAGTGTTAGTGGAGCCACCAACATGGCCTGAGGCGTTGCCTCCCTATCTCTTTCCACGTTGACCTCTTCGATTTCGTGTTCGCCTATTTTGGCGATTACCTTCCCAAGTAGAGCGATTATATGGACCAGAACGTCCGGAAGTATCCCTAAGATTAGGGTTTCTCTCTTGGCTCCCTCTCTTAGGGGCGCGACTATAATTGGTTTCCGGAATATACTCTGTTTCCACGAATCTCGAATTATAGTTCTTCACAAGGATGTTGTCATGCTTTTCAGCGACATTCATAGCTCCAATGAGTTCATGAAACCTTGTGATCCGTCCTGCAGTAACATCGATTCGATAGTTCTTAGCAACCATCAATGCAGAGACGGGGAAGGTAGAGAGAGTCTTCTCAATCAACATCACAACTGTGATCTCTTTACCACAGAATTCCATTAAGGATTTAATGCGAAGTGCTTCCGAGTTGTAGTCAAGAACTAACTTGAAATAACAGAAGCGGAGGCTATGCCATCTTACTTCTAGGTCAGGAAGCAGGGAGTCACAGACGTTGCCAAATCTTTCTTCGAGTGAGACCCACAGCCTTCTGGGGTCTTCTTCATTCATACACTCGAACTGGAGCGAATTATCCATATGACGAGTCATTAGGATGATGGCTTTCACCTTATTTGCCTCTAGGCTCGAGAATCGTATCCAGAATTCCATCGGCCTTGAGATGCTGGAGAACATCACGAACCCACCTGTGATATCCAGAGCCAGTTGTTCCCAATGGAGCAAAGTCCAATTTGTTCAGGTTACTCATCCTAAAAGAGAACAAGAAATTAGGGTTAGTTTCGGAGCGTAAAAGCTACCACGAAAACATATAAAATTTCTAAGCGTAATCGCTTCCAAGAAATTAGGAATTTCTGAGCGTAATTGCTTCCAAGAAATTCAATTCCAAGAGGTATTGGATTAGATCGAAACAATGATGTTTGCGGTCGATCGTTTTATCTCAACAAACTCCAAGTTTGGAGGACTGTACAAGCTCCAAGCTTAGAGTGAGCACGAACCCCCACAGTTTGGCTTAATTTGGTCTCCTATAAGCAGAGTTGCATAAGGAAACTAGGGTTGTGTATCTCCTATAAAAAGAGCCTCTGCAACACAATGAGAAGGACCGCACGCTCCACCTTCTCTTCTACCTCTCTTTCTTGTTCCTCCGCCACCATCTGTTTCTTTTTCTATTTTTATGTATAACTAAATTAATTTGATTAGGGGCGAGGTTTGAAGCCCTAAGATATGTTTTTGATATTGTTTTGATTCTTAGTTTTGAAACTACTTTGTTGTGAATTTGTTTATTTGGTTTTGGTTTACGGATAACTCTTGCATGTTTATGTTTTATGAATGCGCACATAAAATATTATAATCATGTGAGTGGGGCTAGAAATAGGTATTTTAATCTCCTAAACGGTTAATAATGCTTGTTTCAATGG
Source organism: Rosa rugosa (assembly GCF_958449725.1). Taxonomy (NCBI): domain Eukaryota; kingdom Viridiplantae; phylum Streptophyta; class Magnoliopsida; order Rosales; family Rosaceae; genus Rosa; species Rosa rugosa. The sequence goes on from NC_084822.1 coordinate 24,636,186, forward strand.
TAGTAAAACCTATAGGACAATAGGTGAAACCAAATAAAAAGGATTGCATGCTAGGTAGGCGTTCCACACTAGTTTTGCATACTTGTTTCGATCAAACTTCCACATATGCTTAATGCTTAGAATAAATTGTTGATAGGATAGCGTTCTATACCTTGATTGTTTATTCTAAAGGCTTGGTAATGGTGCGTTCATCTTGCTTAAGTAATCTAGGGAAGTAATAAGAACTTATGCAGTGCATTCACGGTTTGTTCTTGATTGAAACCTTTTCATGACTTGGTAATTGAAACTAGGACAACAAATCTGTCTTGAGCATGTTTTGGTGGTGGATTTCCGAATCTCTAACATCTTCATTCATATCATTGTAAATCCCGCATTGTTTATATGTTTTACTTTAATTTATGCGTTACAAAACCCAAAACCCCCCTTTTTATAATTTACTGTTCATACATTCTTTCATTATTTTCGTACATACTTATATTCATACTGTGATTCTTTATGTAATTACTTATGTACCCTCAATCTCCAGCTTGAACGATCCCTACTTATTCTATACTAACAACTACAATTTTGCAGGGTTAAGTTGAGCATCTATTTTGGGCGTATCAAGCACAAGAACATTCAAGATTAGACAAGGAATCCTAATTGGACACAAGATACAACGCATCAAAGTAAAATTCGTTTCAAATTAGGAATCTGCCTGTGCAGATCAATCAACTTCGACAGAGTTCTGAGAACAACTCAGAATGAAGAAAATTATGATCTTTATTTGGTTGGAAAGATAAGGATGTTTAGTTTTCAAAATTTTTATGGTTCGTCAATATCAATTTTCTAGAAGAAGTTATAGCCAATCTGCCAGGAAATCTGTTTTGCGCGAATAAGGAGAGTTTGGACGTGAATATCTTTTGAACGAGTTTGGGAAGGTCTCTACTCCATATTTGATTTGATTTAGAGGATATATTGCAGCCATGATGATGTGGACCAATGAGAAAATTTGAGAGGAAATCTACATCAAGACAAAGAAGGAAATTGAATCAGAATTGAAGAAGGAGATCTAGGGTTGATGTTGGAGACATCATTGAATATGAAAGTGTGTGCAAATTTGTGTATGAGGTTCCTTACTTCCAAGTGTAGAAGGTCAAGTTTTAGTAAGGGAAAGTGTAGAGTATCTATCGTTGTTACGTCCCGAACCCAAATTCACCCGTTTACTAGTCATTTGGACGGTAAACGACCTTTACTTTCACTTTTACTTTCGGTTTAGTACTTTTAGTGGCCCTAAAAGTCGACTTTTTGTTCGGGTCAAAATTTGAGAAAAGTTTCTTCACGAAAGTTGTAGAGGACATTAAACCGAGCGCGTGCATATGTGGTTCGTAAAAATCGGAGCTCGTATGCGAAAGTTATAAGTGAAATAGTAAAGTTACTGTTTACGGTTACTGTTCATGGTAAGTTTCTATAAATAGCCAAGTTACTGTGGTAAGTTTCCATTTTTGGAAACTTACCCGGCCTTTTCTCTCTCTTCTCCCCCGACCCTTTCTCCTCTTCGGCCCGATTTCTTCTTCCTCCGGTTTCTTCCTTCTCCGGCCGACCCACGACGGAATCCGGGCACCGGCAGGCTCACCTCCTCTCCCTTGTCACGCCTGGGGTGGTGTTTTGCGGTGGTTCGACCGGTGGAGCTCGGAATTGAGCCGTGAAGTCCACTGTAGCAGTTGGAGAGTTTCGTCGATTTCCGGCGATTCCGGCCGTTTCCGGCCACGAAATTGGCATCGAAGGTTCGGTTTTCATCACTGATCATTTCCCCTATGGCCTTGTGTCACGATTTGTTGTGTAGATGTCGAATTGATGAATTGAAATTTTAGGGTTCTTGAGGAATTTCTGGGCTTGTGTTCACCGGCCGAACTGGAGCTCTTTCAGGTAAAATTGGCACTTGTTGTAGTTGAATGAATGGTTGAGTGTGTTGAGTAGATGCTACTGTCCAAGTTTGGTGGCCATCGGAGGTGGTGGCCGCCGGCGCGTGGGGCCCACGCGCCGCCACTGTTGGTGGCGCGTGGAGGTGTGTTGAGCAGTGATTTAATTCCAGTTTTTAGTCCATTAAATTGTATATATGTTGTAGAGCTTGTATATGAAGTTTGGTGAATTTTGGAGGAGTTTGGAATTGTTTGTGATTTTTCGAAGTTCGGTGTTTTGTGATGGAATTGTTGGAAATCCGGCCGTCGGATTTTCCTCGTTTTCGTTGTGGAATATGTTGATTGAGGAATTGGTGTTGTGGAAGAGATTTGGGTTGAATTTGAGAAGTAGTGAAGATAGGGATTTTCGGGTTTCGTTTAGGTTCGTAATTATTTATTCGAATTGTCGTTTATGGAAATGTACTTGTGTACAGGACGTTGTTGCGAGCTATGGCTAGATGAAGGAACTCGTTTGTGTGGTCGCCAATAGTACTGTGAGTGGACGTTTGTTTTTGAATATTGATGCATGCATTTATTTTTTTCGAATTAATGTTTTATTAATTACCATATTATTTTAGTTTCGGATACGATTTCGGTTTTGGAATATTACTTGGATTTTCCATCATGATTTTTGGAACGTGAGTTTTATTCGCTCGGATTTGAACTTGTGATTTAAGTGATTTTCGACGAATTATTTTCCGAGGTGATTTCCGGAAATTTATAATACATTTCTTTTCGTCGATATTGAGAATTTTGAATATTTTTCGAAATGGGATTTCGATGGAATTTGGCATTTGGAATGTCTTGTTGATGATTTCAGATTTGGTTTATGATTTCGAGAATATTTTTGGCGTGCGGGGTCACGTCATTGGCATATGTATTTTCTCGTGAGATGATGGGGAAGCCTTATTGATTTTCGAGTTTTCAGATGGATTTTTTAACCCACCGTACCTGGGTCGTTATATTTATTGCTAGCTAGCCTATTAGTACTCCTCCCTGCTTACTATGTGTTTGTGGGTGAGTAAGAGCAGAGCATGGGATGCTCCAGAGTGTGGGACACTCCGACCCGAGCCTGGGAGGCTCCCTTCTTGTATGGTGATAACTTCTTCCCCATACTTTTTCGTGACTTGACTAGCGGGGCTAGTCCGTTATTTTCGTAACCAGCGGGGCTGGTGTGTTTTCACGAGAATTTTGGATTTCGGTGTTATCGTAACCAGCGGGGCTGGTGTGTTTTTACGAGAATCTTGGATTTGTTGATAAATGTGTTTTTCTTAAATGTTGCATGCATCGTGTTTTTAAAAGGAATAAATGTGGGAAAGTATGAAATCATTTTTCTTTTAAATTGTTTATTTTTGTCCACTCACGCTAACGTTTTTCGTCTACTTTCCCCTGGGCCTTTCGGTTTCTATTGCCCAGTTTGCAGGCGCTATTAGTTGTGGTCGGGCGTACATGGTTCGAGGCATAGTTGATGAATTGCTTCCGCACTTCTTTGTTTGGCTCTGACCTATCGTGGGTTACTGTTTTGGGTAGTCCACTTTAGTGGTGACTCGACCAGTTCCCGGTAGAGTTATCTCTAAGGTGGGCCCCGCAGGGCCACCTCGGATTTCAGGGCGAAATTCGGGGCGGGTCCTGTCAATCGTACCCAAGGGATTGGGGGAAACTCCACCCTAGCTAGATTACCGCAAGAAAGCCTAGAAAAAATATGCAATCTACCTTTGTACAAAGTCATAACCTTAGCCCTTTGGAAGCTAAAGATCATGAGGATGATATTAACAATTATGGTAGTGAACGGCTTGATTGATTTTAATTTTTATGCGAACAAATTAAAAGTACACAAAAATAAAGTATGCAAATAAAAATAGAGATTTTGATATAAGAGAGAAATAGAGGCTTAGGCATCACACCTAACCTTACTCATGCACACAATATAACCCAAATTTAATGTAACAACATGTTTTGATAAATTTCCCCTTAGTGCTTTGATGAAGCTACCAAAACCAACTAGTCATGCAATTTTAACAATCTCTTCCGAAGCAAAGCTAAATTACACAACCTTTATACCATTCAAATCTTCCGGATTATAAATGGCCTATGGTGCCATGAGCCTAAATTCTTCCGGAACCTAAACTCACAACATCATGCTTTAATTTCAAGGTAAGAAAATCAAGCAACTTAGTTCTTCCCGTCGGAATAAGCTAAGCCACCACCTATTTAGCTACACATGCTCACGGAATCAAGAGTTTATCAAGTTCATGTTTCCGATTCATTAACTTCCTAGAGCATGCTTCTAGGTGATAAATCTATGAACACACTTAGGATACATTAAAGTATAGTAGCCAAAAGATTCAAAACATGCATAAACAGCCTCAAAGTTGCTAAACATCTACTCTACTGTTTTGACCAAAATTTAATTCAAAGTTGCTGGTACACTAAACAGCCTTCAAATATATATATATATATATACATAGTAACTAATTTGATTCATACTAGAAGTAAGAAATCTACATATACATATCCTAACTATTTTAGTCCATCTGCACCAGAATCCATCAACCTGCTCTGCCCACTCTACTTGATAAACATCTTCATGGCACTACATCCTGAAAAGCTTAGTAAGAAACTAAGAACATAGTAAACTAGTGATCTAACCACTAAGGTAACAATAGCAGTATATAATATCAAGTAAATAAGCTCATCAAAGAATGTGAACTGAAATTGAAAGACTTCAAGTACTAAAACTAAAAAGAATTGGCAACAACTAGTTTAAAATCATAGACAATTGTCTTCTACTAGTTTACTCATAGTATTAACAGTCATAGCAGTACATAGGGGCATATAGTTTAATCTAGCATTCATTGGCAGTCATAGCACCTGTCATTTCAACTATAACCAGTTAGTCATCAAGGTTTTAGCAAAGCCATAACAATAAATTCAAGTTATAACCATCGAGGTTATAAACATACAAGCCCTTGAAAGTGAAAACTATAATCATGTCCGGCCAAGTAGAGCTTTAACATAAGCTGACCTCCAAACTTTGTCGAAATCATTCAACATAATGGAAACATTCAAGACGTGCAGTTTATTTAATTTTGAAAGAAAACTATACCTCCATATATATATATATATATATATATATATATATATATATATATATATATATATATATATATATCTTGATGGTGTGGTATTGTGGTGAGATTCAATAATTGTGATTTTATTCATGTTATTGTTTTGAGAATTTACTCTTTTCGAGATGGTAATATATTATGTGATTGTTGATTTATATTTGTTGCTTGCATCACGAGTATGAAAATATGTGCAAATTTGTGTGATATTACCTACTCCCAAGATTAGGAGGTCAAGTTTTAGTAAAGGGGAAAAGTAAGAGTATCGTACCTAAGGGATTGAGTAACTCTACCCTAAGTTAGATTACCGCGAAAATAAAACCTAGAAAACACATGTGAGTCTATCTTTTTACAAATTAATAGTCTCGGCCTTTTGGAAGCCAAAACTATCAATAATGATATTTACGTACAATGGTAAAGTGGTGAATCAGCTTTGTTGATTTTAATTTCTATAAAGTAAAATAAGTTACATAAAAATAAACTAAGCTAATAAAAATAAAATAAAATAGAGACTTTGATCAATGAGATAAATAGGAGCATAGGTTTTTACACCTAGACTCCCTCATGCATATAATGTAACCCATTTTCTAATAACAACATGCTTTGATAAATTCCCCCTCGGTTTTCGGTAGAAAAACCGAGATACCAACTAATCATGCAACCTAACCATGTCGCTAGAGCAAAGCTAGATCACACAACCTTAGTCCCATTTACATTCGCTAAAACATAAAAGGGCTTTGATGTCATAAAGCCTAAGGCCTCTCGACTCTTAAACTCATGGCACCAAGCAATAATTTTAGGGTAAGGACCCAAGCAATCTAGTTCTTCCCGTAAGAATAAGCTAGACCACCATCCTATTAGCTACACATGCTCCTCTGTTACAAAAGATTGTCAAGCTTGAGTTTCCGATTTCATTCATTCCTACAACATGCTTCCAGGTGACAAATCCAAAAACACATGTAAGAAAGCATTAAAGTAAAGTAGCTAAAGGATTCAAAACATGCATATTCATCAAAAACATGGCATCACACTATTTTATACATGAGTTTGGCTAGGGCTAACGCCTAGCCCCAAATTTATTCTACTCACAACCCATAGTTACATAAATCAAACCCATAAACATAATAACATCAAGCAAAAGAGAGGAAGAGTAGAGAAAGTGGTTGGTTACCAAACTAGCTCCCCTTGATGCAAATCTAGTGAGAGATGTTTCAAAGTATGGAAATTTCGGTTCTTTCAAACTCAAATTGCCATACAAATCCACAAAACTCTTAGAAACTCGAAGAACAATGGCTTAAGATGATGAAACTAAGGTGTGATTGATAAAAAAAAATATCAAAAAATGTCAAAAATAAAAAAAAAAATTTTGCTTTTGTTTTTGTTTTGAGTCATAGGATGCCCTTTCAACTGTCTAGGATGATTCTATATCTCTGAAATTATGGCTAAAAGAGGATCACAATATTGAGATGATTTTAACATGGTATTCTTTGGTTAATTGAGATATATGAAAAATGTGTGCATGAGTAGTGGATATGGATCTCGTGACCTTGGTACAGAATATGAGCATGTTAAGATAAGTTTTGATTCATAAAGCACATGTGAGATAATTGAGCCCATGTCCCTTTTTCTTGGAGTGAAAATGAAAAATATATATTCTTAATTTCTTAGCGATGTTTTGATGATCTCATTATTCTTTCATCTTGATTGATTGCTTGCCATAGATTAAGTTTAATGGACTAGAGAATGCTAGAATTCGCTCTTGTGCTTGTTGAGACGTTGTATCAATACATGGCCCTGATTCTGGAAAGGATAGAGGCACCCTAGGAATTACCACCATTGCCAAATAAACTTGTGTCCCCATTTGCGCCCGTCGTGGGACTCCCCTAGATAAGCCCCTTTGAGCCTACATTAAGCCTTTTCGTTCATCACCCTTAAAAATCCTTAACCATGAACCTTAGTATAGTTACAACCTTACCCTTTGATCTAAGAACTTAGTGGAGCTATTTTTTGAGACATACTACATGGTTTTGGCGCTAAGGATGAAGATTGAGAAGAGGTGAAAGTTCAAGTGTGGGGGTAGACTTGTCCATGAAAAGAAAAATTATGAGAAAGCCGTGAGAAAAATGAAAAGAAAAGAAAAAAAAAATGTGTACGGCTAAAAAGAAAAAGAAAGAAAAATATATGTTTATGGATTTTAGTCCCCCATACTTAGTGATTTTGGAGTTTGCTTTGAATTGAAGGCCCACTACAGAAAATTTGGTCTTTGTTCATTTTACTAAAGTTCAAAGGAAGTTTACAATGAAGATTGGGCCCAACATGAAGACATTAGGCCCTTTTATTTTGCCTCTATGGGTGTGACGTTTTGCCTTGGTGGATTTTTCGAGGTCTCTACATTTACACGAGCTCTGCTAGGTTTTTAGGACACTTTGATAAATCCTTACCTTTCATTTCTTAAAACCTTGAGCCTTAGCCCCATTACAACCTTTGAGAAGACCTTCTTGATCCTTAAGATGGGACAGCCCTTGATGTGGAGATGAGTTACAAGAGTTGAACCTATGGCAGTCAATTCGTGCAAGTAGTTGGTATCCTTCATGAGATCCTTAAAAGAAAATAAATAAATATATGTGCTTTCGTTTCTTCATATGTGATCTATTTGTTTATCTTTCACATATACTTGAGTGAATAAGCTTTTAAGCATTGCCATGATCTGTGAGAAGAAAGAGTGGATATACCTTGTGAGGATTTGAATCATACTTGTCTGAAGCATGCTAAAGCTCCACCCCATCTGTAACGCCCCAAGCTGCACCTCACCAGCTTAAGCACGTCACAGTGCCGCGAGCCTCTAAAACATAAACCGAACGCTCGATTTACATTCTAGAGAACCGCTAGACATTTTGTTTGAAAACTTTTCGTAAAACACAGCGAAAGCTACAACGATTTTTGAGGTGAAAATCTTTGAGTTTGCCCAAAAATCATTTTGTTCGTCCAGACTTGAAATGAATACTCACTCAGGAGGCACAAGATTTAAGGACTAGGATATTAACTTGGTTCGACACAAGAATAGTTCGAGGTCCGAGATACCAAGTTCGAGAAATAGATATTAGAATAAAGTTTAGAAAACGGTTTACCAAACTTGTTCCGCACACCCAGCTCCGTCCGCCATTGTCTCGTCACCAGTGCACAGTACCTGCATCCAAACTGTTGTAGGGATGAGCTTTCGTCCTCGCTGCTCTGCAGGAAACTCTACCACGACTAGGTTTGAAAACTAACTCAACTTTGTAATCATTTGGATTTGGGCCCAGTGTGAAAACAAAGCGAATATATGTAAGAACGACAAACTTAAAAACCTGATGCATGATTAGAAAACTACGTGCGATTTACCTGATGGCCTGGTTCCGTAGAACCAACATCTGACCTTACCAGTCACAGAGCGCCAAACTTAACACACTAGCTACACACACGGAACCGGGTCGTCATTGCGACTGCGCACCGTCCGACCGGTATAGCTAACCCTCCGGAGGTTTAGGGGTGGCTAATCCCCAAGGAAGTCATCGACCACCTTTCCGCTCTCACACACCGCCATCAACAATCTTATACGCACGTTAACTTAAAAACATTTTAAATTTGAACTAACAATGCACTTTCATCATGCATCATGTATATAATCAAATATGGAAAACCACTAGCCAATAGAGAGTCCCGAGTCCCCTACCTGGATTTTGAAGCTTTACCATTTCACGTTGTTCGGAGATCACGAACCTTCCGTTCCCCGGGTAGCTGGAGTCCTAGATTCCGACATGATTCCATATCAATAATACTTTCTTAGGGAAATAATTATGTAAGCCTCGACAAATTAAATTGTCAGACCATTCCCTAGTTTGACCAGGATTGACCCTTGTTTGACCAACCCATTGCAAGCTCGATAATTAACCCAAACTACCGAACATTTACTTGAAATTATGATATCGACCAAATATATTAGGTGCACCCAAAATTTACTAAGGTCACCCAATATATTAGTTCCTTTTCTTTACTTGTTATCATTTCACAACAAGCTTATGCCAACCAACGTCATAACAATTCCCAATTTTTGTCAACAATTAAGTTGGAGTATACTTAGCAATTTCGGCATATAGTAATTCGATGGAATTTACTATGGACACCCAATACTTTCCAATTTTCATACAAGGTGTACCCAAAACTACTAAGGACACCCGAGCTTTATAACTTGACCATTTTTTTTGATTATTCCACAACCAATTCACAATTTCTTATCACAACAGCCACAATTCAAAAATGCAACTAAATGAAATCTCAAAACCATACAAAGCCTTCAACATTTAATTAAGGTATCAACAATACTTTACTTCTACCATTATCCAAGTAAGGTCTAGCTCACCTGGATATCCAAGTACGGTCTAGCTTACCCAGATATCCAAGTATACCTTCAGACAACGTTTCTGCAAGTTTATACCCATAATTGAACCAATCATCATAACACCACAATTGTCAACAAGCAAACCCACTCATTATTCTTTAATTAACAGCAAGCAGTTAAACCAACTAAACTTGTTCCAAGATTCTCACAAAGACGTCACCACCTCAACATGCATGAACCATAAACCATGAATATGATTACATCTTGACAGCTTACCTCCTCGATCAAACTAGTGAGCGGGATCACTGCTGCCCAAAGCTCTTTTTAATTCCAATTCCGACTCCGAGCACTCGAAGCCACTTCCAAATCCTATTTCTTCTTCTGTCCAACCTCCACTATGAATCAAGACCCATAATCAACAAACTTATACAACCTAATTTCAAACTCTCCAAGAACGAGAATCTGGGTCATGGAAGCTTACCTGGGTTAATTCAACTCCAAAGTCTTAATCAACTAATCTCATATGCCATATAACTCTTCCATGATCTCCCTTAAGGTTGTAGCCACGAGTATCATCTGTGGTGCTCAACGAGAAGTATCAAAGGAGAAGTTTGAGATTGATGGAGTTGGTTGATCAGGTGATAGTAGCTCTGGTCTGAATTGTGCTTTGTTGTTGGTGGATGTCTAGGTGTCGTTGAGAGAGTCTAAAAAGGGAAAGAAAAGGTCGGTCGACGTGTTGGTGTAAGATTTAGTCTCTAGGCACGTGGTTAAGTCTCAGACACACACCTCAAGTGATAGGAGCATTTTAATGTGGTATTTTAATAGTTAATTCCTCACATTTTGCTTAGTTAATTCCTTAACGAATCGATTTTTAATTCAATTTTTATTTTTAGGTACATTGGAGTAGATGATGATGAAATAAGTGTTAGGTCCATAAAATGATGGAGAAAAATGGAAATGCACTAAAAATGTCAACTTTACACATTTTCCTACTCCGGCTAGGAGAAACCAAGCCAAGCAAGGAAGAAGGAGCGACCACCTGACCAAATGAACTTCAAATGAGCTGAAACCTTCCAGATCCATTCTAGACATCCTAAGAAACATTTCTTATGAAGAGTGCAAGAGCCAAAAAGAAGTGGAAGGCCTTCAAACAGTCAGCCCAATTTTCTGCAGAAGCAAAACTGGAAAACTGGACCTGTAAGGAGTCCAGCAGAAATTCCGGCCCAAACACATGGAGATAAATTCTGAAAATTTTACAGAATGATCTACACTCATGATGGATCATTTCATATGAAGAAGTCACGGGCAAAATCTGAAGTCTTGGTGGAGAATTAATTGAAGGAAAAATGAGTAGAAAGTGACTCAAACCTAACAAATTCCATTAGTGTTTAAATATTCAAACCTAACAAATTCCATTAGTGTTTAAATGCTCAAACCTAACATATCATCATTTGTTTAAATCCAAATAGTTTTGCTTGGTAGCCTATAAATAGAGGCTACAACAAAGAAGAAAGAACATTCCTTCATCCATTCCATCTTCTTTGTCTCTCCATTTCCTTTCCATTTTCCTTTCCATCCTCTAGTTTCAAGTTTAGTCATCTCCACGAGTTCAAGCAAGGCCAAAGAAGAAGAAGAGAAGCCGTGAGCACTTCCATCCATAGCCATCCTTGAAGCTTGCTTTCGAGTTTCAAGAATCCACAACGTGAATCATCCATCTCATCTTCATCCACGGTGTAATCCTATTCTCCTTTGTAACCTTTGCTTTGAATTTCGTTGGTTATGAACTAGTTAACATATATGTTTGAACAAAGTATTATTTCTGGAATTTTTATGATTAATTGAGAATTTTCAGATTCATATATTGTGATTCGAGAGTTGCTTATGTGGGTTTGTTTAATTAAATTTGCGTTATAGATAACTTTTGTATTTTAATCTTATGTGGTTGCAAACACTTAGGGTTTCGATATGAATGGTGCTAGGTTTAAGAACATGAAATCGACTTTTCGTTTTGTGTAAACTTGAATCAAAGTAGTAAAGGTTTTGTACAAAGATCGAATTTAATTAAAGAGAATTGCAATTAGGTGGACTTTTCCATACTAAGTTGTACACTTGAGTTGATAGCCTTTCTCTATGTGTAATGCGTTAAACATGACATGATTGACTAGCTTTCTAGGGTTTGATTGCATGTTTGATAGGATTAATCTAGGTGCTTTCGCTTAGGTTAATTAGCATTGAAAAGTAAAAAATGGGAATTCATTTGCTTTCGAATGTTTCACATGATCAACTCCTTTCTCATGACTTAGATGAACAATATTAGGGTTTGAATCAATTTTAATCATAAGTTTCGGTTTTGATCTTTGTTCCTTCATTCCATTCGTATTTTTATGTTTTTGCATTTTAATTGTTTTTGTTAACTTAGTTTCATTTTCGAAAAAACCAAAAACAAAATCCCCCCTTTTCGTGTAAAATGTTTATATTTTGTGAATACATTTGTGAATATTATACTTTGTTTTAATTTTAATTGTTTAATTGTTTGACAATGACAGGTGTACCCTCAATCCCCGGAATAGAACGATCCCTATTTGCTTATACTACTAACGATCTTTTCAGGGTTAAATTATGCGCTTGCTTTGAGCGTATCAATTTTTGGCGCCGTTGCCGGGGACTTGAAAAATCACTTGTTTTTGTTTATAATTATTGTATATAAACTGTTTGAAACTTAGTTTAAATTAACTAGGTTGTTTTTTTTTTTTATATTGTTGAATACGAGTTTTAATTGTAAGTTGTAAATTGAACGGAATAGGTGAAGTCTCTTTTGTTAATATTGGCCTAAACCCCTTATTGGTACCTAGTTCAGGTCCATTAAGGTTGAGGGCGGCCTTTATTAACACTTGTTGAACTGTCTTCACACTTATGAACTTTTTCATCTTAGTAAGTATAGCCTATGTGGAATGGTGTCTAGGAAGGGGACAACGTTCATGACGGGTTTTTGAATCCAGAAGTGCTTACAAATGGGCCTAGCTCATGCCAAAATGGATTTTTCCTCTCGTGTTCGTCCTCCCCTACCTGGCCATTTCAGTAAGGTTGCCCAACGGATGTAGGAGGGACTTTGTGTCTAGGCGACTATACTTGGGCCGCATGTCCACTTGATTTACCGCTTGGAATTAGATTTGATATCAATAATATTTATGACAAAAGAAAATGTAACAAAATGTTGTGATACACTAAGGTAAAAAAAAAAAAAAAAAACATTTGTGTAAATATTTTTCATTTTTTTTTTTTTTTTTTTTTTTACTCACTTGTGTACCTAACTTGTGTCTTGTGTACAAAATACTTGTTAATTATACTTGTAGTTTGTAATTCATAGTTACTTGTTTATATTTTTTTTTTTTTTGTATTTCTTTGTTAATATTAAGTTACTAACTTTATTTAATGTAGGTACCGTCTGGCTGCAAGACGTAAAATACAAGCGCTGCTTGGGAGGCAACCCAATTCAGAATATAATCAGATTTGCTTTCTCTTCCCCTTTTACTCCTCCATTTTCTTTTTGTTTTAGTAGTTATTTTCGTAAATTCCATCACTATATGCTTACTTATTTCATTGCATGCTTATGATTGATTACATTGAGGACAATGCAATATTTAAGTGTGGGGGAAGGGATTTATATTTGAGTCTTTTATTTTGAGTCAGATATATTGGAAAATACAAAAAAAAAAAAAATCGAAAAATGTCAAAAATTAAAAAAATTTCGTTGATTTTATTTATTGAGTCTTAGTCCTTTGTTTTTATTTTTGAGTCATAGGATGCCCTTTTAACTGTCTAGGATGAGCTTATATCTCTGAAATTAAGGCTAAAAGAGGATCACAAGATTGGGATAATATTTGATGATATTCTTTGGTTAATTATGATTTATGAAAAGCATATGAATGTGTAGTAGATATGGTGCATGCGTAACTTTGGTACAGAATATGAACATGTGGATGATAAGTTATGATTCATAATAACCCTTGTGAGAATTTGAGCCATGTGCCCTTTCTTTGTTGAGTGATTAATGGAAAAAAAAATGAATTATACTCTTATTTTCTTGGCGATGATTCTGTTGATCTCATTATTCTTTCATCTTGATTGATTACATGCCATAGATTAAGTTTAATGGACTAGAGAATGCTAGAATTCGCTCTTGTGCTTGTTAAGACGTTTTGTCAATACATGGCCCTGATTCTGGAAAGGATAGAGGCACCTAGGAACTACCACCATTGCCAAATAAGCCTGTGTCCCTATTTGTGCCCGTCGTGGGACCCTCTTAGATAAACCCCTTTGAGCCTACATTAAGCCTTTTCTTTCATCACCCTAAAAATCCTTAACCCCTGAACCTTAGTATAGTTATAATCCTACCCTTTGTTCTAAAAACTTAGTGGAGCTATCTTTTGAGACTTACTACATGATGGTGACAAGGATTAAGAAGAGGTGAAAATTCAAGTGTGGGGGTAGACTTGTCCATAAAAAAATAAAAAAAAATAAAAATAAAAAAATATAAAAAAAAAAGAATGTTTATGGATTTTAGTCCCCCATACTTGGTGAGTTTGGAGATTGTTTTGAATTGAAGGCCCACTATCGAAAAATTTGGTCTTTGTCCAATTCACTAGAATCAAAGGGAGTTTAGAATGAAGATGAAGACATTAAGCCCTTTTATAAAGCCTCATGAGTATGACGTTATGCCTTGGTGGATTTCTAGAAGTCTCTCTACATCAACATGAGCTCTGCTAGGTTTTTAGGATACTTTGTTAAAATTCCTTACCCTTTCATTTCTTAAAACCTTGAGCCTTAGCCCCATTACAACCTTTGAGAAGACCTTCTTGATCCTTAAGATGGGACAGCCTTTGATGTGGAGATGAGTTACAAGAGTTGAACATATGGCTTGGGTCCATTCGTGCAAGTAGTTGATATCTTTCATGAGATCTTTTAAAAAAAAAAAAAAAAATTATATTCACAAAGTGCTTTTTGTTTCTTATATATGTGAGCTATTTGATTGCCTCAAAATATTTTCTCTCACATATAATTGAGTGATTATAAGCTTTTAAGCATGAGCCTTGAATCTGAGAGAAGAAAGAGTGATTTAAGCATGAGCCTTGAATCTGAGAGAAGAAAGAGTGATATATCCATGTGAGGTTTGAATCATGACTTGTTTGAAATATGTTGAGCTCCACTCACCACCATTGTTTACTCCCAAGTCTTACATGCTTATATGTGGATTATATTTTGTAATTAGCTCTTGAATATCTTGATGATGTGATTCTTGGTTAAGTGCTAATCTTGGTGTCTTGAAAGTATGAGATTTCTGAGACAATATGTTAAAGGGCAATAGAGGTCTTTGTGATGTCAACATCATGGTCTTTGTCTTTGAATTTACTCTTTTATGTGTGACGTTTTTTTTTTTTTTTTTTTTTTTTTTTTTCTTTGTGTTTTGCTTTGTGTTTTACGTTTTTGGTTTCTTTGAGTCTTTGTGTTTTTGTTTCCATACTTAGTCAATTTTTTCGTTGGTTTCTTTGTTTTGTGTCATAGTCTTTTTGGTTTGTTAGTTTTTGATTTTGCTAAGGGACTAGCAAAAGCTAAGTGTGGGGGAATTTGATAGGAGCATTTTAATGTGGTATTTTAATAGTTAATTCCTCACATTTTGCTTAGTTAATTCCTTAACGAATTGATTTTTAATTCAATTTTTATTTTTAGGTACATTGGAGTAGATGATGATGAAATAAGTGTTAGGTCCATAAAATGATGGAGAAAAATGGAAATGCACTAAAAATGTCAACTTTACACATTTTCCTACTCCGGCTAGGAGAAACCAAGCCAAGCAAGGAAGAAGGAGCGACCACCTGACCAAATGAACTTCAAATGAGCTGAAACCTTCCAGATCCATTCTAGACATCCTAAGAAACATTTCTTATGAAGAGTGCAAGAGCCAAAAAGAAGTGGAAGGCCTTCAAACAGTCAGCCCAATTTTCTGCAGAAGCAAAACTGGAAAACTGGACCTGTAAGGAGTCCAGCAGAAATTCCGGCCCAAACACATGGAGATAAATTCTGAAAATTTTACAGAATGATCTACACTCATGATGGATCATTTCATATGAAGAAGTCACGGGCAAAATCTGAAGTCTTGGTGGAGAATTAATTGAAGGAAAAATGAGTAGAAAGTGACTCAAACCTAACAAATTCCATTAGTGTTTAAATATTCAAACCTAACAAATTCCATTAGTGTTTAAATGCTCAAACCTAACATATCATCATTTGTTTAAATCCAAATAGTTTTGCTTGGTAGCCTATAAATAGAGGCTACAACAAAGAAGAAAGAACATTCCTTCATCCATTCCATCTTCTTTGTCTCTCCATTTCCTTTCCATTTTCCTTTCCATCCTCTAGTTTCAAGTTTAGTCATCTCCACGAGTTCAAGCAAGGCCAAAGAAGAAGAAGAGAAGCCGTGAGCACTTCCATCCATAGCCATCCTTGAAGCTTGCTTTCGAGTTTCAAGAATCCACAACGTGAATCATCCATCTCATCTTCATCCACGGTGTAATCCTATTCTCCTTTGTAACCTTTGCTTTGAATTTCGTTGGTTATGAACTAGTTAACATATATGTTTGAACAAAGTATTATTTCTGGAATTTTTATGATTAATTGAGAATTTTCAGATTCATATATTGTGATTCGAGAGTTGCTTATGTGGGTTTGTTTAATTAAATTTGCGTTATAGATAACTTTTGTATTTTAATCTTATGTGGTTGCAAACACTTAGGGTTTCGATATGAATGGTGCTAGGTTTAAGAACATGAAATCGACTTTTCGTTTTGTGTAAACTTGAATCAAAGTAGTAAAGGTTTTGTACAAAGATCGAATTTAATTAAAGAGAATTGCAATTAGGTGGACTTTTCCATACTAAGTTGTACACTTGAGTTGATAGCCTTTCTCTATGTGTAATGCGTTAAACATGACATGATTGACTAGCTTTCTAGGGTTTGATTGCATGTTTGATAGGATTAATCTAGGTGCTTTCGCTTAGGTTAATTAGCATTGAAAAGTAAAAAATGGGAATTCATTTGCTTTCGAATGTTTCACATGATCAACTCCTTTCTCATGACTTAGATGAACAATATTAGGGTTTGAATCAATTTTAATCATAAGTTTCGGTTTTGATCTTTGTTCCTTCATTCCATTCGTATTTTTATGTTTTTGCATTTTAATTGTTTTTGTTAACTTAGTTTCATTTTCGAAAAAACCAAAAACAAAATCCCCCCTTTTCGTGTAAAATGTTTATATTTTGTGAATACATTTGTGAATATTATACTTTGTTTTAATTTTAATTGTTTAATTGTTTGACAATGACAGGTGTACCCTCAATCCCCGGAATAGAACGATCCCTATTTGCTTATACTACTAACGATCTTTTCAGGGTTAAATTATGCGCTTGCTTTGAGCGTATCATCAAGCAGCTCATGCACTCTTAAGTGAGCTACTGTTCTAACTAAACCCCTCACTAAGTTTAATAACATGGGCTAACTCAAAACCTTGATAAACTCAACTTGTACCAGACCATACTAAAACCCAACAAGAATCTTTAATTCCGAACTTAACCGAAAATTTTCACGAACTCGTCGTGCCGTACTTTACCATCCACCTCCTAAATTGAGGATTTCACTTTGTGTAAAATTATGAAAATATTCTCGAGCACTTTGACAATTACCGAGATCGTAAATATGTAACTTGTCAAACGATCTCAATTTAAGCTCGATGAATTTTCTGGGGCTCACACCATCACCATTGTTACAACCAAGTCCTACTTGTGTATGTGTGGATTATATGTTTTAATTAACTCTCGAATGCTTAAACATTGATTCTTGGTTGAGTGCTAATCTTGGTGTTGTGAAAGTAAGAGATTGCTGAGACAAAACGTTGAAGGGCAGTAGAGTCATTGTATGTGTAGAGTCTTTAAAATTTTCGTTGAGTCTTAGTTTGTGTCTTTATGTGATTTTGCTAAGGGACTAGCAAAAGCTAAGTGTGGGGGAATTTGATAGGAGCATTTTAATGCGACGTTTTAACTGCTATTTCCCTACATTTCCTGCGTTATTTCCTTAATAAAACTCTGTTTAGGAAAGTTTCCATTCTTCGATTGGGAAAGTTCCTATTTGTAGAAAGTTTCCATTTTGTAGTTTCTATTTTTCTTTTTTAGAAAGTTTCCCATTTTAGTTTAGGAAAGTTTCCGTTTTTCATTTTAGGAAAGTTTCTATTTTTCATTAACAGTTTCTATTTTCAGGTACTTGGAATAAATGAGCTGAAATGAGCTCATAAATGGAAAGAGGAGCTAGCCAACGTTGGAGGGAGACAAGATGAGATACAAAGGGATGCACGAATGAGCAGAAATGAAGAAATGAAGCTTTCCTGGTCCAATCAGGAAATCCTGTTCGAAAGAGGAAACTGTGTGAAGCAAGACTCCCAAGCCCATCAAGAAGTGTGACCGAAATAATGAAGGAAATGACATTGGAGGCATCAAGGCTTGAAAATGACGCAAGATGGCCCAAGAACTCTTTAGATCAACTTGGATTTTCGGCAAAATGGATCAAGGCCCATGTGAATTAGGGATTTGTGACGCAAAGGAGATATTTTTGGAAGACTTGAGAGGTTTGCCGTGAAATACTAAGAGAAAGAGAGAAAGTTGGCGTAAAAATCAGAAAATATACAAGAAGATTTCGGTGGAGATTTCTTAGGGAGATTTTAAAGGAAAGAGAATATGTGTGCATCAAGAAAAGCTCTCAAAGGCGTCTAGATTCATCCCTAGAATTCCTAAAGGAAGTTTGGCCGAAATAAAAGAGAAAAATCAGAATATTTGCAAGGGAATTTCGGCAAGATTATTTAGGGAGATAACATTGGAATTTTGTGATTGGTTGGACCATCTCATAGGGCTTATTTGGCAAGCTATCATTGGAGGAAACTATGTGGAATTTTCAGATTAATTCCGTGAGGTTTATTAGAGAAATACACGGCTTGGAGACCAAGTATGCCGTCCCCTATATAATCCCTCTCCATTGTGACGTCTAGGGTTCCTCTCCATACACTTTACACTTTAGAAAAAATCAGAAAACCTCCCTTGTTGCCGTGAGCATCTCCTTCCCTCTCTCCATCCTCTAGAGCAAGCCACGGGATTCAAGCAAGGCCAAGGCAAGAGAAGAAGAAGCCGTGACCTATTCCTCCACCATCCACCATTGAAGACTTGCTTTCAAGCTTCAAGGATCCCAACGTTAATCATCCATCCTCATCTTCCATCCACGGTGTAATTCGACCTCTACCTTGTAACCTTTGTTTGAATTTCGTTGGTTTTGTTTTAGTTGACATTCATGATTGAACAAAGTTATTATTTCTGGAATTTTTATGATTAAATGAGAATTTCGAATCCTATATTGTAATTCTTAGTTGCTTTTGTGAGAATCGTTTGATTAAATTTGCTCAATAGATATCTTTTGTATTTTGATCTTATGTGGTTCGAAACACTTAGAGTTTTTATATGAATGGTGCTAGATTTAAGAACATGAATCAACTTTTTGGTTTTGTGTAACTTGAATCGAAAGGTAGTAAAGGTTTTGTGCAAAAACCGAATTTAAATAAAGAGGATTGCAATTAGGTGGACTTTTTCATACTAAGTTGCACACTTGAGTTGATAGCCTTTCTATGTGTTTCATGCGTTAAACATGTTATGATTGTCTAGCTTTCTAGAGCTTGAATGCATGTTTGATAGGATTAATCTTTGTGCTTTCACTTAGGTTAATTAGCATTGAAAAGTAAAATATGGGAAATCGTTTGCTTTCTAACGTTTCACATGATCAACTCCTTTCTCATGACTTAGATGAACAATATTAGGGTTGAATCGAATTTGATTATAATTTCGGTTTTGATCTTTGTTCTCTCATTCCATCCTTGAATTTATGTTTTTGTGTTTTATTGTTTTCTTTACTTAGTTAATTTTCGAAAGACCTAAAACAAAATCCCCCCTTTTTTTGTAAATATGTTTATACTTTATTTTATTTTTGTAAATAATATACTTTGTATTTTTATTGACAGGTGTACCCTCAATCCCCGGATTAGATCGATCCCTATTTACTATGTACTAACGATGACATTTTCAGGGTTAAATTATGCGCTTGCTTTTAGCGTATCAATCGACCCTGTCAGGGACTGGAATTCAGAGATGAGGCGGTGGAGCTTTGATCGCCATTCCATGGTTGACCTCCTCTTCAGGACTTTCACTAATTAGATCTCAGCAATAACCAATTGAAAAAATAAAAGCAATATTGAATCTGATTAACTTCTAGTCTTCTACTCCAACTTTGTATTTGTATGTCTTATCAATCAAAACTTCCAGTGACATTCCATTTCATATGATGGATGAATCAACCAAAGTGGCTAGCCTACAAAAGAAAATCATAGACAACAAAGCACATAGAAAATCCATTCTTGAAGACCCCATTTGATTTTGAGCCACAGACGACCCAATTGCCCCAAGATTCAAATACACCAATCTCAAATCCAAGTTAAGGCTAATATTGTTGCCACCACTCCGCTGCTACATGATGATCATGATGATCACTCATTGGTGGAGTTTGGGTGTCCATCTATTCTGTTCTGCTTTGGTTTTTGAAAAAAATTGAAGAGAGAAAAGGTGTAAATAGCAAATTAGGTAATTATGCAATTAATCTAATTGTTGTTGTTAAGAGACAGATTTACCTTGAAAAATATGCTAGGTGGGATACCCAGTAACAGAGTCATTGATGGCAGGTACCAAAATTGGGTCAGGTTTGTAAATCCATGTACCATTGTGATAGTTCTAAAAGTCTAAGTACTTTAATTCTCAGTGGGCAATAGTTCATTTACTATTCTTAAAATTTACCCTATAATTAAATGTTATAAAAATAAAATTAAAAAATATAAAACCACCTAAGCGCTAGTCCCCTGACCACCGCTCGATTAGCGCTTCGCGATTTTTAGAATATTGTTTTTTAGAAAATAAAAAACACAAAACAATTTGATCATCTACTACACGCATGCATGCATTTCTCATCATGACCTTTAAATTGAGAGAAGAGTCGGTGTTCTGCGTGTTTGGATCGATTGCTTCCCATGACCTTTAAATTGAGAGAAGAGTTGGTGTTCTGCGCGTTTGGATCAATTGCTTCCGTGTGTGATTGATTCGATCATTCGAATTATAATGTTTAATATGATACTTGGCTGACCAGCCATAGTTAGCCAAAACTGCCTAACTCCATATGAGGCTAATTTAAGGGGCTAATAAGGGCATGAAATGTGTCCAATTTTATTTAAGGGCTAAATACTAGTTAGTACCCTGTGGTTTAGGTCCAAAATCAATTCAGTCCCTGGACTTCTAATTTCATCAAAAACACCCCTGCACTTTCAATTTTGATCTAATAGGTCCAATTCGTTAATATTCTTTCAAATAGTTGGATTATTTGTTGAAAAACTATTTATTTTTAATAGTAGGACTCACTCCTAAATTGACAATGCAGACCACCTTGACACCACATCATAAAATATAGGCCATATATGATCCACATTAACAAGTTAAATAACTCAATTGTCGGAAAACTAACAATTAAATTGGACCTATTAGATCAAAATTGAAAGTGCAGGGGTGTTTTTGATGAAATTAGAAGTTCAGGGACTGAATTGATTTTGGACCTAAACCACAGGGTAGTAATTTGTATTTAGCCCTTTATTTAATACAAATGAAATCATCTAAGCTTCTCTTCTCCACCTCTTTCATCTAAGTCCTCAGCTTCTATGAGACAGCCCACAAGGAGCTTGGAGAATCGTCATTACTTAACCTATAGTTGTTTCTATTAGAGAGCTTCTTGAGGTAGTAAGTAGCTAGTGTTCTAATAGCTGAAAGTTGGCATATAACCCAGGTTCAAGCTCTTAAGATCACCAGCAGTCTCGTGGGTAACACCATTCTCTGCTATGAAGATCACAACAATCTGAGTTTGGTCTTACCAGCAGTCCAACACGAGCCCTCAAGAATACTCATCACTCTCTCACAAGGTGGGCTCTTGAGAAAGACATAAAAGTCTCAGCTGTGCCAGCAAGGACAATTAATTGATTCAACATTTTAGCATGAGTTTTCGTAATGATAAGCTCAAAGTTGAGCAATGCTCAAAAGAAGAACGAAGAGAAAAGAACAAAGAAAGGAGATATGAGAGAGAGAGAGAGAGTCAGCGTTTTTTTTTTTTTTTTGAAAGAGGGCCAGTACGGCTGCCCTTAAGCTTTGATCATTAATGAAACTTCAGAATACATGGGGGGGATGTAACACCTGAACCCCAACTTACAATAAGCATAGGAAGAACATCCCGAGATAATAACAGGAGTCTCAACACAAAGTATGTATTCTGACATGCACCTATTAGCGAAGAGTGCACTTCTGGCTACTCTATTCGCTTTACAAAGGTGGTGACATATATACCGGAAAATAAAAGCTTTCTCGAAGCCATAATATACTAATAAGATTAGCTTTCCCACTATGTTGCCACCAAAAAACAAATCCGGTGACACTAAGTTTCTTCTTACCACTAGGAGGCTGCGACCATTTGACAAAACAAGGAACTCGCAGCCTAACTAGGGCAAACCAGGCACACAAGGTGTGTAGTCTGAGAAAGAGCCCACGTCGCCCTACACTAAACTGGTAGGGACTTATTGCCGGCATAAAGCCACATATAATTATAATAACAAAACAACATAAATAAAAAATGAAGGAAACTGGGCCTAAATCAAAAGCCCAGACCCACTTAATTATTGAATAAAATATAAAGCAAGCCCACCATGGGCTCCATAACAGGCCCAGTAGCCTCGGACCGGCCCAAACTCTCCCAACACCAGCAAGGTTGTTGCGCACGGCTACCCGCCGCCAATGTTGCCGGAAAAGAACCTCAGCCTCCAGCAAGACGCATCGCTTCACCAAGACCTTACCACTGACTGACAGCACCGACCGGATCGCCCAAGATACCGATTTCAAATCGAAACCAGATCGAAGCAATGAAACATCTTCACGGCCACCATCAGCTTTCCACTACCCCGACGCCGGGTAACAAGCAATGACTGCCTGTCTGTGAGCCCGAGATCGTCCCCACCCGACACCAGATCCCCTCCGCTGCACCACCCTTGCACTCGTCCTCCACCTCTGAGCAGATTGGAGACGCACCATCGCCTGCCGACCTCTCTCCATAGGCGTTCCCCAACTCTGGTTTGGGCCCCAAAACCCCTGTCCCGATCCGGTGGACTCATAGAACCAAGCTGCCCGTCCGACGACGACGTCCCAAGGACGCACCGTCGGACGGGGCATTGAAATTAGACGGCTTTTTGCTCTAGGATTTTCTGCTCCGACTTTCTTGGAGCTCTCAATATTTTATAGAATCTCACATATTGGTAAAGGAAGAAAAAGTTACCTCATGTCACGCCCTTATTACCTCATATAGAGTTGGGCAGTCCTAGCAGAGGTAAAGAAAAGAAGAAAAAAAGGGGGGGGGATGGGGATTAAGGACTGGTGTTGGTGAAACCTGCTCCTGGTTATCAGTTCTGTTTTCACATTAGTGTTGGGAAATAGAGATTGTTTTTGTTGAAACGTGAGCATTTTGCTAGATGCTAATTATAGTAAAGCAGAACTACTAATCCGATCCGTCTTTGATTTCTTCGCCTATCTACCTTATTGTTAGAACTTAGATGGACCATATTACATTACATATGAATGGTCAGATATAACAGCTAGTCCATGCCACCAACACGTACTACTAATCTACAAAATCAATTTACGTAGATATCCTGATCGATCTGCATAAATAATGCAAAGTAACTATCCAAATGCGACTCTATCTATTGGAATATTTTTATCATCGAATCTTCTGTTGTAATTTCCATGCCATATAAGCCTTAGTCATCTTTCTATTATCGCGATCGATCCTTTTTTGACCGATAGGTAACCCTAAAATTTTGGTTCTTAAAATATATTTTGTCGTCAAAATAGAATATGTGCACCTTTTATATGCAATTATGTATATATTAATTTCACACAGCTGAATGGAGCTTGAACAGAGAGTCCATGCACTTTGGTTTTTTTTTTTTTTTTTTTTTGAAATAATACACTTTGGTTTTTAGCGGTTCACAAATCTTTAGAAATTTTTGATTTCTGAAATAGAACCAACACCTGCAAATGAATTGTGAAAGATAGCATTTATATATAGATGGAGGATATATAACAGCTCTGTTGCTCTATATCGGCACTGCAGACCGAATAATTATTGAAAAGCAAATAGAATACAAAATAAAACAATTCAAGCAACAGATCTCGATCTAGGCTGCAAGTTTCATGGTCGAACCAGTGAAATCTAACTTGAAGTAGCAAAGCAAGCAAAAAATCTGGATCTAGGCTAGTATGTGATCGAATGTGGACTTCATGTAGTTCTTGCCGCTCTGCTGAAGCTGAATGTACTCCTTGTAGTTCATGGCAAGATACTTGGGAGGTTTGCCTTCTCTTTCACACAGCTCTGGAGCTGGAGCAATAGTTGTATCTACAGAAGGTCCATGTGGTATGGCTATTGATATCCTCGTTGCTTTGTTGTTCACAGTCGCCCTATGCATCACACTCTTGTATTTACCATTGGTAAAAATCTGCAATCAATCAGGTATATATATTATTGGCTCAGTGAAAAAGGTGCATCTACCTCTTTCAGAAAAGCTAGCTAGGTATATAAGGTACAAATCACTCTTAAGTATGCATGTGAGATTCTCAACTTTTAATATAAGTGTTTATCTGGTTTTCCATTAATTAGTTACTTAATTAGTACCTGCATTTGATCAGCAAGGTTAACAAAAAATCCATTGGCAGGGCCGTTTACGGTGAGCCATTTTCCGTTGTGTTCGACTTGGAGGCCATTCATCTCATTCTGGATGAGGAGTGTGACTAGACCGTGATCGGTGTGATGTGGTATACCAATGGCATGTTCCGGCTGAGGGCAAGGAGGATAGTAGTTCCCGGCCAACAATTGTAAGCCACGATCCATGTTCATCTTTTCGTATATGTAATTTGGCTCCAATCCCAGGCTTTCGGATATTGCTTTTGTGATTTCTAGTGCCACTTCTCTTGTTCTTTTGCCAAACTCCATTGAAACCTCACTAAAACAATTAAAGACAACAATTAATATTTCAATGAACACGCGCGTACAGCTGGTATATACCATGAAAAACAAAGTGCAATGTTTCGATAAATCATAAGAGGAAGTGAAAGTACCTGAAGGTAGCCGGTTTGTAGAGGGAGTAAAACTCAGGATGGGTTCTTACCTTGAAGAAGTCCCTCCAAAGAAGGACCTTATCCAAGGCAAGGTTATAACTGGTACCATACTTGAACATTTCTAGCACATCATTCCCTGATTTGAATTCCTTCTTCTCCTCGTCTGGAAGACTGAAGAAGCCATGACATGCGTCAATCATCGCCTTCATTAGGCTCTCTGGTACTCCATGGTTAATTGCCTGTAGGTTAATCAAGTAATTAAAATCATATATTCTCCAGAATAAGGTAGCTAGCTAGCTAGATAATAACTCATGAACAAAAGGATCATGTACGTACTATGAAGAAGCCCCATTCTTGACAAATCTTGACGAGGTCATGGATGATTTGGGAGCGTTGTTCAGGAGTACCAGATGTGAGAAGTGACATATCGATGATAGGAATTGCGAATTCAGGATCTTTTGGATCTGCTTCGTCATTGGGGTTTATGTTGAAGGCATAGGCAGAAGGGACAGTGTTTAGAGCAGAGGACTCAGCTAGTGATTTGATGCTGGTAACAGATGAGGGGGTCTCTAAGGCCTGAGCAACTGCAGCCATGGGAGAGTGAGCTTAGCTAACTAGCTTGCAAGTATATCAATCAATCGAGAGAGCTCTAGGGGGGGGGGATGGAGTTGAGTTTATTATGGAGGTGGATGAAAATATAGCTCAATTTATAGGCAGAACAACAAATTCCACGTTGTTATAGACCTAATAAACGTATTAGCCGTCATGGATTCTTGTGATGGCGATCGGAATGCACTTTATATCTTTTACATTTTTATTATGATCACCTGCTAGTGTTGTTCACCTACCAGTTTGTTAAGCAGAACAACTGATACATTATATACAAAGGGCAGTCTAGATGATGATGAGAAGATAAAAAATAAAATATTCTGTTTAAATGATACTTGCATAGTAAATGATACTTTCAATTAAAAAAAAAAAAAACTTGATAGAAATTTAAAAAGCTGGTGGGAGAAATGAAAATCATACAAAAAGTTGTAAACTAAATTGATTATAGGTAACCAACCAATGCTGTTAATATAGTAAACAAAGAAGTCACATGGAGGAGTTGAACCACAGTCGCTCTAGACTTGTTACAAAAAAATGAAAACTGACGAGTCACATGAACTGATGAAAGTGAGTATGGAGACTTGACCAGAACGAAAAGGGATGGATGGGTTTCCAAAAACCAACTGCGCGCGGTTAAGATTGATGCTACCTTTCAACTCCGTTATTTGTTGGACGACTGAACTGTGAGATGCTGCTATAAAGTTAAAGTTGCGAGTCAAACGGAGTACAGCCCGCCAACACTGGAAAATATGAATGACAATGATAAGCCAAATCCACGCACTAACAAGGAGCGCACATGGTATTCTCTTTTTTTTTATATTTATGATAACATAGTAATTTCTGTCTCTTTCTGTTTTTTAACTCGAATTTCATGGCAGTTTCTGAACAATTATATAAATAATGCAACGTTTAGATTGAAATGACTTCCTACCAAACGAAGTCAATTTCATATTTGGTGAGCTGAAGATTGGAGAAAGATACTATGCATTCAAATGTTAGGAGACTTCAGTCGGTGAAATTGAAATGGAAACGTGGTTTAATAATGTAAAGTTTATATTTCCACTTTTTCTTTTTTTGCTTCTGGAAGTGAAAATAAATGGATAGCACTACAATCCAAACATTGGTTTGGAATAATTATGATGGCTATACCCCATTCGTTTGTAAGACTTTTTTTTTTTTTGTCTGAATGATCATTTCATAACACAAAGCCACTAGGGCGAGAACAATATAGAAAGGAAACAAAAGGAGCAAAAGCAAGAAACAAACCCTACAAACTGAAGAAAACTAAAAACTAAATAACAGAACTAGCAACCAACTGAATTTGTAGAAGGCGGACCAGGCAGACCATCACTTCTCATTTTAGCAAGTTTTGCCGCTGCATCCGCAACATGGTTAGCTTCTATTGGGATCCAGCTCCATCTGATCCTGTTGAACAAAGGCAGTAAGTGAGCAATTATGTTTAGCATTGGGGAGATCTTCCAACAATAGGGGGTGGAGAGGTCCTCCAAAGCATGGATTACCTCATAGCAATCACTTTCCAGAACAACAATTTGAAGCTTCAAGTGGGCCGCATGCTGGAGACCCTTGAACACAGCATCTGCTTCAGATTAAATTGAAGACACTACACCAAAAATCTTATCAGACAACGGCAGAAAACCGATGTGGGATTTGGAGTCCCACTGTTGTAGAGTGAGCCGTTGTCTGATGAAAAATCAGACAACGGTGGAACACAGTTGTGTGATAAACACACAGGCAACAGGTATGTGTTATAACTGTTGTGTGATAGCTCGGCAGATGCCAAGCGCAATTGCGCAGCAGTTGAGGCGCTGTCTTCAGACAACAGTGCCAGTTTTAAGCTGTTGTATGTTAAGCGTGTCAGACAACATTTTTTTATTTTGTCTGTTGTCTGATTGATCTTCAAACTTCAGTTCTTGGACTATATCTGTTGTGTGATTAACTTTAGGACAACAGAGTTCAATTGGTTCTGTTGTGTGATTAACTCTTAGGACAACAGAGTTCAATTAATTCTGTTGTCTGAGTATAAATCAGAAGACACTGATTCGTTAAAAACCGATGTGTGATATGATTGATTGCAATGTGTTTTTGTCCCATTTTTGGCCATTCAGACAACAGGCAGTGATCATTATATATAATCTGTTGTGTGATCATTTGAACATCCCATTCCTGAATTAGATTGTGCATTCATTTGGTCCATTTACCAAATGAACAATACTTTATCAAAAACAAACATTGCAAACCATCAAATGATTCATCTAACCAATACTTTAAACTTCAAAAGCAAAAGGGGTGCATTTCCCAATCATTGAAACCAACATTTTACACAAGAAATATATAAGGAAGAATGCCCTAAACACAAGCAAATGAATGAACAAGTGAAAAGTCAAATAAATAGCTCGGTATTGATGTGCCTTGACCAGCTCTTTAGAGATCTGTGATCCAAGATTGGGCTGAGATGATGAAGAGGACTTTATCATGGTCGAAGTATATATTCTTGGAAGCAGCAGCCTCAGCCTGCGTAAAATCAAACTAAGAAATATATAAGGAGAAAAAAGCAGAATGCAACACACAGGCAATGAGGTAAGAATAACATTGAACGATAGCATGTACCAATCATCATATATTGACTAGTGATTAGGCCCGCGCGATGCTGCGGGGTTTTTTTCTTCCTAGATTTTATACGTAATAAAGTAGCAATTAGAATGCAAGAAATATTAGTTTACTTGCATATTGGATATGTAAAGTAATTAAAGCTGAGCAAGATAGTTTGAACATAAATTAGAACTCTAAACCTTTATGAACTTCATTCAAGCTCCTAATAAATCCTAAAATCAATTTCCTCTCGATCTTGAAGTAAAAGATAGGCTTCTGTGCTCACTTCAGTACAATATCTGGCCAACACTAAAAACTCGATGATGTGTAATATTGACACTCCACTTCAAATTTAGACAGAAGGATTTTAGACTTGCATACATAAACAATGTAAATTTTACAGTTCCGAATGTAGTTGCATGACATTGCTTAACAAAAGCTACAACATTTGATTACAAATTTGGAGGCTTTGTACCTTTACTCGTTTTCAACTGCCAAACTTTGGAGGCTTGATACCTTGAACCAATTTTTAGATCCCATATTTGATGGTAAGAGGTCATGTCCAATTTACCAAAACGTTCCCTGATAGTTGATGAAATCACCACCATCAGTATTAAGCAGACAAACCATTAGTCCAGTTTGAACATGAAAAAAAACAAACACAGGGAGGCATAGTGTTCTGTTTGATAAAGTTTGCCATCACTGATTAATCAACGAATATGAACATGAAGAAGAAAAATGCATTTAACATGAAGTGGAGCAGCTAACACTCAAAAAAGGCCTCATCAATCTATTTACCCTAAACAAAAATAAACAAAAGGTTCTTTTGACTTCATCAAATAAATTAGATGAACATACGGCATTGTCAAAAGGTAAGCCACCAAATTAAAGGGCACTAATAGAACTTGCCTTTCATTTGGTACTTGTACGTATATGCAACAATATATATTATGAGGACAGTTGAAACCTTTTCCCGCAGTTGGGGCATACATATTCCTGATCTGTGTTCTTGTCCTCCAATTCATCTTTTATTTAGTCCTCATACGATGCAGTCTGTACCTTACTATATCATATATCTGAAACAAATTCTTGTGTAAGGGCTTTTCCAAAATATAGAAGCTAATATTTTATCAAGATCTGGTAAATTAAATAATTAAAATAACTTGCATTTCTGGTAGAGAAGGGAAATAATATCTTGTCCCTTACTTACCAAAAAAAGAAAAAATTGAAAAAAGAATCTTGCCTACACTAACCAATTCACTTATCATTCAGAGTTATCAGGCAAATGCTTTATTTGTTTGCAATTGTCAAACTAAACTACAACATAATTATAAACATGCAAATACAGAGCCATCAGGAAGAAGCAAAGAGCATACCAGAGGCAGCAGCTCCGCAAACTACTCCCCATAACAATGGAGGCCAAGTAACAGGCTTAGTCAGCTGAAGACGAATCTTCCATTGGTCAGCTGAAAACAAATACAGGACCCTAAATTAACTACACATAAGAAATCCCAAAAAGAATTTCAATCAGAAAAATTGAGAGAAAAAAAAAACTACATCATATTCCCACAAAAGAATTTCAATCAGAAAAATTGAGAGAAAAAAAACTACATCAGATTCCCACAAATACCAACCTGATCATCAGTGAAAACATCAAAGACTAACATCATATAAATTTATCTCCTGAAAAAGAAATTTATGTTCCCTTTCTCACAGAAATATGTACCTCTTTTCCATCTTGTCCCAGTGTGTCTAAATTTGCTGTTGATATACAGATCTGCTTCATGCCCTGTCAGAGCAAACTACATGCAAATCAGGCAAAAAACCACACCCAAAAGAAAAAGAAAAAATCATTACACTCTTAATCAGGTAGAATAGAAAAAATCATTACATTCAATTTAGATAAGCAGGAGCCAACAGAAACTTTGGATAATGAGCTGAAGAAAAAGAAAATAAAATATATTGCAAATCATCTGGGAACTGATAGTGATTCAGTGTTGTAGAGAAAGCAACAAAGAACCTCTGTTTTTTTTTTTTCAGTATGAAGAACCCTAATCTGAAGTCGAGATAGTGGAGAAAGGAGAATTACACGCCTCTTGAAGTTTGAAAATTGGAAATCGAAGAAAACAGAGGGTTAGGGTTTGCAACTCAGAGAATCACAGAGAGGGAAGTGAAATGAGGGAGGGGAAGTGTGGAAGTTTTTTAGCTGAAAACTCTCTAAGGCCAAAGTGAGAGTGAGAGATGGAAGGCTCGGGATTTTGCTCGAAGTGAAGAAAAGCTCGGGTTTTGCTCTTAGACTTGAAAAATGGCTAATATGGTTGTGTGTGTGTAATGGTGCCCTCGAGTTGTATAAGGCAACACGCATTAATTTTTTTTTTTTTAATTACTCAGACAACATATAGAGTTATATATGTTGTCTGAAGTGTAGCAAAGTTGAGGGAACAAAGATGTAAATTTCCCGCTTGTGCAATCAAAATTTCAGTTTTGGCGCTGAAGCTAGGCATTTCTCAATCTCACAACAGAAATAGTTTATTATGTTGTAGGAACTTGCAAGCATGACAAACCATTGAAGCCAAATTTGCTCGTTTTGGGGAGAGAATGAATGCCATTTTGGAGACTTCTCCAAATTTTGCCACTCACTTGCACAACGACACATTAAAAACCATTGTATGACGATTTACAAGTATACTCCTACAACACACGTAACTAAACTGTTGTACAATTTAGTGGTATCTAGGGTAGAATTCGGAACCAAATTTGAGTCCACCTAGGAGGGAAATCTGCCGCATTTTTTTTTTGATTCACACAACAGATTATTCTTGTAACCGTTGTGCAATGACCTTCTAGACAAAAACTTCAGAAGTTTAACCACCTTATACAACGTAAGTTTAGTAAACATGTTGTCTGATTCACTTTCCTTCATCACACATCACTTTTTGTTTTTTTCGTTGTGCAAAAAGTGTAGTGTGTTAAGGTTTTTGGTGTAGTGAGAATTGTGGTTCCCATGACTAGTATATCACAATTTTATACTTGGGAACTGCAACCCTTGTTCGAAATCGGGAAAGGGGTGCTTTGCATATGGGGAAATTCAAATTATATACTAATCTAGTTGGAGTTTTTTTTTTTTTTGAATAAGGACGTCAGATTATATTGAGATAATAGAACTATTGTGTACATAGCGTGGCTAAGAAGCCATTGATTTCCATGGGAACAAACCCGCTCCAATACAAGTTAAAATCCGAAACTAGTGCAAACTTGGCAAGCTTATGGGCTACCTTGTTAGCATCTCTACAGATATATGTAAAACTTGAACCTGGTAAAGACTCCAAACAACTTGAAATGTCATAGATCCTTACCAAAATCGAGGTATTCTCACATAAAGAAGAAATAACATTGACTGCTCCTTGACAATAGATTCAAAGCTCACCGGGGAAAGCCCATATTGCTGCACAAAGTGACCGGCAGCTCTGCATGCCAAAGCATCTACATTCTGTTGTGTCACATCCTGTACCCAAACTTATCCGTTTACCAGTCATTGGGACTGTAACCGATAATTATCCTTACTTTTCATTTTTGTTTCGGACTTTTTAGGGGTTTTAAGAGTTGACTTTTTGTTCGGGTCAGTTTTTGAGGAAACTTCCTTCTAGAAAGATGTAGAGCACATCAAACCGAGTTTGTGGACATGCGACACGTTAAAATCGAAGCTGTAACGAAGAAGTTATATGAGTTGAAACTGATCGGAGTAATATTTTCTATGTTTTTGGTATCATTTCCTCTACATTTTACTTAGTTATTCTCTTAACATTATCATTTCTGACTTAGTTTTGTGTTTATAGGTACATTTGAGCTCCAAACGCAAGAAATGAGCTAAGAAGAGCTGGAAATGAAGGAAATGAAGGCAAGGAGGAAATGAGGAGCAGAAATGGGAAAGAAATGGAGAAATGGAAACTTTCCTAATCTAAATAGGAAATCCCAGTTGAAGTAGGAATCCTAATGCAACTAGGAGTGAGCTCGGAAAAATGGTGTTCGGAAATGAAGAAATGACAGAGTCCCAGTTGGACTAGGAAACCTGATGATACTAGGAGTCCTGGTGGTGCTAGGAGATGCTATGGCTTGAAGATGACTCAAGATAGTTCAAAAATGTTCTAGAAGACATAGTTGGCGTCACAATTGAAGAATGGGCTTTGAAATTGTCTAATTGAGAAGTCTGACCCAAAGATTGAAGCATGTGACTTGCACACGAGTTTCTAGACCCTTCTTGACGTCTTGGAGGAGCCCTAAACTGATTCTATTTGGTTTTTTCCGTGATAATTAAAAGAAGATTCAAGAAGATTTCGGAAATCCCAAAAAGGGAGAGTTTTTAGGAATCTGCCTGTGCAGATCAGTCAACTTCGACAGAGCACCGAGAACAGCTCAGAGATCAGAAAATTGTGATCTATATATGGTTGGAAAGCTACGGATGTCTAGTTTCCAGATATTTTTATGGTTTGTCAATATAAATTTTCTAGAAGAAGTTATGGCCGATTTAGTGCACGGAGGTCAGTCTGCCAGGAAATCGGTTTTGTGCAAATAAAGAGAGTTTCGGATGTGAATATCTTTTGGGACGAGTTTGGGAAGGTCTCTACTCCATATTTGATCTGATTTTGAGGATATATTGCAGCCATGATGATGTGGACCAATGAGAAAATTCAAGAAGGAAGTCGACATCAACACAAAGAAAGGAAGGAGAATCAGAATTGAAGACGGAGAGCTAGGGTTTGACGTCTACAGCTTCTCTATATACATACACCTATTTTGGACGTTTTTCATATTGTTCCTTCACTCCATTCAGCCATCTCTCTCCCTCCATACACGTCCATACACTCCACAACTCAAAAATATCATCAAACCCAGAATCAATTCGCAATTCCTCCCCTTTACTCTCAAGATTTCGATACCTCTCCAATTGTTCAAGACTTGAAGCTGTGAAGCAAAGCTCCATCATCCATTCACCATTATTGCCGTGAGCCTCATCAACATCCACCACCTTTGAAGACCTTCTTGCGTTCTTGAAGTTTTTTTAAAAGTGTAACCATGACCTCTATTCTTTTGTTTTCGGTTTTATGTTCTTGTAACTTTGTAAACAATTTCACTTGCGTTCTTGGATTTTGTTTTAATTGGATGTTTTGACTTTTTGTTAGAATAAAGAGCATGTCTTGATGTTTAGTTTTCGAATACTATGAAGCATGATAAACGTTTTAGGATTTTCAGATTGTAATTTGCGATATCTCTATGTGATGATGATTGTTTGTTGATTTTGTGCTTTAATCCCACCTTTTATGTGTTTATCTTAGTTGGTTCAAAACAATTAGGGTTTGCATGTAATTGAATCCAAATTAAGATTTGCTAGCATTCTAGGTCTTAATTGCTTAAGTGGAAAACCTATAAATCCTTAGGTAAATCAACAAAGAGATTTGCATGCTTGATTAGCGTTCTAACTTGTGTGTTCTTCTTAAATCGATCAAACTTCCACATATTCTTAATGCGTTAATTGTGATTTGTTGGGGAATTGATCACTCACTAGCTTTGCATGATTAATAGGGTTAATTATGGTGCGTTCATCTAATTAATCTAATTAAGGGAAGTAATAAGAACTTATGCATGCGTTCATGGTTTGTTCTTGATTGATTTCTTTCTATGACATGTTTGATTCGTGAATTATTATTTGATGTTCTGTTTTCGTGTTAATAGTGGTTGACTACATCATGCATCTTATTCGTCCCCTACTTCTATTTTGATTCATGGATTGATTGATCATTGTATTTAGTAGTTAGATTTAGATTTAGATACAACTTTCGAAATCCCCTATCTTGTAATTCTGTAAATATATTTTGTTTTATACTTTGTGAATAATACTAATTTGTTTAATGTTTTTGACAGGAAGTATACCCCAATCCCCGGTTTAGAACGATACCATACTTACTCATACTACAATTCGATGCAGGGTTTAAATTGACACTCATTTCGAGTTCATCAGAAACACAGTGACAATTTTGTAAATTTAGGAGATCTTTCGGTATATTGGGGTGTTTCCCAAAGGGGAAACCCACTAATTTTGGGGCTTCCATTTTGAGAAGCCGGAGAGAGAGAGAGAGAGAGAGAGAGAGAATTGGCCGGCAGCAAGCTTCCCGGCCACACCGGCGACGTTTCCGGCCACTCCCGGCCGTGACACCGGCCTTTTCTAGACCGCCTCGTCTTCCTCTTCCTCCCTGTGGCAGCAGCGTACGACGTTAATGGCGGTAGACAGCGCAGAAAGCTCGATCCCGGCGAGCACATTTTCGGTTTTTTGGCCGATTCTCTGATTTCCTGCCATTTTAGGCCGCGCCACCATCTGGGCTTTTCAGCCCCTTGCTCCATCGTCCTAACCCACCAACTTTCTTGCTTCAATTCAACCGGAGGAAGGAGAATCGAAGATTTGAGCAAATTTTGAGGATTTCGGGTTTGAGGTAAAATCTGCCCTATACACTTGAAATTGATCAATATTGTAGTTATGAAAGATGTTTAGAATGTTGAGATGATGATGTTGGTGAAATTTGGTGACCAGAATCGGAGTTGGCCGGCGGCACGTGGGGCCCATGTACCGCCACGGTTGGCGGCTCGTGGAGGCGCGTAGGGTCGGTTCTGAATCTCGATTTTTGGCTAGATAAATCCATTGTAAATTATAGAACTTGTAGATATGATTTTGGTGGAAATTGGAACGGTTTGTTATTGATTTTGAATTTCCGAAGCTCGATAGTTTTGTTATCGATTTACAAGAATTCAACCGTCGGATTTCTCTTGGTTCTGCCCTAGAACCTTTGAATTAATGAATTAGTGTTAATGGTGAAGTTTGGGTTAAATCGGAGAAGAAATGGAAATATTGATTTATGAGGATATGATGTTGGAATCGTATTTAATTGTCAAATTGTTATTCACGATTTATAATTGTGTACAGGGCGACGTACCGAGCTACTGCTCGACAAAGAAAACAGTATGCATGGTCGCCTAAACAGTACTGTGAGTGGACATTTGATTTTAAATAATTATCCATGCAGTATTTGATTTATTTTATTATATTCCGGTTGAGATTTAGTATATGATTTTAGGATATAATGATTTCCTTTAATTGTTGATTTATCGAAACCTGCTAAATTATTTTTAGTGGCATGCTGATAATATTTGAGTATTTGATTCATCGAGATTTATTGAAATATGCTTCCGGTGATTATTGAGGATTTACGGAATTAATATTGAGTTTTTTTTTTTGAAGCATTTATTGATTTTTGAAGTGGTTTTTGGAAAGTGATTGATTGAGGGAATATTATGAGAATTAATAATTTTCGAGTATTCGAGTATTATGAGGAAATATTATGGAAAGTGATTTCTTGATTTATGTTTTTGATGATTTACTGACGATTTATTTAATTAATATCGAGTTTCTTTCCGAAAGCAATTATTTGAAAAAGGTTGATTTCAGTTTATTGAGGAGGTAAATAAGTTAACGCATGCATGCATTACCTTGTCGGCAGTCCCCTCCAGGTAATAGTTTGGTCAGCAGTCCCCTGCAGATAATATTTTGGTCGGCAGTCCCCTCCAGAATATTTCTGTCTGTAGTTCCCTCCGATGCGTCATCTGGTCGGCAGTCCCCTCCAGATGGCATGAGGTAGTTAGTCGGCAGTCCCCTCTAACTATCTGTGGTTAGTCAGCAGTCCCCTCTAACCATTACCTCCTCGTCCGGTCGGCAGTCCCCTCCGATGCGTCACTGGTCGGAAGTCCCCTCCAGATGGCATGAGATGACTGGTCGGCAGTTCCCTCTAGTCATCGCCTATTTTTGAGCTATGAGATTTTAAAGAGATTTTGAGACGGTTTTTGAAAGGTTTTAAGATATGTTTTTGAGATTTTAGTAAAGAGAAGGATTAAGAGTATTCCAAGATTTTACTTCATGCGAGGTTTTTAAGAGAATAAATTGGAAAAGCATTAGGTTTTACTTATTCATTTAAAATTATTTATTTTTCGTCCACTCACTCTAACAGTTTTTAAATACTTTTCCCTTGGGCCCTT
The DNA here is from genome assembly GCF_958449725.1 of Rosa rugosa. Lineage (NCBI taxonomy): Eukaryota > Viridiplantae > Streptophyta > Magnoliopsida > Rosales > Rosaceae > Rosa > Rosa rugosa. The sequence goes on from NC_084822.1 coordinate 24,672,258, forward strand.
CAATTTCAAATGCCCAGGTTGCAGGCTAGATTAACTTGAGGTTGGGCGTACAGGGAGTTGAGGCATAGCTGTCATAGCTTCAGCATTGTAGAATGTACCGATCCTTTATCTTTCTATTCCATCTTCTGGTATACGGTACCTTGTGCATTAGATTGCTCTAATAACCCGTGTGATTAATATTCTTAAGTTGACAATTGTTTTGTGGAATGGGAGATGTTGTGGTTTAGGGAGCAGGGTGGCTGCAGAAGAATAAGGATGGATTGTTTTAGAAGTGTATTGTCTTTCCACAGGTTTTTGGGTAGTCCATTTTTAAGGGAAGTTCCGCCAAATTTTGGTAGAATTCCTTTTAAGATGGGCCCCTTAGGGTCACTTCGGATTTCATCCTGAAATCCGGGGCGGGTCCTGTCAACTTGGTATCAGAGCATTAGGTTATGAGGTCATGTAGACTTTCTTCCTTGTTACCTTATATACTTGATGATACTCAGTACCTCACGAGTGATGGCCCGACTGCAGCGGTTCCCCATCATTTACTCTGCAGTGCTGATATACTCATCAAGTGTGTAGGGTGCATGTCTAGTTGGTTCTTCCTTCAGGTGCTATGCCTCTTGTACGCCGACCTCATAGGGATTTCACTGTGTATCAGATTGTTTACCTATCTTGCACCTTTCCCTGGTGATCGTAGAGTAAGAGTACTTTACATATTCGAGTTGTGCTATGAAATGTGATCCGAGGGAATGTTGTGGTTACCTCTTCCTCGATGCCAATAAGTTTGTTGGGGCAAGGTTTAAGGTGCAAGACCGGAGTTCGACTTTATGCTTGTTTGTTAGAGACGAGCAACCATAGCTTTGGGCTGTCTCTGACTGGTATAAATTGTTTCGGAATCAGAATTGTTGGTGGAAATGGAACTATTAATAATAGTGGTTCTGACTTTGAACCAAGTTTCGGGAAATAGGTATTATGACGTGATCGGTTTTTTTTTTAAGCAGCATTTGGAGCATTACTGGACGTTGTTGGAGATTTTGTTGAGAATCTCAGTGCTGGAAACCATTTGTCTCTCTAGATTGAAATTTCTCCAACTGGACACCCTATGTCAACGTCATTTGCGCATTACCCTCAGGTAGACAACATAGAAATTTGAAGAAATATTCTGGGTTGTTATGGCTAGATGCCATGTTTTCAAGTGACTCTGGTCACTGATGATGGTAAGTGTGAAGTGGAAGTGATGACAGTAAATGAGAGTTGTAAGTAGAATGAAATTTTTTTGAATTTGTTATTTTTGGGTCGCTGACTTGACCAAGGCGTATGGGCATAGTTTTGTTTAAGGTAAAAGGAATTGATTTCAGGTACCACGACTTATAATTTCGTGGTGAAAATGTAGGAATTGATTTCAGGTACCACGACTTACATTTTCAATTCGTACACCCATAAACGCGTGTACGAATTGAAAATGTATTAAGTGGAGGTCGATGTACTATCACAATATTGTTCGTGAACAGGGTGAATCTTCACCATGCGACTTTTATGAAAAGGAGGGCAATCTTGGTTGGGGAGTTGCCTAGCGGTTTGAAGCGTTACTTCCGCCAGACTTGCACAAGCAAAATTAGCGTCAGTGCGTTGACAACCATGGACTTACTGAGCAAACGCTTTATACCCTTTCAGGTGGGCCCCTGCTAGGCCCCCCGGGAGTCCCCCACTCCCCGGCCAAGATAGACCTCTGTTTGGTCGGTGTACTGTTTGTTGAGGGGAGCTGTGCTGAACAGAGGGTGTTGGGTAGCGAGCCCAATCTTTGATACCAGAGTGGCGGGGGTCAACGTGCCTGATCAGGGCCGTCGTAGATTGTTGACGTGTCCCCTTGTCCCGGAGGGACGTAGCTTTACTGTAACGCCGCTTGGCGGTCGTCATCAAAATGAGGCGTTGCCTCGGGAATCGCCGTTGGCGGAAGTCCCTCTGCTGATAATAAGCGGCAAGACGTGTCGCGGGGACCTGCCTGGTTACAGCTCAGCGAGCGGTGTTGCGCTTAGCGGAGACTGTTGCTTTTAAGATGAAAGGGGAGAAGTTCCGCTAGCGGAGTTGCGCTTAGCGGAGACTGTCTCACTTGCAAGATGAAAGGGAGAAGTCCCGCTAGCGGAGTTACGCTTAGCGGAGACTGTCTCGCTTGCAAGGTGAAAGGGAGAAGTCCCACTAGCGGAGTTGCGCTTAGCGGAGACTGTCTCGACGATTGGTGGACTTTCTCTTCGATGGTTACTTCGGATAGACGCTTCGTCTGATGGCGCCCGACACGTGGCCATCATGCATTGGGTTAGCGTGTGGGATAACGGCTCCTCAGCATGCCCGTATCTTTGCCATTAATGTGAGTAATTATCGTTTTTGTAACCGAGGCGACGCTTCGATTAATCCGGATAGTGGGTGAGACCGTGGAACACGCGTACGGTGCTAGGTTGATGCCGTTTTTTAGCGGACGGCCCGGATTTGATTGATGTTGACATAAAAGAGAGGGAAACCACAGTGGGTTTGATATCTTCTGCACTTTGAACTGATATCGTCGTCGTCTTCAAGCCTTGCTCTGAGATTCGAGAAGAAAGCTCTGTAATTCATGTGAAGTTATTGATCTTTGGAGGACGGGGACTTCTTGAAGCGAAGACAAGTATCATCGAGCGCACCAGAGCTTCCATCTTTCAGGTTGGTTATCTGAGCCCTCTTTCTACTTGTTTGTTTCTGTCAGTTTCTGGTTTTGTTTATTTTGTGTGATTTCTGCCATTCCCCGGTGTATATGAGGGTCTAGAATGATTTTTGGGGATGGGTTTAGATGTTTGGCAGAGGGTTGAGGATTTTGAATTTTCTAGATGGTTGAATCTGGGTTTTGGATGTATGTAAACATGTGTTCTTGTTTTGGTCGTTTCGGGGTAATTGTTGGTGTTCTTGGCTGGAATCTGACATAGGGATAGTTTAGATCTTGTTGGAGCTGACTGGCTTGGGTTTTAGGGTTTGTGATGGCTAGCGTCGTAGAGATCTCGAGCAGTGAGGATTTCGGGTCTGACGTGTCGCTCAGTGTGGCAGATAGGATATTTATTGACTCGTTGCGTCCGTCTGCTCCTGCAGGAACCTCACTGCCGGAACCGCTAGACATCGAACCTTTACAAACCATACCCTCGGAAGTAGCGATGGGTCGTGTTGGGGGTCTAGAGAGTTCTAGAGCAAGGGAGGATGTTGCTGCCCGCAATAGGCATGAGGAGAGGCTAGCGAGCAATAGCTAGCGCCACTAGCGGTTCCGCTGATTGGGGAGAGGCTGGCGGGGAAGATGACCTCGGCCGCCCTGAACCGACTGAAGCGGGTGTTTCGTCTTCTCGGAGTAGTGAAGCTACGTCCGCCGGCGAGGGATGAGAGAGCGTCGATTTTGCCAGCGGGGCACGCCGCCATCCGTGATGCCATCTTCCGCCAGGGAGTGACGTTTTCACTGCTGCCAAACCTCCAAATCCTGGTGTGTGAGTTCGACCTTGCCTTTGGGCAAATTTGCCCTAACATGTGGCGATTGTTGATGGCGTTGAACTCGCTATGGTGTCTGTCGGGCTGCGAAGGGCCGACCGTAGTGGAGGTGCTCCATTTCTATGAGCTTGTGTATGTGAAGCGCCAAGGTTGTAGCGGGCAAGTGAATTTGACCCGCCGCCAGGGGGCGCCCAAGCTAATCGAGAATCTGAAGGACTCCATGTCTCCTTGGCGGGGGACGTTCTGCGTAGCGACGAATGGTTGGGAGTTCGACGCGGGGGTGAACACAGAGGTCCTGAGTTTTAGGATTAAGTCGGAGTTCCAGCCTATCCGAGGTTGCCAGTGCATCCGCCAATCAATTGTCTCTGTTGTTTTTGTGCAGCGGGCTTGCGGTTCACGTTGACTCGTGACGAGCGGTGTCGCATTGCAAGGATTACCGGGTGCTGGAAGAACCGCAACCTTCTTGACCTTCGCTTGCTCACCGGTTGGGAGTTGCTGGTCGACTTGAAGTTGACTCGCGCCCTTGGTAAGTATCTCCCGCTAGCCTGTGATTTACTTCAATTTGTCCCATGCTGACTAGCGTTGTGCTTGTTTAGATACACCGTCGGGTAACAAAGCGAGCCGTGACGCGTTTGACAAGGCCATGGACCGTGCCGAAATGCAAAATTTTTTGGATGGCATGTATGCCGCTGGTGCCACTCGGGCCAACAAACTATCGTTGACCCGCAAACCCTGGCGTTGAGCCAGTCGGAGACTCCGACGGTGATGCCAATGCCTCACCACTCATGTAACGTCCCGTATCTTAAATTACCAATTTACAAGTTAGGTGGACGGTAAACGACCGTTATTTTCACTTTTACTGTCGTTTAAGTACTTTTAGTGGCCCTAAAAGTTGACTTTTTGATCGGGCCAAAATTTGAGAAAATGTTCTTCATGGAAGTTGTAGAGGACGTTAAACCGAGCGCGTGCATATGTGGTACGTAAAAATCGGAGTTCGTATGCGAAAGTTATAAGCGAAAAACGGAAGTTACTGTTCATGATAATTAGTATATATATAGGAATTTACTGTGGGTAGATCAGATTTCTACCCAGCCATTTCCTCTCTCCTCTTCCCCGATCTCTCTCTCCCTCACGTCGGCCTCTTCTCTTCTTTTTCCGATTTCTTCACCGTCCGGCGTCCAATTGATGCAACACCGACTAGGCTAGGACCGCCTCCTCCTCCTCTACACGGCTGTGGCCGTGGGTCACGACGATTTGGCCGGAAAACCATCAATTTTGGCCAAAACAGTTACTGTAGCAGTTTGGTCTCCGATTAAATTCTCCATTTTTCGGCCACTTCCGGCGGTGAAATCAGGTCCATTAGGAGCGCATTGAGACGAAGAGCATCCTCCCCAAATCTTTTGCCGAGAATTGAAGCGTGGAGGAAGAATTGACGGTTTGAAGTTTGGGGTCACTATTCACAAATCGGGTTCAAACTTCTCCTTAATTATTGAGGTACTTCTAGCCTTTTTCTGAAATTGTTGTAGTTGAGAAAGTTGTTGGGTCTATTGAGTAGGTGTTGCTGCCAAAATTTGGTGGCCATTGGAGGTGGTGGCCGCCGGCGCGTGGGCCCCACGCGCCGCCACTGTAGGTCGCGCCTGGAGGCGCGTAGGGCAGCTTTTTAATTTCAATTTTTAGCCCATTAAATCCTATAATTTGAGTAGAGCTTGTTTATGAAGTTTGGTAATTTTTGGAGGAGTTTGGAATTATTTGTGAATTTTGAAAGTGTGGAGTTTCGGTTGTTGATTTGTGGGAATCCGGCCTTCGGATTTCCCTTATTCCGTCATGGAATACCTTAATCGACGGATTGATATAAATGGTGAAGTTTGGCTTGAAGTCGAAAGGAGTTGGAGTTGCTAGTTTACGTGGGGTTTTCGGGATTCAATATAGAATCGTATTGTTTTATCGAATTGTTGTTTACGGAATACAATTGTGTACAGGACGAGATACTGACTCATCGCTCGACGAGGATCCTTACGCTTGGATACCACGCCAGCCGTATACTGTGAGTGGACTTTTATTTTTAAATATTGATGCATGCATTTATTTTCTTAAATAATGCTCTAGTTTTAATCATATTACTTATTGAGCAAATGATTTGATTTTCGGAAATTCGATCTCGGTTTATCTCGTGGATTCGCTCTCGACAACGAGTTTCAAAGGTTGATTATGATTTATAATATTATTTGACAATTGCTTATTTCCGAGGTAATTTTCCGGAATTAAGTATATTTCTAATTGCCGATTTAAGTTCCTGGAAGATTCTTGAGATGAGTTTCGATGGAGTTGGATTTTCTTATATATTTATCGACTTTCGGTTTTGGCATTGGGAATGCCTTAATGATGATTTCGAGATTTTTCTGGAATATTATCGGAAATGGGATTTCCTAAATAAATATTAATGATTTATAAATTCTCGCCCATTTGTTTATGATTTCGAGACTATCTTGGCGTGCGGGGTCACGTCGTTGAATACCTGGATTTTATCTTGAGAGATTTTGGAGAAGCCTTATGGATTTACGGATTTACTGGTTTTCGATGGTTTCTCCTCACCATACGCGGGTCATGTGATTAGGTCTCCTCCTCACCGACTTTGTGTTGGTGAGTGGCAGTTGAGGTAGCTTATTCTCCTCCTCACTTACTTTGTGTTGGTGAGTGGCAGTAGAGGTGATTTATTCTCCTCCTCACGTGGGTGGCAGTCGAGGTAATGTTCTCCTCCTCACACAATCTATGTGTGAATGGAAGTCGAGGTTATTAGTTCTCCTCCTCGCACAATCTATGTGTGAATGGCAGTCGAGGATAGGTAGAGACTGGGAGGCTCCATTACCCGTATGGTGATATTTCTTCCCCATATCCTATCATTACTTGACTAGCGGGGCCTAGTCTGATTTCCGTTTAACCAGCAGGGCTGGTCTTATTCTGTTGAGTATCGGAGTTTCCATCCTTCCTTTCAGTTGTTTGGGACTAGCGGGGCTAGTCGGTTTTCTTGAGCAGAACTCCTTTTGTTTCGTTTTCTAAATCAGTGCATGCATCGGGAGATTTTTTTTAATAATTAAATGTGGGGAAGTATAAAATCTCTTTTGTTTAAAATTGCTTATTTTTGTCCACTCACACTAACGTGTTTTCAATACTTTCCCCTGGGCCCTTCGGTTTCAAATGCCCAGTTTGCAAGCGAATTGGTTGAGGTCGGGCGTACACGGAGTTGAGGCATAGTCAACAGCATGGCTTCTGCGGTTGCCTTTGAGTTAGGTTGTCCTTATTTACCTTTCTATTAGAATTGCTCTGATTACCTATGGGATTTATGTTTTTCAAGTTGAGGTTTGTGTTTTGTGAATTGGAGATTGATGTTGAGTTGGGGAGCAGGGTGGCTCCAGAAGTATAAGGATGATTTGATTAAGAAATGTAAATGCTTTCTACAGGTTTTGGGTAGCCCATTTTAGGGGAAGTTCCGCCAAATTTTTGGTAGAATTTCTTCTAAGGTGGGCCCCGCAGGGCCACTTCGGATTTCAGGGTGAAATCCGGGGTGGGTCCTGTCAGTTGGTATCAGAGCATTAGGTTGTCAGATTCTGTAGACTCGTTTCTATTCTGTTACCTTATATGCTAGGTGTTGCCCAGTACCTCCCGAGTGATGGCCCGACTGCAGCGGTTCCCCATCGTGTACTCTTCGGTGCTGTGGTATTCATCAAGTGTGTAAGGTACATGTCTAGTGGGTATTTCCTTCAAGTACTATGCCTCGTGTACGCCGACCTCATAGGAACTTCACTGTGTATCGGATTGTCTTCATGTCTTATACTTGTCCGGTTGTGGTAGGGTAAGAGCACTCTACCTGGTTGTGTTGTGCTATGAAATGTGATTCGAGTAAATGTTGCGAGTAGCTTTTCCTCGATGTCAACGGATTATTGGAACATGGTTTAGGGTACGAGACCGGAGTTTGATGGTGTGTTTCATTTCTGGAAATGAGCAACTACGGTTTGACCTATCTTTAGAGACTGTAATTGATTCAAAATCATGATTGTTGGTGGAAATAGAATTGGTAATTATGGTGGTTCTGTTTGGAACCAAGTTTAAGCAAACGTGTGTTGTGAGGTGATTGATTGTAGAGCAGTTTATAAAATACTATGGGAAGTTGATGGGAGGTCCCTTGAGAATCTTAGTGCAAGAAACCGATTGTAGGTAAATCTGGACTGGAATTTCTTCAATTGGACAATTTATGTGGGAATTGTGAACGTATTACCTTTTGGTAGACAGCAGAGGAAAATTGAATAAATATTCTAAGTTGTATAGCTGGATGCCTTGTTTTCTAGTGACTGTGGTCACTGAGGATGGTAAATAAGGAGTGGAGGTGATAACAGTAGATAGGAGATTATAAGTGGAACGAGTCATTTTGGGTTGTTGACCTGACTGAAACAATTGATAGCTTTGTTTGGATTAGAAGAATGTGAATTCTACATATTTTGATTTATAATTGGTCAAATGTATGGGAAAACGGATAAAGAGCGGGTTTTTGAAGCTAAAATGTGGTGGAAGTTTGAAGAATTGAGGAAATGATTAAAGTTATGACTTCGGTCCATATTTCTAACTAGTAGAATTAGAATCAACCTTTAGTATGTAATATCGTGCCAACAGGTGTCCTTTTAATTATATGTTTATTGAGATGGTGGAATGTAATATCAGAGAATTTTTCTTAGGTGATATCGCCAAATATTTGTAGTATTTTGAGTGGGATTACTTTATGATACGGAATGTGATTCGAGTTTTGATTAGTGAAGTCTTGGTGATTAATTGTGATAGGTTTTGGTGGAACTTTTGATCGACAGTTTGGTAGTGACTTTAGAAACATTGTTAGTGGAGTAACTTTTATGGAAATGAGTTTTCTAGTTGGTTCCGGAAATCTTTGAAGTCGGAAATATTTGAAGTTAAAGAATTGACCAGTATATTTAATTATATTGGATGAAGCATATTGAGGTTTGCCTTTCTAATGAAATAATTCAGCATATTGGACGATTAATTTGAGGAATTGGATCGTCATGCTGTAAGATCACTTTTAGATTCGGGTGTTGTCTTAATTGATACAAGGTTGGACGAGCGTCCTTCGTTTCTCTCCAACAACTTGTTCGAGAAAGACCGGGTGAATGATGGCTTGTTGTTTTGGAAAAAAAAAAACTGTTTGTTGATTGTGTTGGGTACTTGTATCAAATGTTTTGATTTGGGGAAAAATTGAATGAGTTCTTACTACACTGGTGTTAGTATAGGTGGAAATAGGTAAGTCTGTTGAATTGTGATTCTTACCTTGATTAACATTTCTGTCCTGTGGTGACCCTTAATCGAGAATTTAGAAAGGTGAATTTGCAGACCTCTAGCTTTCTATTCGAATGTAGTGGAATATAAAAATTTTGTGCAAAAAGGGAGAAAAGTGGTTCGTTTATGTTCCATAAGGTTTTATCCTTTCCGATCTCGTGGATTTGAAAAATTGGCAGTTTGAGAAATTACAGGTCCGCAGTAGCTGCATAACAATTGATTGTATTTGATAAGCTGCTGTCTACATTTAATTTGAAAAAGGAGTAATCTATAAGGAAAATTTTCGATCTTGTTGTTTCTTATGAGATTGAGGCTTGAGATATTTAGTATGGTCATTCAGAATGTCGCTGAAGCTAAAGTTTTATTGAATAAGTATTGTTTAGAAAGTGGATCTCTAGCTACTTCATCCTCAGTCAGTGAAGACAATGACGCTTGGGAATATCGACTTTGAGCCATGTAAGGGAGAAAGAATTGACTACTTTGTGGTAGTCTTGTACGGAAATTTAAACAGGAATGGGTGTGTGGTACTCAAAGAGTAACGCCTTGTGGCAGCCAAAGAAACTATTTGAATAGGAACTTATCGGTTTAATCAAAGTTATCCTACGTTACTTTTGACAATTGTGGGATATTTACGTAAACGACATTTGACCAGAAATCTAGGCACAAACGGACAAAATGAAAGTGTGGTCCTGTGGTGGTTAAGGAAATTGGTAGTTTTAGACTTGTGGGGAATCTGCGAATATCTTATGGTGTTTTATTAGCGGTTGGACTTTCCCACAAACCCCTATACGAATTGAGAACGTATTAAATGTGGGTCAATGTATTTTCACGACGTTGTTAGTGAACGGGTTAGATCTTCCCCGTACGAGTTATATGAGAATTCTGTGAATGCTACTGTTCCAACCGAATGGTTTGTGATGCTGATACCTTGCGTCATTTGGGCTATTAGCGGACACGAATTTCTTGACGCCGAAATTCAGGTACTTGTGAGATTATGTTGCTACATTATTAGGCAAGACATGTGCTTCGACTTGGGTGTTGTTAATTCGGGGTTATAAGCATGTTTTATTTTTATTTGTGTTGTTGGGTTGTCGAAGAGTCTATTGGCTGTTAAAGTAGTTGATCTGAGGTGGTAAAAGAAAACTTAACCAAAGGAGAGTCGACAAGTTTTGAGATTCCGGCAGCATCGGATGGGGCCTTCCTGCGATAAGCCTTTTGGGGATTATGAAAGAAATTGTTCTTGCATGTGTTATAAGTTGTTGCATCAATATCTCGTTCCCCTTGACACGCTAGTCAATTTTCCATTATGTGGTACTCAAAGTATGATTCATTCCAGTCACCGACCTCGGTTTAACCATAAGTCTTTATTCTCGAAATTCTACCATGTGTTCCTGCTCACATATTCGAATCATTTACGGGTTTCTTTGAACATAAGGTTTTTCAATCACGAATGGAGGTAAACTTTTCTTGTGGGATGGTTAAGTTCAGCGGGGTTACTATGGAATCGATTGAATTATTGTGACGGACAAGGTTTCAGTTTACGAATTGTTCATTTCAAGTATTGAAATTCTTTTCTAGTTGATTAATTCTTGAACCAGATTTGGAGTATTAACTAGTGTTGGAAACCTTGTAGTCCATTAAAGAATCTGGTATATACAGAGTTGGGAACTTTCAACAATGTTGTATCTGTAATGATGTAGTCGTGAGGTTTTGTCATACAGTTGGGTGGAAATATCCTATGTAGGGCTAGTGGAGATCATCAGAGTTTTTGTTGATTGCCGATTTGAGGTTACGAAAAGGAAAGTTTAATTTAAGGGAAGAGTGATAAGTTTCGAGATTGTGATATTTTTGAATTAAATGGTGTGCCGTTTATGTTCTAACCGGCATGAAATTTCGAGGGCGAAATTTTTATAAGGAGGGGAGAATGTAACGTCCCGTATCTTAAATTACCAATTTACAAGTTAGGTGGACGGTAAACGACCGTTATTTTCACTTTTACTGTCGTTTAAGTACTTTTAGTGGCCCTAAAAGTTGACTTTTTGATCGGGCCAAAATTTGAGAAAATGTTCTTCATGGAAGTTGTAGAGGACGTTAAACCGAGCGCGTGCATATGTGGTACGTAAAAATCGGAGTTCGTATGCGAAAGTTATAAGCGAAAAACGGAAGTTACTGTTCATGATAATTAGTATATATATAGGAATTTACTGTGGGTAGATCAGATTTCTACCCAGCCATTTCCTCTCTCCTCTTCCCCGATCTCTCTCTCCCTCACGTCGGCCTCTTCTCTTCTTTTTCCGATTTCTTCACCGTCCGGCATCCAATTGATGCAACACCGACTAGGCTCGGACCGCCTCCTCCTCCTCTACACGGCTGTGGCCGTGGGTCACGACGATTTGGCCGGAAAACCATCAATTTTGGCCAAAACAGTTACTGTAGCAGTTTGGTCTCCGATTAAATTCTCCATTTTTCGGCCACTTCCGGCGGTGAAATCAGGTCCATTAGGAGCGCATTGAGACGAAGAGCATCCTCCCCAAATCTTTTGCCGAGAATTGAAGCGTGGAGGAAGAATTGACGGTTTGAAGTTTGGGGTCACTATTCACAAATCGGGTTCAAACTTCTCCTTAATTATTGAGGTACTTCTAGCCTTTTTCTGAAATTGTTGTAGTTGAGAAAGTTGTTGGGTCTGTTGAGTAGGTGTTGCTGCCAAAATTTGGTGGCCATTGGAGGTGGTGGCCGCCGGCGCGTAATGGAGTTTGGGGTCACTATTCACAAATCGATGTAGAGCTTGTTTATGAAGTTTGGTAATTTTTGGAGGAGTTTGGAATTGTTTGTGAATTTTGAAAGTGTGGAGTTTCGGTTGTTGATTTGTGGGAATCCGGCCTTCGGATTTCCCTTATTCCGTCATGGAATACCTTAATCGACGGATTGATATAAATGGTGAAGTTTGGCTTGAAGTCGAAAGGAGTTGGAGTTGCTAGTTTACGTGGGGTTTTCAGGATTCAATATAGAATCGTATTGTTTTATCGAATTGTTGTTTACGGAATACAATTGTGTACAGGACGAGATACTGACTCATCGCTCGACGAGGATCCTTACGCTTGGATACCACGCCAGCCGTACACTGTGAGTGGACTTTTATTTTTAAATATTGATGCATGCATTTATTTTCTTAAATAATGCTCTAGTTTTAATCATATTACTTATTGAGCAAATGATTTGATTTTCGGAAATTCGATCTCGGTTTATCTCGTGGATTCGCTCTCGACAACGAGTTTCAAAGGTTGATTATGATTTATAATATTATTTGACAATTGCTTATTTCCGAGGTAATTTTCCGGAATTAAGTATATTTCTAATTGCCGATTTAAGTTCCTGGAAGATTCTTGAGATGAGTTTCGATGGAGTTGGATTTTCTTATATATTTATCGACTTTCGGTTTTGGCATTGGGAATGCCTTAATGATGATTTCGAGATTTTTCTGGAATATTATCGGAAATGGGATTTCCTAAATAAATATTAATGATTTATAAATTCTCGCCCATTTGTTTATGATTTCGAGACTATCTTGGCGTGCGGGGTCACGTCGTTGAATACATGGATTTTATCTTGAGAGATTTTGGAGAAGCCTTATGGATTTACGGATTTACTGGTTTTCGATGGTTTCTCCTCACCATACGCGGGTCATGTGATTAGGTCTCCTCCTCACCGACTTTGTGTTGGTGAGTGGCAGTTGAGGTAGCTTATTCTCCTCCTCACTTACTTTGTGTTGGTGAGTGGCAGTAGAGGTGATTTATTCTCCTCCTCACGTGGGTGGCAGTCGAGGTAATGTTCTCCTCCTCACACAATCTATGCGCCGCGGGTCCGACCGTGGTGCAGGCGGAGATTCTCACTGAGCGTGGAGCTGCTGGCGGGAGCCAGGCAAGACCCGTGCCCGAGAAGTTGAAGGTGAGAGTGACCGCCAATCAGCGTAGGTCCCAAAGGGACAGGGTGGTGCCGGGGAGTCAACCCGTTACCATTGCGGGGCTGGAGCCGCAGGCAACCTCCAGGCCTGTCGCCGCTGGTGCCACTCGGGCAGTTCTTCAAAGGAAGCTGCGGCAGAATGACGCCGATGAGGAAGATGAGGCAAACGATGCGGAGATCATCGGAGCCCGCCAGCAGAAGAGGGAAAGACAAGCACCTTCGGCGGGGCCTGTGGCCGTCGCCGGGGAGGTACAGCCGAGCGGTCTTGATTCCTTTCCCGTGTATGCTGAGTTCCTGACCGACCCTGAATGGGAGTTTCTCTTCCACCTCTGCGAGCGGCTATGGTTTGGAGGATGGGACGGGACCGTTCGCTCGACCGCTATTCAACAATCGCCGTTCAGCTCGGCATTTGGGCATCTGTCCGTCGGGCTGCACGAATTGTTTCTGGCAGCGTTGAACCAGCCCCAAGTTGAGCGGCAGCTAAGGGAGGAGATAGAAGGTCTCCAGAGGGAGTTGAAGGAGGCCCAGGACAAGCTGGCGGAGACCGAGCGACGTCTGACCAAGGCGGAGTGTGATGCTTTGGATGCCGAGTCAGCCACTCGTGTCGGCGGGTGGACCTGCCGCTGGTCAGCCTGAGGGTGTGCGCACTGGCAGTGGCGAGAGCGACCATGGTCCGGCGGACGACTCTCAGCGGACTCCCATGGCTACCCAGTCCGAAGTGTCTCGTGCCGAGTTCATGGCGGTCAACACTCGGGAGGATGGCACCATGGTGACGTCGAGTCCTACCGCTTGTGGGTCAGATCAGACCAGCCGCTTGGTCAGGCAACAACCGCCGTTGGATGGTGAGGATGATGCCGTTGCTCCCAAAAATCCATGAGGACTGCCAGCTCCATAGCTTGTTTTTTTTTTTGTAATGCCGCTGAGGCTTCTCTTTGTAATTTGACAATATTCTTGGGCGGGCAGCCCCGACCCTATATATATGAAGTACTACTTTTCTGAAATTTTCTAAGTGTGTGATCGTTGTTTGATAGTATGACTGCGTTGTTTGAATGTTGATATACTGCTAGAGTTTTGACGTTGCTTTTGTTAAGCAACGAAACATTAAAGGAATTAAAATTGTTCCAAGTGCACGATTTAGCTGACGTGGTCTGCCAAATGTTGTTGGCGTTGCAAGTTGACTTTTGTGCTGGACTTGGTGACAATGGTTTGAATAATTCCTCGTTTCATTGATAGCTGACAGATCAGCGTTTACAAAAGCGGGGTTGTACCCGTTGGGTAGCTTCCCTTAGCTAAATATTGAACAAAAATTTAGCTAAGTCAAGATGCTCTTGGGTAGCGGCATGACTATTTGTAATAGTACCGAAGGTGTTCGGTATTCCAAGGGTGGGTCGTTGTGACGCCATCCTTGTCCATTAAGTAAAAGGTGTCGGGGCTAATGACTTCCACAATTTTGTACGGTCCTTCCCAAGTTGGGCGGAGTACCGTTGGCTGTGGAATGACTTCCTTCATTACCCAGTCCCCCAGTTGGAGGTTCCGGGCTTTGACTCTGGCATTGTAGAAACACGATACCCGTTGCTTGTTTTGCAAGTTGTCCAAATGGGCCTTGTGGCGTTTCTCCTCGAGGAGGTCTTTGTAAAGGCTGACGCCCTCGTCGTTGGTCTCAGAGCAGTAGCCCTCGACCCTAGCGGTAGGTTGGGTGACTTCAATCGGTAGGATGGCCTCAGTTCCGAACATCATACAGAATGGTGTTTCACCGGTGGCGGAAGTTGGGGTAGTCCTGATGGCCCACATAACTTCCGGGAGCTTCTCCGCCCATAAACCCTTGGCGTCGTCAAGTTTCTTTTTGTTAATGCTCAAAGTCTGGCGGTAGCCCAAAGTCTGGCGGTAGCCAAACCTTCGTTTAACGCGGGTCCAGTGGGCGGACCGCTACTCTGTAGATATGGTGATCCTCGCTAGCTGTCAAACGAAAGATAGGGCGTCAGAGGAAGACCGCGTTGGGCGGTCTTCACTTCTCCGATGCCTAAGTCAGTACATAGACAGCATAACAATAGATGAGTAGTAAATGCGTAATTAATGAGGAGAGAGGAGAGAACCTTTTATAGGTGAGGAAGAGGCTGATCTTCTCCTTGTTTTCGATGTGGGACTGATGTGCTTCAGTCCCCAGCTTCAGGAGCTTCTGATGCTATCTTGGCACGGCGCGTCGGCGGTGATCTGGGGGTGATCCGAGGCCCAGGCTGTAGCCCGCCTGGCTGTGTATCTCTATGTTATTTAGCCTGCCTTTGGCGGGAATTGGTACCTCTGGCGGTACCATGAGCGTAGCTCATTATAGCTAATTATGCTTGTAAATGTACATGTATGTACAAGTCCCCCAAGTCCCCAGTCAAGGAGGGCAATCTTGGTTGGGGAGTTGTTCGGCGGTTTGAAGCGTTATCTTCCGCTAGACTTGCAACAGCATAATTAGCGTCAGTGCGTTGTCAACCATGGATTTTCTGAGCAAACGCTTTATACCCTTTCGGGTGGGCCCCTGCTAGCCCCCCCAGGGAGTCCCCCACTCCCCGGCTAAGATAGACCTCCGGATGGTCTGCAATTTGTTTGTTGAGGGGGAGCTGCACGGAGCAGAGGGTGTTGGGTAGCGAGCCCAATCTTTAGTACCCAAGTGACGGGGGTCAACGTGCCTGATCAGGGCCGTAGTAGACTGTTGACAAGTCCCCGTGTCCCGTAGGGACGGTCTGACAATAACGCCGCGTGGCGGTCGTTGTCAGAGTGAGGCGTAGCCTCGGGATCCGCCGCTGGCGGATATCCCCCCGCTGACTGTAGCAGGAAGCAGCGTCCAGTGGATGTGCCTTGCGGTATTTTATTGAGCGATACTGCGCTGAACAAAGTACGCAGCTGGCAAGCTGGAAAGGGGGTTCCGCTAGAGGTGTGTAGCGGAAGCCGCCCCGCTTGCAGGATGACAAGGGAGAAGTTTCGCTCAACGGAGACTTCGTCACTTGGAAGGTGATAAGGGAGAAGTTCCGCTGGCGGGGTTTCGCTCAGCGGAGACTTTGTCACTTGGCAGGTGACAAGGGAGAAGTTCCGCTGGCGGGGTTTCGCTCAGCGGAGACTTCGTCACTTGGAAGTTGATAATGGAGAAGTTCCTCTGGCGGGGTTTCGCTCAGCGGAGACTTCGGGCGGTTAGCGATTTGTTCCCAAGTGGTTACTTCCATTAGACGCTTCGTCTGATGTGGTCGACACATGGCCAACTCCTAGAGGGTTAGCGTCTGGAGGCTTGTCTCCTAAGCCTGGCCGTCTTCTCGCCATTAATGCTAGTAATTATGGATTCTGTAAGTGGAGACGTGGGACACGTGTACGGCTGGTGCGCTATGTCGTTTTGGAATGGATGGCTTAGAATGCGTTGATGTTGACATAAAAGGGGGGGAACTCAGCGAGATTTGACACTTTGCTAAGGCTTCAAACTCTTACTCGTCGTCTTCACGCCCTGATCGTCCGAGACTGAAGAAAGAGGCTGCTGGAGTTTGGAGATATCGTTCCCGGAAACACGAAGATTTTCCCCACCGAAGATTATTGCTCACCATCATACCAGAGGTTTCACCACTAAGGTTGGTATTTTGATTCATTTTCCCTGTTTCATTGGATCTGCTGTTTTCTAGGTTTTGTTGTTTCTGTTTTTTGGGATGGTTTCTGCTCTTCTTTGGTGTGCTCGGAGGGTGTGAAGTGCGATTTGGGGGTGGGTTATGGTGTATGGCAGAGGGTACGTTGGTGTTTAGGGATTTGCTAGATGGTCGAATCTGGGTTTGAGTGTGTTTGTTCTTGTTTTGGCTTTTTATGGGTAAACTGTTCTTGGTGTTCTTGGCAATAACTGATATAGGCCTAGGCTAGATCTTTGTTTGAGCTAACTGATTTGGGTTTTAGGGTTTGGGATGGCTAACGTCGTAGAGATTTCGAGTAGTGAGGATTCCGGGTCTGGCGTGTCGTTCAGCGTGGCTGATAGAGTATTTATTGATTCGTTGCGTCCGTCTACCCATGCAGGAACCTCACTGCCAGAACCGCTAGAGGTTGAGCCGCTACAGACCATACCCTCGGAAGTAGCCATGGGTCGTGCCTCGCGTCCAGAGAGTTCTAGGGCAGAGGAAGCCGCCGCGGCCAAAAATAGGCGTGACGAGCGGTTGGCGAGTAACAGCGCTACCAGTGGGTCCACTGGCGGGGGAGGATGCTGAGTCAGCATGGGTTCTCCAGGATGGCACCCCTGTTGACGAGGCAGGAGGGCGGATGAACGTTGCTGCCGTCAATCGGGTGAAGCGGATGTTCCGGTTGCCGGGTTCGGTGAAGCTGCGTCCGCCGACGGTGGATGAGAAGGCGTCGATTCTCCCAGAGGGGTTTTCCGCCGTGCACGAGGCGATATTCCGCCAAGGAGTGACACTCCCGCTGGTGCCCAACCTTCAGATTTTGGTGTGCGAGTTTGGCCTTGCTTTTGGGCAAATTTGTCCCAATATGTGGCGGTTAATGCTGGCGCTGAACTCCCTATGGCGGCTGTCTGGTTGTGAGGGGCCAACCGTGGCTGAAGTGCTGCACTTCTACGAGCTGGTGTACGTGAAGCGCCAAGGTTGCAGAGGGCAGGTGAACTTGAGTCGCCGCCAGGGGGCGCCCAAGCTGATCGAGAACTTGAGGGATTCCATGTCCTACTGGTGGGGGACCTTCTGTGTTGCCACAGCGGGGTGGGAATACCAAGCTGGGTCCAACGAGGGGGAGCCGACGTTTAGGATTAAGTCGGAGTTTCAACACATCCGAGGTTGTTTATCGGTCTCCGCTGAACACAGCTGGCGGTTTCTCTTATGCATGGCCTTGTATTTCTACTAACGTTTACTGTTTGCTTGTGCAGCGGGCTTGTGGTACAACCTGACTCGTGAAGAAGAGTGTCGCGTGGCACGCATCAGAGGCTATTGGTGGAATCGCAACCTGCTGGATTTTCGCCTTCTTACCGGTTGGGAGTTGTTGGTTGATCAACGACTAACTCGTGCTGTTGGTAAAAAATCTCCGCCACATTGTACTTTCGATCAGAGTGCTTCAGGCTGACTGGTTTGTTGTTTTTTTTTTTAGAAACTTCGCCAGGTAACAAAGCGAGCCGCGACGCTTTCGATAAGGCAATGGACCGCGCAGAGATTGACAATTTCTTGGAGACCATGTATGCGTCGGGGCTGGCGGTCTAGTAGACGGTCGTGAACCTGGAAACGCTGGCACTGAGCCCGTCCGAGGTTCCGGTGGTGCTGCCTATGCCGCACCACTCCCACCTTGGCGGTGACGGCCTGCCAGTCGTTCAGGCGGGGGCCAACGTGGATGGCGGGAGGAAGGGGTCTGCTACCGCCGCGCCGCAGAAGGAGAGGGCGCCTGCTAACCGGCGCGGGCCACACAAGGAGAAAACGGTGCCTCCGGTGGAGACCGTCAACGTTGCAAGGGAGCCGCCGACGAGGGGGTCGAGGCCTGCTGCTGGGAACACAAGGTAGGACAGCCTCTGTTCCGAACATCATGCAAAAAGGGGTTTCGCCGGTGGCGGAAGTTGGCGTTGTCCTGATGGCCCATAGAACTTCTGTAAGTTTCTCCTCCCACAAACCCTTGGCGTTGTCGAGTTTCTTTTTTAGTAGCTTCTTGATTATCTTGTTTGCTGCTTCGACCTGGCCGTTGGTTTGGGGGTGGGCGACAGAAGCAAAACTCAACTTGGTGCCAAGGTTGGCGGTGAAGGATATGAGTTCCTTGTTGTTGAACTGTGTGCCGTTGTCTGTAATGATTGTATGTGGGACACCATAGCGGCAGTAGATGTTCTTCCAGAGGAAGTGAATTACCTTGGCGGTAGTTATTGCCGTCAGTGGCTCTGCCTCTATCCACTTGTTGTTGTAGTCGATAGCAACAATGATATATTTGAACTGGCCCTTGGCGGTTTGGAATTTTCCCATCAAGTCGAGGCTCCATGTAGAGTGAACCCATGGGCCGACGATGATTGACAGCGGCTCAGCCGGTGCATGTGGGAGGTCAGCATACTGTTGGCATTTGTGGCAAGATTTCGACATCCGCCGGGCGTCATCACCGAGTGTGGGCCAAAAGTAGCCTTGTCGCATTGTGCGATTGGCCAAAGATCTGGCGCCCGAGTGGTTCCCGCATTCTCCGCCATGTATTGCCGCTAGAACAACCTTTCCCTCCTCTGGGGTTAGACAGCGGAGGTTGGGATGGGTGAATCCCTGGCGGTAGAGCTTGCCATTCTGGATGTTGTAGCGGGTTGCTCTCCGCTTGAGCTGTCGCGCCTTGACTTTGTCCTCCGGCAATGTCCCGTTGCGCTTGTATTCGATAATCTCGTCCATCCAGCTGGGGTTGACTTCAATGTTGAAGATCTCCGCCAGGGTCTTTGTGATACTTGGCTTGTCAAGGCACTCCACTCTTGTGTCCGCTGGACTCTGATGTGGCTGGGCGGTTGCCAGTCTCGCCAGTGAATCAGCCTTGGCGTTCTTTTCCCTGGGGATTTATGTGATGGTGTGAA
This sequence comes from Rosa rugosa, assembly GCF_958449725.1. Taxonomy (NCBI): domain Eukaryota; kingdom Viridiplantae; phylum Streptophyta; class Magnoliopsida; order Rosales; family Rosaceae; genus Rosa; species Rosa rugosa. The sequence continues at coordinate 24,691,564 of NC_084822.1, forward strand.
ATTTGAATTTTTTGAGCAGTGTCTTGACGTACCCCAAATATGCCGCTAACTGTTGGTCCTTGGCTTGGAAGTTGTCGTTGACTTGGTTAACGACTAATTGAGAGTCGCTGAAGATGTTGACGCTGTCAGTACCCGAGTCGATGGCGAGGAGTAGGCCGACGATGAGTGCTTCGTACTCCGCCATATTGTTTGAAGCTTTGAAGTTGAATTTCAACGCGTATTCCGCGTTCAGTCCCCTGGGTCCTGTTAAGATGACTCCAGCGCCGCTGGCCTTGGCGCTGGCGGAGCCGTCCACATGCAGGTTCCAGTCTGATTGTAGGGGGGCTGATTCTTCAGCGGTTACCATTTCCGTTCCGAGCTCTGCCTCCGCGCCGGGTTCTGGCTGACGATCGGTGAGTTCAGCAATGAAGTCCGCCATTGCCTGGCCTTTCATGGCGGTTCTTGGTTTGTAATCAATGTCGAACTCGCTGAGCTCAATGGCCCACTTGCTGAGGCGCCCCGAATGTTCAGGGTTCTGCATTACCTGCCTCAGCGGTTGATTGGTTAACACATGGATTGTATGGACCTGAAAGTATTGGCGGAGGCGCCTGGCGGCAACGATGAGTGCGAGAGCTAGTTGCTTTAAGGGAGGATATCTTGTCTCTGCTCTGTTCATGCCTCTGCCGGCGTAGAATACTGGGAGCTCGTCCTGGCCCTCCCGCCGGACAATGGCACAGCTTACCGCTGATACTGATACCGCTAGGTATATGTACAGTGTCTCTCCTTGCACAGGGATAAAGAGGAGTGGGACTGCCGCTAGGTATTCCTTCAAGCCCTGGAACGCCGCCTGACACTCTGGGTTCCAGTCAATGACTTTCTTGTGAGTCGTTTTGAGGAGTTTGAAAAATGGGGCACACTTATCAGTGAGTCTGGAGATGAATCGAGAAAGGGCGGTTAACTTGCCCTAGAGGCACTGGACGTGTACCTTATACTCAGGATCCGCCAGATCGAGGATGGCTTGTACCTTGTCCGGGTTAGCCTCGATGCCTCGTTCGCTGACGATATAACCCAGAAACTTGCTGGCGGTGATGCCAAAGAAACACTTTTCTAGGTTGAGGCGCATACCATAGGCCAGGAGAATGGTTACTATGATCTTGAGGTTTGCCACATGTCCGCTGGCTTTTATGCTCTTGACCAGCATGTCGTCCACGTAGACCTCGATTATTTTTCCAAGATGCTCCGCGAACATGGCATTCATCAGTCGTTGATAAGTTGCACTATGCCAAAAAGGCCTTCAGACGACACACTTCAGAAGACATAAGTTTTGTTTTATGTCGTCTGAGTTTTTTAGACGACATAAGTTTTGTTTCTGTTGTCTGAATATACACTAAAACCATACTGGTTTAATTTGGAAAAATGGTGAGCATTCAGACAACACATTTGTGTAGTTGTAGAAGGTGGTGATTTCCTATCCCAAATTTGGAGGGATATCCAAAAGTTGATTGAATCTTTTCCCTCTCAAATAGCCACGCCCTAGTTGATTATTAGAAAATGTTGTGACATTCAGACAACATTTAAATGTTATCTAAATGTGGAGGTTGTTTTAAAAAATTTTGAGTTATTTTGACTTGTGCTTTTTGACCTCTATCCCTCGCAAATTAAGTGATTTTCTCTCCTTCTCACTCTCTCAACCCGACCTAGAACCCGCGACTTGTGCTTTTTGACCTCTATCCCTCGGACTCATCAGCTCTCTAAGATCTCGATTCTCACTCTCTCGATTATTCTTCTTAGCCTTTCTTTCTTCTTCTTGGTCTCTATTTCATCTATTATGGAGCTCTCCAGCAACCAGTAGAGCTCTCTAGAAATTCGGTTGGGATCTTCTAGGCCATGTCGAGTCACCGAAACCCTCAAGGCAACACCAATAGGCAAGCCGGAAGAAGCAAGGGTTTGGCCAAAACCCAAAAGGTCTTCGTCCCCAAAAATCAAGGCCAGAATCGTCCCAGAAGCCCTAAATCCCCAAATCCCACTCTGTCTGCCTCTCTTCGGCAATCGCTGTCCCAGCCGTCCAATGCCGAAGTTTCAAGTGCTGCTGCTTCTGCGTCGCCGGAGAGTAGTAGTAGGGTTCGGATGGGAGAGAGAGGTGAGTGGGTGTCGACCAAGGGAAATTTGGTGAATTACTTGCCCCAAGATGAGGTGATTGCTGCTAGCCTCGGCGCCGACGAAGGTGGATTGGACGCCGTGGAGTCTCAGAGAGTCATCGATCTTCTCAATAGAGAGCTTTCTCGATTGCTCAAGCTAACCCCTAAGGAATTTTGGAAACAAGGTAATGGTGGATTTGTCTTATCATAATTTGATGAAAGAACTGTTAGCATTTCTGTTTTCTAAGTTTTGATTTTTGTTTATTGATCTCTGACCGCTGTTGTTCTGGGTTCACATTACTGTCAGTGGCTAGTGATACTTCCTTGCGTGAATTTCTGGAGAGCTTCCTACACTTTCGTAACAGGTGATGTGATTTCCCTCATCCCAGAGCCAAGGACATGGTGGCAGGGGTCATTGTAGGGGAATTAATCTTATTCCAATGAGTTGTTGATGGGTAGAATTTGACTGAGATTTTTTTTTCCTTGGGTTGTATATATGGTTCTAAGAATGATGTGGACAGATTTGGTTTGTTTTCTCATGCTGCTGTAGAATATGTACTCCAAAGTGGATCTCATTCTTTGAGTCAGTCATGAACAAACTGAAATGTCTTGGGACTGTATTAGTTTCTTAAAAATATTTTAAGTTTGAATTAATGTACATATATAATTAAACATGCTTTTGATTACTGTCTTCATATGCAAGTTCAATGTTTTACAGTATGAGAAAGAAGATTTTTTTGGTTTAAAGTATGAGAATGTGAGAATTTTTCAGTAGTTGTCTATTTACTTATTATTTGCTGTGTTCACCTTGCAGCTGCAAACACAGACTCCAAACAATCACCAGATGCACTTTCTTCTTAACCCAAGTAATATTTGTTCTTTCAAGCTATAGTAGATTTTCTACTTAAGAGTTTTAAACATGTATCTGATCACCTGGTTTACTTGGGGTTGAGGTCAGTATCTTCTAAAGTTATTATTTTTTTCCCAAGTATTCTTTTGAACGTTTGCCATTGTTGTCTTTTCAGAATAGGATTGTTGATCTAATATGCTTCACTTAGGACTACATGCATATAGCCTAAGCCTAGCTAATTAATACAGAGACTTAGAAAAGAATATGCGTATGATTCTAGAATAAGCCTTGGCTGGCTAGCTATTCTTTTGCATAGGTCCTGACCTATAAGGAACCGTAGTAAAAAAGGAATATGAGGTCTGCTGGCTCCATATCAGCAGAAGTATTGTGTAGGCTTTGTTTCTTCATTTTCGTTTTTGGGTTTAGCTGCCTTATTCCTGTGCCTAGCTTCTTAACTTTGCTTTGGATTTCCATTTTCATTTGTTTCTTTTATTGTGTTTAGTAACTTTTAAGGAGGTGAATCTCAGCTGGATAATCTCATTAGGCACCAGAAGGTTGTATCTTTCAGGCGAGTCCCTGTTATCTTACATCTCTTTTGTATCCATATGTATTTGTATTTATGTTTTCTGTGCTTATGGCTAGGGGATAAATCGAACAAGTGCTATCTTTGTTTATAGATTGACTGTTTGAAATATGACTCAGTGAACATGAGGGAGTTGGAAATTAGAAATCGGTATTGTAGACGTGTCAATGAGCATACTTCAATTGTTTCAATTCACTATAATGCCTTATTTGAATGATACATGAAATTTGCTTCTGTATAGACTATTTCTTATAAGAAATTTCAGTTTTATCATTTGGTGATTAACATTTTTAGCCTTTTGCTTATTTTCTATCCCTTGCAATTTGATTGATTTGCTCTATGTTTGCACGAGGTTGTTTCAGTAATCTTAATCTTCAAAGAACCTGCAGTTTTATATCAATCACTTAATCTTCACGTATATAGTCCTTCCTTTTAGTTCTTTAGATTTTGATTCTTCTTAATGGTACAGGTGCGTAGACTGCATATAGCTGCATTAGGTGCTTTCAATTAATGAGACATGCACTAGAGTCTGTATTGGGATGGTATTGCTCTGCTAATGAAAACTGGTTAGCTTGGATTTGAGATTAGCATTAGAAACTTCATTTGCTATTGGGTTTTTGGTTTCAGTCCCTGCTTCTGACATTGAAGTATTGGGATCATAAAGTCTTCATTTCAAAGGAGAAGAAAGCCTGAAAGGAGTTTGATTATGTAATTCAATAGCAGATATATGAGTCTTTGTTTTCTGTGTATGAATGTTGTCTTCTATCTCATTATTGAGTTTAAAATGCTAAGGTAGAACTAATGGAAACTAGAAAATTGCACATACATACCGGAAAAAGATTTATTGATCAAATTAAAGTTTACCAAAGTAAAGCAAAGTCCATGGATTCATTGTCTCCGTGACCCCTTGATTATGTTGTTAATTATATTAGCACTTAGTTTAATTGGTTAATATCAGAGCCACTGTGGCTTCTATTTAGGATTGGCCAAATGGACAATTGCAAAATAAGTTTGAGCATGAAATACAAACTTGGTTTGTTGAGAAGTTGGCTTGACGGCTGAGTCAATTTGATAATTTATGTTCAAGGTTTGAATATAGTCCGAGTGCTCATTGATAGATTTTTTATTTTTTATTTTTTCATATGTACGATACATCAGATTCTGACCTGAATCTGATTTGAGTTCATCTTTGTAGAAGTAGTCGTTTCTTTTTTCTCAATTAGATATTAGTTATTTGTTTTATGATAATAGCTATTCATAATGGCCCTGTTCATAAACAACAAATTAGCAATTCTCTATATACTAAAGCTCAGTTGCCCGGATTCCTGTTCATCTTTGTGATTGAAATTGTTTCTGTTATAAGTTCTATTGTCACGCCCCGGATTTTGAATGATAAATTCAAATCCGAAACCTGAATAATTACAATTACAAAAAAACCAAATCTCGAAACTTCGAGTTCATTATTACAATTCACTCTCACAATATATTATAAAGCTCAAATGAGCATAACACACCTCACAACTTACAATTGTTGTAAAACTCTAACAATTGCTCTAACCGCACGATCACCGTCCTGGTTCTCCTGTCCTGTAGGATTACCCGCTACACAATTTGAATAGTGTACCGGGAGTTGCAACAACACAAAACCCGGTAAGCTTTTTACAGCCAGTATGAGTAAACAAGAAAGAACTGTTGATTTATTAGATTTCAAGACTACCACAAACCCACGTTACTTTCTCACTCTCATATATATATATAGACACTTATGAGTTACTCTCAATTTAGCTCATAAGATCACTCACTCTCATATATATATGTAGACACTTATGAGTTACTCTCAATTTAGCTCATAAGATCCCTCACTCTCATATATATATATAGACACTTATGAGTTACTCTCAAATTCGCTCATAAGATTTCCCAACATTTGGTAGACAGACTCATATATATATATAGACCCTTATGAGTTACTCTCAATTTCCCTCATAAGGTTACCATATATATATTGACACTTATGAGTTACTCTCAATTTCACTCATAAGGTCACTCCACATTTGGCAGACAGACTAGAGCTCTAACTGAACGTAACCACTCGTCCGGCCACAGACGTGATTACGATTTAATACTATTAATAACCACCAGCCCGGTACGAGAGCGTGATTCACTAATAGATGCCATGGTCACCTCGTGACCTAGTGATCTCCACAGATCACAACAATTTATTGTTCCTCAACAATAAAACTCAACACCTCTCACAATATATTGTTTCTCAACAATAAACTCAATACCTCTCACAATATATTGTTTCTCAACAATAAACTCAACACAACTCCAACAATACATATTATTTCACGTAATAATATATATACAGACATTCACACAGGAATGTCTAATACACCAACAATAGTTCATATGATTGCAAAATAAAGCAATTAAATATATTGGGTTCGTAATATGAACCACGTGAGGTTTACTCACCTCGATAATCCCGCTGCGTCTTCAATTCAGCTCAAAATACGATCCACAATCGTCCACCAACTCAAACCGTCAATCACCTAGTCCAATAATGATCTTGACTTAGCCAACAACTCAAATATGTAATTAAACGACGATCCAACGCTCAGATTCAAATTAAACGATGATCCAACGGTCGGATCTGAATTTAATGATGATCCAACGGTCGGATCCTCACGGATCGCCTTTAGGATCATCCTCCAAAATTATCACGAAGATCCAACGGTCAGATCTTCCTGAATCGCCTTTACTAACATCTCCACAAAATTATATGAAAATCCGACGGTCAGATTCTCACGAATCGCCTTCCGAATCGCTATTTCTCAATTATACGAAGATCCAACGGTCGGATCTTCGCCCATGACCTCACAAGGTCACCGGGACAGTCATACGATCAACATATCCAAAATTGAAGCAAAACCGATGGTCAGATCTTCACAGATCGTAAACCGAAGATAAACGTAAAAACGTTAAATAGTAACGTCAAAACGTAAATCCACTATTTATCAACTTTTTCTAACATGACCATGTTATATATCAAAACGCTCGTATGGATGCATAGATCATCGCCTAGATAATGAAAACTCGAAATATGGTCTGATGCGCCGCCACAAGCGGTGGTCAGTGGGCGGTCAACGCGGCGGTCAACGCCGGTCAACCACCTCAGATGGCAAAGTGACCAACTACAAACTGGTTCAAAATGAAAGGGTGGTCGACTTTCATACCTGGAGCTAAGCCTGGTTCGGCCTAGATCGTCCTAGATCAAGCGTTGAAGTTGGATTAATCTCGTGCGTCTGATCAGATTCCAGATTGAATCAGGGACGTCGAAATCTTCAACTCGTGATCTTTCACTCCACACTCCAAATCGTCAAGCAAGGCCTATATGGGGATGATCAGGGGGAGGAGGAGATCACGAAAATGGGAACGATCGGCCCATGCAACGCCGGAAAAATGGAATTCCGGTCGGGTCGGATTCCTCTTGGCTGGCTTCTTCGATCTCCATCTGGGGGCAGCGGCGGGGCAAGGCGACACCGGAGGGAGGCCGGGCTTGGAGCGGCGATCACCATGGTGTCCGGGTCGTGGCCGGAGGACGCCGGAGGAGGAAGGAAAATCCGGGTCGGGTCGGCTAAGACCCGTTGGGTCTGACGGTCGAAAGAAGAGAGAGAACGGAGAGAGCTGGGGGACTGTTCAGCAAAAATGAAAATGTTTCGTCCTTAAATGAAAAATCAGATATTTTTCCTATTTATAGAAAATTCCCAATTTTCAAATATTCATAACTTAATCATACGAACTCCGAATATTGCGTTCTACATGTCCACGAACTCGTATCGACGAGCTCTACAACTTTCATGAAGGAAGTTTTCCCAAATTTTGAACGTATAAGAAGTCACTTTTCAAGACCCCCTAAATAACGTTCGTTTTCGAAATAAAATCGTTCGAACTAATTCCACAACTCCTTCAAGCTTCGTATTCGTGCCCACGCCTACGAAATCATTTCCAAAATGTCATCGGACATTAATTTGAATTTTTCGGGTATTACAATCTACCCTCCTTAAAGAAATTTCGTCCCGAAATTTGAGCGTAAGTCAATTCCTCTCGATTAAGGTTGACCTAACCATAGAATCTCCATCTTTCCCAAATCTGTAGTAATCTACAAAGCCACGGCCCTTTGTATAAAAATACATTCCTATGGCCACTAAATCCTTTCATCACAATGTGAATTCACAAAACAACTGCTCAACATCACTCCACATCAATTACACAAAATCATTACGTGGATCATCTCATAGATCCTCACATAGATCATCACATAGATCTTCACATAGATCATTACTCTGTACTGGCATACAAGCACAGTAAACACCCCCACAAAGTGTTTCGCTACTCAATTAGCATCACGGTAAATCTCCATAGTAAAACTTAAGCATGCACCACTCTTTACAACCATAGAGATGCATCACTCAAAACAATCATCCCCAAAAGCACGCCAATAAATTATGTCACCCAGTGATGATGACTTGGGCTTGCTCAATCCTTGGGCTAAGCACTAGGGCTGGCCATTTGGGCCTGAAGAAATCGGACCATCCACATTTCGAACCGGCCCAAACCAATTTGGGTTTAACATTTGGGCCTACTATTCGGGCCGAACAATTGGGCTTACCATTTGGGCCTACAAATCGGCCCACCGACTTCCAGCTCGGCTACGGTATGAAATTGTACATACCGTAGGTATACCGTATATATGTATGCATACCGTACAGACCGTATATACGTATGCATATCGTACAACTGTATATACGTATGCATACCGTACAGACCATATATATGTATGTATACCGTACATACCGTATATACGTCCGTATATCAAGCATATACGAGATCCAAAAATATTTGTAAGAAGTAAGGTTCGAACTCCCGACCTCGAACACGAAGGTTTTGCTCCCAACCACTGAAGCAAGAGCTGCCTTCATTAATATATGCTCACGTGTTATATTTATTATGTCATAAGCGACATAAATAAAATAACAGGGAAGGCAAGGTTCGAAACCTCAACCTGCCGCACGAAACCTTTTTCCCCCAACCACTGGAGCACAAGCTGTGCTTAATATAATGTGTACAAATATTATACTTATTATGTCATAAGCGAACATAATAAAAATAAACGAGAGGCAAGGTTCGAACCTCTGACCTCTTGTACAAGAGCCTTGCTCTTCAACCACTAGAGCACCAGCTGCTCTCGTTACTATCCATGCAACTTCTTTTATTTATTCTATCATAAGCGATAGAATAACAACAAACTGTCGGTACACTCCACGTGCCACGACACGTCTCTTCCGTGATTTACTGAAAGCAAATCACTTTCGGCTAAAGCTGTCTGCCACAGCGTCTCGAGGTTCGGCCTGTCCCCTTACACGCTCTCCACGCGCCAACAACTTTTCCGGGTTTTCGGATGACTTTAATCCAACGCGTAGATTGAATCTCAGAGATCGTCCATCCAACGGTGGAGATCTGCTCACCTCGTTCTATAAATAGGTGCATCCTGGAGAAAAACTGTTCACACCAAAGAAAAGAAATTTTCCCCAGCCATTCTCTCTCAAACTCTGCAGTCTTCCTCTCGAAACTCAAATCCTTTCTTCATCAATTTCAATCCTTCTCTTCTAATCTTCTCTCCCATTTGAAGATTCGATTTCATCTTTCCTCTGAGAATCTCAGATCTCCAATCACCAGTTCAACAACTCCAATCCTTCTAACAAAATCTCCCTCAAACACTAAACCATGTATTCCTCGATATTCACATCCTCTCACCTCATGACCCAAGAGCCACGAACTCTGCAACTAATGGAGCTCCAAACCCCGCAACAAATGGAACCACAACAACAGCAACCAACAGAGGAGGGAGGAAACACCCAAGCAGCCGGGAGTAGTGCCAACATGGATTTCTGGCGAAGCCGTACCAGATGGATTCCTACTCCAGAACAAATAAGAATCCTCAAGGATCTTTACTACGTCAAGGGATTTAAGTGCCCATCTACAGAGCACATTCACGAGATCTGCCTCCAGCTGAACCAGTATGGACATGTTGAGGGTAAGAACATTTACTTTTGGTTCCAGAACGTCAGGGCTCGAGAGAAGCAGATGAATAGGTGTAATCAGGCTGCTCCAGTGCCCATGGGAACTAGTTCTCTTGGTACTGGTGGATCCATCGATCTCAATTTTGGGTCCACTGGTTCTACTGGTGCTGGTGGATCCATCGACATCAATTTTGGGCCAGCTGGTGGATCCATCGACATCAATTTTGGGTCCACTAGTTCTACTGATGATGGTAGATCCATTGATCTCAACTTTGGTTCCACCTATTCTACTGGTAATGAAGGATTTCTTGATTTAAATTTTGTTTCATAATCTTCCTCACACTTCAACACTAATACCAGTACAACTCTTTTGGCACAACAGGAGGACAAACATCCCTACAACAACGAGGAGGAGATCACCAGGAGGTTCAAACTCTTCCTCTGTTCCCCGTGCACAGCGAGGACGTCTTTGGTAACCTGAAGACTACTTCCGAGGAAGGTAGCGCATTTGGTTACTATTCTGGTGGCTCAGGCGGTTACCACAGTGGCTCAAACGTTTCTCTTGAGCTCAGCCTCAACCCATCCGGAGCTGCTGACTAGGCTTAGTATAGAATAGTCCTCGTTTCCCTTTTTGTAATATAAAATCAATAAGATTGTGTGCATGTTTTCTTTCCTTTTTGTTTAACCAACAACAACACCAAGGATCGAACCTTGGTCACTCAATACTCTTTTCAAAACCATCGAGAACTCTGCTGCACACATCTTTCATAATGATGCAATAAAACAATCACTCAAAACCTAGCAATCAATTAAGTCACACAGAGGTCAAGCTAGTATCCTCTGAGTCAAACCAAACACAATAATTTCGTCGCTAGAATTAGGGATTAATAAAGCTAAACACTTCCTGAGTTAGTTAGGAAAAACCCACATCTTTAGAGTTACACTTACAACTCTAAAAAAAATCTCGATCATTCCATCTATCAATTGCTTCAACAAGCAATATGTACCATCTTAGCATCCACTAATCGATACTGGTACAACACTCAGTATCTCACCCACGAATCACCTCACTGCTCATTTGGTGGTAAGTCAACATCTAGTGGTCAAAATTCTGTGATTATAGCACTTCACACTAACCACGTCATAATCCATAATCTGTCCTCACAACAGTATCTGGCCTCATAAATTAGTTATACAACCCTAGCACTCCTAGAGTTGAAAACAACGTTATTACCTAAGCTCATACATCAACACAATGTCTCTTCACAGTCAATCCTATCACGAGGTCATATCAATCTTTCCATAAGTCAACCATACACAAAATCCATCATAGTAACAACGAATTATGCATTACTACTCAACAATAGTCAGTGAAGCAGCACTCCACAATAATTTCCAATACCATCCGCAGACCTCAAACCACACCCCGACATTTAGCTAATATATAGTAGCTATCCTAAACACCAAACAACTGAGCATGAATGAATGCTCCATTATAACACAATTCCATCACTAAGCAACCAATAACTGCTAAGTATTCTTCAACTCAAAACATCTGCATATCCAACTAATGGAAAGTATCACAACTACTAGTCAAATACTCGTAACGACTTTAGATACAAGCATTGGTCAAACACCATGACCCCAACAACCAACGACTACAATGCACATAAGGATACTGTTTTTCGTGGAAACCATCCTCAATAACTCCACCAGAGTTTAATCCAAAGGTTCCCATTCCTCAAAGGTTATAACTCAAAGAAGCTACACAAACTCCACCACTTCACTTACAAAGTCAACCTATGCCATGATCACTTAACATACTACCCTTATTAAAGGTAACATAAGTATCTCCCAAATTACATCACTACACTCGTACACCAATATAGTCTTGAGAATTCTGTCTCATAATCTCTCACACTCCTATCATCTTGAGTTGGTGAGATCAATTCTCTTTTCAACTATTCCTAGGGTCTCAATCTCTTTCACCATTTCAACCCAAGAATAACATCCATCACATCAACTACAGGTAGACTAGGCAACTCAACCTCTAATGCCTCCACCTCATCCTCAACTGTCTCCATAGAAAGATCCTGTCCCTACATCAGACTCGACCTCTACCTCACCGACTCATCAGAGTAAAATCCAGAGGTTCCTATTCCTCGAAGATCACAACTCGCGGAAACTAAACTTATTCTAATACGAACTTAGTAGACAACTCTACCGTCCTACGGACTTACACGTTGTCTAGACCCCATACTAAGACATACCCAATGATTATACCAGTACCGAAGAGTATATGATGGGGATCCGCTGCAGACGGGCCATCACTCGGGAGGTACTGATTATCACCAAATATGTACCTTACGCTCTGATACCAAACTGTCACGCCCCGGATTTTGAATGATAAATTCAAATCCGAAACCTGAATAATTACAATTACAAAAAAACCAAATCTCGAAACTTCGAGTTCATTATTACAATTCACTCTCACAATATATTATAAAGCTCAAATGAGCATAACACACCTCACAACTTACAATTGTTGTAAAACTCTAACAATTGCTCTAACCGCACGATCACCGTCCTGGTTCTCCTGTCCTGTAGGATTACCCGCTACACAATTTGAATAGTGTACCGGGAGTTGCAACAACACAAAACCCGGTAAGCTTTTTACAGCCAGTATGAGTAAACAAGAAAGAACTGTTGATTTATTATATTTCAAGACTACCACAAACCCACGTTACTTTCTCACTCTCATATATATATATAGACACTTATGAGTTACTCTCAATTTAGCTCATAAGATCACTCACTCTCATATATATATGTAGACACTTATGAGTTACTCTCAATTTAGCTCATAAGATCCCTCACTCTCATATATATATATAGACACTTATGAGTTACTCTCAAATTCGCTCATAAGATTTCCCAACATTTGGTAGACAGACTCATATATATATATAGACCCTTATGAGTTACTCTCAATTTCCCTCATAAGGTTACCATATATATATTGACACTTATGAGTTACTCTCAATTTCACTCATAAGGTCACTCCACATTTGGCAGACAGACTAGAGCTCTAACTGAACGTAACCACTCGTCCGGCCACAGACGTGATTACGATTTAATACTATTAATAACCACCAGCCCGGTACGAGAGCGTGATTCACTAATAGATGCCATGGTCACCTCGTGACCTAGTGATCTCCACAGATCACAACAATTTATTGTTCCTCAACAATAAAACTCAACACCTCTCACAATATATTGTTTCTCAACAATAAACTCAATACCTCTCACAATATATTGTTTCTCAACAATAAACTCAACACAACTCCAACAATACATATTATTTCACGTAATAATATATATACAGACATTCACACAGGAATGTCTAATACACCAACAATAGTTCATATGATTGCAAAATAAAGCAATTAAATATATTGGGTTCGTAATATGAACCACGTGAGGTTTACTCACCTCGATAATCCCGCTGCGTCTTCAATTCAGCTCAAAATACGATCCACAATCGTCCACCAACTCAAACCGTCAATCACCTAGTCCAATAATGATCTTGACTTAGCCAACAACTCAAATATGTAATTAAACGACGATCCAACGCTCAGATTCAAATTAAACGATGATCCAACGGTCGGATCTGAATTTAATGATGATCCAACGGTCGGATCCTCACGGATCGCCTTTAGGATCATCCTCCAAAATTATCACGAAGATCCAACGGTCAGATCTTCCTGAATCGCCTTTACTAACATCTCCACAAAATTATATGAAAATCCGACGGTCAGATTCTCACGAATCGCCTTCCGAATCACTATTTCTCAATTATACGAAGATCCAACGGTCGGATCTTCGCCCATGACCTCACAAGGTCACCGGGACAGTCATACGATCAACATATCCAAAATTGAAGCAAAACCGATGGTCAGATCTTCACAGATCGTAAACCGAAGATAAACGTAAAAACGTTAAATAGTAACGTCAAAACGTAAATCCACTATTTATCAACTTTTTCTAACATGACCATGTTATATATCAAAACGCTCGTATGGATGCATAGATCATCGCCTAGATAATGAAAACTCGAAATATGGTCTGATGCGCCGCCACAAGCGGTGGTCAGTGGGCGGTCAACGCGGCGGTCAACGCCGGTCAACCACCTCAGATGGCAAAGTGACCAACTACAAACTGGTTCAAAATGAAAGGGTGGTCGACTTTCATACCTGGAGCTAAGCCTGGTTCGGCCTAGATCGTCCTAGATCAAGCGTTGAAGTTGGATTAATCTCGTGCGTCTGATCAGATTCCAGATTGAATCAGGGACGTCGAAATCTTCAACTCGTGATCTTTCACTCCACACTCCAAATCGTCAAGCAAGGCCTATATGGGGATGATCAGGGGGAGGAGGAGATCACGAAAATGGGAACGATCGGCCCATGCAACGCCGGAAAAATGGAATTCCGGTCGGGTCGGATTCCTCTTGGCTGGCTTCTTCGATCTCCATCTGGGGGCAGCGGCGGGGCAAGGCGACACCGGAGGGAGGCCGGGCTTGGAGCGGCGATCACCATGGTGTCCGGGTCGTGGCCGGAGGACGCCGGAGGAGGAAGGAAAATCCGGGTCGGGTCGGCTAAGACCCGTTGGGTCTGACGGTCGAAAGAAGAGAGAGAACGGAGAGAGCTGGGGGACTGTTCAGCAAAAATGAAAATGTTTCGTCCTTAAATGAAAAATCAGATATTTTTCCTATTTATAGAAAATTCCCAATTTTCAAATATTCATAACTTAATCATACGAACTCCGAATATTGCGTTCTACATGTCCACGAACTCGTATCGACGAGCTCTACAACTTTCATGAAGGAAGTTTTCCCAAATTTTGAACGTATAAGAAGTCACTTTTCAAGACCCCCTAAATAACGTTCGTTTTCGAAATAAAATCGTTCGAACTAATTCCACAACTCCTTCAAGCTTCGTATTCGTGCCCACGCCTACGAAATCATTTCCAAAATGTCATCGGACATTAATTTGAATTTTTCGGGTATTACATCTATGCTCGGCAAGAAACTTTGCATTCTAAGGTTTATTTGTTGGGTTATTCAGTTGAGTGCTAGACAATAGTGTTCTTGAGCTTATGCCAATAATTATTTTTTTATTTTTTTATATTTTGTGAGAATGCTGATAATTGATTTGATGTGGTCTTTCAGCTATGAGATGGGATGTTAACATTTTGATCTTTTCTTGATATCAGAAAAGCTTTAGCTGGTGTAACTTTGATATAATTTAAGCCTAGCCTATGCAGGCTATAGCGTTTACCAATCCTAAGTAACCTTTATTTTAAAATTTCATTTCTATTTTAAGATTATGTGCACATTAAGAAAGGGGGAATTCTAAGAGAAGATATTGATTACTGTTATGCTTCATTGATATGATTGCCTTCTTAGCTGTGGTTTCTGCTTCAGTCTGGTTTTCCTCATTCTTTCAACTGAATTCATAGACCCTTTCTCTCATATTCATGATCTTCATAGCTATAGTTTGTGTTTGATACGAATTATATGATGCATTTCTATTCTTAAAAGCTGTATGCCTAATTTTTCTTTTGTCAATTGCATCATTCATTCTTCTTTGTATGAAATCCTTATTCGTACTTTTTATTGCATTGCAGGTCTGTTAGCAAAAAGAAATAGGTGAGATTTCTGAAGGTCTGTTAGCAAAAAGAAATAGGTGAGATTTCATCTTTGTATGACTCAATTCCTACTCATGAAAAAAAAAAATTAAGCGTGATTTGTTACAAATCACCTATAGTATTTGATACCATTTGCATTGGTTCACATATCATTGTAGTGCTCTAATCCATCGAAACAAGGAAAAAACTTGCATGTCTTAATCCTCATTTATTCGATTGTTGGATTACTTTTTTTTCTTCCTTGCATGTCTTAATCAGGTCTTCCAGTTTTTTGTATCATGTTCTTTAGTTTCTCGCAGAGGATTGATGATATTTTTTAATATGTTATTTTCTGATTGCCTTATGTGCAGGTTGTGTTGGTTGAAGTTTTTAGGGTTGGGTTATTGTTGGATTGCTTGCTTTTCGTAAGGCAGGGTAGTGAAGGTAGTGCTTCTTCTTCTTCTTATGACTTTTCTCTAATTGGATTATATATACCACTCAGGTTTTATAGATTTGATTTTAAAAAGAGGGGATATTGTTATGAAGATTGTAGCCAAATTTTATTGCTGAATTTTTTTCCCAAATTTAGATTATGGTTATAGCTTTGATATCTTCTTTTGATTTGTGTACTTTTATTGCTATGTTCTTTGCATTACAGTATTAGCGAGATTTTATTGCTTTTGTGAAGTTATAACTGTAATCCAAAGAAGGTAGTGGCAAATTGCTTTTGTGAAGCATAGTATTTTGTATGAAAAGGAGGTATGGCGGCTCATCAATCCTCAAAGTTCTTCTTTCAGCTGATGTACAGAAAGATAGAGACGAATATCAACAAACAAATTGGTAAAACTTGGATTAGCTATTCTCTTTGTTTTTTTTTTCCTCCTATAACTTTTCTTTGATCACCAACATGCTGCAACCCAATAACCAGTAATTGATTTGATGGATTTAGTTTGAGATTGTTTGATGAGAAAAATCAAATGCTTCGAAGAATTCATTAAGTGCAACCGGAGAACAAAATGAATTTGATCTGATTAAGTGCTAGGAAATAGACAGTTCAATGAGCTGTGATAAGTTACATAATAGATAGCTGAACTGAACAAAGACAGCCATGATGCATAAATATTTCAGTAGTTAATAGTCAAAAGCAATAGATTTGAAGGGGTGCCTTCCATAATTTCTGAGTTCATGAAACTAGTCTTCTGGGTTTCTGTTTCATTACACCTAATAAAACCTGTTTTTCCTTTTGGGATTTTGTTGAAACAGAAGAAAGGAAAAGAAGAAGAGGAGGAAGAAGAAGAGGAGGGAGACGGGAATAAGTTGATGCTCGATTTGAACAAAAATTGAGTAAACTGATCATCCCAGGTACTCTGTGCAATAGTCATAAGTCGGAACAATTAAAGAGAGCCAAATCTGAGAAATCATCACTTATGGAACTAGTTCTTATATTTAACTTGTGTCTAGTAGAAATTCTTCTTTCATTAAGAATGTGGACTTGTTTGCAGATTCAAATTAGTAGATATGGGTCATTTTGAACTGATGCTTATGATTAGGTTTGTGTACATGAGACAATGATGGATTAGTGGAAATTGCAATGAATGATTTTGGATGTGGATTTTATGGTTTCATGAACGGGTAATTTTAATTTCCAGATGCATGCATACCAATTGTAACAGGAGACTAGTAATATGTGTTATTTCAAATTGCAAGTTACAACAAAGGCACACCAAAACGTGTGGTTGCAGCTGCACAAAAACAACACAAAAACCAATAAGAAGTCTATTGACTTTTTGACAATGGGACAACAGAAAATTGTAGTCTGAAAGGCAAAACAACAACATGAGTTAGTTGAAAGTATTGGCTAAAGTGTATAACAACAACAAATAAGTGTGATTGGACGTGATTACAGACAATATAAAACATGTACTATTAGTAGTCCTTTTTATATTCAGACCACAAATATTTGTCGTCTAAATAATCTCAAACGACAGTAAATTGTCGTCGTAATGAGACTGACATAACAGAAAGAATATGATATCTATTGTCTAAACCATTTCCCAACATCACATATGTATAATTTCAAAATCTTTCACACAACACTTAAATGTCATACAAACCTATCCTAGAACGACACTTAATTGTCCTGTGATGCTCTTTACGACCACATATAATTATCGTTTAAAGTAAATTAGCACAACTTTTAATTGTTGTTGTATGAGAGAGTTCCCAAAATGCAAAACTCATCAGACGACAGAACACTTCTGTCGTCTTCTGCCCCCAAGAGACGACACCGTACTAGACGACACATTTTTGTTCGTTCAGACGACAGAACAGTTCTGTCGTCTGAAGGCCTTTTTGGCATAGTGTTGCCCCGACGTTCTTTAGACCGAAAGGCATAACATTGTAGCAGTAGAGACCCTTGTCGGTGGTGAAGGTGGTGCACTCCTAGTTGCCGGGATGCATCTTGATCTGATTATAGCCGGAGAAAGCGTCCATCATGCTAAGGAGCTCATGCCCGGCGGTTGCATCGACCAGTTGATCAATGCGGGGTACCGGGAAACTATCCTTCGGGCATGCCTTGTTGAGATTTTTGAAGTCGACACACATCCGCCACTTTCCGCTGGGCTTCTTGACCATGACCAAGTTGGAAATCCACTGGGGATAGACGACTTGGCGGATGAACCCAATGCCCTGGAGCTTGGCAACCTCCTCTCCTATTGCCCGGTACTTTTCTTCATCAAAGGCCCTCCGCTTCTGTTTGTTGGGATAGAAGGATGGTTTGATGGTCAGCTTGTGTGTGATGATTTCAGGAGAGATACCTGGCATGTCTGCGTATGACCATGCAAAGACGGCAGCATTGTCACGTAGGAATTGAGTGAGTTTCGCCGCCACCTCTGGGTCTAGTTGGGCGCCTATGCGGACCGTCCGCTCAGGGTGCTCGTTCGAGATGCAGACAACTTTCAACGACGTTTCTGGGTTGATTGGCTCCTTCTTTACATACTTCTTCTCCTCATCCCTAGGGTCCTCGAAGATATTTGGTGGCGGTGCCTGGTTTCCCACTGTCAGGATTTCATGGCGGTGCGTTGACCGCGCTATAGTTGTTGAATAGCATTCTCGTGCCAACTGTTGACTTCCCCTTACACAGCCCGTACCGTTGGGTGTGGGGAACTTCATGAGAAGCATGTATCCGGCGATGATGCACTTGAGCTTGTTGAGTGCCGGCCGTCCGATGATGGCGTTGTACGAGCTGAAACAATCAACAACTATGAATTCTGTATGTACCTCCGCCATACATGGACTAGTGCCGATAGTCAGCCGCATGTAGTCAGAACCCAGTGGTTGTGTGACGTCACCGGAGAAGCTGAGCAGTGGCTCATGATCTTGGAGTAATTTCCTGTTCCGCTTGAGGTGGTTGTAGCAACCGCTGAAGATGATGTTGACAGCGGATCCGCTATCCACCAGGATTCTTCCCACTGAAAATCTGCCAAGAATGGCGTCGACCAAGAATGGGTCGTCATGGGGTAAATGCACTCCGCGCTCCTCCTCCTCTGAGAAGGTAATAGGTTCCCAACCTGACTTTGGGAGTTTGGCGGATCTCTCATAGCGGATGTTGCAGACTTCCTTTGGATGATTAGCGCGTGCATAGCGCTTTCTTTCCCTGTGAGACATGCTAGTGATTGGAGCACCGCCATCGATGGTGTTGATGCGGCGCAAGGTCTCAATGTTGGCGATCACAGGTGGCGGTTGGCGCACCTTGAACTGCTCTGTCTTGCCATCACGGTACAAGGTCTCAATGGCCGTTTTGAGAGCATTGCAGCTGTTGGTATTGTGACCGCTGTCCTCGTAGTATTTACACCACTTGCCGATGTTTCTTGGTTTTCCTGTTTTTGGGTATATTGGTGGGGGTGGCGGTGGCGGTGGGATCTGATCCTTGCACTGATTGTATATTTCCTCATACGAGGCTGTAAGGACTATAAACACTGCATACCGCTAAGAGGATTCGGTTTGTTTGTTGCGGTTATCCCCATGGGATGGGCGGTTGCCCCTGTTGTAGTGTTTGTCCTTCTGCCGCTTGTTCTGGTGGTCGCCCTGGTGCCACTCCCTCTTCTTGTCAGTTGGTGGTGCTGCAGGGGTCTTGCTAGCGGTTTCCTGGTGACTGGAGGATGGTTGTGCTGACTTTGTTGGTGTTGCTGGTGGCGGTGGGGTCTCTCCATATGTGATAAATTCCGCCTGGACGTGGATGACCGCCTTACTCATGACGTGGTCATATGCCGCATTTGGATGATTGTAGTTGAGGTGATAGAGGAATGGCCCCTTGAGGAGTCCCTGCTTGAAAGCCGCCGAAGCCATTGTTTTGTCTAGATCGCGGCACTGAGATGCTGCCGCCCGCCATCTTGTGACGAATGCCTTCAGTGATTCGTCTGCCCCTTGCTTGACGCTGAACAGCTGACTTGTGTTGTGATGTCCGGCGGACAATAGGATGAACCGAGAGAGGAAGGCGTGTGATAGTGCATGGAATGAGTCGAGGGACCCCGGCGGACACTCGAAGAACCAGTTCATCGCCTCACCGTCCAATGTTTCGCTGAACAAGTGGCACAGGGTGGCGTCGTCAAATCCCTTGTTTTTGGTGACTTTCTTGAAGGTGTCCATATGGACGAAGGGGTCAGACATGCCGCTGTAATGTGACATCTTTGGGGTTTTTGCGTACGCTGGTCTGATAGCCTGTAGAATCGCAGCGGTGAAGGGCCCTGGTCTGGACGCGAAGAGCGGATTTTGAGTTGGCGCTGGGGCTCCTGACTCCGCCCGGATTAATCTCTGCTCCAATTGTTGCATCCTTTCCAGTATCTGGGCTGTTGCATTGCCGGCGGAACCAGCTTGGATACTCCGCTGGACCTGCCTGCGCCTTGGCGCAGGGGGATTGCCTTCAGTCCTCGCCCTAGCTTCCGAGCGGTTGGTGTGTGGCAGTGATTCTGCCTCCTGCTCCAACATTATTTGGGGGATGGGCGGTGGTCCCATCCCAAATAGTTCAGGTGGGTCCAGCGGTACCTGCATCTGTATGACTGGCCCTGGTACCAACGTGCCGGTGCCTGGCCGACTACGCCTGGTGCTGCGTGATTGCTCGCTCTGTGCTGGATTGGCGGTAGCTTCCAGCGTCCTCTTTAGTTCATCAAAACGTGACATCAGCGTAGCCACCTGCTTTTGGGCCTCGGCCTTCTCTCTACGCTCCTCCTCACGCTCTCTGTTCGCCTTGTGTTAACGTTAGAAATCCGAGGGGACTCTAGTTAGCATCAAAGAGAAAGAGATAGAGAGAGAGAGAAAGAGTTGACACGAGATGTATAGTGGTTCGCCTCCGCATGAGCGGGAGACTACGTCCACTTGAATATTGTACTAGTACGTTGAGCCTTGCGGCTCAAAGGGATTACAAAGTGTGTAATGGGATGTCTTGAGTTGTGGGAGGAGGCATTCCTTTTATAAGTCAAGGAAGCCATCTCCTTTACTTGTTCTTTGATGTGGGACAAGCAACCATACAATTCTAGGTAGTCCAAGAAGCATGTAGAAAGCCATGTTGTGGAGGCATCTTGGCAAGGGCGGGAAGGTGGCTTCCCGGTGGCGGATTTGCGACTTCCGGATACCGCCGCGTAGCCTGAACATAGGGCTACACGATGCATGTCTCGGTTGGGCCTTGCCATGTCTTGTGGATGTCCCAAAGTGCGTGTTACTTATGCTTGGTGATGTAGAGAACTAGCCTTGCTAGTGGAGGTATCTACAAGTCCCCGAAGTCCCCGAGTAAGAGTAGCTTCTTGGTTGGGGAGTTCAAATCATGAAGTCATCAAGCATAAGTAATATCCGAGGGGCGCACGGCCCCTACAAGTCCCCGAGCTCCGCAAGCAAGAAGGGACTCGTTAACCTGCACAACAAAGACAAAAAAAACAGGCATACGTAGAATGCTCGTTGTATTGGTTACCGCTCGTATTAATGGAATGAGAAAAGAATTCGATTTGTAGCGAGCGACAAATGGTAGAAGAATTCAATATTCCATTAATGTGTATGAACATGTAAAATATTGGTAGCTGTATATGTGGATCGTATGGCCATATAACACGCACAATAGATAGTGGCAAGTGTAATAGGTGTCCATAGTAATTTTGTGGGAGTAGTCCCGGTGACATAGAATGAAGCGTTTGTGAACTTGGGGCTTAAGTGAAACATGTTGGACATGATCGAGCAAGTTGGGTTATTCGAGCAAGTTGGGTGTAGTTGAGTGTGTAGGCGCTGTGCGAGCATGCGAGGCGTGGCCCAAACGCAAGTCGTGGCCGTACTCGATACCCAAGCGAGTCGTAACCCGAGCAAGTCGTTTATCCGAGCATGTTTAATTAAGTCGTAAGCGTCACAAGCTTCTAGATGCATGTCACATGAAAGTGCTAAGCATGTATGTGTGTAGCATGTACTTGTAGTAAAGTTGCTAATAACATGTTGTATTTTGTGAACATGCTTAAGGATCATTGAGATATAAAGCATGGCATAGGCATGACAATAGCTCTATTTGTGGGAGCGTAAAAGATAAGATATAGTGACTTATCTTATGCCGAGCATGACGGTCCCTTGCTTGGCGGATAAAGTATTTCGATAATGTCCGTCAACTTGTAGTTGCGGTATCATGTGCAAATAGTTGAATGCTTGGTAGAAATAGCTGAATTTCTTTAAAACAAAATAGATAATTAATATATGGATTTGTAAAATCAACATTAATATTTTGCATATGTACTTTGATAACATTGGAAGCAAAGTGTATAAGCAAACTAGCAAAGTAATAAGTGATGACAAATACCTTGCATATATATCTATTTTGTTGAATAATCATGTGGTTATGTGCGTAGCACATGCATGACATAGTGGGTGTGTTCATTTAATCACAAAGGATACGGACAAGCTAGCTGGCACAGAAGCTAAGCAAATGTAGTAGTGATAAAACCCACTTTGATATATGGACGCAATAGCCTATATATGTGTGTATATAAGTTGGTGGCCATAAACAATCTAGTCAAAAGCATGAGCCCTTGTCAGCTTTTTGATTGCCCAAAACCAAATGTGCAGACAACAAGTTTATTTAATAGCCATGTTCTTAATAGTTGTTGTACACATGCTCGCAGACCTAGGCATGCATGCTTATGCCCATGATAGCCATGCATTAATTAAGAAAAGAGATATATAAGCCAAGGTCATGGCAATGATGCGCATTTGCAACATGAGTACAATTAAATATGAATTTGTACCAAGATGATGACTTTATAGCGTGTAAACATGTGTGCATAGAGATGCGTCAAAAGCTAGCAGTTTTCAAAGCACAGCACATGTATGTGATGCTTTTGTCAGTAAACATATATATATCATGCGTTTGGTCACGGACGTGCAGTATGCAGCAAACATATATACAATATTATATATGCTTTGGACGATTATAGTATGCATATGTATATGCTTTAGCTTTGCAGCACCGAGAGAACTCATCTGTTTTGCAGCTTTTCAGAAAGAAGACTTTCCAGTTTTCCAGCTCCAGGCGCTGATCAACGTTTAGGTGAGGAGCTGTACCAAGATGATCGAAACCATGGGGTCGTCAGTTCTGAAACCAGTAGGAAGGAGGAACTGCAAGATTGGATGGGTGCCCAAAGTGGTTTTTGGGTTTGGAGAGAAAGTTGCTCAGCGGGAGCGGAGATTAGGCGGCGGAGCTCGGGCAGTTGATCCCTTGCCGGCGGTAGCGGAGGCTTGCTTAGTGGTGATGTTACCTAGAGGTGGTGCTGTCCAGATGAGGTTGCCCAGCTGTGATTGTAGTTGGGCGGTGCCGTTGGTTTCAGCTGGCGGTGATGCTATGAGGATGAGATTATTCCGTCAAGCAGAGATGTTTTGTTGGGTGGTTGTTTGGACTGATATGCTTGTGCTAGCGGTGCCTAGCGGTGTATGTTCAGCGGCGGGCTGCTAGAGGTGTTATGGTGGCAGAGGTTTGGGCCAGCGGAGTGTGGCGGAGCAGTGGACTCGGAGTTCGACGGAGACCCAGAGCTCAGCGGCGATGGCCGTGACTTTGAGCTCGGCCGAGGCTCAGAGTTCGGCGGAGATAGCACTTGGAGGTCGGCGGGCTTGGAGCTCAGCGGAGATTCGAAGTTCGGCGGAGACCCGTAATGGCTAGCGGAGCTCTTGGACGGCGGAGTTCCTGGCTGGCGAAGCCATTGTCCAGAGGAGCGGAGCCTCGGAGGTGGGCGGAGACTCGGAACTGAATGGAGCAGAGGTGCTCGACGCTAGAGCAGTTTTGGCCAACGGGTTTTGCGGCTGGCGGAGGTTGTGCCGCTGGTGTCTCCTAGTGGTGACTTGGTGCTCTTGGGTGACACGGGGTCAGCGGAGCGGTTGATTGCTGGCGGAAGTTGCGGCCAGCGGTTGTGGAGCTCGAATGGAGGTGTTCGGCGAAGCGGGGCCTGCTTTGCCGCTGATGGTAGCTAGCGGTTCCGCTGATGGAAGCTGGCGGAAGTCATGGCCGGAGCTAGGCTGGCGGAGGTGATGACCAGAGGGGTCACCTAGCGGAGTGATGGCGCTGAGGTGATGAGTTGTGGCTGGCAGAGATTAGCGGGAGAAGCGCCGCTGGTGGTTCTCTAGCGGAGCAGTTGAGGCTAGCTGAGCTGGCGGTAGCTTTAGCCAGCGGTGGAGCTTTGGCTGGCGGAGCTCGTTCGGCGGTGGGATGTCTTGGTCAGCGGAGAAGCTGTGGAGGTTGCTTCTGCTGGCAGTAGCTGGCGGGAAATGTTCCGCTGATGCATTATTCGAAGAATGAACATGGGTGCCCAGAAAAGTTTTCTGGGTGTCCAGAGAAGATTTTGCCGCCAAATTTTTTTTTTTTTTTTTGTAGGTCAGCGTTGACCTTTGAGTTGGCCGTTGACTGGCGTTGACCAAGTATTGACCGCACCCATGGGCGTTGACCGACCCTGCCGGGCGTTGACCAAGCACTGACCGGCCCATATGTTGGTGTTTTGATCAGTTTCTGCAAGTTTTGACCACTCCTTGGGCGTTGACCACGTGTTGATCGGCGTTGACCAGCCATGTTGGGCGTTGACCGGCCCCGATGGCACAAGTTACCGCTAAGAATTTCAATTATATAACTCAAAGAAAGAAATTATTTTGAGCTCGGTTAATATGACTTAACTCAATGGTAAGTGACGAAGCCCTTGTGTTGGCTTCCCATAGACGGCGCCAATGTTAACGTTAGTGATCCGTGGGATCTCTAGTTATCTTAAGTGAGAGAGAGAGAGATTGACACGAGATGTATAGTGGTTCGCCTCCGAATGAGCGGGAGACTACGTCCACTTGAATATTGTACTAGTACGTTGAGCCTTGCGGCTCAAAGGGATTACAAAGTGTGTAATGGGATGTCTTGAGTTGTGGGAGGAGGCATTCCTTTTATAAGTCAAGGAAGTCATCTCCTTTACTTGTTCTTCGATGTGGGACAAGCAACCATACAATTCTAGCTAGTCCAAGAAGCATGTAGAAAGCCATGTTGTGGAGGCATCTTGGCAAGGGCGGGAAGGTGGCTTCCCGGTGGCGGATTTGCGACTTCCGGATACCGCCGCGTAGCCTGAACATAGGGCTACACGATGCATGTCTCGGTTGGGCCTTGTCATGTCTTGTGGATGTCCCAAAGTGCGTGTTACTTATGCTTGGTGATGTAGAGAACTAGCCTTGCTAGTGGAGGTATCTACACCTTGTGAAGGTCCGCTAGTTCCAGCTCGTACATAGTGGTGAGATCTTAGCCCGGTGGGCGGCTGCTACTTGGATTCGCCTCACCGCCGGGGTTGGCTGGGGTGTTGAATAGTGCGCGGTTAACGCCTACCGCTGGGTTGGAGTGTTGGGGAATGGCGGGTTGGTCCGCCTGCTCTTCAGCGTTTCCCCCGCTACCGTTAGTCATGGTGATTGTGGTGGGATGACCTTTTGTTCAAGGATTCCCACAGACGGCGCCAATGTTAATGCTCAAAGTCTGGCGGTAGCCAAACCTTCGTTTAACGCGGGTCCAGTGGGCGGACCGCTACTCTGTAGATATGGTGATCCTCGCTAGCTGTCAAACGAAAGACAGGGCGTCAGAGGGAGACCGCGTTGGGCGGTCTTCACTTCTCTGATGCCTAAGTCAGTACATAGATAGCATAACAATAGATGAGTAGTAAATGCGTAATTAATGAGGAGAGAGGAGAGAACCTTTTATAGGTGAGGAAGAGGCTGATCTTCTCCTTGTTTTCGATGTGGGACTGATGTGCTTCAGTCCCCAGCTTCAGGAGCTTCTGATGCTATCTTGGTACGGCGCGTCGGCGGTGATCTGGGGATGATCCGAGGCCCAGGCTGTAGCCCGCCTGGCTGTGTATCTGTATGTTATTCCTTTGGCGGGAATTGGTACCTCTGGCGGTACCATGAGCGTTGATACGTGCAAAAGCATCGTCAATTTAAACCCTGAAAAATATCATCGTTAGTATAGAGCAAATAGGGTATCGTTCAAAACCGGGGATTGAGGGTGCTAACATGTGAGAACAAATTAAAAGAGAAAGAATATACACATTTACGAAATTGAAAGAACACTTTACAAGTTTTACAAAAATTAGAATTTTACAAGTTACAAGCATGCATAAAATTAGAACAACAAAGAATCACAAAGAGTTAGAGGGAACATCACATACATTCACACGAAATTAGAGAGCAAGAATTATGAGAGAAACAAATATACAAGTCTACATATATATAGGATCGAAAATTAGAGAGAAAACTAAGTTAGAAAAGGTTTTGGAAATCCTACTCCTATTTATACACAATTTACAAATCCATATCACATAGGGAATCCATATACATGTAGGAAACGAAAATCCCTAAAGAACACCACCGAAAATCCCAAGAAAACAAAATCCCTAAAAAACACCAAAGAAATCCCTATTTTTTAGCAATCCCTAAAAAACACACAACAAATTCCTAGAAACCACCAAATTAATTCCTAAGAAACACCTAAGGTATAATTCGGCAAAAACACTTTATATTTTAATTATTTACGATTTAACTAAGTATTTTCAGATTATTAAGTTGCTAATTAACGAGATCATGCAATCCTATACACCTAATTCCGATTTTAATTATTTACACAAACAAGAAAATATAAAGATGGGGGGGTTTTAAAGATTTAAACTATAAATTTTCAGAAAAGAAATAAAAGATTAAAAACGTTTTCTTTACAAAGGTGGGAAAAGAAGAATTTCCGAAAATACAATTTATCAAGAACTTATCACGAATCAATGTTTCATGCATCCCTTAATCTTTATTAATCACCAAGAATGCCATCAACCAAGACACAAAGATCAAAGCAACCAATGTCCCTTTTAACTTTCTTTCTTATGTTAATCGAAATAGCAAAACACCAAATCAATTTATTTTGAAAACCCGAATACACACATACGTTGAAAATGCGTTTTCAAATCATTAAGTTCAAGAAAGAATTGATGAACATGCAACTCCAAGGGCGTCACTACTCATCATTATATGCATAATCTGATTTCCGACTCAAAGCAAGCCTTTACTACTTATTTCGAATTAGAGTTTACCAAGCATAAACCTAATTACTAGCAAGTTACATGCAAGTCATCTATGGTTTCAACCACGTCAATCATTAACATGTAATGAAGCACAAAATCAGAATATCATTCAATCAATTCGGCAATCAATCAAGACAAAGAACACTCAAAACAAATCACACATGAAAAGACATCAAAATTATACTTCGAAAATAGTTTTGCATACTCAAAAGATTCAACTTACACGTAGATAATCCAAAGCAGAAAATCTATCTAACAATTACACAAAACCGTGAAGTACATGTATGATAAGGCTTATGAACAACCCTTAGTTACGTCCCAAAGTCCAAAGCAGCTCCTTAGCATGGCAACAAGTGATGAACACGGCTATGGAGGGTGATGGCACGGCTTGCTCCTTGAAGAATTGTGAAAACCTGAAACTTGAGAGCACACAAGTGAGAATACGAAATTGTGGAGAAAAGATGTTAACCTTGAGACGTCTAATACACTAGGTATATATAGGAGAACGTCTCAAGGCACTCCCAATTCGTTTCTACTTGGTTTCTCCAAAGTTGTGTTGATCTAGGACTTGTTTGGCACAAAGCAGATTTCCGGCAGACTTGACCTCAGTGCACTAAAACGGACATAACTTTCTCTAGAAAACTGATATCGACGAGCTGTAAAAATTTCTGGAAACTAGACATCTCTAGCTTTCCAACCATATAAGATCATAATTTTCTGAGCTCCGAGCGATTAATGACACTCCGTTGATGTTGACTGATCTGCACAGGCAGTAATCCGAATCTGTAATGGATTTGACTTTTAAAGCATAACTTAAGTCCAACTCGGTTTTCCTTCACATCACATGCCTCTCACATGTCTTCCACGCCTTATTGAAGAATGAAACGTCAAGAACTCCCTAGAACCTTCAAGAATCTCACGGCAATTCCAATCCATACTCAACTAGAAATCCAAACTCCATATTGCTTTGAAATCCGAATTCCTTGTTGCTTCCTCTTCCATGTGCACGGCATATGACCATTCTTGAGACTTCTAGATACTTCATGAACGTTCCAAGGCTCTCCTAGTATGAGTAGAACTCCATATGCAAGTAGGTTTCCTAGTTGAATACTGCTTTCTTTTCCGAGATGCTTCTACACTCTTCCGGAACCTTCTTGAGTAATCCTTATCCAACAGGGACTCCTACTCCAACTAGGATTCCTTCTCCTAGTCAAACTGGGAGAACTTCCATTTCTTCATTTCTTTCCATTTCTGCGCCACTTGTGCCTTCCTTAGCCATTTTTGGACTTTGAGACTCCATTTTACCTGTAAAATACTAACTAAGTTAAATTGATCAAGATAAAGGAAATAACTCAGCAAAATATAGGGTTTAAATATTATAAACGTCGCATTTTATGCTCCTATCAAGCGTAGCTCATTATAGCTAATTATGCTTGTAAATGTACATGTATGTACACTTTTTTAGCAGCTTTTTGATTATCTTGTTTGCTGCTTCGACTTGGACGTTGGTTTGGGGGTGAGCGACATATGCAAAACTTATTTTGGTGCCCAGGTTAGCGGTGAAAGATATGAGTTCCTTGTTGTTGAACTGTGTGCTATTGTCTGTGATGTTTGTGTGGGGGACGCCGTAGCGGCAATAGATGTTCTTCCAGAGGAAGTGAGTTACCTTAGCGGTAGTTATTGCCGTCAGCGGTTCTGCCTCTATCCATTTGTTGTTGTAGTCTATGGCGACAATGATGTATTTGAACTGACCCTTGGCGGTTGGGAATTTACCAAGCAAGTCCAGGCCCCACGTGGAGTGGATCCATGGGCCAATGATGATTGACAGGGGTTCCGCCGGGGCATGGGGTAGGTCAGCATATTGTTGACATTTGTGGCAAGACCTGGAAACCTTCCTGGCGTCATCGCCGAGCGTGGGCCAGAAGTAGCCCTGTCGCATTGTGCGATTGGCCAGAGATCTGGCGCCGGAGTGGTTTCCACATTCCCCTGCGTGTATCATTGCCAGAACAGCCCTTCCCTCTTTTGGGGTGAGACACCGGAGGTTAGGATGGGTGAATCCCTGGCGGTACAGCTTGCCATTCTGGATATTATAGCGGGTTGCTCTCTGCTTAAGTTGCCGTGCTTCGACCTTGTCTGCTGGCAGCGTTCCGTTGAGCTTGTACTCGATGATTTCATCCATCCAACTGGGATTGACCTCAATGTTGAAAATCTCCGCTAGGGTTTTTGTGATGCTTGGCTTGTCAAGGCATTCCACCCTTGTGTCCGCTAGGCTTTGGTGTGGTTGAGCGGTTGCTAGTCTTGCCAGTGAATCAGCCTTGGCATTCTTTTCCCTGGGGATCTGTGTGATGGTGTGAAATTTGAATTTTTTGAGAAGCGTCTTGACGTACCCCAAGTATGCCGCTAACTGCTGGTCTTGGCCTGGAAACTGTCGTTGACCTGGTTAACGACTAGCTGGGAGTCGCTGAAAATGTTGACGCTGTCAGCCCCTGAGTCGATGGCGAGGAGTAAGCCTGCAATGAGCGCTTCATACTCCGCCATGTTGTTTGATGCTGTGAAATTGAATTTTAACGCGTATTCCACGTTCAGTCCCCTTGGTCCTGTCAAGATGACTTCGGCGCCACAAGCCTTGGCGCAGGCGGAGCCACCCACATGGAGGTTCCAGTCTGACTGCTGCTGGGGGGCTGGTTCCTCAGCGGTTACCATTTCTACGTTGGCCTTCGCCCTTGGGTTGGGTTCATCCTGACGCTCGGTGAGCTCAGCGATGAAATCTGCGACCTCCTGGCCTTTCATGGCAGTCCTTGCCTTGTGGTCAATGTCGAACTTGCTGAGCTCGATGGCCCACTTGCTGAGGCGCCCGGAGTGCTCAGGGTTCTGCATTACCTGTCTCAGCGGCAGGTTCGTTAAGACATGAATTGTGTGGGCCTGGAAATACTGGCGGAGGCGTCTAGCAGCAACAATGAGTGCGAGAGCGAGCCGGGGATTGAGGGTACAAACATGTAACAAACGAAATTAACCCTGAAAAGATGTAGTTGTTAGTATAGAATAAGTAGGGATCGTTCAAGCCGGGGATTGAGGGTACAAACATGTAACAAACGAAATTAAATAATTAATAATATATATTCACACGAAAATTTACAAGAACACAAAGTTTACATGTACAACATGCATAGAATTTCAAACAACAAAGAATTAGAGAGAACACATACATTTAACACGAAATTAGAGAGCAAAGGATGAGAAAGCAACAAAAATTAGCATATATATACTCACACAATTCGAAACAAACAAAGAATTTAAATTAGAAAAGGTTATGGAAATCCTACTCCTACTTATATACATTTTACAAGTCATAGTTATATTAGAAATCCACATACAACAAGGATTACTAATTATACACTAATTAGGATTACTTAATCTACAAGAAAACAAAATCCCTAAAAATAAGGAACCAATCCCTAAAAAATAGGAAACCCTAACAAACACATAACAAACTCCTAAAAAACACCAAAACAAATCCCTAAAATACACCAAACTAATTCCTACAAAACACTATTCATGAAAATACTATTCACAAAATTACAACACTAATTTCAGATTATATACTTCATTATTTACGAATTACATGCATACTAAAAACCTAAATTTATTTACATATTTACAAGAACACAAAATATAAAAGATAGGGGGGTTTTGAAGATTAAAATATAAATTTTCAGAAAACATAAAGTAAAGAAAACGTTTTATATACATAGGTGGGAAAAGAAGAATCTTTGGAAAACAATTCATCAAGAACAATTCAAGATCAATTAATTCATGCAATCTTTTATCTTATTAGTTACCATGGAACGTTATCAACCAAGAAACAAAGATCAAAGCAACCAATGTCCCTTATTTTACTTCCCTTTACACAGTTGATCAAGCAACGCACTTAATCCAACATAAATCGAAGACAAGTTTCACACAATCAACTCAATTTGTAATCTCATGTATTCAAATCATTAAGAGCAAGTGAAAGTTTAGTCAATAAACATACAAATCCAAGTACTCAACGCAAGTCAATTCAATGCATACATAATCTGATTTCGACCTTTGTCCAAAGCCTTTACTACTTAAGTGAATTAGGGTTACAACGCATAAACCTAATTACTAGCTCCAATTACATGCAATTACTCTAAGTTGGCCACCAAAGAACAAAACCATGCAAAAGTTTTCTATAAAACAAAATCAGATTATCAATCCAAGGTTTCGGCAATAACAAGAATCAAACAAACATAAATGCATCAAACATTGAAAAAAACATCAAAATTGAATCCAAAAATCAGATGATCAACTCATAGTTTTCGGTTTTACACAAAGAAAATCCAAAGCAGAAATTCTATCTACAATTACACCAAACCGTGAACAAGATGAATGGAAAGGCATATGAACAACCCTTGATTACGTCCCAAAGATCCAAAGCAGCTCCAAGGTGTCGCAACAAGTGAAGAACACGACAAGGAAGGTGGATGGCACGGCAAAGCTCCTTGAAGATTGTGAAAAACCTGAAACTAGAGAGAAAGCAAGTGAGAAACCGAAATTGTGGAGAAAGATTGTTACCCTGAGACGTCAAATACACTAGGTATATATAGGAGAACGTCTCAAAGCTCTCCCAATTCGTTTCTACTTGACTTCTCTTAGTTTGTGTTGATCTAGGACTTCTTTGACACAAAACAGATTCCCGGCAGGATTGACCCCAGTGCACTAAAACAGCCATAACTTCCTCTAGAAAAATAGATATCGACAAACCGTAAAAAGCTATAGAAACTAGACATCTGTAGCTTTCCAACAATATAAAGATCATAATTTTCGGAGCTCTGACCTATTTTTGGCACTCCGTTGAAGTTGACTGATCTGCACAGGCAGTTTTCCGAATCTGTAATGGATTTGACTTTTAAAGCACAACTTGTGTCCAATTAGGTTTTCCTTGCCATCACATGCCTCTCACATGTCTTCCACGCCTTTATTGAGGATGAAACGTCAAGAACCTTCAAGAACCTTCAAGAATATCACGGAAAATCCAATCCTTTTCCACTTCGAATTCCAACTCCATATTTCTCTCAAAACCGAATCATATGCCGTGCACATGGAAGTGTACTCCTCTTCCATGTGCACGGCATATGATCTTCTTGAGACTTCTAGATGCTTCATGAACGTTCCAAGGCTCTCCAAGTATGAGTAGAACTCCATATGCAAGTAGGTTTCCTAGTTGAATACAAACTTCTTTTCCGAGATGCTTCCACACTCTTCCGGAACCTTCTTGAGTAATCCTTATCCAACAAGGACTCCTTGTCACACTAGGTTTCCTTATCTGAGTAGAATTAGGTTTCCTTGTCCAAGTAGAACTCCTAATTTCCACAACTTAAGAGTTTGAGTCCAAGTCAGCTCTGATTCCTACTCCAACTGGGATTCCTTTTCCTAGTCAAACTGGGAGAACTTCCATTTCTTCATTTCTTTCCATTTTCACGCTACTTGTGCCTTCCTTAGCCATTTTTGGACTTTGAGACTCCATTCTACCTGTAAAACACTAACTAAGTTAAATTGATCTAGATAAAGGAAATAACTTAGCAAAATATAGGGTTTAAACATTATAAACGTTGCATTTTATGCCTTGTCTCCGCCACATTCATGCCTCTGCCGGCGTAGAATACTGGGAGCTCTTCCTGGCTCTCTCGTCGTACGATGGCGCAGCTTACCGCTGATGGGGATACCTCTAGGTATATGTACAGTATCTCACCCAGTACAGGAATGGAAAGAAGTGGGACTGCTGCCAAGTACTCCTTCAAGCTCTGGAACGCCGCCTCACAGTCTGGGGTCCAGTCAATTTCTAGGGTACATCGTCAGCGAGAGAGGCATAGAGGCTAACCCTGACAAGGTGCAAGCCATCCTCAACATGAAGTCTCCGGTGTGGAAAGTGCATGTTCAAAGCCTCCAGGGCCCGCCCTTTCTCGGTTCATCTCCAAACTCACCGACAGGTGTCTTACATTCTTCAAAGGCACGAAGAGGACCCACAAGAAAGAAATAGACTGGACCCCGGATTGTGAAGCGGCATTCCAGAGTTTGAAGGAATACTTAGAGGCAGTTCCACTTCTCTCCATTCCTGTACAGGGTGAGATACGCTACATCTATCTAGCGGTATCCCCATCAGCGGTAAGTTGCGCCATTGTACGACAAGCTCCCGTTAAGGACAGGATAAGCTCCCGGTATTCTATGCCGGCAGAGGCATGAACGGTGCTGAAACTAGATATACCCCATTGGATCAGCTCACTTTCGCACTCATCGTCGCCGCTAGACGTCTCTGCCAGTACTTTCAGGCCCACACAATCCATGTCTTGACAAATCAACCGCTAAACCAAATTATGCAGAGCCCTAAACACTCGGGACGCCTCAGCAAGTGGGCCATCGAGCTCAGCGAGTTCGACATTGAATACAAACCGCGAACTGCCATGAAAGGCCAAGCGGTAGCCGACTTCATTGCTGAGCTCACTGAGCGTCAGGACGAACCCACCCTCAGGGCAGAGGACACCATGGAAATAACAACCGCTGAGGAACCACCACCCAAGCAACTGTCAGACTGGAACCTCCATGTGGATGGCTCCGCCTGCGCCAAGGCCTGTGGCGCCGGTATTATCTTGACGGGGCCAGGGGGACTGAATGTGGAGTACGCGTTGAAATTCAACTTCACAGCCTCAAACAACATGGCGGAGTATGAGGCACTCATCGTAGGTTTGCTCCTCGCCATCGACTCGGGCGCTGACAGCGTCAACATATTCAACGACTCCCAGTTAGTTGTCAACCAAGTCAACGACAGTTTCCAAGCCAAAGACAAACAGTTAGCGGCATACTTAGGATATGTTAAGACTCTCCTCAGAAAATTCAAATTCCACACCATCACACAAATCCCCAGAGAAAAGAACGCCAAGGTAGACTCTCTGGCCAGATTAGCAACTGCTCAACCACACCAAAGTCCAGCGGACACAAGGGTGGAGAGCCTTGACTTGTCGAGCATCACCAAAACCCTAGCGGAAATCTTCAACATTGAAGTAAACCCCAGTTGGATGGATGAAATAATTGAATACAAGCGCAACGGAATGCTGGCAACCGACAAGATCGAAGCGCAGCAACTCCAGTGGAGAGCAACCCGCTATAACATCCAGAATGGCAAGCTTTACCACCAAGGGTTCACCCATCCCAACCTCCGGTGTCTGACCCCAGATGAGGGAAAGGTTGTTTTTGCAATGATACACGCCAGAGAATGTGGAAATCACTCAGGCTCCAGATCTCTGGCCAATCGCACCATGCAGCAAGGCTACTTCTGGCCCACGCTAGCCACGATGCCAGAGAAGTTTCCAGGTCCTGCCACAAATGTCAACAGTACACTGACCTT
Source organism: Rosa rugosa (assembly GCF_958449725.1). NCBI lineage: Eukaryota > Viridiplantae > Streptophyta > Magnoliopsida > Rosales > Rosaceae > Rosa > Rosa rugosa. The sequence goes on from NC_084822.1 coordinate 24,725,905, forward strand.
CCCCATGCCCTAGCAGAGCCCCTCTCGATAATCATCTGCCCATGGATTCACTCCACTTGGGGCCTACACCTCCTTGGCAAGTTACCAACCTCCTAAGCCATCGATTACAACAGTAAATGGATAGAAGCGGAACCGCTGACAGCAATAACTACCGCCAAGGCAACCCACTTCCTCTAGAAGAACATCTATTTCCGCTACAGTGTCCCCCATACAATCATCACGGACAACAGAGCGCAGTTCAACAGCTAGAAGATCATATGTTTCACCGCCAATCTAGGCACCAAGAGGAGCTTTGCATCTGTCGCTCACCCCCAAACCAACGGACAGGTTGAGGGGGCAAACAAGATAATCAAGAAACTCGACGATGCCAAGGGTTTATGGGCGGAAAACCTACCGGAAGTTCTGTGGGCCATCCGGACAACCCCAACATCCGCTAACGGTGAAACACAGTTTTGTATGATGTTCGGGACTGTAGCCGTCCTACCCATCGAAGTCACCCAACCTACCGCCAGGGTCGAGGGCTACTGCTCCGAGACCAAAAGTGAAGGCATCAACCTCGACAAGGATCTCCTCGAGGAAAGGCGCCACAAGGCCCATTTGCACAATTTGCAAAACAAGCAAAGAGTATCGTGTTTCTATAACGCCAAAGTCAAAGCCCGGAACCTCCAACTTGGGGACTGGGTTATGAAGGAAGTCATTCCACCGCCAACGGCACTCCGTCCCACTTGGGAAAGACCATACAAAATAGTAGAAGTCGTCAGCCCCGGGACTTTCTACTTAATGGACAAGGATGGCGTCACAGCGACCCACCCTTGGAATACCGAACACCTCCGGTATTAATACAAGTAAATGTTATGCCGCTACCCATAAGCATCTTGGCTTAGCTAAATTTTTGTACCATATTTAGCTAAGGGAAGCTACCCAACGGGTACTCTCCCTCAATTGTAAACGCTGATCTCTCAGCTATCAATGAAACAAGGAATTATTCAAACCATTGCTCTCCATAGCACAAGTTAACTGGCAATGCCAACAACATTTAGTGGACAACGTACACTACATCGTGCACTTGGAATAATTTTAATTTCTTTAATGTTTCATTGATTAACAAAAGCCTAAGTCAAAGTTCTAGCGATATACTAACATTCAAACAACGCAAGCACATTTTCAGCGGAAATCTCACTTAAATGTAAAGAAATGGCATTACTTCATAAACCCAGGTTGGGACTCCCCAACCAAAGTGTTGTCCGGTTACAGATAAAACGCCTCAACGGCAACAAAAAAAAAACAAAAAGAGCTAAAGGAGCTAAGGCAATGTCTTCACGGATTCTGAGGAGCAGCGGCAGGATTCTCACCATCGGGATGCGTGGGTTGGACGACCGTATGACTCGTTTGGTCAGACCCAAGAGCGGTAGGACTTGGCGACACCATGGTACCATCCGCACGTGTGTGGGCCGCCATGAACTAAGCATGAGACACTTCTGACTAGTTAGGCAGTGGAGTCCGCTGAGAACCATCCGCCGGAGCCTGACCGCTCTCGCCACTACCAGAGTGCACACCTTCAGTCTGATTGGCGGCAGGCCCACCTGCCGGCACTGGCGGCTAACTCCACGTCCTAGCAGGTCAAGGAGCCTTGTCCCAGTTGATGACACCCTTCTGGTTCAACATCTCGAAGTTGGCCGCAGCACCAGCCTTCGCCGCCTCCGTCAGAGTATGCTTGAACGCGTGAGACTGCTTGTTGGCCTCAATAGCAGCAGCATTGGCACGGGTCCTCTCAACTCCTAGCGGCAACCTCGCGGTGAAGATTCTCAACACGCCGGCCCTTGGAACCCACTTGCTCCTGCAGCAGAGCCATATCACGCTCCAGCTGCGCCCACCCTGTTATTCCGCTCCACATCCCGGTTGATGGCGACATTCAGCTTTCCCCGCACATCCACCAAGTCACAATCGGCCTTGGACAGGAGGCGCTCGGTGTCCGCCAGCTTCCTGGACGTCTCCTCCAACTCCTTCCGGAGACCTTCAACTTCCTCCCTCAGCTGCTGCTCAGCGGGGAGACGACTTCGATGCCTCCAGGAACAGCTCGTGGAGCCCGACAAACAGATGCCCAAAGGCCGAGCTGAACTGCGACTGTTGAAGGGCCGTTGGGCGCACCGTCCCGTCCATCCCGCTGAACCTGAGCCGCTCGCACAAGTGGAAGAGAAATTCTCGCTCAGGATCCATCAGGAACTCGGCGTAAGCGGCAAATGAGTCCAACCCGCTCGTCGGCACTTCCCATCCATCGGCCACCGTCACCGTCTGAGGACCTTGCTTAGCCCTCTTTTGCTGGCGGACCCCAATCGGCACCGAATCCTCCGCCTCCTCACCTTCAGCGGGGTCATTTAGCCGCTGTTTCTTCTGCAGAGGGCCTTGAGTGATGCCCACGGTAGTCTGACCAACAGCTGTGAGATGGGGAATGATGGGGCATCGGCGTCATTTGAGGATCAACGGCGGTTTGCTTCGTGTTCAGACCGGCTGCTTACATGCCCTCAAGGAAGTTCTGCAGTTCCGCGCAGTCCATGGCTTTATCAAACGCGTCGCGGCTGGCCTTGTTACCAGGAATGGGATCTGAACAAATAAGCAAACAAATCAAGTTAGTGTAGGACAGGTTAGCGAAGAACACAGGTTGGCGGGAGACACTTACCAGGGGCACGAGTCAATTTCAAATCGACCAACAGCTCCCAACCGGCGAGCAAACGAAGGTCAAGAAGATTGCGGTTCTTCCAGCAGCCCGTAATCCGAGCTATGCGACACCGTTCCTCTCGCGTCAACGTGAACCGCAATCCCGCTGCAAAAAGAAGAAAACCTGCGATTTCAAAAAAAATATATATATATATATATATATATGTAGAACCGCAGAAATTTCTCAGCGGAGACCAGCAACAACCTTTGATAGGTTGGAACTCCGACTTAATCCTAAACGTCGGCGCTTGCTCGTTCACCCCCTCGTCGAACTCCCAGCCCTCAGTCGCAACACAGAAGGACGACCACCAGGGGGACATATAATCCTTCAAATTCTCAATCAACTTCGGCGCCCCCTGACGGCGAGTAAGATTCACTTGTCCGCTACAACTGTGACGCCTCACGTAGACAAGTTTATAGAAATGAAACACCTCCGTCACGGTCGGGCTTTCGCATCCAGACAACCGCCAGAGCGAGTTCACTGTCATCAACAGCCTCCACATGTTGGAGCAAATTTGCTCGAAGGCGAGATCAAACTCGCATAGCAAAATCTGAAGGTTGGGTAGTAGCGGAAAGGTTACACCCTGGCGGAACACGGCCTCGTGCACAGCAGCATAACCGGCCAGCAGAAATGACGCCTTCTCGTCTTTCTTCTTTCTTCAGTGAACGCAGCTTCACCACGCCAGGGAGGCGGAAAACCTGCTTCAGTTTTATGATTGCGGACGGAGGCATCGGTTCCCCCGCCTCGTCAACTGGAGTACCGTCGCAGAGAACCCAAGCCGACTCTATATCCTCTCCGACGACGTCATCCCCGTGCGCGGACCCACTCGCAGCACTGTGGCTAGCCAGCCTATCCTCACGTTGCTCGCATGCGACGTTTTCTCTCTCGTCGTCGACGTCTCTGGGCGTCCAGCGCGAGCCATGGCCACTTCCCATGGAATAGTTTGAAGCAGTTCGATGTCTAGCGGTTCCGGCAATGAGGTTCCTTCAGGGGCAGACGGACGCAACGTGTCAATAAAAATCCTATCGGAACCGCTGAGCGACACGTCAGACCCGGAATCCTTACTGCTCGAGATGTCTATAACGCTAGCCATCGTAAACACCCTAAAACCCAAGTCAGTCAGTTCCAAAACGATCTAAACTATCCCTATGTCAGATTTTAGCCAAGAACACCAAGAACAACCATACCTAGAAAACCCAGAAACACCAAAACAAGAAAACAGTGTATACACACGAAACCCAGATTCGACCATCTAGCAAACCCATAACCATCAACTCTCTACCAAAAACGCCTAATCAAACCTGCAAGCACTTCAAGACCCTCAGAATACCCTATCACAGTGGCGAGAACACACTAGAAACCCAGAAATATCAAGGGGCACACAAACACAGAAAAAAAGTATATAGAGGCCAAATCACCAACCTGAAAAACATGAAGTATGAACGCTGGCAGATGCTCGTTCTTGCCTCTGAGATAGTCTCTCTCCTCCAAAGACCACAGCCTCACTCTTCGCTTGCAGAAGTTGACTTCTTCAAAGTTCTCAGAGTAGAGCTCAAAGACAACGGCTTGGGTTTTGAAGTGTAGAAAGTGTCAAAACCCCCTGGGGTTTCCGTCTCTTTTATGTCAACATCAGGTAAATCTGGGCCGTCTGCTGAAAAACCACATCACACAGTAGCCGTACATGTGCCCCAAGATCGCACCCACTATCCGATTAACCGAGGCGTCGCCTCGGTTACAAAAAAGATATATACTCGCATTAATGGCGAAGAGACGGGCGTGCTGCGCAGGCATACACCTACACGCCAACCCAATGCATGACAGCCACTTGTCAGGGGCTGTCAGACGAAACGTCTATCCAAAGTAACCGTCAAAAGCAGGCATTCCAATCGACAAAGTGACAGTCTCCGCTAAGCGCAACACCGCTAGCGGAACTTCTCAACCTTCATCTTGGAAGAGAGACGGTCTCCGCTCGGCGCAACACCACTAGCGGAACTTCTCTCTTTCATCTTGCAAGCGAGGTAGTCTCCTCTCAGTGCAACACCGTTAGCAGAACTTCTCAACTTTCATCTTACAAGCGAGATAGTCTCCGCTAATCGAAACACCACTAGCGGAACTTCTCAACTCTCATCTTGTAAGCGAGACAGTGTCCGCTAAATGCAAAACCGCTACCGGAACTTCTTAACTCTCATCTTGCAAGCAAGACAGTCTCCGCTAAGCGCAACACCGCTACCGGAACTTCTCAACTTTCATCTTGCAAGCGAGACAGTCTCCGCTAAGCGTAACACTGCTAGTGGAACCTCTCAACTCTCATCTTGCAAGCGACACTATCTCCGCTAAGCGCAACACCGCTAGCGAAACTTCTCCCCATCTTGCAAGGAGTCCCGACAGCAGCAGCTCCCGAGGCAACGCCTCCTAATGACTATGACTGCTAAGCGGCATGGCAGTCAAGCATTTCTCCTCCGGGAAAGAGTAAAGGGACTGGTTAACGCAGCCCACGGCAGCCATTGATCTGGCAATTAACTCCCGACGCTTGGGTATCAAAGATTAGGCTCGTTACCTAACACCCACTGCTCAACGCAGCTCCCCTCATCAAACAAATATCCGTCCATACGGAGGCCTATCTTAGCCGGGGAGTGGGGGACTCCCTGGGGGGCCTAGTAGGGGCCCACCCGAAAGGGTATAAAGCGTTTGCTCAGAAAAAATCCATGGTTGACAACGCACTGACGCTAATTATGCTTTTTGCAAGACTAGCAGAAGTAACGCTTCAAACCGCTAGGCAACTCCCCAACCAAGATCGCCCTCCTTGATTGGGTACTTGGGGGAATTGTACTTACATGAGCATTTGCCAAGCATAATTAGCTATAATGAGCCACGCTCATACCACCGCCAGCAGTGCCAACGACCATCGAGGGTATAACCCACGGAAACACAGCCAAACAGGCTATCACCCGAGCCCCGGCTCGTCCCGAGATCACTGCTGACGTGCCACCCCGCGCCGTACCAATAGCATCTCGTTGAAGCATCAGAAGCTGGGAACTGAAGCATATCAGTCCCACATCGAAAATAAGGAAGAGATCAATCTCTTCCCTACCTATAAAAGGTACACTCCTCTCTCCTCATTAATTACGCATTTACAACTTACTTACTGTTATTCTGTCAACATAAATACATTGACTAACTTAGGCATCGGAGAAGAGAAGACCGCCAACCGCGGTCTCCCTTTGATGCCCTTTGTATTTCATTTGACAGATAGCGGGATCAGCAAAGAATATCACAAGTAGCGGTTCACCCCTCGAACCAGCGTTAACCAAGGTTCAGCTACCGCTGAATCTTAGACATTAACATCCGACACAACGAGTGGAATGAAAAGGTAAACAATTAATGTACCAAAATAATTTTTACCTTGACTTTAAAATATGATGTTTCTCTTCAACTACACACATGAAAGTGGGGAATTCAATCAAAAGATGTTCAGCTAATTGTGGGGCAGCAAAGCACAGAGACCCATTTCAAAATTGAGCTCAAGTAATATGCAATAAACTATGAATTCAAAATACCCACTTCAGAATCATCAATATCAATCCCAAAAACAAACACCTTGGAAGAAACTCGAAGAAATTATTTGAGAGAGAGAGAGAGAGAGAGAGAAGTTGGTACATTTAGAGTAGAGAACTATATGAGCATACTGGAATCAGAGACAGCCTATCTTCCATAAGCACTTAAGAACAGTAGAAGAAGACTATGCAAGGAAGAAAAGCTATAGATCGAAGTCAGTGATGCGCGATGGGTGATTGAGCATCAGAGCACATCTATAAAACTCGGTTTCCTTTTTCTTTCTTTTTTCTGCTCAAGGTGAAGATACCTAGATTTGAGAAATGAACAGGGTGAATTCTAAAGTGAATTTGGCGAGATTCCATGGTGGGAAGCTGAAACTTGGAGAGGGAAAATTTGGAGAACCCGGGAAAGTGAAATTTTAGGGTTTTCTTTTTCAATTTTGCTGCAAAGTGTTGTGGTTTGGCCCATTTGGGAGACTTATATTTATACCTCGATATTATTGTTCTCTATGTTTGGGTTCAAGCGAATCGAACCTGTGACCTTATATCAAACTTAGAGGCGCCTTTGTCTTAATTGCGTCCTTGTTTAACTGTGTAGGTGTCCATGGTTTCTCTCCATGTTTTGGAAAAAACTAAAACGTCCTAATAATAATACAAGGACGCATTTTTAAAAGGATGTCCTTGTATCCAAAACCCATGTGTCCCAAATTTAGTTTTCTATAGTAGTGATCTAGTTCTTTCTGAGCTGCACTCAATGATCTGTCGAAGTTAACTGACTTGCACATGCAGATTTCCTGATTTGGTTTTTTGTGCGTTTTTTCTCCATGTGCTCTCAAGTTTCCTAGCCCCATCAGGACTCCTTATGTCTTCAGAACTCCTAGTCAAACAAGGACTCTTCACATGAAATATTCTTGAACCTTCTGGAATCTTCTTTTGCTTTCCTAATTCAACTGGGACTCTTTGTGTCATTAGGATTCTTTTTCCTGGCAGGATTAGGTTCTCTGCATTTTTTGCCATTTTTCTTCATTTCTCCGAACATGTTTCCTAGTTGACCCAGGATTCCTACTTTGACTGGGTTTCCTAGTCAGACCAGGATTTCTTGTGCCTTGCCTTTGTCACTTCTAACGTCTCACATCCTTCTCATGTGTCTTTAAGCTCATTTCCTTGTCATTTTCTCCGATGTACCTAGAAAATATAAACTAAATTAAAAATGATTAAGTAAAGGAAATAACTAAGCAAAATATGGGGAATTAAATATTAAAACGTTGCATTAAAATGCTCCTATCATCACTAGTCAAATGTAATACACAGATGACAAGCGGAAGACCGTTTACACGATCTTTGCTGCTCTAATGCCTAAGTCAGTCAATGTATTAATGTTGACAGAGTGTCAGTTATGTAAGAAGTAAATGCTCAAGTATTAATGAGGAGAGAGAGCGACTTTTTATAAGCGAGTTGAGGTGAAACCTCTACCTTTTATTCAATGTGGGACTGATATGCATCATCCCTTAGCCTTTAGGCCTCCCTGAAAGGCTATGTATGTGCGGCGCATAGGAGCACGTAAAGGAAGTGCTCAACCTGAGGCTTGGTTCAGGTGAAAGTTTGTCTTCTGGTGTTTCCAGAGGTCACACCATCTTTTTGACTTATAGAGGCAGGTCCAAGTCTGTATTGATTATGCCCAATAGTATCGTGCATGCACAATGGTAGTCGGACATTGGTATTGGGAGAGTATGACAGTTTGTTGGTGAAGAAGGGTTGTTTTTTCATTAAGGTGAAGGCTACGGCAAGTTCCTGGTCAAGATGGCGGCGAAACAGGTAGCTGCAGTGGTGGGGGAGACGACGGTGGTCTCTTTTGGGTTGAAGGGCAGTACGAGGCAAATACAAAGTGGGGCACTGGGTCGTAGTGGAAAACTAAAGGTAGTTAGGATTTGGAGCCCTAGCCTGGGTGAAGCAGCTGTTGTAGCTGGGGCTTTACCGCAACAACAATGGTCTAACTTTTTAAGGCATCTGACCTCCAAGCTATTCTGGGTTGGGACGCGGTCAAGCCAACGGTGGTGGATGCACCTTTAGTGGTGGCAGAGGAGCCTGTCTCGGTGGTTAAGGTTTATGGGGTTCGAAGAGAGGCTCAAACAACTCTAAGTCGGGCTAAAAAAAAGGCCAAGTTATCTAATGTGGAGAATATTGTGCCTCTAGATGTTGAGGAAGGTTTTGATCTTCCTAACACTAGTGGAGTGGTGTATGTGTCTCCCAAGAATAAAAGATGTCCGAATGGTAGCAGAATTCTTTTGAAGGCTATTTTTGGCACCCCAAAGCCAAAGAAGAAAAGATTTCTTTCAAAGAGGCAAATATGATTGTCACAGCCCTGATTTTTAACATAAATAAAAATCAATATACAATCTCATAATTGTACATGCGTGATCGTTCAGCTATCAATACAAAATACCTGGAAATCTTTTTCCCTTTAAACCAAGTATATACTAATGCCCTGAACCCACTATGTCAATATACACTCGCTCCACAGAGTTATATATTACACAAGCTTACGAATTAAATTCTCACAACAAAATAATAAGTAAATGCTCCTCAGAGCTTACTACAAGCGGAAGTCTTAATAAAGGTAAAGTCACAAAATTGGCTTCCTACCATAAAGCTGCTAGCACGCTACCTCAGCTTCAGCCACGATTATTCATACCTGCAGGATTAACACCTACACAGTTGAATAGTGCACCGGGTTGCCACACAACAAACCCGGTAAGCTTTTTCAACCTCGTATGAGTAACTCAAAACACACACGCACAACTCACCCAACGAGGAAACCCATCAACTCGTGAAAGAGGAACACACACCCTGTTTTCCCAAAACAACACATTCTTTTCCCAAAACAACACATTCTTTTCCCAAAAGAAAACAACACAAGCCACCCTGTGACAAAATCATATAAATTGAAACTCTGACAATTTAAATATGATACAAAAGTCCTCCCTGAACATTTAAAAGAAAGAATCCCCGAAACTCCTTTTTAAAACACATTCTCAAATCACCACAAGTCACCCCGTGACAAAATCATAATAATTGAAACTCTGACAATTAAATATAATACACAAGTCCTCCCCGGACATTTAAAAGAAAGAATCCCCGAAACTCCCTTTTAAAACACGTACTCTTGAGCATCAGATAGCTCCCCGCTACCCCCCATGATGTACAATAGCAACAGACAAGAGCTCTAACTGATCGTATCCACAAACCCGGCCAAAGGCGTGAAGTCCCGATATATTTGCCTGAGGTCACTCCCAGCAACCCCGAATCCTCAGACCTCCCCGGACATTAGATCAAAACATTTCAAAGCGGTCACTTAGGACCAAAAGTTACTCAACTCTCAAAAGGAGATGTCACCCCGTGACCTCCGAATCATCCGACCTCCCTGGTCGTCAGATTCAAAACATTAAGCAAGTCGCACTAGACCCAAAATGTTAAATCAAATCAAAAGGAGAAATCACCACTTGTGACTCTCAGATCTTCTGACCCCCGGTCGTTAGATCAAAACGTTAAATCAAATCAAAAGGAGAAATCACCACTTGTGACTCTCAGATCTTCAGACCCCCGGTCGTTAGATCAAAACATTAAACAACTCACACCAAATCTTGACACTTTTCAAACAATAGAAATTCCCAATTCCTAAAACAATGTTTCCCGAAAAGTCAAGCCTCAAACAATAGAATGAAACCCATCAATCCCTATTGCTTAAATAACTCATCAACCCATAAGAATATACATATTTCACGTAAATATATATATACGTGGTCATTCACTCAGGAATGCCACTAATACCAACTATAGTTTGCAGTTAACTAAATAACTCTCAAAACAATAAAGGTAACTTCGTTCGTAAATGAACAATGTGAGATTACTCACCTCAGAATCCCACTGCATCTTCTATACAGAACCGAACTAACACTCACACCAACAACTTGTCCAAATCACCTTTAGAAGCACCTAATCACCAATGATCTCAAATCAGAATACGAATCACCAAGTGATTAAAATTCGAATCCCCAAATCGAACAACAACCCTGAAAGTAACGCCCATCGAGGCAAACCCTCATCCGAGACCACCCAATTTCTCCTGAATGCTTTTACGATCGATGTGACAGAACCACAAGTTGATCGGATAGTCGGATCCTCACGGATCAAATAATCAAACTATTGAAATCACAAAAACCCTAACATGCTCATACAATCTCCAAAAATTACGTATTATATATCGAAATGCTTGTATCGATGAGTAGATCGAACTCAGGAACATAAACTATCCCTGAGGTGGCCGGAAACAACAAGAAAATACCACCACAGTGGCGGCGCTGCCGCCGGCCCAAAATCAGAATTTGGAAAAACTTCCAACACCAAAGTTCATCTCAACTCCAGTTACAACTTTCATAACTACAACAAAGTCCAATTATAAACGAATCGATCGAATTTTACCTTAGAACAAATCGGGCCGATTGAAACCGTAGAATTTCAATTCCAAAATTCAACCTCCACACTTTGAATCGATGCAAGCCACTTGGGGAGAAGCATCTACGTCCACTAGGCTCCAAAAGCCCTCAAGAATCAACGGCAAAGGTGGCCAGAATCTCCAGTTCTGACGAAGGCGATTTCGTCCCCGACGCGGCTTCTTCTCGGCCTTGCAGCGTTCACCACAGCTCGAATCGTGAAGAATCATGATCACTTCCACAGACATGTAGAGGAGGTTGAGGCGAAGAAAGCCCACTTGGAATCGCGTCCGATGGTGGCCGGAGGAGGAAGAATGAAGCCGGCGAAATAGAAAGCTGCGCGCGGGCTCGGGAGAGAAGGGAGAGGAAAGGTTTCCAAAAAGGGAAAATCTGACTTTTCTGATATTTTTCAGGAAAAATCCCTTATATACCAAAATGGAAACTTTTTTTCGACGGCCATAACTTCCTCATACGAACTCCGATTTCCGCATTCCACATATCCACATATCCAACACGCTCTATGACTTTCGTGAATGACGTTTTCAGAGATACCCAACGAATAAAAAGTCAACCCTTGCGCCCCCCCTAAAATGACGCTTTCTAAATAATTATTCGCCCGAAACACTTCCGCTCCATCCACGAGCCACGAAATCGTCCAATAACCACTAATTAAATTCCGGAAAATCTTCGGAAAATAAATACGAATTTCCGGGGCATCACAATGATGGTTAATGAGGGGGAGGTGGAACCGAGCTTGAATGAGGAGGTGCAAGAGACAAAAACTCCTAGGGTGGAGGAAGATATGGGTGGTGCTACTCTCTACCTTGAGATGGCCTCTAGCTCGACCAAGGGTTGAGGAATATCATCACGATCCCCTACCGTATCTATGCTATTTTATTTCTTCATAGGTAATGTAGGTTGTATTGATGGATACGCTTTAGTTGTTAGCTTTAAAAGGTCGAATTGCTCAGATAATGACTCTATTTGATAGCTCTTACGAGTGGGTCATTATGTGTAGTTTATCTAACCTTCAATTTAGTTGATTATTCCTCTTAAAAAAAATTTAACAATCATAATAATTAGCCTCATTGACCAAATAACGGTTAATTAATATTAATATAGTCATCAAAATCCGTAATTGAAATAATAAAACCAAAAATATCCCTCAATAATTATGATATTAATATAGTCATCAAAATTCGTAAGTGGGAGGTTGTGAGTTCGACTCACGAAAGACTAGTTGTAGCATGTACCTACATGTACGTTGCAAAGCATAATTAGCTATAATCAGACACCCTCATCGTACCGCCAGAGGTACCAACTATCGTCAAAGGAGTAACCCACAGATAGGCAGCCAGGCGGGCCACGGCCTGAGCACAAACGTTCCCCAGGATCACCGCTGACGCGCCGCCACGCACTCTGCCAAGACGGCATCAGAAGCTACTGAAACTGGGAACTGAAGCATATCAGTCCCACATCGAAAACAAAGAGAAGATCAGACCTCTCCTCACCTATAAAAAGGTCCTCTCTTCTCTCTTCATTATTACGCATTAACTCTCATTTATTACTATGCCGCCTATATATCAACTGACTTAGGCATCGGAGAAGTGAAGACCGCCCAACGCGGTCTCCCTCTGACGCCCTGTCTTTCACTTGGCAGCTAGCAGGAATTACCAAGTATACAGAGTAGCGATCCGCCCGCCGGACCCGCGTTAAACGGAGGTTTGGCTACCGCCAGACTTTGAGCATTAACATTGAGAGTAGCGGTCCGCCCGCCGGACCCGCGTTAAACGGAGGTTTGGCTACCGCCAGACTTTGAGCATTAACATAGCATTTGAGTTATTTACCTGATCAAAAAAAAAAAATATCCCTCAATAATTATGATATAAAAAATTAGTGTTTTTTATTTTATTACAACTTTTTTTAATATAAATAGTTATTCATATATATCCACAATGGTAGATGGTTGAATTTATAAATATAAGAATGAACACCAAAAGATGGTTATTTTGGTATAGAAGAAGTAGAATATGCTTCAACATATCATTATAAGAAGTGCAATTAATTACAAAAAAGTTAGTGCAGTCTAATGTTATTATTATTTTTTTTTTTAATAAAGTCAAATCGACTTGTCCTTGATACTCAAGTCAGAATGGTCATTACAGACCCTTTTACTGTCATCTATATACAGACAAAAAGTTATGGTGTTACTACAGTGGTACACAGAGATAGATCCACTCATTATACATTTGTCACTCACTTAAGAAAAGCAAGGAGCTTGTAAACTGTGATATCACTACGTCATAATAAATAGGCACAGTACAAACATAAAAAGTGCATAGCTCCCAAAAAATTAGGAAATTATTAAAAAGAAACAACTAACTAATTGGAAGCCTAAGAAGCCTAAAATGCCCAAAAGCAGCAGCCCAAAGCCCAAGGGACGAGACAAAGCCTAAGGCCCAACATGATTTGCCCAGCCCAGCTCCAACCTTTACTTCTGTTAACAAAAGCGTCGCAGGCACACTGCGACCTTCATCACCATGACCACCGTGAGCACACCCACCACCACCATGACTCAAGGAACACCACCGTGATGCTATCACACAAAAGACAACAAACCTATGCACCAATCACAAATCCCACTGGATTTGGAGCCCTTGCGCAATTTATCGGCGTCAACATCACTGCTGTCCTTGATATGATGTCCATAACCCCCTTGCCACAGACATGCTTTAAACCAGACACCGAAGCTAATCACCCACTGCCAACCCCCAAGCAAGCCAATCCCAAGAACCAAAGGGTAATAGAATAAGCAAATCCCGTCTGGCAGCAACCTACAGTTGGTGAGGCAAATCTAGGGTTGACGACGGCTGTCGCCGAACGTGAGAAAATAGCACGGATGTTTTTCTCCTTGGCTTCATTCTCTACGAGGCTAGGGTTTTTAATGCTTACTTGGCGAGATTCTTAGTGCAATCTAATGTTTGGTTCTTGATTATACCAAAAAGAGAAACTAAAACTTTGATAAGGGAAAAAGTTTCTACTTATTATTGAATCCACAAATCTAATAACAATTTGATTCAAAATTGTACCTACATGTACATTTGCAAAGCATAATTAGCTATAATGAGCCACGCTCATTGTACCGCCAGAGGTTCCAACTACCGCCAAAGGAGTGACCCACGGATAGGCAACCAGGCGGGCTACGGCCTGAGCACAAGATTACCCCGGGATCACCGCTGACGCGCCGCCACGCGCTGCGCCAAGACGGCATCAGAAGCTACTGAAACTGGGAACTGAAGCACTTCAGTCCCACATCGAAAACAAGGAGAAGATCGGACCTCTCCTCACCTATAAAGGTCCTCTTCTCTCTCTTCATTAATCACGCATTCACTACTCATTTATTATTATGCTGCCTATATGTGTCAACTGACTTAGGCATCGGAGAAGTGAAGACCGCCCAACGCGGTCTCCCTCTGACGCCCTGTCTTTCATTTGGTAGCCAGCGAAGATCATCAAGTATACAGAGTAGCGGTCCGCCCACCGGACCTGCGTTAAACGGAGGTTTGGCTACCGCCAGACTTTGAGCATTAACAAAAACAAAACTCAATTTTTCAGATTTAGTCCAATTCCCATGTCTCATGTTTTGCTTGGAATGAAAGATGATGCTTGTTTACCGGTAGTGTAATATAAAGTGATTCTTTGGGTTGCTCAAACATAACATTTTTCAAATATATATATATATTAAACATAGTTCCATTAAGATTATTGCACGTAAGTACTTTCATTATAGATAGTAAGTTGCTAAAATATTTGACATTTCGTATTTGGTAAACACTTTTGGGATCTCAATTTATCCAATTTCTTCTAGCAAACTAACCATTCAATACTGGTTGCTGAAAAAGTCATTTGTAGAGTAGGTGTCTTTTTGCCAAGACCAAAATATTCACTATTTTTGACAGTCTAATGATTAAAAGCGAAAAAAAATTGTTTCATTAGAAATACGGTTTTCTACTATCTACACATTTAAAAACTAACATTAGCTTTACATGAAACTACCAACTAAATTTGCCTAAAAGAGACAAACATTGCTTTACACGGTCAATGAGAATTAATCCACCACTCAAGTCCCTTGGTTTCCGTATCAATTTGTTTCAACAATCCAATGATCTTCTTATAACTGAGTTCCTCTATAAAAGCTCCCTCCTCAATTTATCCAATTTATTCTAGCAAACTAACCATTCAATACTGGTTGCTGAAAAAGTCATTTGTAGAGTAAGTGCCTTTTTTCCAAGAACAAAATATTCACTATTTTTGACAGTCTAATGATTAAAAGCGAAAAAAAATTGTTTCATTAGAAATAAGGTTTTCTGCTATCTACACATTTAAAAACTAACTTTACTAACATTAGCTTTACATGCAACTACCAACTAAATTTGCTCAAAAGAGACAAACATTGCTTTACACGGTCAATGAGAATATCTCCACCACTCAAGTCCCTTGGTTTTCGTATCAATTTGTTTCAACAATCCAATGATCTTCTTATAACTGAGTTCCTCTATAAAAGCTCCCTCCTGATACTTTCTTTAGCCATCATTTACACTTTGCCTCTTAGAGTCTCAAACCCCCTAAATAATACTCTCTTAGAGTTCTATCTCTCTTCCCCTAATGGCAATGGCACGATCTGTTGTGGTGTTCCTAATGGCTGCACTCTTGGTAGCCTCCTCGAATGCACAATCTCCATCATCTTCACCAGCTGCATCCCCGAATGCGGCTGCTAAAACACCTAATGCGGCTGCTACCGCACCTCCACCATCAACATCTCCTGCGCCTACTGTTTCACCTGCTTCTTCATCGAAGACAGCTCCTGCGGCTACTCCTTCTCAAGTGAAGACTACACCAGAGGCTGCTCCAACTGCTTCCAAGACTTCACCACAAGCTGCCCCTACTTCTTCCAAGACTTCACCACAAGCTGCTCCAACAACTTCCCCAAGTTCGTCAGATGCTACTCCTTCTACCGCACCTGTTGCTAGCTCTCCACCATCTCCTCCATCCCCTACCTCTGAATCTCAGGCAATTCCTCCCACTACAGACTCTGTACCAACTGATGGGGCAGGTGGGGCACCTTCCCCATCCAACAATGGTATTGTTTTGAACAAGATCAACGTAGCCGGCTCTGTTGCCCTTGGAGTTGTTGCAGCTGTCTTGGTTATGTAAATGAGAGAATGAGAGTTATGCATATAGTGGGGGTTTGTTGATTTTTCAAGGATCAAAATATTGTATAAATTCAATTTATTTATTTATCTTGAAATATAAAGAGGCATTTTTTATCTACTAATCTATTTCAATACATTTTTAGGGTGTGTTTGGGTGAGGGAAAAAAATGATGGAATTTAATTCAAAGTGTGAATTTTATAATTTCAATAAGTTAATTCTCTTCTTTGGCATTCTCAGCTTGGAAATTTTATATTACTCTGTGGAAAAAATGAAGAAATTCATTGCTTGAAAGCCTCACTTCAATTTCCACCAAGGGTGAATTTTTTAAACAGTACTTGAACTAAAGGTCACTGTGAATTAACGTTCCTCACTTTACACTAATTACATTTTGGTACCTGGACTATAAATCCCGACCCACTTTTGGTACACGCCGTCAATAACTCCGTTAGTTGGCATGCCACCTCACATATTTTGAAGGGTAAAATGACATAAAGTTAACGGAGTTATTAACGGCATGTACCAAAAGTGGGTCGGGATTTATAGTCCAGGTACCAAAGTGTAATTAGTATAAAGTGAGGAACGTTAATTCACAGTGACCTTTAGTTTAGGTACTGTTCGAAAAATTCTCCCTTTCCACCAAAATAGGTGTCATTTTGAATTATTTTGCAGTATTCAATTTATAATTCTTTATTTACTTCCAAAACAAGGCTACTTTGACATATTGTTATACATAAAGCAGAGCTTAACGCTCTTGACCAACCACGATAGTGGTGCGTACGGGCGACCTAAGATGACATGGCTTATCGGACTTTAGCCTGAAATTGCAAAGGGATTGCAGGAAGCAATAGGTGTAGAGAGTTGATTAACCTGATTTGGCTAGAGAAGCTGCGAATTCTGTTTCCGTCTGAAATGATGTGTTATGCGAAGCAGATGGAGACACTGAGAATCAAAGTAGGCTTTAATAATATTATTGGAAAACCAAAGGGTGAATACTCGAGATGAATCGCGCTAACGTGGATGAATAACGTCCCGATGCATGTCCACAATTATTCAAGTAGGCAAGTTGATGTATGGATTGATGACAAAGGTTCTGCAGATGAGTGGTGACTGACTGGCCTCTTTGGGTACGCACAGACAGGTGACCGGCCTGAGACACGGGTGCTGATGCGCACACATACTTACAGTCCAGATATCGCTACCCTGGTTAGTGTATGGGGATTTCAATGATGTCCTTAAAAGATGAGAAAAATATGGTGGAGTGTAGAGACGTTTAGTGCAGATGCAAGCCGTTCGAGAATGTATGCTAGATTGCTCTTTACTTGATATGTGATAGGTTTGAATTGTAAAGTCTAGATCTGAGCGAAACCTTCTGGCAGTTGTTCTTTAGATTCTGCTCTTAATGGGAGTGCCAATTGTTGTAGTTTTATTACATTTGAGCTGTAGACTCGATCACCAGCCTGCACATTAAGAAAGACAATCGAAAATCTTTGTGAGTGAGGACCTATATGGCGAAAAGTGTTTGTGTATAAAGTATAGAGTGACTTGTGTAACTTAGAAATTGCTTATTAGAGTGGCGAAAAATGATGGATATATATATATATATATATATATATATATATATATATATATATATATATATATATTAAATGTGTTCTGAAAAACCCTAGGAGGCGTGTCACCCTAATGGGCTTGCCTTGTGGTCCAAGAGAGTTTCCAGGAATCCTTTGGAGTTTTTTCGTAATAGGAGTCTAACTGATGTAGTCCTCCTACATGGTTGAGCAAACTTAGCGAATAAGTCACCACATGCTTGGACCCGTTTATAGCCATTCATCCGGATTGGATGGACCCGATGGGAATGGCATGTTCCCCATGGGCTTTCGCGACTCAGCGCTGAGCTTAGGTCATTCCTCAGTTGCTGAGGTGTTCGTTTATTGTACTTGCACTATGCCATAAAAGCAATCAGACGACAGAGGAGATCTGTCGTCTGATGAAAAAAATTCTGTTGTCTAGTACGGTGCCGTCTCTTGGGGGTATCAGACGACAGATTTCCTCCGTCGTCTTATTTTTCAGACGACAGAAAGTTTTTAGGTCATCTGTTGTCTGATGAAATCAAGACATGAGTTAGCTGTGTATTAGTGAATTCAAACAACAGATAAATGTAATGTGATCTGAAAACAAATAACAGTTGTTTGTAATTTCTATGACAGAAAAATGGTCATTTCTGTGGTTTGAATGCACCAAAGTAGAAGATATGAAATCCTATCTGTTGTCTGAATGGAGTTATAATTACAGTTTAGTGTTGTTTCATTCAAATTCCAATAACAGTTAACTGTCGTTAGCATTCAGTTCAGAATACATTTATCTATCGTTTTTAGTAGCCTACAATAACATTTATCTGTTGTTTTAGTGTACAAGTAACAACATATTTTTTCTTGTTCCCGTTGTTCTTAGATATGTCCAACAACATATTTGGATTTTATTTTGTTGTTGTTTTTTATTTCAGATGACAAATTTCTGTTGTTTGAGTGCACAAGTAACAACATATTTTTTCTTGTTTTTGTTGTTCTTGGATATGTCCAACAACATATTTGCATTTCATTTTGTCGTTGCTTTTTATTTCAGATGACAATTTTCTGTTGTTTGAGTGCACAAGTAACAACATATTTGGATTTAATTTTGTTGTTGCTTTCTAATTCAGATGACATTTGTATTCTTGTTGCGCCACAATTATGTAAATCTGGAAACTACCCAATGCATTCATCAAATATGGAATCCATTCACAAAAATTGCAATATTTGATTAATCTTTTACTGCAGCTATACATACATCCATAATGAAGCTAAACTTAGTAAACATCAGTTCAATAACCCATAGCAGTTGGCATGATCAACAAATGGAAATAAAAAAGACTGATATTTCATACTATTATTGATCATATTTGGTGAAAGCAGATTTAGGTGGTGCATCAATCTCTTCAACAGCTGGTTTCAACACTTTTTTTTCACCTCTTTTCATTTGCACTGCCTTCATCCTTAGTGCTATTGCTTTAGCTTTATCTGTGTTGTTAGACTGGGGAGCCATGACCTGAAAGAAACAGATCAATAGTCAGCAATATGTATAAATAAATGGTTGAAAACACACAATCAGAGATGCTCACATTATAACTAGGTAGATATGCAGCAGGGTATATCCAACATCGGAGGTCGAAAGTGGGGATGGTTCAAATTGACACATTTCTATCTTCAAGGCCACCGAGCACACCCCGTACAAGCTGATTATGATCAGGTTTTGGATCTTTCACCTTATGGAACTCTATCCCTCCTTAACTTTTTCCCGGGCCTAACCGAATAAAATGATTTAAAACCAAATCTGGTCTTTCCATGAAACCTTTTGTTTCTCAACATGAAACTAAACATTCAAGGATTTTCAATAAAAACTTAGAATCCACTTTCTGTAGAAAAAATAATAATAAGATTTAGTCCAGGAAAAACTTCTTTAAGCAAAAGCCCTTTTATGTTGATAAAAACAAATCAAGAGCTGCATAAACTAAACTATCTGCGCTGACCAACACTCTAAAATAAAACATTTTTGCACAATCTGTAGACCTTTAGTCATTAATGGGATGAACAAACCTTAACAAAATATCAATATGCAGATGATCAAATAAGGTTGGTGGCAGAGTAATGTAACTCAGTTTTTCATTGAGAAACTGAACCTGCCATTAAAAAGAAGCATACAACTATTCTTTTGATAGAAATCAGACCTTAATAAATAACTTAATGTGGCTTCAGATGCACCCCTAAGGAATTTCAGAATTGAATTCGAATAGAATAGCTTCGTAAGAAAACTAAAACAGAAAGTAAAACTACTAGGAGCAAGGAATCTGTCATAGTCTGTATATTTTCCTTAAGAAAACCAAAACAGTAAGCACATGAATAACACAATGCACTAACATTATTCCTATGTTACAATATGACAATGCACTATGGCACATCT
Organism: Rosa rugosa; assembly: GCF_958449725.1. NCBI lineage: Eukaryota > Viridiplantae > Streptophyta > Magnoliopsida > Rosales > Rosaceae > Rosa > Rosa rugosa. The sequence goes on from NC_084822.1 coordinate 24,745,875, forward strand.
GCATGCTTTACAATCTATAATATTAGTTAAGCAAAAGTGGCTACTCTACATTATCCATAAATTTTCTTGATAATATCATACCCTGATGTAGAAGGCTGAATACACTGAAGTTGCTGCTCCAGATGTTATGCATATCTAGCTAAATGTATATAGCTGTTTATTTGAAGAAATTGCTACACCAGGCATAAAACATTAGAAAGAATAATAGAGCCGTATGCGCAAAACAATTTGTATACACTTCACCTCAGTTCACAACATGAGTGAAATGAAGAACAATTAGTAGTACATCAAGACAAAATGGATGGCATCGACAAGCTATAGAAGAACTTGTGCTTTTTTACCAATTGTATGATTTGACTTGCTTTAGGGCTGAATGTTGTCCGCATCCCGTTCAATGTACAAAGTCAGAGAGCAATATAGGATACATTTCAAAAACATTTGCAGACAAGTATGCAGATATTCCATTGCATCATAATTCAAAAAGATTTGCAGAGATTTCAGGTTGCTTAATTAGAGCCATAGTTCTTACCTTGTTGTGAAAGAGGGAAAGTGGCCTAGCTTCAATAGCTAAAGACTTCTCTGATGCACAAGAAACTAGAAGAAGCACCAAAGCTAGCAAAGAGCTATTGGAATTGGAGACACCCATATCTGATATTGATCTAGGCTACTTAGGTAGTAGTGGTTGATTTAAAACTATATATATATATCAGATCATAGAAATATACACAAGATAAACAATGATTGTTTTTCTTTTATTAAATAAGAAATAGCTACATGTCTTCATCAATCTAGAAGCAGGATTGGCTTTTTCTGTTTATATTGGTTAAGTGTTACTTTTTTTGCTGGATTAAATGGAAGAAAAGGAAAAAGGGAATTATAACTGCCATGAGAAAGGAGAACTAATAAAATGGGAGCGCAATGAACATGATGAAAAGGAAGTTTAAAGCTTTATGCCTTGGCCTCATCATCTCTGTACATACATGTACATTTGCAAGCATAATTAGCTATAATGGGCCACGCTCATTGTACCGCCAAAGGTACTAATTCCAACTAAAGGAGTGACATACAGATACACCGCCAGGCGGGCTACAACCTCAGCGTCGGATCACCCCCAGGTCACCGCCGACGCGCCGCCACGCGCCGTGCCAAAATGGCATCAGTAGCTCCCAGAGCTGGGAACTGAAGCACATCAGTCCCACATCGAAAACAAGGAGGAGGTCAGCCTCCTCCTCACCTATAAAAGGTTCTCTCCTCTCTCCTCATTAATTACGCATTCAATACTTACCAACTGTTACTTTGTCAACATAAATAAATCGACTAACTTAGGCATCGGAGAGTTGAAGACCGCCCAGCGCGGTCTCCCTCTGACGCCGCTGTGTATTTTACTTGACAGGTAGCGGAAGCTTTGAGAGTACCACTAGTATCGATCCGCCCACCGGATCAGCGTTAACAAAGGTTCAGCTACTGCCGAACTTTTAGACATTAACATTGGCGCCGTCTGTGGGAATCCTTGAACAAAAGGTCATCCCACCACAATCACCATGACTAACGGTAACGGGGGAAATGCTGAAGTGCAGGCAGACCATTCTGCCATTCCCCAACCCCCTGACCCAGCGGTAGCCGTTAACCGTGCACTATTCACAACCCCGGCCAACCCCGGCGGCGAGGCAAATCCAAGCAGCAGCCGCCCGCCGGGCCATGATCTCGTCACCATGTACGAGCTAACACTGGCGGATCTTCATAAGGCAAACAGAGAACGTGAGGAGGAGCGCAAGGAAAAGGCTGAGGCCCAAAGACAGGTGGCTACGCTCATGGCACGTTTTGAGGAACTGAAGAGGACGCTGGAGGCCACCGCCCGCCCAGCACAGAGCGAGCAGTCACATAGCACCAGGCGTAGTCGACCAGGCACTGGCACATTGTTACCAGGGCCAGTCATACAGATGCAGGTACCGCTGGACCCACCTGAACTTTTGGGGATGGGACCACCGCCCATCCCCCAGCTAATGATAGAGCAGGAGGCGGAATCACTGCCACATACCAACCGCTCGGAAGCTAGGGCGAGGACTGAAGGCAATCCGCCTGCGCCAGACCCAGCGGATTATTCAGGCTGATTCAGTCGATGATGCAACCGCCCAGATATTGGAAAGGATGCACCAACTGGAGCAGAGGTTGATCCGGGCGGAGTCGGGCGCCCCAGCGCCAACTCAGAATCAACTTTTCGCCTCCAGACCTGGGCCCTTCACCGCTGCGATTCTGCAAGCTATCAGACCAGCGTCTGCAAAAACCCCAAAGATGTCGCATTACGGCGGAATGTATGATCCCTTCGTCCACATGGACACCTTCAAGAAAGTCACCAACAACAAGGGATTTGACTGATGCTGCTGAAATAGCCTCACAATTTAACCCTGCAAAAATGTAGTTGTCAGTATAGGATAAGCAGGGATCGTTCAGTCCGGGGATTGTAGGGTACACCTACACAAAAAGGTCAATTAACAAATAAAAGAATAAAATGGGGGTTTTGAGATTTGGTTCCTAATCTACTTAAAATAAAAACAAAACAAATAAAACTATATACAATGATCGACTTCCCTAACCTAGACCAATACCACTCAGAAATTCATTTCAACATGCTACAAAACTGTGCCCATCTTGAATGCATAGATAAGAGCCCAAATGAAAAGCCTCAGCGGATCAATCCATTTATCTGATTCGTTCTAATGTAGGCTTGGATCGGAAAAGTCCTTACCAAGCCTAATACTACTAATTTTTGAAAACACTCAGCGTAGTTCTCTTAAGTAGTAGTATTATCTAACCCTCGAATCAACTCACATGTGCAAATTAACCATTACACATAGAATTTAACACGTAATTTCCAGAATCGTTTAATCATTAAAGCATGATTTTTACCACTTTTTAGAACTAATTGCTACTTGTTTAACTCAGTGCCTTAACAAATAACAATTACCCTTGGCAAATTAAGCAAACACACAAGAACTCTCACCATTATTCTTGCATGCAAACTTATGAACCTAACTCTGAAAATTACCTAAACACATAAAAGGGCACAAGATTGTGACATGCATCATCAAAGAATTCTCGAAATTAACTCAATAATAAACTGAAAATCTCAAAAATATTAATAAAAATATTCTGAAAATTTCATGTCTCCAATTACACAACTCGCAAATCCAAACACACAAAACCGAAATAAAAATTGTAAGTAGAGTCATAGTTACACTTTGAAGCTTTCCTCAGCGGCTTGGCAACAAGGTGATGAACTCGTCTCTGCTATGGTGGTGGAGCGTCCTTGACTCAGCGCCTAAGAACTTCGTAGAATGATGGATGGATGGTGGTCACGGTCTTGTAAGTGATGGAAGTTTAAGGAGTGAATTGGGCAGAGTCTTGGAATAGCTTTTGGCCAGGAAGTGATAGGCCGGGAAGTGATCTTGGCTAGGAAGTGATAGGCCGGGAAGTGATAGGCCGGGAAGTGATACAAATTATGTTCTGGACGTTGCCTATTTATAGGAGAGCATTGGTTGGCTTTTGTCGATCATACCCTTCATCATTGGACGGATGGGATTGCATCATAATTCCTTTAATTTTCCAACTGAAAACGTCTCCTTTATGGCCTTAACTTCTCTCATAATGGGGTCTTTTAACAGCTGAAACGTCTTTCTCCTTTATTTATTTTCCAGTTGAAACATCTTTCTCCTTTATTCTCGAACTGAAAACGTCTTTCTCCTTTATTTCCCTTCTTCATTGCTCGGTCAAATGTCTTAAATGCTTTATTTTATGACTCCATCGTTGCTGTTTCCAAGAGTTCCACCAGCCAAGGTTTCCTACAACAAGCAGGAGAATATCAGAATTTTCTAGAGAAAATAAAGGGAATTAAAATGTAAAGACCACAAAAACAGTCGACAGTGAGGAATCCTGATCCAGCTAGGATTTTTCATGAATTTATCTTTTTCCGCTTATTTCATGCCAAACACTCTACAATACTCTTAAAATGACTCGATGACTCAAAACACGAAACTTAAGGGAGAAACAAGACTAAAAATGGGGCATATACTCAATAATATCGTCGCACTTTATGCTCCTATCATTGACGACGCCACCCTGTGCCACTTGTTCAGCGAAACATTGGACAGTGAGGCGATGAGCTGGTTTTTTGAGTGTCCGCCAGGGTCCATTGACTCATTCCATGCACTGTCACACGCCTTACTCTCTCGGTTCATCCTATTGTCCGCCGGACATCACAACACAAGTCAGCTGTTCTGCGTCAAGCAAGGGGCGGACGAATCACTGAAGGCCTTCGTCACAAGGTGGCGAGCGGCAGCGTCTCAGTGCCGTGACCTAGACAAAACAATGGCATTGGCGGCCTTCAAGCAGGGACTCCTCAAGGGGCCATTCCTCTATCATCTCAACTACAATCATCCTAATGCGGCATATGACCACGTCATGAGTGAGGCGGTCATACATGCCCAGGCGGAAATCCTCACATATGGAGAAACCCTACCGCCACCAGCAACTCCAACAAAGCCAACACAGCCATCCTCCAGTCATCAGGAAACTGCTCACAAGACCCCTTTAGCACCGCCAACTGACAAGAAGAGGGAGTGGCAGCAGGGCCACCACCAGAACAAGCGGCAGAGGGACCAGCATTACAACAAGGGCGACCGCCCAACCCATGGGGATAACCGCAACAAGCAGGCAGAGTCCTCGCAGCGGTATGCAGTGTTCACGGTCCTCACGGCCTCGTATGAAGACATCTACAATCAGTGCAAGGATCAGATCCCGCCGCCACCCCCTCCAAAGTACCCAAAAACGGGCAACCCTAGGAACACCGGCAAGTGGTGCAAATACCACGAGGACAGCGGCCACAATACCAACAGCTGCAATGCTCTCAAAACGGCCGTTGAGACCTTGTACCGTGACTGCAAGCTGGAGCAGTTCAAGGTACGCCAACCACCACCAGTGATTGCCAACGTTGAGACCTTGGGCCGCATCAACACCATTGATGGCGGCGCTCCAATCACCAGCATGTCTCACAGGGCAAGAAAGCGCTATGCACGCGCCAATCATCCAAAGGAGGTCTGCAACATCCGTTACGAGAGGTCCGCCAAGCTCCCAAAGGCAGGTTGGGAACCTATTACCTTCTCAGAGGAGGAGGAGCGCAGAGTGCATCTACCACATGACGAACCATTCTTGGTCGACGCTATTCTTGGCAAATTCTCAGTGGGGAGAATCTTGGTGGACAGTGGGTCCGCTGTCAACGTCATCTTCAGCGGATGCTACAACCACCTCAAGCGGAACAAGAAACTACTCCAGGATCACGAGCCATTGCTCAGCTTCTCCGGCGACGTCACACAACCGCGGGGGTCGGATTACATGTGACTGGTTATTGGTGCTAGCCCAAGCATGGCGGAGGTACATACGGAATTCATTATTGTTGATTGTTTCAGTTCGTACAACGCCATCATTGGACGACCAGCGCTTAACAAGCTCAAGTGCATTATCGCCGGATACATGCTTCTCATGAAGTTCCCCACACCCAACGGCACGGGCTGTGTGAGAGGAAGTCAACAGTTGGCTCGAGAGTGCTATTCAACGACTATGGCGCGGTCAGCCCGCCGCCATGAAATTCTGACAGTGGGTAATCAGGCACCAAATATCTTTGAGGATCCTAGGGATGAGGAGAAGAAGTATGTAAAGAAGGAACCGGTCAACCCGGAGACGTCGTTGAAAGTCATCTGCATCTCGGACGAGCACCCTGAGCGGACGGTCCGCATAGGCGCCCAGCTAGACCCAGAGGTAGCGGCGGAGCTCACTCAGTTCCTGCGTGATAACGCCGCCGTCTTTGCCTGGTCCTACGCTGACATGCCAGGTATCTCTCCTGAAATTATAACTCACAAGCTGACCATCAAACCCTCCTTTTATCCCATCAAGCAGAAGCGGAGGGCCTTTGATGAGGAAAAGTACCAGGCAATAGGAGAGGAGGTTGCCAAGCTCCAGGGCATTGGATTCATCCGCTTGTCATCTATCCCCAGTGGATCTCCAATTTGGTAATGGTCAAGAAACCTAGCGGCAAGTGGCGGATGTGTGTCGACTTCAAAAATCTCAACAAGGCATGCCCAAAGGATAGTTTCCCGCTACCTCGTATCGATCAGCTAGTCGATGCAACCGCCGGACATGAACTCCTCAGCATGATGGACGCTTTCTCCGGATATAACCAGATCAAGATGCACCCCGGCGACCAGGAATGCACCACCTTCACCACCGACAAAGGCCTCTACTGCTATAATGTCATGCCTTTCGGTCTGAAGAACGCCGGCGCAACTTATCAGCGGTTGATGAACGCCATGTTCGCTGAGCATCTGGAAAAAATCATCGAGGTCTACGTGGACGACATGCTAGTCAAGAGCATAAGGCCAGCGGACATGTGGCAAACCTCAAGATCATAGTAACCATTCTCCTGGCCTATGGTATGCGCCTCAACCCAGAAAAATGTTTCTTTCGAGTCACCGCCAGCAAATTTCTGGGTTACATCGTCAGCGAGCGAGGCATCGAGGCTAACCCGGACAAGGTACAGGCCATCCTTAACCTGGCGGACCCCGAGTATAAGGTGGACGTACAATGCCTCCAGGGCAAGTTAACCGCCCTTTCTCGATACATCTCCAGACTCACTGATAAGTGTGCCCCATTCTTTAAACTCCTCAAAACGACTCACAAAAAAGTCATCAACTGGAACCCAGAGTGTCAGGCGGCGTTCCAGGGCCTCAAGGAATACCTAGCGGCAGTCCCTCTCCTTTCTGTCCCTGTGCAAGGAGAAACACTGTTCATCTACCTAGCGGTCTCGGTATCGGCGGTAAGCTGCGCCATTGTCCGGCGGGAAGGCCAAGACGAGCTCCCAGTGTTCTACGCCGGCAGAGGCATGAACGGAGCAGAAACAAGGTATCCTCCCTTGGAGCAACTAGCCCTCGCACTCATCGTTGCCGCCAGACGCCTCCGCCAATACTTCCAGGTTCACACCATCCATGTGTTAACCAATCAACCGCTGAGGCAAGTGATGCAGAACCCTGAACACTCAGGGCTCCTCAGCAAGTGGGCCATTGAGCTCAGCGAGTTCGACATAGACTACAAGCCAAGAACCGCCATGAAGGGCCAGGCAGTGGTGGACTTCATCGCTGAGCTCACCGAGCGTTAGCCAGAACCCGGTACCGAGACAGAGCCCGGAACAGAAGTGGTAACCGCTGAGGAAGCAACTCCCCCGTACTCGGATTGGAACCTGCATGTGGACGGCTCCGCCAGCGCCAAGGCCAGCGGCGCCGGAGTCATCTTAACAGGACCCGGGGGACTGAACGAGGAGTAAGCGTTGAAATTCAACTTCAAAGCTTCAAACAACATGGCGGAATACGAAGCACTCATCGCCGGCCTGCTCCTCGCCATTGACTCAAGGGCTGACAGCGTCAACATCTTCAGTGACTCTCAATTAGTCGTTAACCAGGTCAACGACAGCTTCCAGGCCAAGGACCAACAGTTAGCGGCATATTTGGGGTACGTCAAAACGTTGCTCAAAAAGTTCAAATTTCACACCATCACACAAATCCCCAGGGAAAAGAACGTCAAAGCTGATTCACTGGCGAGACTGGCAACCGCCCAACCACATCAAAGTCCAGCGGACACAAGAGTGGAGTGCCTTTGTAACGTCCCGAACCCAAATTCACCCGTTTACTAGTCATTTGGACGGTAAACGACCTTTACTTTCACTTTTACTTTCGGTTTAGTACCTTAGTGGCCCTAAAAGTTGACTTTTTGTTCGGGTCAAAATTTGAGAAAAGTTTCTTCATGGAAGTTGTAGAGGACGTTAAACCGAGCGCGTGCATATGTGGTTCGTAAAAATCGGAGCTCGTATGCGATAGTTATAAGCGAAATAGTAAAGTTACTGTTTACGGTTACTGTTCATGGTAAGTTTCTATAAATAGCCAAGTTACTGTGGTAAGTTTCCATTTTTGGAAACTTACCCGGCCTTTTCTCTCTCTTCTCCCCCGACATTTTCTTCCTCTTCGGCCCGATTTCTTCTCCCTCCGGTTTCTTCCTTCTCCGGCCGACCCACGACGGAATCCGGGCACCGGCAGGTTCGCCTCCTCCTCCTTGTCACGCCTGGGGTGGTGTTTGGCGGTGGCTCGACCGGTGGAGCTCGGAATTGAGCTGTGAAGGTTACTGTAGCCGATCGGAACTTTCATCGATTTCCGGCGATTCCGGCCGTTTCCGGCCACGAAATTGGCATCGAAGGTTCGGTTTTCATCACTGATCATTTCCCCTATGGCCTTGTGTCACGATTTGTTGTGTAGAAGTCGAATTGATGAATTGAAATTTTAGGGTTCTTGAGAAATTTCTGGGCTTGTGTTCATCGGCCGAATTGGAGCTCTTTCAGGTAAAATTGGAACTTGTTGTAGTTGAATGAATGGTTGGGTGTGTTGAGTAGATGCTACTGTCCAAATTTGGTGGCCATCGGAGGTGGTGGCCGCCGGCGCGTGGGGCCCACGCGCCGCCACTGTTGGTGGCGCGTGGAGGCGTGTAGGGCAGTGTTTTAATTCCAGTTTTTAGCCCATTAAATTCTATAAATGTTGTAGAGCTTGTATGTGAAGTTTGGTGATTTTTGGAGAAACTTGGAATTAATTATGAATTTTTGAAGTTTAGGGTTTCGATTATCGAATTACGAGAATCCGACCGTCGGATATCTCTCGGTTCTGCTTTGGAACCTTTAAATTAACGAATTGGTATTAGTGGTATAATTTGGGCTGAATCCGAGGAGAATGGGAGATGTAAATTATGAGGAATTGAGTTTAGGAATTATATTAAATTGTTGAATAATTATTCACGGAATATAATCGTGTACAGGATGTCGTACCGAGCCCTGGCTCGATGAAGGAACTCGTATACGTGATCGTCGGAATAGTACTGTGAGTGGACTTTTGTTTTAAATAATGATGCATGCGTTTATTTCCTTGAATTAATGCTTTATTTAATTAACATATTACTTTTCGAGCATATGAATTGATTTTGGAATTTGATTTTGGTCTATCTCATGGATTTGCTTTCAATAATGATTTTCTGAGATGGATTATGATTTACCTCGGTTGTGAATTTCGGTTATTAATTTGTTATGCTCGGATTCGAATTTATAATTGATGTTGAATTTCGACGAATTATTTTTCCGAGGTGATTTCCGGAATTAATTATATTTCTATTCGTTGTTTTGAGATTTCTGGAATATTTTTCAAAATGAGATTTCGATGGAATTATATTTCTTGTTATTTATTGACTTTCGATTTTGGCATTGGGAATGCCTTGATGATGATTTTAGAATTTGTTTTGTTTCGGTTTACGGGGATTACGATTTATTATTATTTCTCGCTTTTGCTATTAATTTGGAGATACTTTTGGCGTGTGGGACACGTCGTTGGAAATTCTTTTACGAGAGATGGGGGAAGCCTTATGTATTTTGGATTTACTGGATTTTCGGTTATGTTACCCTGTGCCATACTGAGGGGTGATTTTATCATGCTAGCATTGATTTTCCGCCTTTGTGGCGCGGTGATGGGATCACCGTAGCCCTTCCGCCTTTGTGGCGCAGGTTACTGTCTCTGTGACAGTAATTCTGTAGCCCAGTATCCTATCGCTACACTTAGTGGCGTAAGGGTATATTACGGGAGTTATGGGAGTTCTTTAGCCTGGGAGGCTATCACCCAACCAAGCCTGCGTGGCTTATTCGTATGGCTATCATCTTCCCCTACTTATACTATTTTTGACTAGCGGGGACTAGTCTGAGTTTTCTTAACCAGCGGGGCTGGACTTATATTTTCGAGTATTGAAATTTCAATCTTTTACTTTGTTGTTTTGACTAGCGGGGCTAGTCGGTTTTCTGGAGTTCAACGTTTTTCGGATTATTTTCTTAAGTGTTCTATAAATGTGGCATGCATCCGGATTTTATATATCGAAAAATGTGGGAAAGTATGAAGTTTTATTTTGTTTTATTCATATTAAATTGTTTATTTTTGTCCACTCACGCTAACGTTTTTATGTACTTTCCCCTGGGCCCTTCGGTTTCAAATGCCCAGTTTGCAGGCGAATTAGTGGAGGTCGGGCGTACATGACATTTGAGGCATAATTGTCACCACTTCCGCATTGTAGGATCCCTTGATCATTTACTCTACTTTTTTATTTCCTTGTGAATTAGTATTGCTCTGATAACCTTTGGGATTTGTATTGTTAAGTTGAGTTTTGTGTTTTGCGAGTTGGGGAATGTTGATTTGGGGAGCAGGGTGGCTCCAGGAGCATAAGGATGGGTGATTTAGAAGTGTGAATTCTCTTTCTACAGGTTTTGGGTTGTCCATTTTAGGGGAAGTTCCGCCAAATTTTTGGTAGAATTTCTTCTAAGGTGGGCCCCGCAAGGCCACTTCGGATTTCAGGGTGAAATTCGGGGTGGGTCTTGTCAGCCTTGACAGACCAAGTATCACAAAAACCCTGGCGGAGATCTTCAGCATTGAGGTCAGCCCCAGCTGGATGGACGAGATCATTGCATACAAACGCAGCGGCACATTGTCGGAGGACAAGGTTCAGGCGCGACAACTCAAGCGGAGAGCAACTCGCTACAACATCCGGAATGGCAAGCTTTACCGCCAGGGATTCACCCATCCCAACCTCCGCTGCCTAACCCCGGAGGAGGGAAGAGTTGTTCTAGCGGAGATACACGGCGGAGAATGTGGAAACCACTCGGGCGCCAGATCCTTGGCCAATCGCACAATGCGACAGGGCTACTTCTGGCCCACACTTGGTGATGACGCCCGGCGGATTTCGAGGTCTTGCCACAAATGCCAACAGTTTGCAGATCTCCCACATGCACCGGCAGAACCGCTGTCAATCATTGTAGGCCCATGGATTCACTCCACGTGGGGCCTTGATTTGATGGGAAAGTTCCAAACTGCCAAGGGCCAGTTCAAGTACATCATTGTTGCTATCAACTATAACAGCAAGTGGATAGAGGCGGAGCCACTGACGGCGATAACCACCGCTAAGGTAACTCACTTCCTCTGGAAGAACATCTACTGCCGCTATGGTGTCCCACATATAATCATTACAGACAACGACACGCAGTTCAACAACAAGGAACTCATCTCCTTTACCGCCAACTTGGGCACCAAGTTGAGTTTTGCATCTGTCGCCCATCCCCAAACCAACGGCCAGGTCGAAGCAGCAAACAAGATAATCAAGAAGCTGCTAAAAAAGAAGCTCGACGACGCCAAGGGTTTGTGGGCGGAGAAGCTTCCAGAAGTCCTCTGGGCCATCCGGACAACTCCAACTACCGCCACCGGCGAAACTCCTTTTTGTATGATGTTCGGCACAGAGGCTGTCCTACCTGTTGACGTAACTCAGCCTACCGCTAGGGTCGAAGGCTACTGCCCAGACACCAACAGCGACGGCGTCAACCTGGACAGGGACCTCCTAGAAGAAAAAAGACACAAGGCCCATTTGCACAACTTGCAAAACAAGAGGCTGGTATCGCGTTTCTACAACGCTAGAGTCAGGGCCCGGAACCTCCAATTGGGGGACTGGGTAATGAAGGAAGTCATTCCGCCACCAACAAAACTCCGCCCAACTTAGGAAGGTCCATACAAAATTGTAGAAGTCGTTAGCCCAGGCACCTTCTACTTAATGGACAAGGATGGCGTCACGTCGACCCACCCTTGGAATACCGAACACCTTCGGTATTACTACAAATAGTCATCCGCTACCCAGGAGCATCTTGACTTAGCTAAATTTTTGTTCAATATTTAGCTAAGGGAAGCTACCCAACGGGTACTACCCCACTTTTGTACACGCTGATAAATCAGCTATCAATGAAACGAGGAATTATTCAAACCATTGTTACCAAGTTTAGCACTGAGGGCAACTGGCAACGCCAACAATCATCAGCGGACCTCGTCCGCTACATGGTGCACTTGGACCAATCTTAATTCCTTTAATGTTTCATTGATTGACAAAAGAAAAATCTAAGTCAGATTACTAGCGGTACAAACACATCATAACAAACACATTCAAAAGTTCATTCCATTTCAAAATGTTTGGTACAAATTTTTATGCCTCAGTGGCTACAAAAGGAAAAGAAGGAAAATATAGTGAAGGTTCGAGCATCAGGGGTCGCCCTCGGCATCTTCTGCTTCAGCGTGCGGCGGCGAGATTGCATGGCTCGTTTGGTCAGACCCTCGGGCTGTGGGACTTGGTGTCTCTATCGTGCCGTCCGCCCGGGTGTGCACCGCCAGGAAGCCAGCACGTGACACCTCCGACTGGGTAGGACGAGGAGTCTGCTGGGACCCTTCCGCTGGCCGTGCGCCACTTTCTCCGCTACCTGAGCGGGCACCTTCCGCGGGGGCAGGTACGACGCCTTTCTCCTGTGGGGCACTCTTTGCCGGCGGCACGTCGGGCTGAGACGCTTTGGCGAAGTCGATGGCGCCCTTCCGCTTCAGCATGTCTATGTTCGCTAGGGCCCCTTCCTTCGCCGACTGGGTCAGAGCTTTCTTGTACTCCGCCGACTGTTTGAATGCCTCAACAGCGGCGGCCGCGGCAGTATTCCCTTCAGCCCTCAGGCGGGCAACCTCACCCTCCAGCCGCTTCACCTCAGTTATTCTGGCGGCGGACTCCCGCTGCACGATAATGAGTTTTTTGTCCTTGGCGGCTATCTGCTCCTGCAACAGGGCGATGTCCTGCTCCAACTTGGAGACGTGTTCATTCCGGTCCAAGTCCCGCTCGATGGCCACCGTCAGCTTGCCTCGAGCGTCCGCAAAATCACACTCCGCCTTCGCCAAGCGCCGCTCTACCTCCGCCAGTTTCTCCTTCGCCTCCGCCAACTCCCTCTGGAGACCTTGGATTTCCTCCCTGAGCTCCCCCTCGACCAGAGGCTGCTTTGACGCCGCCACGAACATGTCGTGCAGCCCCGCCGATATTTGACCAAACGCCGAGCTGTAGGGCGATTGGTCAATCGCCGTGGGGCGCGAAATACCCGCTAGGCCGCCGAACCCTAGCCGTTCGCAGAGATGGAAGAGGAACTCCCGCTCACCATCCGTCATAAACTTCGCATACTCGGCAAATGAGTCCAGGTCACTGGCGGCGGGCGCCTCTCCCTCCACCACAGCAGTTTTCGACGGAGCTTGACGGGCCTTCTTCTGTCGGCGGGCCCCGATTGTCTCCACGCCCTCCCCCTCTTCCTCGTCAGGGGAGTCAATCTGCCGACACTTTCTCTCCAGCGCCCTTGGGTTCCCGGCGGCGGTCCTCGTCACCCTCGCCGGCGGCTCCTCCCTTGGCGCAATGACAGTCTCCGCCGGCTGCACCACCCTCTCCTTTTGAGGGCCACGCCTGTTGGCAGGCATCCGCTCCTTCTGCTGCCCAGCTGCAGCGATTCCCCTCTTCCTGCCGGCCACTTGGGCCCCCGCCTGAACTACAGGCAGGCCGTCCTCACCGAGATGGGAGTGGTGCGGCATTGGCAGCACCACCGGAACCTCGGACTGGCTCAGCGCCAGTGTCTCGGGGTTCACCAGTGTCTTCTGGGCCTCCAGCCCCTCGGCGTACATGGTCTCCAGGAAGTTGTCTATCTCCGCACGGTCCATTGCTTTTTCAAAAGCGTCGCGACTCGATTTGTTACCTGGCGGAGTTTCTAAAAAAAAAAAACCAGTCAGCCTGGGTTACTTATTATAAAACAAAAGCGCTATGGCGGAGATTTCTTACCAACGGAGCGAGTTACCGCTGATCGACCGGTAACTCCCAACCGGTCAGAAGTCGGAAGTCCAGCAAGTTGCGGTTCCGCCAGCAACCTCTTATCCTTGCTACGCGACACTCTTCTTCGCGCGTTAGAGTATACCGCAGTCCCGCTGCACAAACACAGTAGTCGTTAGTAAGAATACAAGTCTGCAAATACAAGAACCCGCCAACTACGTTCAGCGGAAACTGATTACCAACCTCGGTTGGGTTGGAACTCCGACTTAATCCTAAATGTCGGCCCTTCCTCGTTCGACCCAGCGTGATACTCCCAACCCTCTGTGGCGACGCAGAAGGTCCCTCACCAGTAGGACATTGAGTCCCTTAGATTCTCGATCAGCTTGGGCGCTCCCTGGCGGCGGCTCAAGTTCACTTGCCCTCTGCAACCCTGGCGCTTTACACAGACCAGCTCGTAGAAATGAAGCACCTCCGCCACAGTAGGCCCTTCACATCCGGACAACCGCCACAGAGAATTTAACGTCAGCATCAACCGCCACATGTTGGGGCAGACTTGACCAAAGGCAAGGCCAAACTCGCACACCAGAATCTAAAGGTTGGGCACCAGCGGGAGTGTCACTCCTTAGCGGAATATTGCCTCGTGTACGGCGGCAAACCCCTCCGGGAGAATCGACGCCCTCTCATCCGCCGTCGGTGGGCGCAGTTTCACCGAGCCCGGCAGCCGGAACGTCCGCTTCATCCTATTAACGGCGGCAACATTCATCCGCCCTCCTGCCTCATCAACAGGGGTGCCATCCTGGAGGAACCACGCTGACTCAGCGTCCTCCCCCGCTGTTTCCTCTTCCCCAGCGGAGCCGCTGGCAGCGCTGTTGCTTGCCAACCGCTCATCGAGCCTAGCTTTGGCCGCAGCGGCCTCACCCGCCCTAGAGCTCTCTGGACGTGATGCACGACCCATGACTACTTCCCAAGGTATGGTCTGTAGCGGCTCAACCTCTAGCGGTTCTGGCAGTGAGGTTCCTGCATGGGCAGACGGACGCAACGAGTCAATAAATATTCTATCCGCCGCGCTGAACGACACGTCAGACCCGGAATCCTCACTCCTCGAAATCTCTATGTCGTTAGCCATCCCAAACCCTAAAACCCACACCAGTTAGCACAAACACAGATCTAGCTATTCTTACATCAGTTATAGCCAAGAACATAAGCAACAGTTTACCCAGAAAACACCAAAACAAGAACAAACAACCCACAAACACTTAACCCAGATTCGACCATCTAGTGGATCCAGAAATCCCAACTGTGTCAAAAACACCAAAACCCATCCCCAAAACCCACTTTACACACTCAGCACCCCAAATTCACGAAACCCAGAAAACTGACAGAAGCACATACACAGAAATTCAATGGAACAGGGATGAGATTCAGAGCACCAACCTCAAAGGCGAAGTCTTTGGTGTGATTAAAAGCGCTTGTCTTCACCGGTAAAGGCCTCGTCCCCAAGATCCGATAACTCTTGCAGCTTTCGTCCCCCGGAACTCTCTTCCAAATCGCAGAGCTTGAAGACGACGACTCAGGTTTTGAAGTTTTCACAAAGTGTCGAATCTCGCTAAAGTTCCCCCCCCCTTTTATGTCAACATCAACGCGTTCTAAGCCTTCCGCTCAAAAACGACATCACACACCAGCCATACACGTGTAGCAAGCCTCCACTTACTCTCCGGATTAACCGAGGCGTCGCCTCAGTTACGAAATCCATAATTACTATCATTAATGGCGAGAAGACGGCCAGGCTTAGGAGACAAGCCTCCGTACGCTAACCCTCTACGGGTTGAACACGTGTCAACCACCACCAGACGCAACCCGTGTCAACCACCACCAGACGAAGCGTCTGGTGGAAGTAACCACTTGCGATGACCTCACCAACCGTCCGAAGCCTCCGCTGAGCGAAACCCCGCCAGCGGAACTTCTCCCTTGTCATCTTCCAAGTGACGAAGTCTCCGCTGAGCGAAACTCCGCCAGCGGAACTTCTCCCTTGTCATCTTCCAACTGACGAAGCCTCCACTGAGCGAAACCCCGCCAGCGGAACTTCTTGCTTGCCATCTTGCAAGCGGGGCGTCTTCCGCTACCTACCTCTAGCGAAACCCCTTTTTCATCTTGCAAACTGCGTACTTTGTTCAGCGCAATATCGCTAAAAAAAAAGTACCGCCAGGCACGTCTACTGGACGCTGCTTCCTGCTGCAGTTAGCGAGGGGATATCCGCCAGTGGGGGGATATCCGCCAGCGGCGGATCCCGAGGCCACGCCTCACTCTGACAACGACCGCCACGTGGCGTTACGGTCAGACCGTCCCTATGGGACACGGGGACTTGTCAAAAGTCTACGACGGCCCTGATCAGGCACGTTGACCCCCGTCACTCGGGTACTAAGATTGGGTTCGCTACCCAACACCCTCTGCTCCGTGCAGCTCCCCCTCAACAAACAATTTGCCGACCAACAGGAGGTTTATCTTAGCCGGGGAGTGGGGGACTCCCTGGGGGGCCTAGCAGGGGCCCACCCGAAAGCGTTTGCTCATTAAATCCATGGTTGACAACGCACTGACGCTAATTATGCTCTTGCAAGTCTAGCGGAAGAAAACGCTTCAAACCACCGAGCAACTCCCCAACCAAGATTGCCCTCCTTGACTGGGGACTTGGGGGACTTGTACATACATGTACATTTGCAAGCATAATTAGCTATAATGGGCCACGCTCATTGTACCGCCAAAGGTACTAATTCCAACTAAAGGAGTGACATACAGATACACCGCCAGGCGGGCTACAACCTCAGCGTCGGATCACCCCCAGGTCACCACCGACGCGCCGCCACGCGCCGTGCCAAAATGGCATCAGTAGCTCCCAGAGCTGGGAACTGAAGCACATCAGTCCCACATCGAAAACAAGGAGGAGGTCAGCCTCCTCGTCACCTATAAAAGGTTCTCTCCTCTCTCCTCATTAATTACGCATTCAATACTTACCTACTGTTACTTTGTCAACATAAATACATTGACTAACTTAGGCATCGGAGAGTTGAAGACCGCCCAGCGCGGTCTCCCTCTGACGCCACTGTGTATTTTACTTGACAGGTACCGGAAGCTTTGAGAGTACCACTAGTATCGATCCGCCCACCGGATCAGCGTTAACAAAGGTTCAGCTACCGCCGAACTTTTAGACATTAACAATCTCAATATTTGATCCTAAGATTGTTATGATTCTATGTTGAATTGATCATCCACCTATGCCTATGAATGTTTTTGGTGGAATCCTAATTACCATGATTCATACTATGCATAGTCTATGTGCCCAAGTTGGAAATCAAATACACATAATTACCTTAGGTATATAGTAGAAAAGGTTCTTTCCACAACATCACCTAACCAGAAGCAACAAAACCCATTAAATCTCATATTCCAAATAGCAATAAGAACCTCAAAGACTCCCTTTACAGCAAAAGCCTCACGCAAGTTTGGAAAGTTTACACCTTTCTCGGATCAATGTACCAAAAAAAAAAAACCCAAATTTTGATGGAGAAATATATCACAATTGACCAATGATTAAAAAGTTCAAGGAAGAAGACATAAAATTGCAGTCCAGTATTCAACCCCTACAACGCAATCATATGTGTTTGCCAAGTAATGCATATATAGGTTCAAGAAGCTATGAGACCAAAAAGAGAGAGCTATTATGTACTACGAAAGATGAATTGTAGCAACAAAGGAACAGCACGAATCAACTTTTTTGTGGCTTACTTTGTCCTACTCAGAACTCGGATATAACATTCATACCTTAGTAAGTACATCTCTAGATAAACCACTGCTTTTTAAAGGATTCAGAAGGTCAAAATAACTCTGCCCCTTCTTTGGACTCTTGTTTGCATCCTTCCACAGCTCCCCCGTCCCAAGATCAGAGGAAAAGACCTTCTCCTATTAATTGTTTAACTGTGATAGAACACCTTCAACAATAAGCCTGTCTATAATTTCTGCAGTCCAGCCAAAGAGAATAAAAATTTATAAACCTCTAAATAAGTAAAAATGATTGATTGACATGAAAAATGTGGATCAAAGAAAAAGCTTCCATCTAAATGTGACCAGGAAAACAACTTAATCAAGTTAAAATAATGGTAGTATTGTTGCAAGTTATGAAATTTGACTAATTATTGGTTGTTAAGAGATTATACTATGGACCTTTGAAAATGAGACAATGCCTAAAAAGTTGAGCATACAAAATTAAACCGCCATGTAAGAGGAAGATGTGCAGCATTCATAAGTATGAATAAAAAAGTGTATCAAGAATTAGTTAAAACAAATTGGAGCTCTTTAGGTGGAAGAATCAGTACCAGAAGAATTAAATATAGGACAACTGCCAATGTCAAGAATGTAGTAAGATGGGAGTGATAGAAACTAATCCAACCATATTATCCGAATAGTAATAGATGCATCATTACCTAAAGTAGAGAAACCACAATGCAAAAACAAATTCCCAGAATTATCAGAAAAGTGGAGGACAAGAGAAAGGAAATGTGAAATACTTACAGCATTAGTAAAAGCTGACAAAACTTCAAGCCTCCTGCACCTAATTTAAAGAATAAAAGGAAAACACAACTCACACGATTCTCAAATCCAAAAGCTTATCACCAAAACAATTCACCATTTTCAGTGATATAGACATAACAATCTTACCCTTAAGTGTAGATTCCATCAGGATTCTTTTGAGAAGCTGCCATTGTGAATATCGAAAACGTCAACAAGCCACACCCAAAAGTTAAATGAAATGCATCAGGACACCAAACCTGGAAACACACCACAGAGCAAACCAAGTAAAATTTAACAAAAATGTGTAAACTATATCACAAAATTACAAACTCAAATCGAATCAAATCAAGCATAGATTCATATTGATTCGGTACCTCGGCCTCGTCCAAATGCTTCCAGCAATCGGGCTCGTCGCCGTCCCAAGCAGCCTCATCGTCTTTGGTTTTGGCAATACCAGAAAAGCCACGGAACTTTGGGTTTTCTTGGATTGAAGAAGAAACCTAAGATTCAATGAAGGCTTCCATCTTCTAGAGACAAAGCTCACCGTCCTTCGAGCCGGAGAGAGCGAACTGACCGTCGGGATTGACAGATGCTAGGGACAGAGCGAAATCCCCTTTGCTACCAAGATCCCCTTTCTACATCCTTTGGTCCTTCCAATTAAAATTAATCCTTTAAGAGATGAGATATGGGTTTTGAGGCACGGCTAAGGCCGAGAGAGAGAATCGGGAAATTTAGGTTAAGATAGGAACATGGTTTTAGAAAGAGAGAGAGAGAGAGAGATGGCGGTAGAGATCGATTTGGGTGGTCTTTTTCTCGAAGATGGAAAGCAAGGAGGAGGACGGCGTTGGCTCCACTAACTGTGATTGGATTTGAACAAGGACTGAGGGAAATTGATCATAAGGAGGATTATGTCACTGAAGGAGAAAAAGGGAGGGAGAGCGTGTGAGCAAAGATGGGAAATAGTGAACGTGTTAAGCCAAAGGAGAGTTGAAACAAAAAAAAAGGTCAAACCCACCTTATTCAGACAACACAATTTCTTAAATGTGTTGTCTGAATATCACTCCATTGACTAGTCTGCTATAGGGTTTGGACATTTGAGAGGGAAAAGACTTGAACTTGTTGGAGGGAAATCTAAAATTGCTGCTAGGGTTCAGTATAGAAAATTTTCATCTTTTCAGACAACATTTAAGTGTTGTCTGAATCTGACCATATTTTTAAAATGAAATAAGTATGGTTTCTTATTGTATTCAGACAACACATTTAATTTATGTGTCGTCTAAAAAAACTCAGACGACAGAAAATGACCATTCTGTCGTCTGAGCTCTGTCGTCTGATAGGTTTTTTGGCATAGTGTTGGTCCAAATCCATTGCAGATTAGGCCTGAGCCAAACCTTGTGTCTCATGGAAACATTACGGAAGAGTTTCCATTTTATTCGGACCAGGTTTGGTGTGGACATGATCCGTTCCCTTTAAGGGCAGTTTAGTCCTTTCGGAGCTTTGAGTCATTCAACACGGAATTGTTATTTAAGGCTCCACAACATGTATAGCAAGTGAAAACCATGTCTCAAACACGTGATGCTTAGGGGCACCCCTAAAAATCAAAGTGGGTGGGCTCCAAAATAATGACAGTCCTAGCAGAAGCCTTCAAGTTATTGTCCACGACACTCGTTGTGAACATAAAAGAAGATGTTCAAACTTAAAGACAACAGTCACTTTGCAGTATAGTCCAAGATCCAAATCATGGAGGCTACGTGAGGGTTAGTTCCTCTGTACGGACCCGTGGAGTACTCCGTTCATAACACATTGACCTCATACAAAACCTTGACTCTCTAAAGATCTTCAGTTCAGCAGCTAAATAACTCAATCTAGCAGCCTGGGAGCTCAATCTAATACTGATGCGGCTAAAATAGCCTCACAATTTAACCCTGCAAAATGTAGTTGTCAGTATAGGATAAGCAGGGATCGTTCAGTCCGGGGATTGTAGGGTACACCTACACAAAAAGGTCAATTAACAAATAAAAGAATAAAATGGCGGGGTTTTGAGATTTGGTTCCTAATCTACTTAAAATAAAAAAAACGAAACAAATAAACCTATATACAATGATCGACTTCCCTAACCTAGACCAATACCACTCAGAAATTCATTTCAACATGCTACAAAACTGTGCCCATCTTGAATGCATAGATAAGAGCCCAAATGAAAAGCCTCAGCAGATCAATCCATTTATCTGATTCGTTCTAATGTAGGCTTGGATCAGAAAAGTCCTTACCAAGCCTAATACTACTAATTTTCGAAAACACTCAGCGTAATTCCCTTAACTAGTAGTATTATCTAACCCTCGAATCAACTCACACGTGCAAATTAACCATTACACATAGAATTTAACACGTAATTTCCAGAATCGTTTAATCATTAAAGCATGATTTTTACCACTTTTTAGAACTAATTGCTACTTGTTTAACTCAGCGCCTTAACAAATAACAATTACCCTTGGCAAATTAAGCAAACACACAAGAATACTCAGCGTGATTCTAGCATGCAAACTTATTAACCTAACTCTGAAAATTACCTAAACACGTAAAAGGGCACAAGATTGTGACATGCATCATCAAAGAATTCTCGAAATTAACTCAATAAAAACTGAAAATCTCAAAAATATTAATAAAAATATTCTGAAAATCTCATGTCTCCAATTACACAACTCGCAAATCCAAACACACAAAACCGAAACAACAATTGTAACTAGAGTCATAGTTACACTTTGAAGCTTTCCTCAGCGGCTTAGCAACAAGGTGATGAACTCGTCTCTGCTATGGTGGTGGAGCGTACTTGACTCAGCGCCTAAGAACTTCGTAGATTGATGGATGGATGGTGGTCACGGTCTTGTAGGTGTTGGAGGTTTGAGAAGTGATTTGGGCAAAGTCTTGGAATAGCTTTTGGCCAGGAAGTGATAGGCCGGGAAGTGATACAAATTCTGTTCTGGACGTTGCCTATTTATAGGGGAGCATTGGTTGGCTTTTGTCGATCATACCCTTCATCATTTGGACGGATGGGATTGCATCATAATTCCTTTAATTTCCCAACTGAAACATCTCCTTTATGGCCTTAATTCCTCTCATAATGGGGTCTTTTAACAAGCTGAAACGTCTTTCTCCTTTATTTATTTTCCAGTTGAAACATCTTTTTCCTTTATTCCCCAACTGAAAAACGTCTTTCTCCTTTATTCTTCAACTGAAAACGTCTTTCTCCTTTATTTCCCTTCTTCATTGCTTGGTCAAATGTCTTAAATGCTTTATTTTATGACTCCATCGTTGTTGTTTCCAAGAGTTCCACCAGCCAAGGTTTCCTACAACAAGCAGGAGAATATCATAATTTTCTAGAGAAAATAAAGGGAATTAAAATGTAAAGACCGCAAAAACAGTCGGCAGTGAGGAATCCTGATGTAGCTAGGATTTTTCATGAATTTATCTTTTTCCGCTTATTTCACCCCAAACACTCTACAAGACTCTTAAAATGACTCGATGACTCAAAACACGAAACTTAAGGGAGAAACAAGGCTAAAATGGGGCATATACCAAATAATATCGTCGCACTTTATGCTCCTATCAAATACCCTGGAAGTTTCAAGATCTCAAGTAAGAAGTCGTACACAACCATCACAAGGAACCATCATATCTTTGCAGCTCCGCCTGCTTGAGCTATTTCTATATGAATGCTAGGAGGACTTCATAAAGATGAGAGCAAATAGGTTCAAAATCTACATCACTTATAATAAAGATGAAGACTCTTTGAAAAAGCTCAGCCGGTCCGGTCGGGGGATCCACTGATTTCGGAACCTATACTCAAGGGTCCAAACAACAAGTATGAAGACAAATAGAGTTGAATAGCTCCGACCTTACCATCAACTGCAAACACCGCAGTAATGGGGGGGGGGGGGGGTGACCCCATCTATATTAATCTTAAGTATTAATGGCAGGACGTGATAAGAGCATGAAATGTGACGTTTATAATGTCTATATTCCTGTTATTTGCTAAGTTATTTCCTTTAACTTAATCATTGTAGTTGTGAAGATACTTCAGAAGCAAAATAAAGTCTCAAAAACCAAAAACGATCCAAGTAGGCACAATGGCGTAGAAATGGAGACAAATGAAGAAATGAAAGTTCTCACAATCCTATTAGGAAAAGGAATCCCAGTTGGAATAGGATTCAGAAGCTGACTTGGATTTAAACTCTCAATGTCTCAGAATTAGGAGTCCTACTAGAATAAGGAAGCCTAAACCTAGTGTCACAAGCATTCCATGTTGAACAAGGATTTCTCGAGAAAGTTTCAAAAGTATCTAGAAAAGTTGCGGCCAGAAGTCCCTATTGGACTAGGAAACCTGTTGGCATGTGGAGTCCTGATGATACCAGGAGACCTGAGTGGATTAGGAGATGTCAAAGAATATTCATGAAGCTTCTAGAAGATGTTCAACATCATGTGCAAAGGATAATGTCGTGCAATGATATGCTAAAAGTAGCACACAATTTAACCCTGCAAAATGTAGTTGTCAGTATAGAATAAGTAGGGATCGTTCAAGCCGGGGATTGAGGGTACACTTGTAATTGCATAAACAAATATAGAATTAGGACTAAATACTTGTTACTCCTCATACTTTTGCATGAAAAACAGTTTAGTCCAAAATTTTAAAATTAAACAGTTTAGTCATTATTCTTTCTAATTCTCACACAACAGGTCCTAAAATGACTATTATACCCCTCACTTTTTATTTTTTTTAATTTTCTCTCTTTTTATTTTACACACACACACACATATATATATATATGTGTGTGTGTGTGTGTGTGTGTGTGTGTGTGTGTATAGAGAGAGATATATATATATATGTGTGTGTGTGTGTGTGTGTGTATAGATATATATATATAGATAGATCTATATATACACACACACTATGTATATATATATATATAGATCTATCTATATATATATATATATATATAGATCTATCTATATATATATATATATATGTAGAGAGAGAGAAAAAGACAAAAAATAAAAAGTGAGGGGTATAATAGTCATTTTAGGACCTGTTGTGTGAAAATTAGAAAGAATAAGGACTAAACTGTTTAATTTAAAAAATTTGGACTAAACTGTTTTTCATGCAAAAGTATGAGGAGTAACGAGTATTTAATCCATAGAATTAATATAAGTGTAAAATATTATTTACAAAAAAAAAAAAATACATAAGATAGAAATTGGGGGATTTAGGATTAAAATCGAAAATGAAAAGAAATAAAATAAAGGAAACGTAAAAACACATATACAAGGGTGGAACGCAAGGAACAAAGATCAAAACCACATCCATATGCAGGAAATCCAATTACAATTCCTATAATTGATTTTCTATGTCATGAGAAAGAAGTTAACCATGTGAAATGTTAATAAGCAAATGATTTCCCATATTTTAATTTCCTTGAATATTTAATCTAAGTGAAAGCACCTAAATTAAACCTATTGAACATGCAATCATAGTCTAGAAAGCTAGCTACTTAAGAACACATTCAACGCATGACGAACAAAGAAAGGATGTCAACCAAAGTGCACAACCTAGTATGAAAAAGTTCATCTATTTGCAATCCTGCTTAATTGATTTCGACTTTTGTCCAAAGCCTCTACTACTTATGAAATAGGTTATTCACAAAACTATTAGGTGAATTGTTTACCTAAATCTAGCTCTAATTACATGCATATATCCTAAGTTGGCTACCAAAGAACACATACATATAAAAGTTTTCTGTAATCCAAAATCAATTAAGCAATTTCACATAAGCAACATAAAAACCAACATATAGAATTCACAACTTTTATTCAAACATAGAGACGGGCTTTAAACTTTGCCCTTAACGTTATTTGTTAACTAGAATTCATAGTTTATGAAATCAAACCAAGGAAAAACTAAAAGTTCACAAGGAAAAAGATAAAGTTACACCGTGAAGGATGAATGATGAACTTGTAGACGTTAAAGCTTGAAGATCTTGAAAGCAAGGCTCCTCAAGAGCTACAACACAAGGTGGAAGAATAGCGGCTAGGGTTACTCACGGCTTCTTCTTCTTCTTCTCCTCCTTGGACAAAAACTCAGACTATGAAGACTAGAGAATGGAAAGAATTTTTGGTGTGTGAAAAGAATGAAAGAATTGATACATGAGGGTTGCTGGGTGCATCTATATATAGGAGACATCTAGGGCTTCTGGATCCTTCTAGGAGACATCTAGGGCTTCTGGATTCTTCTTTTAGTTTCTAGGAATTATCTGATTGATACACACAGCATTAGCCAATCCAATAATTCCACGTCATCCTCCTGTGTCATCCAACCAATGGGAAGCCTCCAAAATAACACCTTGATTTAAAGTAGATTATTTTGGTCAAATTTAAATGAATAATTTCTGGTTTATCTCTTCAATTTCGGCCAAGAATGAATGTGGACTTCAAGGAATGTATCTGGACCTGTTTTCAACCTTTCTGCTTGTTGCAATCTCTTGAAATTCTCCATGATATTCCCAAAACGTCACTTTTTACACCCCCTTATATATCTCACGGAAAAAACAATTATTTCACTTAAAATTCACTCCTTTTACGTCTAAGAAACCCTAGTATACTTAGGTCTCTTTATTTGCCGCAATATTCCAAGTTTCTAGAATATTCTTGAGCTTTCTTGAGTAATCTTGAAGCTGCATAGTCTCCTAGTGCTCTCAGGTTTCCTAGCCTCATCAGAACTCCTTATGTCTTCAAGACTCCTAGTCCAACTAGGACTCTGCATTTTTGGCCATTTTTCTTCATTTCTCCGATCATGTTTCCTAGTTGACCCAGGATTCCTACTTTGACTGGGTTTCCTAGTCGGACCAGAATTTCCTGGTTGGATCAGGATTTCCTGGCTGGACCAGGAAAACTTCATTTCTTCATTTCAGCTCATTTCTGCAGCCCTCGCGCCTTACCTCTATCATTTCCAACGTTCCCTTTCTTCTCATGTGCCTTTAAGCTCATTTCTTCTCTATTTGCTCCAAGGTACCTAAAAATAGAAACTTTATTAAAATTGATTTATTTAAGGAAATAACTAGGTAAAATATGAGAAAATAACTATTAAAACATCGCATTAAAATGTTTCTATCATGCAAGCCGTATCTGATATGAAAAACAGAATAATTATTGAACAAGTATTCCTGATTGCATTCTACTTATCTATGCCGTGCATTCTACAAGGATCTAGCAGATCATTCGCCGTCCAACTCTACAAGGGTCAAGGAAGAATACGAAATTGAAGAGGTGATGCAGAATTGATGATGTGGAATTATTTAATTGGTCCAAAAATACAAAGGCAAACATATTCCATTTTGGACTTGTAAAACTATAGTAGACTTGGATTGCATCTCTAGGCTAGACATCTCATTATATAAACCCCTTGTTTAGACGTGTAGCACACCATTCTCTACCTACTACTTCATATCCATAATTCTCTTTAGTTTTCGGTTTTCACACATCAAAGGAAGCATTGTCGTAGCTACCACCATCACCACCTTGTGCCACCACCTTGGAGCTTCTTTGGATCTTTAGGACGCCATCAAGAATTGTTCACAACACCATTATCATCTTACATTCATGGTGAAATGCTAAAAGTAGCAAACAATTTAACCCTGCAAAATGTAGTTGTCAGTATAAAATAAGTAGGGATCGTTCAAGCTAGGGATTGAGCATACACCTGTAATTGCATAAGCAAATAAAGAATTAACGTATCTATAAGGTATAATTTACAAAATAAAACAAAGAATAAAAGAAAACAAACAAAATCATAAATGGGGAGTTTTTAGGTTTTGAAATCAAAAATGAAAAGAAACAAATATAAAAACATAAAATACATGTATGAGTGGAGATGAAATGCAAGGAACAAAGATTAAAACCACAATCACAAGATCAAAAACAAATTACAATTTCTATAGTTGATTTTCTATATCATGAGAAAGAAGTTGACCATGTGAAACGTTAGATAGCAAAATATTTCCTATTTTTTACTTTCCTTGAATATTTAATCTAAGTGAAAGCACCTAAATTAAATCTATTGAACATGCAATCATAGTCTAGAAAGCTAGCTACTCAAGAACACATTCAACGCATGAAGAACAAAAAAATGATGTCAACTAAAGTGCACAACCTAGTATAATACACAAGCTTATCTACTTGCAATCATCCTTAATAGGTTCAGAAAACTATTAGGTGAATTATTTACCTAAATCTAGCTCCAATTACATGCAAATCCTCTAAGTGTCGACCCAAATAAGATGAACATATAAAAAGTTTCTGTAAAACAAAATCAATTAATCAATCTCACATAAGCAACATAGAAACCAACAAATAGAAATCGCAAATTATTATTCAAACATAGACATGGGCTTTCAACTTTGCCCTTAACGTTATATGTTAACTAGAAATCATAGTTTACGAATCAAACCAAGGAAAAACTAAAAGTTTACAAAGGAATAAGATAGAATTACACCGTGAAGAATGAATGATGAACTTCTAGACGTCAAAGCTTGAAGATCTTGGAAGCAAGGCTCCTCAAGGGCTACGGCACAAGGTGGAAGGATGGCGGCTAGGGTTGCTCAAGGCTTCTTCTTCTCCTCCTCTTTGGATGAAACGTAGAGCTTCTGAAGACTAGATAATGGAACTGATTTTTTGTGAGAGAAAATGTGGCGACCCGGAGACCGGATTACCACAGCGCCGCCTCCCCAAGGAACCCTACACCCGCAACACTTGGAGTAAGTGTTTTGGGCCTAGAATTCCTCAAAGAGACAAGGCCTTTAGGTTGGAAAACAAGAAATCTATAAGCCCGAAATTCTTGGGCTTGTATAGTGGGCTTGGCTCGTAATCACAAGATTACGAACTAGGCGAATAAGAGGAAAGGAAGGTGGTGTTGAGTTGAGTTTTAGAACCTATGTCAATTTTTAATTCTTAGCCCCAAGTTTGCATTAAGTTCATTAAATGGTAATTTATGTGAGTCTTCTAGGTCTAGCCCACTAGGACCTAAATTCAAATGGAGGTTCTAACCCTAGGGTTCCACTTTGGTGGTAAGCAAGCACACACATCATCAACCATACATAATGTTACAAAACTTTAGTGAAATCAAGCAAGCCGAAAGGAAATAAACTTTATATAAATAGAGTAAAACAAATTGTGTCCTCCAAGGATTATCCTCCGTGCCCAAGCTTCAACAACAACAGCCTGCAAAACAAACTAAAGTAGGGGTTAGGCTCCTACATCCAGTCATTGCCCATGCCCGCCCCCATATCTAAGTTTAAAAACATGAGTTATTGTTTTGAATAAAAGAAGTAGATAAAACCGGTTTGCGCTTCCACGTGATCGTCACCACGTAACTACAATCCCACGGCAATTGATCATCTTTCACACTTCCATCACAACCGTCCATCTAGCCAATCACTTTCCGGAATTCATTAATCACAAGGCTAGAGACAAAGGGGAGATAACAAGGGCATGGTGCACACTGCCCACCACCGGTGGCTCAAGGAGGAACTGACCTCTCCTTACATCCCCATCAATTGCCAACACATCAATCCAATCCACGCAAACCATTTCAATTGTAAAACAGATAATTTCCAAAAACCATGCAAGAGGCCTCATATAAAACATAGTATATGCAAGAAAAGCATAGATAGAGTTAGAGGCATCCCCTACCTGGAACTCGAGCTTTCTCTTGCAGCACTTGGCCTCAATGCAACCTTGTAGCAACCACCACTTCACAAGATTCCACCACGATGTCAAGCCTAGATCAATAAGCGGCATTAATAACGATAAACTAGGCTAGCTATTCACACGCAATACTCTCCAAAGAGAACCTTTCCTTTAACCTAATTGACTAGCTAATAACCAGACCATTTGGGCACTAAGGGAGAGTTGGTTTTTCAGGAAAAAGTGGCAGAAACACCTTTCAAAGATAAGTTGTCAAAAGCTGGAAACAGAGTATAAGTAAGAACTGTTAAGGGCCAAGGAAAAGTGTTCAAAGCACTTGAGATAAATTCTTGAGAAATTTTGAAAGAAGGATGGCTTGTCAACCAACTCAGTACGATTGAAATGGCTATTGAATTTCAAGTGAAACCAAACAAAGAGTAAAGGTTTTAAAGGCTGAAGTAAAACAATGTGCAGATTCTTTCCAGAAATACAAGCTTCTGTCCCCCTATTTCAAAATTGCATAACTAATTCCAGAAAAATTCTTTTGGGGTGATTCAAATTCTGGAACGTTCATATATTTGTCTAATATATTTCTCTAGAAGAAACTGACCCCAAATTCTCAACGGTTTAGCTCCAGTTTTGAAATGAATGCAACTGGGTCAGATTTTACTGAAAACTGAAAATCTGCAGAAACTGGTTCTTTTGTGTAAAGCTCTTTTGGTACCCAAAATGGCTGGTTAAGTAGACTCTAAGACACCTACAAAAAGTATCTAAAGCTTCCAAAGGCTTAAAGTCTCAGTCACCCTTCAATACTATAAGGGGAAGGTCTTGTAGCTCACTAACATGATGTTTTGAAGACATGGTGTTTGGACAACAGTAACACAAATAAAATCTTTGATCAAGCATGATTTCAATGTTCAAAATAACCATGGTTTAGCATACCCCCAACACATCAGAAAGAATGAAAGGTTCTAAGCTAAAACAACAAGGTTCCCACCACAATAGTGACAAGTTGTAATCTGCAAGAGTTTGTAACAACAACCAAAAATACATAGTGTTAAGGAAAGGATGATACTCACCAAAAACTAACAAAAAAAGATGAGCTTCTCTTGAGGATTTCAACAGGAAAGAGAGCTGAAAGAGCTGATTGGATCGAGTCCAGCCACAGGCCAAGAAGTTTGCTCAATCTCGAACATGCAAAGTGAAACAGAGACTGCTCAATATGTAAATGAGGTGTTTTGAACGTATTGAGTCTAAAATCGAGGAAACAAAGGGGAACTTGATGGTTTAAGAATCTTACCAACTGTTGGTATCAGTCTCAAGCAAGGTGTTGGGGATTCGGGTAGAGCAAGAGAGGAAGTTTAAGCAGAAATCCGGAACAGGCTTGCTCCGGAACAGCTTCCGCTTCGAGGGGTGTACAGGTCTCAAATCAATTCCGATGGAGCTGATATTTGGAGGCTATATAGACGAGACATAGGCGAACAACTTTGATGAAGAAAGTTGTTTCATCGGAGGTCTCTAACTAGGTGTTTTTGGGCTCGTAAACGGACTGATGTGTCCAGGGACGAGAGGAAAGGTGAGAAGAGAAGGGTGAATGACGATTTATGGCCTGGGTTCTCTCTTTTGAAGGTCTGAGATGATGTTCTTGAGGAGTTGCCCTTTGCATGATGGAAACGTGGAGGGGAAGAGCTGAACGAGGCTCCCTTTCTCTCTGTCCAACTCTGACGTGAACAAGGAAAGAGGAAAAGCTGAGTTTTGCGCGTGAAGGAGAAGGCTCAGCTTTGGGCAGATAAATTTGGGGTAAAAGGATAAGGTGGTAAAAACCCAAAATGATGGGGAAAATAAAAGTAAAAGGGAAAAATTCACCAACAGTGTCTGGACACTTAGGGGACTTTCAGAATGATACCTGAACTTACAAAGTTATCAATGTGATACCTGGACTCATTTTTTCGTATCAACGTCGTACCTACGATCAATTTCCGTCACGGGACCGTTAAATTTTACACGTGCAATGCACGTGAGTCACTTAATGAAGACAAAATGACCGATTTACCCTCAATTTTTTTTTTTTTTTCTTTCTTTCTTTTTTTCTTTATTTCTTCTTCTTCTTCTTCTTTTTTGGTTTCTTCTTCCCCAGATTCATATCATCAAGATTCAAATCACCACCGCTGCGTCTCAATCCAGAGAAGAAGAGGGACCAACCGACCGACACACCTCGAGCAACGAACCCCAAGAGGGCCCCACAATGGACACCGGAGCGGCGGGAGTGGGTCTCGCCGCGTCGTCGTCGTCGGCGGAGGACCCGTCGTCTCGGGGGATCGCCGCTCAACGCCGTCCAGGCGTGGAGCTTCGGCGTGTCGCGCCGATACCAGCACCTGCTCGACAAAACGACGCCGCACGTCCTCCACCGCTGGCTCGCGGCGTGGCCTTGGTCTACGTCCTCCGCGTCTACTTCGTCCAGGGATTCTACATCATGCCATACGGCTTGGGGATCTACCTCCTAAACTTGCTCATCGGCTTTCTCTCTCCTCAGGTCGACCTGAAGATCCACGACCTTTCCGACGGCCCCAGCCTCCCGACCCGCGGATTTGACAAGTTTCGCCCCTTCGTTCGACACCTCCCCGAGTTTAAATTCTGGTAATTTCGAATTCTAATCGGAAAAAAGTTTTGAATTTTATGAACTTGTGGTTGAGGATTTGGTTTCTAGAGATGCACTGCATGTGTTCGATGAAATGCCGGTTAGAGGATTTGGTTTCGAGACGAATGCATTGAATTTAGGTTTGGATTTGTTTGTTTGTTTGGAAGGTACTCAATTACAAAGGCGTTTTGCATTGCTTTCGTGATGATTTGAATCGGTCATTTTGTCTTCATTAAGTGACTCACGTGCATTGCGCGTGTAAAATTTAACGGTCCGGTGACGGAAATTGATCGTAGGTACAACGTTGATACGAAAAAATGAGTCTAGGTATCACATTGATAACTTTGTAAGTTCAGGTATCATTCTGAAAGTCCCCTAAGTGTCCAGACACCGTTGGTGAATTTTTCCCAAAGTAAAATAAGTAAATACAAGAAAACTCAAATTAAAGTGTTGACAATGCTAAATAAGGATCGGGTCTCACAAAACTTATTTTTAGATAGAAAAAATGGCAAGGCAAGTTTTGTCGGAGTTTTGCTCGAGTTTGAAAAACATAAAGAGTAAATAAATTGTGCTTTTGAAAGTCGGTGAGATGCTTGACGAGTAAGCTTCGGGTAAGGCGAGCAGAAATTTCGCCAATTATTAAGAAAGGTAAAATAAGAAAATCGTAAACGCACGCACAAGTATATTTCAAAATTATGCAAAGATGTCATTATGAGCTACAAGGACCATATTGGATCAAGGAAGAGGTTTGGGTCAAAGGTTGACTAACTTATTGGGCTAGGTTCACTAGCATACCCGTCGGTTGGGTGTCCAGAGTAAATTTTGGACTCTAACCTTACACTATTCTTGGGCCCAAGGCCCAAGCCCAAACTATTTCCAAAATTCTTTAGCCAAACAAAGGTCGCGAAAAATTATCCCGTCAAAAAGTGACGTTCGGAAATTCACGGGGTCTACAGAAAAGACACTACTAGAATAACTTAATCACACGACAGTCATCAGACGACACATGAGTTTTTGTTGTCGTCTCAGTTAGTCAGACGACAGATTTTTTAAACCTGTCGTCTCACCTCAACTCAGCCAACACATCGTCATTTATTAAATTTGAGAAATTTCAGACAACACTAACAATGACATCTGTTGTCTGATCAACCGAAAAAACAAACAAAAAAATAATTTACATTTATTTTTTTTCCACTCAAAACACTCCAAACCTATTTGAAAAACTCAAAAACCTGTGCTCCCTCCCTTAGCTAAAAAAAATTAGGTCACTCTTCCTCTCAAATCGCTCGCGGTTGCACTCACCACTCGTCGAGCCTCTCAACCTCGCACTCACACTCACTCGATGCACTGTCAGCGACCGCGTCTCTCTCCGTCGCGCTTGCTGTCAGTCTGTCCACCATGAGTTCTCTATCCGTCAGTCTCCCTGGGTCGCGACTCCACCACTCTCTCTTTCTCTCTCCCCCTCTCCTTGTAAGCTCTTCTTCTCTTTCAGATTCAGTTCAATTCTCCATTTTTCTTTGGGTTTTGATTGGGTTTATTGATATAATTGGGTGTGTTGATTGGGTGTTCTAATACTCTTGTTTTCTGATGGTGAGATTCCAGATCTGGGCATAGTGAGATGTGCTTAGATTTGAAAGGATTTGGAAGAAGTACCCACGGCTGATGCTTTTCCTGATAGCTGATTCAATGAAAGGATTTTTGGAGGCTATCACTAAGATATAAGAGGCAGGCTCAATCCGTGTGTCGACATATGCAAAGGGCACAACGAGGTCCATTTTTTTTTTCTGGGTTTGCTTCCCATTTGAAATTGATGATCGTTTGGTTTTTCTGATTTGGGTTCTTTTCTGGGTTTGATTCAGATTGTTTCATTGCTTCTGGAGAATGGAGATGATGTAAATACTAGAAATTATTGTGGGCAGGTATGATACTTGTTGCTGTTGTAATCTAATTGTGGGTTTGTTTATTTGATTTTAAGCATTTTAGTCTCTGTTTGAGTGAATTCTGAGATGTGGGTAGTTAGAATGATTGTAACTTTGTGTGGCTTGATGCATAAATTGGGACCCTGGAATTGAAAAATGAAGATCATGATGGGATAATTGAGCTCATTGTTTGATCACGAACAAACTTTCCAGATTTTATCTTGAATTTATTAGCTTTAGTTTTATAATACAGTTGCATAATTGTAATGTCGACACACACCAATATAAATTTCATGACACTGTAGGAGATGAGGTCATCTGCATGTCTTGTGAATTTTGAGGCCCTGAGTAGAACATGTCTTATATTTGGCTATCTGAAGGCCAAGATATAAAGTAAAGCATAAGTGTGCCAATTATCATTTCAAGTAGGAGGAGAAGAGTTAGATAGTGGATTTTGTCAATATTATAGCTTCTTGAGCATTCTGCACTTCTGTTGTTGGATAGGCTGCAAATACAAGATATTTCAAGTTCAAGGTAATTGTTCTATGGAGATAGATCTTGAACTGCCCTCATGTGAGCAGAGCAAGTTACAAAAGTATATAAATGGATTAAATACTTGTTACTCCTCAAACTTTTCCCTGAAAAACAGTTTAGTCCCTCTCCTTTCAAATTAAACTGGATAGTCCTTATTCTCTCTAATTCTCACACAACAGGTCCAAAACAGGTATAAAATGACTATAATACCCCTCACTTCCTCTTTTTTTATTATTTCTCTCTTTTCTTTTTCTCCTTTTTATCTTTTTATTTTTAATCATTTTTTAATTTTTTTTTTTTTTTGCTTCTCTCTCTGCTCTCTGCTCTCTCTCTCTCTCCCCAATTCCAGCTCCGATCCGATCCCATTTCCAACCAGGACCGAGCTCCACTCCAGGATTCAAGATCGGAAAATCCTCATATACGGTATCGTTTTTCACTTTTGCTAATTTTCTCAATTGTCCCCGATCCTCTATACTCTAGCTTCGAATAATAGAACCCTAGATTTCCAGATTTCAAATTCAATCGAATCAATCCCTTAGTCGAACACTTATACCCAACCTTCAATCCCATACAAATGATTCAATCCCCTTCCAGATTTCAAATTCAATCCCTTAGTCGAACATTCGAACCCAGCCTTCAAGTCTCTTCGTCCTCCTCCGCCGCCGCTGCAAGGCTCTTCCAAGCAATCCAAATCTCCGAGTAAGATAGCCGCCGCAAGTTCAAGTCTCCGAGCACAGCAGAGGACCAGACCACGGTCTCTCTCTCTCTCCCTCAACCTCTCTCTTGGCTGCACGGTCTCTCTCTCTCTCCCTCAACCTCTCTTCTTCTTCTCTTCCTCTGCCATCATCGAAGACAACCACTTCCGGCCACCATCTCACAGTACCACCATCACCAGTCGAATCCAGACCGAAACCCGAGCCAATCACGACCATACGTCGATCCCGGTCCCCACACGCACACCGCAAGCTCCAATGCCACTGCTCCTCACCCTTCATCTTCTCCGGTGCGAAAGGAGTACATGCAGAGCCGCCGAGCACCAAGCTCCGGATCCGACGGCAGTCCACGGCTTCAAAGAGTTCTCGGATCTGTCCGAGGAGGCGTTCGGCCAGGTGAGGTGGGTTCAGACGGAGAGGTCCTGCGACGGGATCGTGACCGTCCATTTTGACGATCTCAGGCATGCGGAGAAGGCCTTGGCGGAGAAGAGGTGGCCAAGGTGTGTTACTGTGTTTTGGTATGGGGTTACTCTTGGATTTGGGAGTGTGAATTTGGAGAGGTGGAGGAATTTTGTGGGGAGGATTGGCTCCAGATTAATTAAATTGGAATATGGAGTAGAGTAAGAAGGGGGAAAAAAAAAGAGCAGATAAGAACGAAGAAAGAAGGAGAAAAGAGGCGCTTGGTTTGGTGGTAGAATAGTCTTGGAGAGAGAGAGAGAGAACCAGAAAAAAAAAAAAAAAAAAAAAAAAAAAAAAAGAGAAATAAAAAAAGAGAGAAAAAAATAAAAAAAGGATCTTGGGGGTAGAATAGTCATTTTATGCCTGTTTTGGACATGTTGTGTGAGAATTAAAAAGAATAAGGACTATCCAGTTTAATTTGAAAGGCGAGGGACTAAACTGTTTTTCAGGGAAAAGTTTGAGGAGTAACAAGTATTTAATCCTATATAAAATATCTTGAAATGACCCCTACGTACCAGATGTGAGGATCACTATAGCACTACCAACTTTTCAAATGCAATGTAAAAGATATTCTTAGATTATCTAAAATCATTTGTCTACCAACTTTTAGATGGGCTGCAATTATATGTTATTGAATAATTAACCTGGCACCAACTTTTCACCGAAGGCTTAATTCTACTTTAGTTCTTCAACCTGGATAAAATCTATTACGGTTAGAATCATTATTTCTTATCTTTTCAAATAATTCATTTGAACCTGATATGAGCATTTTAATGCGACGTTTTAAATGTTATTTCCTCATATTTACTTAAATAAATCCTTCCTTTTTAAGAAAGTTTCTATTTTTAGGTCACATGGAGCAAGTGGAGCAGAAATGAGCTTAAAGGAGAATGAGAAGCTAGAAAACCTTGGAAAGGGCTAAGGCAAGGCACAAGGGCTGCAAAAATGAGCTGAAAACGAAGAAATGAAGTTTTCCTGGTCCAGCCAGGAAATCCTAATCCAACCAGGAAATCCTGATCCAAAT
Source organism: Rosa rugosa (assembly GCF_958449725.1). Lineage (NCBI taxonomy): Eukaryota > Viridiplantae > Streptophyta > Magnoliopsida > Rosales > Rosaceae > Rosa > Rosa rugosa. Next base: position 24,781,227 of record NC_084822.1, read on the forward strand.
AGGAAACTTTGTCAAAGCAAGACTCCTGAGTTAACTAGGAAGCATTATCGGAAAAATGAAGAAAAATGGCGTTAAGAGAGGAATCCTGAAAGCACTAGGAGACCACATGGCTTGAAGATGACGCAAGAAAGCTCAAGATTCTTCTAGAATAATTGTGATTTTCGGCAAAAATGAAGAGACCTAAGTATACTAGGGTTTCTTGGACGCAAAAAGAGTGAATTTTAAGTGAAATAATTGTTTTTGCCGTGAGATATATAAAGGGGTACAAAAAGTGACGTTTTTGGGACTAGAAATATGTCCAGATACGTTCCTGGAGAATTTCAAGGGATTCAACAAGAAAGGTCCAAAACAAGTCCAGATTCATTGTCCAGATACATTCCTATTTCTTTGGCCAAAAATGAAGAGAAAAAATCAGAAAAATCCTTATAAATTTGGCAATAATATATTTTGAATAATTATGGACTTTATTTTGAAGGCTTTTGATTGGTTGGATGACACAACAGGGCTTATGTGACATTATTGGATTGGCTGAAGCTGTGTGGTGCAACCAGATAATTTCTTGGAAATTAAAAGAAGATTCATGAAGCCTTGTCGTCCCCTATATATACCCCCACTCTCTAGACGTCTCACACACCACTTCACCAACCAATTCTTTCATTCTTTTCACACACCAAAAATTCTCTCCATTCTCTAGTCTTCAGAAGCTCTGCGTCTCAACCAAGGAGGAGAAAAAGTCATGCAATACATCAAGATCCTACCCGCCATCCACCCTTGTGTCGTCCCTAGAAGATTGCTTGCTTTCAAGGATCTTCAAGTTCTTCGTCTCAAGGCTTTGTCATTCATCTTTCACGGTGTATTTCATACTTTCATTTGTTTTCCTTTATTTGATTCGTAGAGTTATGAATTCTAGTTAACATGACGTTAAGGGCAAAGTTTAAAGCCCGTCTCTATGTTTTGAAATAAAGTTGTAATTTCTTTGTGTTGATTTCTATGTTGCTTATGTGAGATTGCTTGATTGATTTTGGATTACAGAAAACTTTTATATGTATGTGTTCTTTGGTGGCCAACTTAGGATATATGCATGTAATTGGTGCTAGATTTACGTAAAAAATTCACCTAATAGTTTTGTGAACCTATATCATAAGTAGTAAAGGCTTTGGACAAAAGTCGAAATCAATTAAGGAGGATTGCAAATAGATGAACTTTTTCATACTAGGTTGTGCACTTTGGTTGACATCCTTTCTTTGTTCTTCATGCATTGAATGTGTTTTTGAGTAGCTAGCTTTCTAGACTATGATTGCATGTTCAATAGGTTTAATTTAGGTGCTTTCACTTAGATTAAATATTCAAGGAAAGTAAAACATGGGAAATCGTTTGCTTATTAACGTTTCACATGGTCAACTTCTTTCTCATGACATAGAAAATCAACTATAGGAATTGTAATTGGATTTCATTCATATGATTGTGGTTTTGATTTTTGTTCCTTGCGTTCCACCCTTGTATATATGTTTTTACATTTTCTTTATTTTATTTATTTTAATTTTCAATTTTATAATCCTAAAAACCCCTTATTTGTGTTTACTTGTATATATTTCTTTTCTTTGTTTTATTTTTGTAAATAATACTTCTTATTTTATTAATTCTTTATTTATTTATGTAGTTACAGGTGTACCCTCAATCCCCGGCTAGAACGATCCCTACTTATTCTATACTAACAACTACATTCTGCAGGGTTAAATTATGCGCTTGTTTTTAGCGTATCAGAATCTTAATTCTTACTGGACTCAAGGCTTTTGTGTGGACTCATTCAGTCTCATTTTTAGAACTAACGTAGCCTCGACTCATTTTTAGAATTAAGGTTGCTACAGCATCTATAATTTCTTGACAACAGAACACGAAATCAGAGTTTGCTATGCATTTCAGTTTGTCTTCTGGTCTTCCCGAATATGAAACATGTTGCACTTGGCTGTGGGGATGAGATAAGCAACCAGACAGCTTGCTGTACGGCAATGGACAACTATGTTTCCCACTTGCAAAAGCAGAGTTTCATAACCAACTTGCAAGCTTTGGATTGTGCTGCATCACTGGGAATGAAGTTAAGAAAATAAATCAAATATTACCAAAAATGTGTATAGCCTATGTCATTTAAGCCTCAAGGATTTCTCCCTTCAGGTGACTGCATTCTTCTAGTCCATTTTTTCTTTTTAGCAAACTAAGCATGTCTTATATATCATGGTATTAATACGTTTTGGTGGTGTGTTAAATTTTTTTTACTTCTCTTCTGTTCTTTGTGTTTTAGTCTTCTAAACTGACTTTTTTTTTCCCTATCCTTTTGAACATGACAGCATCCGGATATCTTTTGCCAAGCTTGCATTTGGATGCAATATTTGAAAGTTCAGGGGTCAGCTTCCTTTGTGATCTGAATGATAACATTCTATTGTCTGGAAATTCTTTTTATGCTTGGCTTGTTACATATTAGGTTGAATTCTTCAAGGAATTGAAGAAGTAACTTTGAATAGGAATTATGTTAGTCCTTGGCTTATTACTCAATTGTAGTTTGCAACTATGGACAGTCGAGACTATCAAGTGTATAAGTTTGAGCTTCTGTTGTATTATCTCCGTTCCTAACCTTTATTGTTCTAACTCACCCGTAATCATAACAAGCGGTCTATATCTATCATCTGTGTGTCGAGGAACGAGTCTCATTCATACTTTCTTTCTGTTTCCAATTTTGGACGTGGACGAGTTGCCTGAAAGAGAACGCTGAGAAGAAGAGATTCTGGAAGTTTATGCACAAGGAGCCATCTGTCCATAATTGTTTCTTGGGGAAGGAGATGTTCCTTGTTGACAACCATTGGAGCAAACACTGGAACCATATTGATGTAGTCAGAACAGAGTGGGCAAAATTTGTTGTTAAAACATATATGTAAGTAGTATCACATCTAGCTGGTTGGTACTTGGGTTTAGGGACTTATTTTGATAACATGGGATTGATGAATTAATCTGAACATGAATTTGTACTTTTGTAAATGTGTTGGATATGGCAATGTATGAAATAGATGGCAGTAATCTACGACAATGTGGTATTTTAGATATGTCGTTTTGAACATGAAATTTTATATCTGCAACTAATTGTGCAAAGCCAATTCAGACAACAAATATAGGTCAAGTGTCTATTGTCTGAGAGAATCTCAGACAACACATACTTAAAGCCGCATATAATTCATGTTGTCTGAACATCTATTCACACAACAGATATAACAAAACTCATGTTGTCTATCCTCATCTCAGCCAACATATATAAGAAAATCAATGTTGTCTGAGATTCATTTCACTCATCATATATAACAATAAACTGTTGAACGAGGTTCATAAAGTACAACTGAAAATAATAAAATGTGTCGTCTGAATGTCCAGTGAGATGACATATTTCATTTTGGAACTGTTATTGTTAATACATCTCACACAACTGAAAGAATGAGAATGTTGTTGGAGATTCATTTCAGACAACAGAGGTATCTCAACAGTGTGGTCTGAGATTCATTACGCACAACATAGTTCTCTTAAAAGTGTTGGGGTAATATAATGTGAGACAACAATCATTAAATGGATTGTTGTCTGAATATCTAACAGACAATAGTTTTTCCAAATTAAAATAGTTTGGTAATTTTCAGACGACAGTTATGAGCTTATATATGTCGTCTGAATATAAAACAGACAATTGTTTTGAACTGTTTTCTGAATGAAGTCAATCAGACAACAGGCTACTAGACAACAGCAGCTTTTTCACTGAGACGACAGTTCCTGAACTGAACTGTCGTCTGATTAACTTTGTGGTGGTGTAGTGAGAATGAATGAATTGGTGCTCGAGATGTTAAGAACGGGATGTATTTATAGGGTACTTCTCCAAGTATTTTGGATTCTTCTAATATTTCAAGGAATTATCTAATTGGTCCAAACAACTTAAACCAATCAAATAAATCCACGTCAGCACTCCTGCGTCATCCAACCAATGAGAAGCCTTCAAAAGTAAGTAGATTTGATCCATGAATCTTCAAGGGAGATATTTTTGCCAATTTTAATTATAAGTGTTCAAGTAAATCCAGAATATGTGTATGGCCCAAACTCTAGGTTACTTGACCTAGTTGTAATAGGGTTTTGAATTAGAGATATTCATAGATATCCAATTAATTATACGATTATCATTCCTTGTACAACTCTGATTCTATGTCTTGTAATCCTCTATATAAAGAGGCCCTATTATCAATGAAAGCACGACTCAATTCTCTCTCAATTATGGTTTTGCTTAAACACGTTATCAGCACGAAGCCCTAACCTTGAAACAAATAGCTAAAACCCTAAATCCGAATACAAAACCTTGAAACCTTTTCTGTCTCCACCACACAACTTGAAGCCCTTGACCCCAGGAATCCAAAACCGGCCACCAGAAGCTTCAAACCACCCGCAACAAATACTCTACAGGTTCACCACCTTTCAGACCTCCGATTGCCACCAAATTTTGTCAGCAGCAGCGCCTAGATCCCAGAATCCGGGAACCGGAAAAATTTTCTCCAGAACCGGCCTAAAAGCACATGAACCGGGCCACCTGACTGCTGCTTCAACTTGAACCAGCAGAGAGAAGAAAAGAAAAGGAAAAAAAAAATAAAAATAGCCCAAGCCGTTGCCCAGAAGCCTAAGCCACTGACGTCATCTCAACCACGCCACGTAAGCGTCAGCAGCCACGTTAGCAGATTGGTGCCACATCAGCTCCGGCGACTTTTTCCGACCAAATTTCCCGGCGACCTATTTCAAGGTATTTTTTTTACTAAAAGTACCCGTTTTTTTTGAGTTTTTTTTATTCAATTTCTCTTCTTTTTCTCGAGGACTTGCAAACTCCCTTCTTCTACCCCCCTTTCTTCATCATATGAGAGACCTAATTAAGCTGAACTATGGGGGTTCGTGCTCACTCCAAGCTTGGAACTTGTTGAGATCTCCAAACTTAGAGTTTCTAGAGAATTTATTATCGACCACTTATGTCATTGTTTCGATCTAATCCAATACCTCTTGGACTTGAATTTCTTGGAAGCGATTACGCTCAGAAATTCCTAATTTCTTGGGAGCGATTACGCTCAGAAATTTTATATGTTTTTGTGGTAGCTTTCTCCGCTCCGAAACTGACTCTTTTTCTTGTTCTCTTTCAGGATGAGTAACCTGAACAAATTAGACTTTGCTCCATTGGGAACAACTGCCTCTGGATATCACAGGTGGGTTTGTGATGTCCGCCAGCATCTCAAGGCCGATGGAATCTTGGATACGATTCTCGAGCCTAGCTAGGACGTGCTAACTGTTGAGCAAGCTCAAGGTTTGGAAGCAAATAGAGCAGCCTTAGAGGCAAATAAGGCGAAAGCCATCATCCTAATGACTCGTCATATGGATGATTCGCTCTAGTACGAGTATATGAATGAAGAAGACCTCAGAAGGTTGTGGGTCTCACTCGATGGAAGATTTGGCAACGTCCGTGACTCCCTGCTTCCTGACTGATAGGAGAATTTTAATGCGACGTTTTACTTGCTTTTCCCTACATTTCTTGCGTTATTTCCTTATTAAAACTCTGTTTAGGAAAGTTTCCATTCTTCGATTGGGAAAGTTCCTATTTGTAGAAAGTTTCTATTTTTGTAGTTTCTATTTTTCATTTTTTGGAAAGTTTCCATTTTCAGTTTAGGAAAGTTGCCATTTTTCATTTTAGGAAAGTTTCTATTTTTTACTAGTTTCTATTTTCAGGACCTCGGAGCTAAAAAGTGGAAATGAACTCACAAATGGAAAGAGGAGCTTGCAAACGTTAAGGGGAGCAAAAATGAGGAACAATGAGCCACAGAAATGAGCAGAAATGAAGAAAAGAAGTTTTCCTGTTTCAACCAGGAAACCCTGCGAAAAGGAGGAAAGCTTACCAATGAAGTTTCCAACGTTACCATGAAAAAAGAAATAGAAAAATGAAGTGTTATGACGTTGGAAGGTGACAAGGCTTGAATGAGAAGCAACAAGGCCCAAGGACTCTCAAGACTTATTGGATTTTCGGCAAAATGGATCAAAAGCCCACAAGCCCATGGAATTAGGATTGAGACGCAATGGATGAAACCCTAGGAATCCTTTGCCGTGAAATGTCAAGAGATAAATAAGGGAAGAGGCGTGAGAATCAAAAGAAAACCCTAGAGAATTCGGCAAAGAGATATTCAAGGGAGAAATAAAAGGAAAGAGAAAAAGGTGGAGACCAAGAAAAGCTCAAAAGAAGTCTAGATACATTCCTTAATTCTCTAAAGGTAGTTTGGCCGAAATAAAAGAGAAAAATCAGAATATTATCAAGGGAATTTCGGCAAGATTATTAGGGAATTAAAATGGAATTTTGTGATTGGTTGGACCACCTCATAGGGCTTATTTGGCAAGCTATTATTGGTGGAAGCTATGTGGAGTTATTAAATTAATTCCTTGGAAAATAAAAAGAATATCACGGCTTGGAGACCAAGTTTGGCCGTTCCCTATATATACTCATCTCCTTTAGACGTCAAGGGTTGCTCTCCCATATACGTTTTACAACTGAGAAAAATTAAGAAAAGTTCCTTAACATAGCCGTGAGCTTCTCCATTCTCTAGTTCATCTTCTGCGATTTCAAGCAAGGGAGGAAGAAGCAAGAAGAGGCCGTGAAAATTCCTCCACCATTCCACCTTGAAGCCGGATTTAAGAAGCTTGCTTTCGAGTTTCTTTGGTTCACCATTCGAGTTCTTCATCACCATCTCCAACACGGTGTAATTCAACCTTCTTTCTTGTAATCACTTTTGATTCCCCTTGTTTGATTTCGTTAGAAGTTGTTCTAGTTAACATAAAAATTGAAACAATATGTTAATTTCGGATTCCATGATTGAATAAATTTCAGAATCTTATTATTGTGATTTTTAAGTTGCTTATGTGAGAATGATTAATTAAATTTGTGTAATTGATATCCTTTGTGTGTTTATCTTGTGTGGTTCGAAACATATAGGATTTATGCATAATTGTTGCTAGGTTTAAGAACATAAATCAACTTTTTGTTTTGTGTAAACTTGAATCGAAGTAGTAAAGGTTTTGTACAAAGATCGAATTTAATTAAAAATGATTGCAATTAGGTGGACTTTTTCATACTAAGTTGCACACTTGAGTTGATAGCCTTTCTATGTGTTTTATGGATCTAACGTGTAGGATTGTCTAGCTTTCTAGAGCTTGAATGCATGTTAGATAGGATTAGTCTTGGTGCTTTCACTTAGATTAATTAGCATTGAAAAGTAAAATATGGGAAATCGTTTGCTTTCTAACGTTTCACATGATCAACTCCCTCTCATGACTTAAGATGAACAATAATATGGTTGGTTCGAATTTAATTATGAATTTGATTTTGATTTTTGTTTCGTATGTTCCACCCTTGTATAAGTGTTTGTATAGTTTTGATTATTTTAATCCTTTTAATTTTCAGAAACCAAAAATCCAAAATCCCCCCCCCCTTTTCGTGTAAAATGTTTATAGTTGTGAATATCTTTGTGAATATTATACTTTGTTTTAATTTTAATTGTTTAATTGTTTGACAATGACAGGTGTACCCTCAATCCCCGGAATAGAACGATCCTTATTTGCTTATACTACTAACGATATTTTCAGGGTTAAATTATGCGCTTGCAAAAAGCGTGTCACTGACCTAGAAGTGCGATGGCATAGCCTCCACTTCTGTGATTTCAAGTCAGTTCTTGACTACAACTCGGAAGCACTTCGCATTAAATCGTTAATGGAATTCTGTGGTAAAGAGATCACAGAAGCGATGTTGATTGAGAAGACTCTCTCTACCTTCCCCGTCTCTGCATTGATAGTTGCTAAGAACTATCGAATCGATGTTACTGCAGGACGTATCACAAGGTTTCATGAGCTCATTGGAGCTATGAATGTCGCTGAAAAGCATGACAAGATCCTTGTGAAGAACTATAATTCGAGATCCGTGGAAATAGAGCATATTCCGGAATCCAATTATAGTCGCGCCCCTAAGAGAGGGCGCCAAGAGCGAAACCCTAATCTTAGGGATACTTCTGGACGTTCTGGTCCATATAATCGCTCTACTTGGGAAAGTAACCACCAAAATAGGCGAACACGGAACCGAAGAGGTCAACGTGGAAAGAGAGAGGGAGGCAACGCTTCTGGCCATGTTGGTAGCGCCACCAACACTAAGAGCCATCTAAATGACCTTTCAAAGTGCCTCAATCAATGGAATCTGAGCAAAGAGATGTATGTTCCCAATGTGGAGTATCCAGTTATTGGGTACACATTTGTAGAGCTCGTGAAGAAATTGTCACCGCCTACAAAGCATATTATGAAGCAAGAGAAGTTCACTATGTGGAACAAGAAGATCAAGAAGATGATCTAGAGTGAAGGGTTGAAGACTACAAATCTGGTTGGGATCAATAGATCGCCAATTCTGTTTAAGTCTTTATTTTTCCAAGAGATGTAATAAGCAATTACCATATACTTGTTGCCAAACATTTTTTTTATGGAACAACTAGTTGCCAAACATTTTTCATTAATTCACACAACAAACAAACAAGCAAAGAACAAACTACCAAAAGCATGCAAGTGACTAAATGACCATAAACCAAAGGATTAGAGCTATTAAACTCCAATCCCCGGCAACGGCACCATTTGATTTGAGCGTTTTGCATTCGCCTATCGCGTAACAATCAACACGGTCATCAAAGATGGGAAGTATTTACGTCCCGGTTTATCGTACCTCCGGGATTACGAGCTAGCTAAGAATCCTATGGTTCTAGGTCACCGAAAATCACTTGCACAAACAAATAAAACTAGAAAAAATGCTAAACAAGGCACCGATCGAGCCTCATTCAAGCATGACTTTGCATCACACAAAGTCACATAGACGGCCTCGCACCAAGCAAGGCCTAGATAGGGCCGTGAAACACACAAAAGTGCTTGTAATGCTCACACCCACATGGATTTACAAATGAATGGTAGTGGGAAAGTCACAATGTTTTTGGATTTACATAAATGATAAATAAACTAACTAACTACGACATAAAAATAAGATAGATAGAAGGATGGGATGCATCGCATCAAGGGTCACCATGAAATTCAAGGTTCTCCACACAAATCTAAAATCACATCGAATGATGATCATTAATTCAAATGATGCTTCAAATGTTTTGTCGGATTTCCATTTAGCATTAAGAGGTCGAAAAGAAAGCTAAATTGATTGTCATAAAATAGTAGTCAAACCCTAAGTAAAAACAAAAAGAAGAAAGAATACTTAGTTTTTGGCTACCCTATACTAGTCTCAAACCTTATGCCTTGTTAGGGCCATAAGTGCTCAAAACGAAATGCTTTATGTTTCGACAATCGATTGTAACACACTCTAGCAACCATCACCACAAATATAATAAGGTCGAAAAGAATACTTGTGATAATAATTACCCTACCTGATCGGACGAATATTTTCTATGTTTTTAGTGCATTTCTCTCTACATTTTACTTAGTTATTCTCTTAACACTATCATTTCTAACTTACTTTGTTGTATTTAGGTACATTTGAGCTCCAAACGCAAGAAATGAGCTAAGAATAGCTGGAAATGAAAGAAATGAAGGCAAGGAGAAAATGAGGCGCATAAATGGGAAAGAAATGGAGAAATGAAGCTTTCCTAATTCTACCAGGAAAATGAATCCCAGTTGAAGTAGGAATCCTAAGTCAACTAGGAGTGAGCTCGGAAAAATGGTGTTCGGAAATGAGAAATGACAGAGTCCCAGGTGGACAAGGAAACCTGATGACACTACGAGTCCTGGTGGTGCTAGGAGATGCTGTGGCTTCAAGATGTCTCAAGAGAGTTCAAGAAAGTTCTAGATAGCACAAGGAATTTCGACAATTGAAGAATGGGCTTTGAAATTGTCCAATTGAGAAGCCTGGCCCAAAGATTGAAGCATGTGACTTGCACATGAGTTTCTAGACCCTTCTTGACATCTTGAAAGAATCCTAAAACAATTCTAGTTGGTTTTTCCGTGAAAAATAAAGAATATTCAAGAAGATTTCTGAAATCCCAAAAAGGGAGAGTTTTTAGGAATCTTCCTGTGCAGATCAGTCAACTTCGACAGAGCACCGAGAACAGCTCAGAACTCAGAAAATTCCGATCTATATGTGGTTGGAAAGCTACGGATGTCTAGTTTCCAGAGAGTTTTACTGTTCGTCAATATCAATTTTTTAGACGAAGTTATAGTCGATTTAGTGCACGGAGCTCAGTCTTCCCAGAAATCTGTTTTGTGCAAATAAAGAGAGTTTCGGATGTGAATATCTTTTGGGACGAGTTTGGGATGGTTTCTACTCCATATTTGATCTGATTTTGAGGATACATTGCAGCCATGATGATGTGGACCAATGAGAAAATTCAAAAGGAAGTCTACATCAACACAAAGAAGGAAGGAGAATCAGAATTGAAGACGGAGAGCTAGGGTTTGACGTCTAAAGCATCCTCTATATATACACACCTATTTTGGACGTCCCAAGCATCTTCCTTCACTCCATTCAGCCATCTCTCTCCCTCCATACACGTTCATTCCTTCCACAACTCAAAAAGCTCTCAAACCCTGAATCAAATCGCAAATCCTCCCCTTTACTCTCCAAATTTCGGATCCTCTCCATTGTTCAAGCATTGAAGCCGTGAAGCAAAGCTCCATCATCTCCAACACATCCTTGCCGTAGTCCTCATCAACATCCACCACCTTTGAAGACCTTCTTGCGTTCTTGAATTTCTTCAAAAGTGTAACCATGTCCTTCTATCTTTTGTTTTCGGTTTTATTGTTTTGTAACTTAAAAATCAGATTCTATAGCGTTCTATGTTTTTGGTTTTAATGGATTTTTCGATATTTTGTGAGAATAAAGTCTATGTTTTGATGTTTAGTTTCCAATAATCATGAAGCATGAAAACGTTTTAGGTTTCTAGAAGACATAAATTGCGATTTTGATATGTATTTATTTAAGTTCATTGATTTTGTGCTTCAACCCCACCGTTTATGTGTTTTGTGTTCTTTGGTTGCAAACTTAGAATATTGAGCATGTAATTGAATCCAGATTAAGATTGTTAGCGTTCTAGGTCTTAATTGCTAAGTGGAAAACCTATAATTCATTAGGTAAATCAATGAAGAGTCTTGCATGCTTGAATGGCGTTCCAACTTGTGTTCTTGGCTTAAATCAATCAAACTTTCATTAATCTTTATGCGTTAAATATGTTTTGTTAGTGAGTAGAGTTCTATGACTAGCATTGCATGTTTAATAGGGTTAACTATGGTGCGTTCATCTAGTTAATTTAATTAAGGAAAGTAAAAAGAACTTTGTATGTGTTCATCTTTGTTCTTGATTGATTTCTTCATTCACATGTTTTGATCCGTGATTTATGATTAGAAAACTCGTTTAAGTGTTAATGATTGTTAACTTCATCATACATATTTTGATCCCCCTTATCTATTTTAATTCATGGTTTGATTATCATTGTAAATTGGTTAATTTAGTTTAGAAATAAAAACAAATTCGAAATCCCTTTCTTTTGTAATTTTCGTAAATAATGTATATTTGTAATTAATATTTCTTTTCTTTGACGTGTAAATGACAGGAGCACACTTAATCCCCGGTTAGAACGATACCCTACTTACTCATACTACAATTCGATGCAGGGTTTTAAATTGGCACTCACTTTGAGCGTATCAATTTTTGGCGCCGTTGCCGGGGATTGAAAAGTCTTTTTGCATTTGTTGCGTCATTTTTGTATATAAATTTGTAAAAATTAAAAATTAGTTTTGTGTTTTTCGTTTATGATGATGTTTGGTAGGGATAAGAGTTTTTTTATAAGTTTGAAATGAATTTTGGAAATAGGTGAAGTCTCTTTTGTTAATATTGGCCTAAACCCTTTAAGGGCACCTAGTTCAGGTCCCTTAAGGTTGAGGGCGGCCTTTATTAACACTTGTTGAACTGTCTTCACACTTATGACTCTTTTTATCTAAGTAAGTATAGCCTATGTGGAATGGTGTCTAGAAAGGGGACAACGTCCATAACGGGTTCTGAATTCAGAAGTGCATACAATTGAGCCTAAACCACTATGTGGGAGTAGCTCAAGCCAAAATGAGTTCTACCTCTTGTGTTCGTCCTCCCCCACCTGGCCATTTCAGTAAGGTTGCCCAAAGGATTTGAAAGGAAGTTTGTGTCTAGGCGACTATACTTGGGCCGCACGTTCCAATCTTGATTTTGGATTTATAATCGAATTTTTATTCTTGTTAAATATTTGAAGGGACGAAAAATACACATGTAAATTGTAAAATTTTATACCTAACAAAATATACCTGTAAATTCGTGTGATATATACATAGATAGAAATATACTTGTATTTTTCATTACTTATACATATACAAAATTTTACGTGTAAAATATACATTTTACGTCCTATACATACTTTTCTACACTAACTTGTATTTTGTGACGAAATCTTACTCTATACTTGTTTAATTATTTTTACTTGTTTATAATAATTACTAACTTTTTAATTTTCATTTTGTCTGGCTGAAAGACATTAAAATCAAGCGCTGCATGGGAGGCAACCCATTTCAGAAAAGAAGTTGTGGAGGAGATCATCAACGCAGATTTGCTTTCTTGAACTCTCTCTACTTGGATTTTCGTTATTTTTGTTTTTGGTTTTTAGTTTTTATTTTTGGTCTGCGTTAACTATTCCCTATATGCTTATATTGTGCTTTGCATGCTATGAATTGTTTTACATTGAGGACAATTTATGATTTAAGTGTGGGGGAAGGGTTTAACGTTATTCTTTGTTTTTAGGTTGTTAGTTTTGTGGTTAAAAATAAAAAAAAATAAAAATTAAAAAAATTAAAAAAATTAAAATTTTAAAAAAAATTCGTCACTTTTTAATTAAATAAAATCGTCACTAATTAAAAAAATATATATATATATTTGTTTTGTTTTTTGTTTTGTTTTGTTTTGGTTTTTGAGTCTTATGTTGCCCTTTCAACTGTCTAGGATGATTTTATATCTCTGAAATTAAGAATAAAAGATGATCATGAGATTGAGATAATGTATGATGATATTCTTTGGTTAATTATGATTTATGAAAAGCATATGAATGTGTAGTAGATATGGTGCAATGTTAACTTTCGTACAGAATATGAACATGTTGATGATGAGTTTTAATTCATAAATAACCCTTGTGAGAATTTGAGCCATGTGCCCTTTCTTTGATGAGTGATAAATAAAAAATATATTCTTGAATTTCTTGGCGATGCTTAGTTGATCTCATTATTCTTTCATTTGATTGGTTATATGCCATAGCTCTTTAATGGACTAGAGAATGCTAGAATTCACTTTTATACTTGTTGAAACTTTTGTCAATATATATCCCTGATTTCGGAAAGGATAAAGGCACTTTAGGATTTATCACCATTGCTAAATAAGCATGTACGTGTCCCTATTTTTGTGTACACATGTGTGCACTATCCCCTAGTTTAACCCCTTTGAGCCTACATTAAGCTTTTTCTTTCATCACCCTAAAAATCCTTAACCCTTAACCTTAGTATAGTTACATCCTTACCCTTTGTTCTAAAGACTTAGTGGAGCTAATTTTGAGACTTTGCAAAGGAAGAAGACGTCAAAGATGATTTTGAAGACATGAAAAAGCTCAAGTGTGGGGATAGACTTGTCCATGAGAAAATATATGTATGTATATGCCGTGAAAAAAAAAAAATTGTTGAAAAGAAATATATGTGTACGGCTAAAAAAAAAGGGAAAAAAAAATGTTTATGTTTTATGGATTTTAGTTCCCTATACTTTGTGGATTTGGAGTTTGCTTTGAAGGGAAGGCCCAATCAAGAAAAATATGGTCTTTGTCCAATTCACAATGAAGCCCAAAGAAGGACTTGGCGTCACAAGTTTTGATGGAATTCGAAGAATATGTCTCTCTACATCAACAAGTGCTCTACTTTGTTTTTAGAATACTTTTGTGATTTCCTTATCCCTTCGTTTCTATTAACCTTAAACCTTGGCCCCATTACAACCCTTTTATAAGACCTTTTTTATCCTTAAGATGGGATAGCCTTTGATCTGTGGAGATGAGTTTATAACTGTTGAACTTATGGCTTGGGTTCATTCGTGCATGTGATTGATATCCTTCATGAGATCTTTTGAAAAAATATTGATATATGTTCTTTTCGTTTCTTATATGTGAGCTTTTTGTTGAAAAAATATATATCATCTCTCACATATACTTGAGTGAATAAGAAGCTTTTAAGCATACCCTTAAATTCTGAGAGAAAAAAGAGTGCTATATCCATTGTAAGGTTTGAATTATTACTTGTTTGATGCATGTTGAGCTCCAACCATCACCATTGTTACTCCCAAGTCTTGCATGCTTATATGTGGATTATATCTTGTAATTAATTTTCAAATATCTTGAAGATGTGATTCTTGGTTAAGTGTTATTCTTGGTGCCTTTTTTTTTTTTTTCCTTTTTTAAAAGAGGATCAAAGGGTTTCACTCCTGCCCCCATGGTGACTCGAACCCATGACTTCGTACATAGGTAGTGGGTGCTCTAACCACTGAGCTAACACCACTTCGTCTTCTTGGTGCCTTGAAAGTATGGGATTGCTGAGACAATATGTTGAACGGCGTTAGAGTCATTTGTGTTTGTGAAACGTTGAAGTCTTGTACTTTGTTTATTTTCATTGGTTTTAGGTTTTCTATACTTAGTTATTTTCGTGTGTTTCGAGTCATTGTGTTTGTGTCTGAGTTGTTTTGATTTTGCTAAGGGACTAGCAAAAAGCTAAGTGTGGGGGTGTGATCGGACGAATATTTTCTATGTTTTTAGTGCATTTCTCTCTACATTTTACTTAGTTATTCTCTTAACACTATCATTTCTAACTTACTTTGTTGTATTTAGGTACATTTGAGCTCCAAACGCAAGAAATGAGCTAAGAAGAGCTGGAAATGAAAGAAATGAAGGCAAGGAGAAAATGAGGCGCAGAAATGGGAAAGAAATGGAGAAATGAAGCTTTCCTAATTCTACCAGGAAAAGGAATCCCAGTTGAAGTAGGAATCCTAAGTCAACTAGGAGTGAGCTCGGAAAAATGGTGTTCAGAAATGAGAAATGACAGAGTCCCAGTTGGACTAGGAAACCTGATGACACTAGGAGTCCTGGTGGTGCTAAAAGATGCTGTGGCTTCAAGATGACTCAAGATAGTTCAAGAAAGTTCTAGATAGCACAAGGAATTTCGACAATTGAAGAATGGGCTTTGAAATTGTCCAATTGAGAAGCTTGGCCCAAAGATTGAAGCATGTGACTTGCACATGAGTTTCTAGACCCTTCTTGTCGTCTTGAAAGAATCCTAAAACAATTCTAGTTGGTTTTGCCGTGAAAAATAAAGAATATTCAAGAAGATTTCGGAAATCCCAAAAAGGGAGAGTTTTTAGGAATCTGTTTGTGCAGATCAGTCAACTTCGACAGAGCACCGAGAACAGCTCAAAACTCAGAAAATTGCGGTCTATATATGGTTGGAAAGCTACGGATGTCTAGTTTTGCAGATCATTTTACGGTTTGTCAATATCAATTTTGTAGAAGACGTTATGGCCGATTTAGTGCACGGAGGTCAGTCTTCCCGGAAATCGGTTTTTTGCAAATAAAGAGAGTTTCGGATGTGAATATCTTTTGGGACGAGTTTGGGAAGGTTTCTACTCCATATTTGATCTGATTTTGAGGATATATTGCAGCCATGAAGATGTGGACCAATGAGAAAATTCGAAAGGAAGTCTACATCAACACAAAGAAGGAAGGAGAATCAGAATTGAAGACGGAGAGCTAGGGTTTGACGTCTAAAGCATCCTCTATATATACACACCTATTTTGGACGTCTCAAGCATCTTCCTTCACTCCATTCAGCCATCTCTCTCCCTCCATACACGTTCATCCCTTCCACAACTCAAAAATCTCTCAAACCCTGAATCAAATCGCAAATCCTCCCCTTTACTCTCCAAATTTCGGATCCTCTCCATTGTTCAAGCATTGAAGCCGTGAAGCAAAGCTCCATCATCTCCAACACATCCTTGCCGTAGTCCTCATCAACATCAACCACCTTTGAAGACCTTCTTGCGTTCTTGAATTTCTTCAAAAGTGTAACCATGTCCTTCTATCTTTTGTTTTCGGTTTTATTGTTTTGTAACTTAAAAATCAGATTCTATAGCGTTCTATGTTTTTGGTTTTAATGGATGTTTCGATATTTTGTGAGAATAAAGTCTATGTTTTGATGTTTAGTTTCCAATAATCATGAAGCATGAAAACGTTTTAGGTTTCTAGAAGACATAAATTGCGATTTTGATATGTGTTGATTTAAGTTCATTGATTTTGTGCTTCAACCCCACCGTTTATGTGTTTTGTGTTCTTTGGTTGCAAACTTAGAATATTGAGCATGTAATTGAATCCAGATTAAGATTGCTAGCGTTCTAGGTCTTAATTGCTAAGTGGAAAACCTATAATTCATTAGGTAAATCAATGAAGAGTCTTGCATGCTTGTTTGGCGTTCCAACTTGTGTTCTTGGCTTAAATCAATCAAACTTTCATTAATATTTATGCGTTAAATATGTTTTGTTAGTGAGTAGCGTTCTATGACTAGCATTGCATGTTTAATAGGGTTAACTATGGTGCGTTCATCTAGTTAATTTAATTAAGGAAAGTAAAAAGAACTTTGTATGCGTTCAGCTTTGTTCTTGATTGATTTCTTCATTCACATGTTTTGATCCGTGATTTATGATTAGAAAACTCGTTTAAGTGTTAATGATTGTTAACTTCATCATACATATTTCGATCCCCCTTATCTATTTTAATTCATGGTTTGCTTATCATTGTAAATTGGTTAATTTAGTTTAGAAATAAAAACAAATTCGAAATCCCTTTCTTTTGTAATTTTCGTAAATAATGTATATTTGTAATTAATATTTCTTTTCTTTGACGTGTAAATGACAGGAGCACCCTTAATCCCCGGTTAGAACGATACCCTACTTACTCATACTACAATTCGATGTAGGGTTTTAAATTGGCACTCACTTTGAGCGTAGCACTACCCAACAATTCCGAATACTATTCCGACAATCAAGGGCAATAATACTCAAAATTGGGTGATTGGAGGACCACAATCTAAGAAATCCAAATGGAAATAGAGATATGCAATGGGCAAATTCCACCATACTCATGCCATAATCTAAATTGAAATATAAATTCCCCAATTTAATATTCCAATTCCAACACACCAAACATAGATTAAGGAGGGAAAAACCTAAACCATACATCTAGAGTGAAAAAATTAAAGCAAGAGTACACAAATCATATGAATAAACATCAATTTTATTAATTCCTCAACAAAACCATACAAAACTAAAGTTGGGTTTCAAAACCCTAAAACCATGAGAGGTCACACACAAGTATATATCAATACACATCAAACGACACCATAAGCAAGAAATAAGAGAAAGAAAGAAGAGGGAAAGAGAGGAGAAATCCATGAAAATTAAGGCAAAGCTTGTCACTAGCTATTGCCATAACTTCATGGCTTCTCTTGCTACCCCTTATGAAGCCATGGTGTAGAGATGGTGGCCTAGATACCGGAAATGTGTGTGTCTTCTCCTTGTGCAAGCTTACATGTGAAGAATGGGGGATGAAGAAGAGAAGAAGAGGTGAGAAGGGAGAGAAGTCCCCAAATTCGGCCAAAAGGCCTAGGGTGTAGAAAAATGGGTCTTAAGCTTGTGAAATGTGTGTGCAAAGGTGCTTAAATACCTCCTTGGGTTCAAGGGTCAAGATTGGAATTGTACCCTAGATCCAAGGGCTCAAAAATAAGTAGAAAATGAGAAAAATGAAAAGACTAAAACAACCTAATAAAAATGTAGAGAATTAGAAGATTAGAAAACATTTTGAAAAATATAAAGAAAACTGGAGGGTAAAAGTGTAAGTGAGTGTGTGCCTAATGTGAACACAAATAAATATCTCATCCAGATGTGTGATGTGTGTGAGGTGTAATCCACTATTATTATTGTCATTACATCTATTTTGAATTTGAAATTTGAATACAAAGATGTAATACAAATGGGCTTGGGTCTTCACTTGATGAGCTTCTTTGGTCTTGGGCCTTGAACTTCTTGCTATCAGGCCAAGTTGACTTGGTTGACCCGATGGTCAACTAGTTGACTTTTCGTCCTTTAGTTGGAGTTGACTTTTTGCTCGAATTCGCTACTTCTTTCGTCTTTTTCCTCTCTTGACCATAATTTCCTACAAATGAAGAAAACAAAGTAATACTACGAAATAATGCTTGAGTATTCGCTAATTTCAAGGTAATTAGGGCTAGAAACACACGTAAATTGTGTGTGAATCAGTACCTTAAGGCTTTGTATTGATTACCGGAAACTAAATAGGGTTACTGTAAGGAATAAATATCTCTTACCCCGTATTGATGATTTGTTCTATCAGTTGAGGGGCGCAAAGGTATTTTCAAAGATTGATTTGAGATCAGGATATCATCAGTTACGGATTAAGGAGGAGGATGTAGCCAAAACTGCTTTCCGATCACGTTACGGTCACTATGAGTTCCTTGTCATGCCTTTTGGATTGACAAATGCACCTGCTGCCTTCATGGATCTTATGAACAGGGTGTTTCGCCCGTACCTTGACCGCTTTGTGATCGTGTTCATTGATGACATTTTGGTTTACTCTAAGAGTGATAAACTACACGTTGAGCACTTGAACATAGTATTGGAGACCTTAAGGATGCACCAGCTGTATGCTAAATTTAGTAAGTGTGAGTTTTGGCTCAACCACGTGACATTCTTGGGTCATGTTTATTCAGCTGCAGGTGTTAGTGTGGATCCCCAAAAGGTAGAAGCGGTGTTTAACTGGGAAAGACCTACCAACGTGACGGAAATTCGTAGTTTCTTGGGTCTTGCTGGTTATTATCGTCGTTTTGTACAAGATTTTTCAAGAATCACCGCTCCTCTTACCAGGTTAACTAGAAAAGGCATTGGGTTCATTTGGTCTGAAGAGTGTGAGCGGAGCTTTTAGGAACTTAAGAGTCGTTTGACTAGTGCTCCAATTTTAGCCTTGCCTGATGACAGTGGGGGAGTATGTAATTTACAGTGATGCCTCTAGGAAAGGTTTGGGTTGTGTCTTAATGCAGCATGGTAACGTCATTGCTTATGCTTCTAGACAGTTAAAGCCGCATGAGTTGAATTACCCGACCCATGACCTAGAGCTAGCAGCCATTGTGTTTGCTCTTAAGTTGTGGTGGCATTATTTGTATGGAGCCAAATGCTAGATCTTTACAGACCATAAAAGCCTCAAGTATGTGTTTACGCAGCCAGACTTAAATTTGAGACAACGGAGATGGATGGAATTGATTAAGGACTATGATTGTACAATTGAGTATCATCCAGGTAAAGCGAATGTGGTGGCAAATGCACTCAGTAGGAAGCCCTCTGTGACATTGTCGTATTTAAGGACTGTTCGAGTACTACTTTTGTCTGAGTTGAGGACTACAGGGGTTGAACTGTCGATTGATGAGGTTGGTACCCTGGTAGCTAGTTTTCATGTGAGACCAGTACTGATTGATAAAGTGCGTGAGGCACAATCTCATGACCCAACAATCAAGAGGATTAAAGAAGGTATTCGTAGCGGTTTGCAGCCGGGTTTCTCCATTAGAAAAGATGGGACTCTGGTGTTCGGAAAGAGACTTTGTGTTCCTAACGATGAAGCGCTTAAACAAGAAATACTTGAAGAAGCTCATAATTCTGCATATGCCCTGCACCCTGGTGGTACAAAAATGTACCGAACTCTCAAGGATTACTATTGGTGGCCAAACATGAAAAGAGAAATTGTAGCCTTCGTGAGTATATGCTTGGTGTGCCAACAAGTGAAAGCAGAAAGGCAGAAACCATCGAGTTTGTTGCAACCTTTATCAATTCCAAAATGGAAATGGGAGCATCTCACCATGGACTTTACTTATAAGTTACCTCGTACTCAAGATGGTAATGATGGTATTTGGGTGATTGTGGATTGACTCACCAAATCCGCTCATTTCTTGGCGGTTAAGGAAACATTTGGTGTAGATAATATAGCAAGACTATATGTGGACGAGATTGTGAGGCTTCATGGTGTACCCGAGTCCATCTTTTTTGATCGTCACGCCCGCTTCACATCAAAATTTTGGAGAAAAGTCCACAAATTTATGAAAACTGAACTACAAGTTAGCACCGCGTTCCACCCTCAAACTGATGGGCAATCTGAGAGAACTATACAGACTCTGGAAGACATGTTGAAGGCTTGTGTTCTACAATTTAAGGGAAGTTGGGATAAGCTCCTAGCTTTGATGGAGTTTGCCTATAACAACAATTATCATTCGAGTATTGGTCTGGCTCCCTATGAAGCTTTATATGGGAAACAGTGTAGGACACCCTTATGTTGGGATGAAGTACGAGAAAGACAACTTGTTGGCCCTGAAATTATTGAAATCACAACTGATAAAATTAAGGTGATCAGGGAGAGACTCAAGACGGCTCAAAGTAGACAAAAGAGCTACGCTGACAATCGCAGGAAGCATCTTGAATTTCAGGTTGGTGATTGGGTATTCCTGAAGTTATCTCCATGGAAGGGTGTGGTAAGGTTTGGTAAACATGGGAAACTTAGTCCAAGGTACATTGGTCCTTATGAAATTGTGGAACGAGTTGGTCTTGTAGCCTATCGCTTGGCATTACTTCCACAGTTATCTAGGATACATGATGTCTTCCACGTATCCATGCTTCGCAAGTACATAGCCGATCCTTCACATGTGTTACCTGCTCAACCCATTACACTTAGAGAAGATCTAACTTAAGAGGAAGAACCAGTTCAGATTTTTGACCGTCGTGAACAGGTACTCTAAAATAAGGTTATACCTTTGGTTAAGGTATTATGGAGGAATCATCTGATTGAAGAAGCCACTTAGGAGCCAGAGGATCAAATGAGGCAGCAGTACCGACATCTTTTTCCTTGACAGGTACAAATTTCGAGGACGAAATTTTATAAGGTGGGGAGATTGTAATACCCCGTACTCCAAAATTTTAACTTACTTTTTAGTTACCATTTTTAAAGGGCATTATTAGTTTACGAGTTACGTTTTATCATTAATGGATGAAGAGTTGACTTTTTCTTTTGTCCGTTAAGTTAAAAAATTTCTTGTGGATGTCGTAGCACACGAAAAATCGAGTTCGTAGACACGTAGTTTGCTTAAATTGGAGTTACGACGGGGAAGTTATGACCAAATTTAGAAGTTACTATTCATAGCATGGTTATTTTTAAGTGAGTTTCTATTTGTGGAAAGGAGAAAAAAAAAACGAAGAGAGTGTTGAGACTAATTTCTACTACATTTTTAGAGCATTTCTCTCTACATTTTGCTTAGTTATTTCCTTAACAATGTCATTTCTAACTTGTTTTATGTTTTTAGGTAGTTTTGAGTCTGGAAATGGAAGGCAATGAGTTATTTGCGCAGAAATGAGAAGAAATAATGGAGAAATAAAGTTTTCCCAGTTCTACCAGGAAAAGGAATCCCAGTTGAAGTAGGAATCCTAAGTCAACTAGGAGTGAGCTCGGAAAAATGATGTTCGGAAATGAAGAAATGACAGAGTCCCAGTTGGACTAGGAAACCTGATGACACTAGGAGTCTTGATGCTGCTAGGAGACCTGGTGAGACTAGGAGATGCTGTGTCTTGAAGATGACTCAAGATAGTTCAAGAATCACTACTACAAATATTAGCTATAACGACACCCTACGAGGACACATATTTGTTGGTGTGTCCTAAAAGCCTTAAGAGGACGCGCCAAGAAAAACAGGGCAACTTAAGCCATTTTTTGGCCAAAATTTAAACTTTCCCACACACGAAGCCCGCTTTTTTTTTGGCCAAATTGAGAGTTTCTTTTGAAAATTAAATTGAGAAGTTTAACCACGCACACACGCACACACTCACTCACTCTCTTTCATCTGCCATCTCTTCCTCGTCGAACGGACCAAATTGGAGCTCAGATTGTTTAGCTCTGACCAAAACAAATTCTCACCACGGATGGGTAATTCTCTATCTGTCTATTTTCTTCCTCTTAAGCAGAAAATTTGGAAAATTTATCGGAGCGAGTCTGACAGAGTCTCCTTTCTCTCTCTCTCTCTTTGATTTTAACACCGCCGATCTCTCTTTGGTAGGTTTTCCAGTCCCTCCCTTCACTTCAATTGATTCAAAGTTTTGTTGCATGTCGGTGTGAATTCGATTTAGAGATTTGATGGAGGAAAATTGAAAAAATTGGGGGCGATGGAGAAGGAGTTGTTGAAGGTGTTTGAGGAGGTGTCGAAAGCGGCTGATGCTACGAAATTGTGTGACGGAGGCGCCGAGTAAACTCGATGCCTTGACCTTGGATTGGTTTAAGAATTTTCCCGTCTCTTATCAGCTCCTCGTCTTAACCTAAGTAATTTTTTTTTTCTTTTTATTCAATTTTTTCTTTTTTAATTTTTTCTCTTCATCGTTATCTGATTTCTTATAGGTATGATATCGCTTCTGCTGCTGGCTGGGATTCTAGGGGCTGCTTCGAAGTTGGATTTCATATCAGTTACTGTATGTGGTGACTACTTCAATGTGTTACTTTTTGGCATTATTCATTTGTATGTGCTGACTATAATTTGTCATTGGAAATCTCTAGTTGATTGCTTGTTGAGTTACGGCCTGTATTCAATTTTTTGTTTATATACAAGTATAAAATGTAGCTATACCCGCCTATTACATGGGATTTAACGAGTTGGGAAAGTTGAAGATGATATAGCTATATTGGCCAGAATTTGAATAGTATCAAATGCTGGCCATAAGGACAAAGAACTGTACTAACTAAACTGGGATTGACAATTTTTTGAAAAAGACCAAAGTGGAAAGGTTCAAGCTAAACCTTAAATGCATACTGGACAGTTTGAGCTGTTGTTTGCATTGGGTACATACCACCAAAAGTATCAATCATATCTCATTTTTCATTTCTCTGTGAGATTGGTTGTTTGACCTTCCTAGATATGGATCAATTTCCATGTGACTAAACAAAATTGATATATCTATAGCTGTTAATTAATGGAGGTTATGGTGATAATATTTTATAATCCTTTTCATCAGCTTATTGTGTTTGAACGTGTATATTTAATTTTTGCTTGCAATAGCCTGCTTCGATAATTGATTTCCGTGGTTGCAGGACTGCAATTTTTATTTTTTTTTGTTTTGTGTTTCAGGGGTTTGGTTAGGGTACTCCTGTGACTATCTTGTGAATTTTTTTGTTACAGGTAATTACTTCAGTTCCTGCATCATCTTTAAATGCAGATTGTTTTCTCTGACTTTTGCTATTTGTGATCGGTTGCACTGCTGGTAGTGAGAGTGTTTTCATATAAAGGCCTGCATCATATCATATTGCTGGTTCCCATTTGTGGCCTATTAGAAATCCTAGTAGCTTAGCAATATTCATGGTTGATAAAACTTTACTACTTGTATCATGGTTGCATCAGCTCATATATTTGGGTCAGTTATTTGGAGAATGGGAAGGTCTCAGACATCAATATAAGACAGAATGGGATTGCTGCAGGTGTGAAAATCTATAAACCTATTGAATTGAATTATTCCATGATTTTAGAGTACTTAGGTTTGATTCATGCAGAATTATACTTAAAACACAAAATATACATGTGTGTGTATTAAATGATAGTATGTCACATGAAAACTGTTATTTGTACAATCTACTAATCATATTTTAGGATTGTCAGTAAGCTGAGTGGCTTTTCTTGTATTTGGAGGTTATTATGTGAATGCAAAGAATACACCAATTATCTTTCGTTGGATTCCTCATGCAACTCTAATTAGATGGTAAGTTCAGAGATTATCAAGAAGTAAAAGTTCATTCCAATCAAGAAGTAAAAGTTACATGTTTTCTTTTCCACTTCATGATTGTATATTTCCTTTCATACTTTCAGGGCTCTGCATCAACGAGTTTCGCGGTCTTCAATTTGAGCATCAACATTCTTTTAATATTAAAGATGGAGAACAGGTACGGGAAGAACTCATGCTTACACTTTCAAATCTCTTGATTAAAAGATGTATCACAAACTCACCATGAAACATAGGCATAATCCTTATGACTGGCCCATTATGCACTCGCGTATAGATCATTGTGTCTCATGAGTCTTGACTTTCTATATCTGTTACATTCATTTCTTTTGCTTATTTTGCAGGCACTTGAACGCATCTCCTTTGGAGGAAATCATATTAGGGAAACCGTGGTAGCTCAAAGTAGAATACTGTTGTTTTGGTATTGCACCACTTACTGATTCATATATATATATATATGGAGGTATAGTTTTCTTTCAAAATTAAATAAACTCCACGTCTTGAATGTTTCCATTATGTTGAATTATTTCGACAAAGTTTGGAGGTCAGCTTATGTTAAAGCTCTACTTGGCCGGACATGATTATAGTTTTCACTTTCAAGGGCTTGTATGTTTATAACCTCAATGGTTATAACTTGAATTTATTGTTATGGCTTTGCTAAAATCTTGATGACTAACTAGTTACAGCTGAAAAGGATAGGTGCTATGACTGCCTATGAATGCTAGATTGAACTATATGCCCCTATGTACTGCTATGACTATTAATACTATGACTAAACTAGTAGAAGACAATTTTCTATGATTTTGAACTAGTTGTTGCCAATTCTTTTTAGTTTTAGTACTTGTAGTCTTTCAATTTCAGGTCATATTCTTTAATGAGCTTATTTACTTGATGTTATGTACTGTTATTGTTTCCTTAGTGGTTAGAACACTAGTTTACTATGTTCTTAGTTTCTTACTAAGCTTTTCATGATGTAGTGCCATGGAGATGTTTATCGAGTAGAGTGGGCAGAGCAGATTGATGGATTTTGGCGCAGATGAACTAAAATAGTTAGCATATGTATATGCAGATTTCTTACTTTGTGTAGCAGCAACTTTGGATTAAATTGGTCAAAACAGTAGAGTAGGACATTTTGGATCTTTATTCTCCTTTAATAAGATGGACTTATGGCGTTTGTAGATTACTTGTGTTGGATGTTTTCTATGTTGTATTGGATGTATTTGATATAAGGACTTGTTGATATGTCATATGTATGCAGATTTGATGGGAATGTACAGAAAATAAGACACAAAATGCATTCCTATATGTGTCCTAGTACAGAAAAGAGGACACATGGGAATGTACTTTTTTGTGTCCTCTTATTGATTTAAGGACTTCATTCTCAAATCATTGAGGACACAATTTGTGTCCTAGAATAGAAAAGAGGACATGTGAGAGTTTATTTTCTGTGTCCTCTTATGGATTTAAGGACTCCATTTTCAGAGCTTTTAGGACACATTTTGTGTGTCCTTGTATAGAAATGAGGACACATATTAGAGAATATGAGGATGCAATTTAGGTGTCCTCTTATGGATATAAGGACACGGGGACTAAAGCTTTTAGGACACACAAACTGTGTCCTCATATAGATAAGAGGACACATTTCCAGTGTCCTTGTTTGGGACTTATAATGACTCCCAGATAGAGGACTCTTTTTTAAAGAGTCCTTGTATGTATTTAAGGACACAGTTTCAATGTCCTTAAATCATGTTTTTGTAGTAGTGAATGTTCTAGATTATTGGAAGAATTTCGGCAATATTGAAGAATAATTTCGAAGTTTGAAGCATGTGACTTGCACATGAGTCTCTAGATCCTTCTTGACGTCTTGGAGGAGTCCATGTCCCATTCTAATTGCTTTTTGCCGTGAGAATTACAAGGAAAATACTAGAAGATTTCGGCAAGATTATTTTGGGATTAATTTTGGATTTTCTATGGAATTTTGAAGAGAAAATAAAGGAATAAGTATTGAATTATGACTCTACATACAAGCAGGCCGAAATTAGGTCTACATACATGGAGGAATTCGGCAAACAAGGAGGTGACTTGTTCTCTACTTCTCATGGAATATTTTCATTGGTTGAATGATGCCACAAGTAGATTTCGACCTAGATTCTCTAGCCCTTGCCGTTCACTATATAAAGGAGGTTTGTGAAGCTCTTCTACACACCACAAAATTCAGAATCAAAAGTCACAAACACTTCCCTTTCTCTTCCATAGTTTCGGCAATTTCAAGAAGTTCCAAGTTCAAGGTCGTGAAGCATCCTCCGCTCCATTCAAGCATCCTTTCCGTGATCCTCATCCGTTCCACCACCTTTTGAAGCTTCTTGCATCCTTGAAGATCAAAAAGTGTAACCATGAACTCCATAATTTGTTTTCGGTTTTTGGATTGTAAACAATTTCGGTTTCTTATGAATTTGCGATTTTGTTTTCTTTCTTGGTTCTTTAATTTGCGATTTCTATGGTGGATGAAAAATTGATTTTAGATATGTGATTTTCGAATACTATGAAGCATGTTTTAGGTTTTAGGTTTTTGAATTGATAAATTGCGATTTCATATATGTTCTTGCATGATTGTTAATTTCGAGCTTCAATCCCATCTTTTATATGTTAATTGATCTTTGGATGCATACTTAGGTTGATGAACATGTAATTGAATCCATATTAAGGTGCTAGCGTTCTAGGCTTTAATAAATTAAGTGGAAAACCTAAAATTACTTAGGTAAATTAACAATGAGTCTTGCATGCTTGATTAGCGTTCTAACTTGTGTTCTTGACTTGAATTGATCAAACTTCTATGATTCTTAATGCGTTAAAAGTGTTTTTGTTAGTGATTAGCTACCGCTAGTAATTGCATGATTAATATGGTTAACTATGGTGCGTTCATCTAGTTAATTTAATTAAAGAAAGTAAAAAGAACTTTGTATGCGAACATCTTTGTTCTTGATTGATTCTATGCCTTGACATATTTTGATTCGTGATTTGATGTTTGAAACCTTGCCAACATGTTAGTAGTAGTTAATTCTATCTAATTTCATTCCATTCATAAATTCTACTTGATTCTGTGTTTTGATGTGGCACACGTGTATATAATTACTTAGTTGTTAGATTAAATAAAAATCTTAAATCCCCTTCTTGTATTTTTCATAAATAATATATATATATTCTTTAATTTGTTTTACTAACGTTTTATTTTTCAGGAATTAATTAGGCCCTAATCCCCGATTGAGAACGATCCCTACTTATTCTTACTACATTGATAGGGTTTTAAATTGAGTACTAATTTTGTGCAGGTCAGAGAGGGAAAGAGAAATCGGGAAACCCGATCCCAAATTACCCCATTTTCACCGTCCAGACCCATGCTCCTTCCGGCGAATTTGTCGCTGCCCGGCCACCCCAGGACGCGTTGCTTACCATGAAATGATCCTCTCTTCCTTCTCTCCTTATCCATGTAAGTTTTTCACCATGGGTAGCGTTAATTTTGGAGATTCGAAGAGGAATTCCCAGAAATGGGAAATCAGAGATTTGCTTCGATCTCCGGTTTCCGGTGGCTTCCGGCCGGATTTCTTGTGGGTTTTTGTTGCTGGGGTGATGCTAATCATCATCACTAACTTTTTGTAGCTTGTTTTGATCGATAGAGGAAGAATCGAAGGTGAATGGGATCGTGAACAGTGGCTAGCCGGTTCTTCATTTTTGGGTTGATTTTTCCGGCCAAACCGAGTAGAATTGTTGGTTTTTGCGGTATAGATATTGTTGGGTTTGTTGTGGTGATGCTTTTGGTGTAATTTGAGTCGCCAGATATGGGAGTTGGTGCAGTGGTGCGTGAAGCCAACGCGCCGCTGGTGGTGGTGGTGGTGTAGAGGCTCAGTCAGCCCCTCAAAATGCCTTATTTTAATTTTCGAGTTATAACTAAGGTATGAGAATGCTTGGTTATAGAGATATCACGAGAATTAGATGTTGGATATGGTTTTACGAATATTAAGATTTGAATTTCTTGGTTAAATACTCGTTGTTATGATTTTGTGTTGAATTGTATTTGTTGGGAAGTCAGAGAAGTGAATGTGGATCAAGAAAATCAAGTGAGAATTTAGAATTTTGGAAGGGAATTTATTTTATAATTTAGTGGTTATAATTATGGTTGACAAATCGAAATTAAATTGGTTGAGATGTTGAAAGAGTACTTGTGAAGGTTAAAGATAATTCGAGGACGCTGAAATCGTTAAGAATTTTGAATTCGAGATTTGTAAATCCTAAATTGAAGAGTCGATTTTTCTTTAGAGGAATTGATGAGTAACGAGTTATTAAATTTTCGAGGGAATGAATTTTTGAGTTTTAATTATTCCCTTATTACAGTTATTTATCTGCTACCAATTATACAGGACGTACTGAGCCCTCGAGCGAGGAGGACACTGGCAAGCAGCAGGATTAGCGGCGAGGCTCACCTATGAGTGGACCTTTGTTTTAAATAATATGATGCATGCAGTTGGATTTTCATGCTTGGAATTAAATATTAAATTGAAAATAATTAATTGTTTTAAATGTGATTTCTGTTGAAAGAAAAGAGTTTTAAAAGAAACGTGTTGACAAGGAGGCTACTTTTCATCGCATGCGTACCTTACCTAGTCGGCAGTCCCCTCCAGACTATATTCTGATCGGCAGTCCCCTCTGGTCCGTCATCTGGTCGGCAGTCCCCTCTAGATGGCCTGAGTTAGTTAGTCGGCAGTCCCCTCTAACAACCTGTGGTTAGTCGATCGGCAGTCTCCTCTAACCACCGCCTCTTAATTTCCGGTCTGTAGCACCGTCTGATGCGTAATCTGGGCGGCAGTTCCCCCCAGATGGCATGAGATGACTAGACAGCAACTCTCTCTAGTCATCGAACGTCTTCATGGAAAGATTGATTTCAAAAGGAACGCGTTTGGAAATGTTTTACAAACCTCACTGCATGCCGGATTTAAATGACTAGAAATGGGAAAGCATCCATTCAGTTAGTTTCGTAAACTACTTTATTTTCGTCCACTCACTCTAACGTTTTTAAATGCTTTCCCCTGGGCCCTTTGGTTTTCTAAATGCCTAGATTTCAGATTTGCTGTGGTCGCGTCCAGGAACTTGAGGCTTAGGATTCAACACTTCCGTTTTGATCGTAGGTTATCACTTAACCTACCTTTGTATGATATCAGCTTAATTATGTAGAATTGCTCTGATAATCAGTTCAATTTGGGGAATTGTTAGTACTTGAGAACTTGAATGCTTTGACTGTTTTAAGGTGGAGTTATTTTCATAATGTAATTTATACCTGGAATGTAAATATTTGGAATGTATTTGTGGTTGTGAGTTTAGTTTTGTTCATGTCCAGGTTTTTTGTAAACTTTGGGTTGGTCCATTTTAGGGGAGGTTCTGCCGATTTTTCGGTAAAATTTACCTAATTAAGGTGGATCCCACAGACTCGTATTTGGGTTTCGGGGTGAAACTAGGGTCGGGTTCTGTCAATCACTCTCTGTTTCTTTCTTGCTTTGACCTCTATTTTTATTTACTTTTCTTATACATAAATGCTCACAGGTTTAATGCTCATCTTTTGCATACTTTGTAGAAAGTTTTCCTTAAGACGAGAAGAGGATTTGTTCGCATAGCCATGGAGAATGGCTATCCCCTGGTTTCAGTTTTCTGCTTTGGTCAGGTATCACCTTCTTATTATCTGATTTTTCATGGTATACCTAGAGAGTTATTGGTTTCAATTCTTGCTGCAATTGTATTATAGCTGTTTTGCATTTCTGCCTTTTTCTTTATTGGTCTAACATGTGTGGATGTCAATAGCTACACAACTATTAAGAGCAGTTTGTTGCAATTTCTGCTTGGCCACTTGTGTTCATTAAAGGGGTGCCATAATTAATGTTTATTAGTTCTTCAGTGGTTGAGTTATACTTTCCTTGTATATCTGGCATGTGTTTCACCTCTCAACAAGATGATGTTCTCCTTTTAATCTTATGATCTATGCTGCAGTCAAATGTTTATAAGTGGTGGAAGCTAAGTGGGGAGTTATTCCTGAAGTTTGCCAGAGCTATCAGGTTTGCTTTGTCATTTAAGCTACTTAGTCTCATTGGTGGATTATTATTTGTTTCTTTGTCTCGTTAATTAAATATTTGTATAATATTCAAATATACATCTCTGTCTTAGCTTATACAATCATCAGTCTGA
Source organism: Rosa rugosa (assembly GCF_958449725.1). Lineage (NCBI taxonomy): Eukaryota > Viridiplantae > Streptophyta > Magnoliopsida > Rosales > Rosaceae > Rosa > Rosa rugosa. The sequence goes on from NC_084822.1 coordinate 24,811,483, forward strand.
CTTATCTATGCTTGTGGACAAGGAATTATTATGACTTGTATTGGTAATTCAGTATCTGATAAGTGATGGGAACCCTGGGTAGGATTTTGAATGGTGAAGATGTAGATATAGAGGAAAGGGTTCTTCACACTCTAATATCCAAATCCCAGAAGCACCATTCAGATTCGTTCTACTCAACACCACAAACAAATGGGAACAATATTCCTTCTTCTGCTCCAGTATGCATGTGCTAACTTGTGAAGCTTCACAACAAGTTTGGAGGTGATGCAAATAAGAATATAGTGCACAAGATGCTTGATAAAATGGCATATGAAGGTTTTGTTGAAGCGAAAAGATATTATATCAGCTTTTGATTCATGTGTAGCTAGCTAGGAATGCTTTCTTGTTTGGTACATTATCTAGTTACTTGAATGTATGGATGTTTGAAAAATGGTAATTGAATGATATGAATTACAGTACTGCCTATGTGGTAATTACTGTCTAATATTCAGTCATACAACACAATACAAAACAATGTGTTGTATGATTGTAAAAGAGTTTAAAATTAAGGCTTTTCCTACAACAGTCATTGGCTATTAGTCAATTTGATTACAATATTCACACCACAGTTAACCAAATATAGTTGTTGTGTGAACTAACAACTAACAACAAAAGAGAATAAAATTCTGTTGTCTGAGATTCATAACACACAACAAAAATAAAATTATCTCTGTTGTCTGAATGCTCAATTACTTATCTCAGACAACAAAGAAATTATCATAACTGTTGTGTGTTACATATCTTAGACAACAAATAAAGGATTTTAGCATGCAATCTGTTTGACTCAAAACAGATAGTAGACCATAAATTTTTTGGTGAGGAACGCGCTGCACGCGCTCTAGATTTTCAAAAAAGTCTTCTCCTCTCCGTCAGGCGGCGCGTCCTCTGGGCGTTGTCGTCGGACGGGCTTCGTTGTTTGCCTGAGTTGGTTGAGGAAGTGGTTGGGGGTTCGTCTGGACCGCTGCGAATGGATGGAGGTGGTGGAGGAGATCGTAGTCCCTGTAGGGTGGAGGCTCGGTTCTGATTGCCGACTTTGGTTCTGGATTGTGCGGTTGCGAGGCCTTCTCGTGGTCGATGGTTTGGGTCTGGTGGTGGAGTCCAACATGGGCGGAATCGGAGGACTTCTGGGGGAGCTTTTCAGGATTGGATCTGTGGGTATTTCCAGATCCGATCCCGATAGGGTGGATGCCTGGATTGGAGGAGGTTGGACCGGGAAGCGCAGACGGTGGCGGCCGGCTGGAGAATGGGCGGTGGAGCAACTGTCTTGGGGCGTACGGGTTGCTGGAGCACCGATGGTGGCGACCGGTCGACAGCGGTGGTGCAACAGGGACTTTGGGCTGTTGGTTGAGGCTGCACCAGAGTTGGGCTGGGCCTGGCTTCGTGGCTATGATCTTCTTGCTGCTTGGGTTTGTGGTTGGAGTTGGGCTCTTTTTTTGGGCCTGGCTTATGCTGTTTTTTTGTTTAGAGTTTCTACTTACTTATGTTGTTTAATTTTGTTGCGCATTTTGCGAGTAATAAGTCCATGCATTAGTTGTGTAGGGCTAGTCAGGCTTTGTGCCTGTGCGTGCACTCAAAGTGCCTTGTCTGCTCTGGGTAGCCAGCGACTTCCTTGCTTCGTCAAATGGTCGCTACCGCCTAGTGGCAGGGTGAAGCTAAGTGTCGTCGGATTTATCATCTGGCGACAACATAGTAGGAAAGCTGTGCTAAAGCTGGCAATTATGCTACGTTGTAATCGTGTTACATATCGAGTTATCTTTCCGTTATGTCACTGCTATTTCAAAGCAAATGGAGCAGCCAGTAGAGCACTCTTTGCTAGTTGGTGCTTGTTAGAATACAAGTATTGTGTAGAGATTCTTGATATTATTTCGGGACATACTCTAGTTGCTTATTGTAATCAGGGGTTTAGGCTCAATGTCCCCCCCTTGTATTCAACAGTTTCATTAATCAAGGCTTGAGGGCAGCTGCACCATCCCTTCATTCAAAAAAAAAAATAATAATAAAGGATTTTAGCTGTTGTGTGTTATTCATCTCAGACAACAAGAAAGAATTATAACTGTTGTGTGTTATGAATCTCAGACAACAGCTAATATTTCTCTTTTGTTGTTTGAAGGGCCATGTCAATGCCGAGGCATCCCCGCGCATGTCAAGCCAGGCACATGCCTGCGCAGAATTGGCACAACAGAAATAATAATCTGTTGAGGAAATGAATATTGCACAACGGTGACCACAGTGAGGCTGGTCATCACACAACTCCAAACCTCCATCGTCTGATTAACTTATTGGAGTAGTGAGGGCCTGTCAGATACATCTTTAGATTTCAGTTTTTGCTCACGGAGACCTCCTTTAGGTGTGCCAATATAATGTTTTTTCACAAGAAGGTGTAGGGAGTCTTCTCAATCAATTCCTCGTCTGTAACATTCTGATTACAGGATCGCATCATAGGCCTATTACTAAGGATTTCCGAATAATACTCAAGTACTGACTTATAGTTTGTGAGGTAGAGATTTTGTCATCTCGTATGCAATTCGGAAGTTGGGAGTCTTGGATATTCCCAAAGCGCTCTTCAAGCGCAATCCATAGATTTCTTATTTTCAACCATATACTCGAGTAGTGTCCATAGTGAAGCGGAGTCAAGTTTGTTCAACTTTGTCATCCTAAAAAGGGAGACCAAGAACAAATTAGTTTTGAAGCCTAAAATGCTTCCACGAAAACAAAGTAAATTTTTGAGCGTAAATTGCTACTAAAAAATTAATTTTTCAGAGTTTTGAATTAGACCGAAACAATGATGTTTAATGGTCCATCATTTCTGTAACGCCCCAAACTGCACCTCACCAACTCGAGCACGTCACAGTGTCGCGAGACCTTGAAACATAAACCGAAGGTTCGATTTACATCCCAGAAACCCGCAAGGCATTTTATTAAATAATTTTTCGTAATCCGCACAGCGAAAATGTTTAAAATAATTTTGAGGTGAAAACTTTAAAAATCTTATTTCAAATTGTTAGTCCAAACCTTGAGTCAATAAGAAGTCAAGAAATAATCGATTTATCCAAATATTGGGTTTGACATGAATGATTAATCCACGACTTCCGAGATAACATTAAACGGTCAAGAAATGGAATTAAACTTCGGAACCTGTTTCCATTACAACCATTTACGGAAGTTGACTCCGCTCATCCGCTTCGTCAGTCGATCCCGTCACCACAGTACCTGCACCCACACTATTGTAGGGGGTGAGCTTTCGTCCTCGCTGCTCAATAGGGGCTTCACCCAGACTAGATTTGAAAACCTTTAAATAAACTTTTGTGGCGCTAAAGTAAAAACGAATGTATATGCATTTTCTTTAAGAATGACAACTTAAATGATTTTCCGAAATAAAATTCGATGCATGAACTTCAAATGAATACGGGCCCAAAACAATACCTGATGGCCGGTCCCATAGACCAACTACATGACCTTACCTCAAATCAATTCATAACCATAGCCAAAAAGTTCAAACCTTTTGAGCTTCGAATCTCTCTCCACGACCCATGCATGGACGATCCACCACCACAAGCGTATCGGCGCTAAAGAAACAAACCAAACGTGGGTGGTCCGCCGTTGTGTCGTCGCCGGAAGCGGAAGTTTCGGTCAGGTCTTCCATACGGGTCGTCGGGTCTCTCTCTCAGGTCGAGGGAGCTTGATGCTGCTGGAACGATTTTGATCGTTGAACTGTGTGGAGGGATATTTATACCCAAAACTCAATTTAATCCGAGGGCTGAGACTAAGCGGTGAGGATTTGAATGGCCCAGATCACTCCAAGTTAATTTTTTTTCGTTAAGCAATTTCCTTAATCCCAAAACTTCCAAAAAGTGTAAAAATTAGCTCTGTTATCCGGAAAATTTCACGAAAATTCTCACGAACTCGTTGTGTCTTGTCCTTTATTAACAAACCCTTAAATCAAGAATTTCTCCTTGTGAAAAATTCTGAAAAATATTTTCGAGCACCATTAATAATTTTTGAGATCCTAAATAAATAATTATCGAACGATCTCAATTAAGCTTGATAAATTTTCCGGGGCTCACAGTTTTTGATATCTCCTCGAATAACTTATTTAGAGTAGCACGAACCCCCATAGTTCGACTCAATTATCCCACATTATAAGAAATGTGGGAGGTAGAAGAAGGGATATTAGAATCCCTGGATGCAGAAAGCAGAAATTAAATTGAAAGTAGCAACTTTAATTAAAAACGTACTTGAAAAAATTCTTAAAGATGAAGCTAGGATTGCAACGGTGCTTTCAATCCTAGTTGCGTGCAAACGAGCCAGAGGTGCAAGCATGCAGATGCTTGTGCGCAGAGGTGCTGATGCAGCAAGCAGGTGAGGCTAGAGAGCGCAGGGGCGCGCTGGGCAAGTAGAGGATGCTGCTAGTGAGCAGGGCAGGCAGCAGAATGGGATTTTAGGATTTTTCTAGGGTTTTGGCTTTTTGATTCATGGTTAAGGCTTCGTGCTGATAACGTGTTTAAGGAAAAGTGAATTCGGGAGAATACTGAGATGCTTTCATTGATAATAGGGATCTCTTTATATAGAGGATTACATGTACAATTCCTTAGAGATTTAGAATACGAACCAAATATAGATTAGGAGATTTAGAATATCATACTCTATTACAACTAGAAGAAGAAATCATATTTAAGGCAGACATGAGTTTCTTTCAACAAAAACTGAAGAAATAGCCAACAATTGAAGAGCCTTCGATCAACACACATACATTACACGAATATGAGACATAATTTAAAAGGCACGGGGGAGTTGTCTTTTTCCTCATTCCTCTATTGAATTCCCTCCTCACATCAAATACGCACGCCCCGAGTGTTACTAGTCTGTCACCAGTAACCTCTCCCTCTGTCTCCGTCTGTCTGTTTCTCTTCTTCCGGTCTTTCCCTCTTTGGGAGCTCCGCTCCTCTCTCATAAAGTAGACAAAACTCTTTCACAGATTCTCCCCTTAATAATTGACACACACACACACCCGTAATTCCCAATTCTCTCATTCATTTCGACAACAATGGAGAGCTTTTTCGCCCTCCACTCTCTCTCCACCTCGTCCTTGTCCCTCTCTACCCGCGCTTCCTTAGTCCGCCGCCGCTCAAAACCGATCCTCAGATCCCCGCCGTCCATCTCCCGTAACAACCCCCTAGCATCTCACTCCCTCCGATCACCCATTCTCTTTGCCTCAAACCCCGTCACATCCTTCTCTCCTTTACCAAATAACAAGACCCATTTCCCAATTCAAGCCTCCCAATCTCCTCAATCCCAAACCAGCCTCACACCGCCTCCGCCTCCGCCTCCGCCTCAAGGCGCCAAAATCGTCCCCTTCATCATCTCCATCGCCATAGGCCTTGTTGTCCGCTTCTTGGTCCCCAAACCCGTCGAAGTGACCCCACAAGCCTGGCAATTGCTCTCCATCTTCCTCTCCACCATCGCCGGCCTGGTTCTCAGCCCGCTACCCGTCGGCGCTTGGGCTTTTCTGGGCCTCACAACCTCCGTAGTCTCCGGAACTCTGACATTTCCGGCGGCCTTCAGTGCTTTTACTAACGAAGTAATATGGTTGATTGTGATTTCCTTCTTTTTCGCTCGTGGATTCGTCAAGACGGGTTTGGGTGATCGCATTGCGACCTACTTTGTCAAGTGGTTGGGGAAGAGCACTCTGGGGTTGTCTTATGGGTTGACCATTAGCGAGGCCCTTATTGCCCCGGCAATGCCCAGTACTACCGCCAGGGCTGGCGGTGTTTTCTTGCCCATTATTAAGTCATTGTCACTCTCTGCTGGGAGTAAACCTGGTGACGCCTCCAAATCAAAGCTTGGTTCTTATCTCGTTATGTCTCAGTTTCAGGTGGGTTTTCTTTTCCTGTCTTTTATTACATTTCACTTCTCTAGACAATAGGTCTAATTGCAGAACCTATTCCATAATGTGGTCCATTATTTGCAGTTTACTCTTTGATTCTTGTTTAATCCAATTCCTATTTGTACCTTGGACATGAACTTCATATTGCAACAGTTTTGATCAGTATTAAGTTTTTTTTGGGCTGGCTAGTTGCTTAATTTTTTTTTCTTTGCACTTTGCCTTTAGTTGTTTCTGAATTACTCAGGAAGAGAATATATGATTACGGAATATTCTCTTATTTTACCACCTTTCTCTTCAAACAAAGTCCTGCACCATTTAATCTGGCTGTTACCGAATTACACTGAAGATAACCTTTTCCTCTTCAACTTGACACTCATTCATTTCAGCTGATGAGACAGCTTTCCTGGTCTAATATTTTCGTTTAGTTATTGCTTCAGCAATACCTTAAATAACTGTGTTCCATAATTCTTTTTTTATTTTATTTTATTTTATTTTATCTCCCCAACCTGGGCAATTTGGAAATAACCAGACCAAAGGTGTGACTGTTTGTTTGAAGAGAAACTAAAAAATTCTGAGTAGTGTTTAGGCAGCAGTTATGGGCAAAGTGCAAAGAAGACCAAAGTGCAGTGTAAAGACGTCAATCTTGAGCTCACTCTCCCTCTCTATCTAGTTTCCTTGATTATATTAAGTTTTAAATCTAGATCGTGTAACTAAACAATGGATAATTTCAGCAACTTATCAGTCATTTTGGTTGCATATAGGACAATGACTGTATCTTTATTACAAGAGCTGTTTTTCTTCTATTTCATTAATTCAGGATTCAATTTTTGGATACTTTGACTTATTAACATATGTTATTTATGCCATCATGCAAGTATTATGTCACTTATGCATCGGTCTTGTGTGATGCATGACAGTCCGCTGGTAACTCTAGTGCTCTTTTCTTAACGGCTGCAGCTCAAAATCTGCTGTGCCTTAAATTAGCAGAGGAACTTGGGGTGATAATTTCAAGCCCTTGGGTTTCTTGGTTCAAGGCTGCTAGCTTACCAGCACTTGTTTCGCTACTAGCTACTCCGCTAGTCTTATACAAGCTTTATCCTCCTGAAACCAAGGACACACCTGATGCCCCTGCCATGGCTACAAAAAAACTGGAGAGTATGGGTCCTGTCACAAAAAACGAATGCATTATGGTTGGTACAATGCTTCTTGCTGTTACTCTATGGGTCTGTGGGTACGTATTTGCTTTGCAATATTTAATATTTACATGTCTAGTAGTCATCCTTGCATAAATAAACATATCATGCTTTTTGGACTTCTAATTATTTTGCACTTCTAGCACTGTGCTTGGTATGGTTCCATGGACTGAATGATATGAACATTAGATATTTCTTTATTAGTACAAGCTCTATCTCTTATACGCACTTTACTCTAAACATCAGCATAGTTAAGGTCACTTGTTTTGTTAACCATAGAGTAATCATATCCATTAATAGAGTAAAAACTAAAGGAAAATGTTGAGGTTAATAATATTTGTGCCCCGTATAACCACCCCCTTTAAATAAATGAATTTCTTAGATACCTTCTTTGATGTGATTATCTTAATATGTTTAAAACCTCACCTTATCGCTTTTCCTTAAACATCAGTTTTTTTTTTTTTTCTTTTCTTTTTCTGATAGTGATACTTGTAACCACCAAAGGCTTCATCCCAAAGTGCTAGCTGAAATTACTTTCAGTTTCCTAGGCCTCGCAATATGTACCATAGATATTTCCAGTGGATTACCATTGTGGGACTTGGGGTATCAAAATTGCATTTAAACCTCAGCATAAGGATTAGATTTCTTCATAGCATGTGGGACTTGAAAACACTACACTTACGCATATGCACTTTCTCTAGGGACAGATCCCTCATTATCAGTATCTGCCTATCTGGGTATCCATTTTAGTTTTTCTGCTGTATCTTTATTAGTTGGCATATGCTTTACCTTTGTTCTTTACATCCGAGCATATGGATTATGATATATCAAGATACATATATAAGATGATTTGGTTCTAGAGGGTGCTACTCAGAAGGGAAGTAAAATTGTGCGTTTGAGGATGACAGCATAGGACCTTTTAGTATTTGTACATATAGATAATTACGCCCTAATGTTGATGCCTGGAAATGCCTTATCTTTAGTTCTTGCATGTAGAACTATGCCACGATTAGTTTTTATTTCATCATATGTTGTACTCAAAACATTGTGCTTAGTGCAATGTTTGCAACCCAGGAAAGATATATTTCATCATATGTTGTACTCAAAACATTGTGCTTAGTGCAATGTTTGCAACCCAGGAAAGATATATTTGTTGTAGTTGTTGACAGTTGCAAACCTATGTTATGTGTATTAATAATTATTGTGAAAATGCTCTTTGCTATACTTGGGCTTGATTTACCAACTTTTTTTCTTTGTTCCCTTGTAGAGAGGCTCTTGGTATAGCAAGTGTTGTAGCGGCAATGATTGGCTTATCTATACTTCTTTCGTTAGGCGTCCTTGATTGGGATGACTGCTTAAGTGAAAAATCAGCTTGGGATACTTTGGCTTGGTTTGCTGTTCTAGTGGGTATGGCTGGCCAGTTGACAAACCTTGGTATTGTTAGCTGGATGTCTAATTGTGTAGCAAAGATCCTACAGTCTTACTCCTTGAGCTGGCCAGCTGCGTTTGGTTTTCTTCAGGCGGCTTACTTCTGCATCCACTACCTCTTTGCAAGTCAAACTGGTCATGTGGGAGCTTTATACTCTGCATTTCTTGCCATGAACTTGGCAGCTGGGGTACCTGGTATATTGGCAGCATTGGCTTTAGCTTACAACACAAATCTTTTTGGGGCTTTAACACATTATAGCAGTGGTCAGGCTGCTGTGTACTATGGAGGTATGCTCACTTCCCCCTCGCTGGCCCTAATTTTGTAATATATGCTGTTTGTAGGGTCAATTTGTTTTAATTACAGTTATCCCATGTCAATCATCAAAAGAACACTAATCCTGTATTATTATTTTTTCCTGTACTACCCTGCTTGGTCCTTTTTTCTCTCTCTTTTATTCTTTATTCTTTATTCTTTCTTCTTTCCTATTTTTTATTTTTTAGAAAAGCATTGTAAACATGAATAACAATGAAATTAATGAATTTGCATCTTTATTAGAAATATATTCCGTGTGGCGACTTATAAGATTATTTGTTTTGTTTTTTTCCAACAGCTGGTTATGTTGATCTTCCTGATGTGTTTAAAGTCGGCTTTATCATGGCTCTTGTTAATGCTGTCATCTGGACATTAGTAGGGTTGTTCTGGTGGAAATTTTTGGGCCTCTACTGATTCTCAGTTTCCTTGTAAGTAGCTTATGCTCTTCCCTGCTCTTACTTTCAGGGAATAATTGAGCTCATTATTTGATTGCGAACAAACTTTCCAGATTTTATCTTGAATTTATAAGCTTTAGTTCTATAATACAGTTGCATAAGTGTAATGACACACACAGAGGTAAATGAATGTTTCGGCAGGAAGCCTATAAATAAATAGTAAAATCACAAACCAGGTACAATTTTATTTCTCTTCCTTTTGTTTGCACTGAAATTTGAAGCAGCCAATTTTGACATAATACCATAGCTTTGCTCCAACCATCTCGTTTGTTTGTCCGGTTAATTACACTTTACAACTATTTAGATTGCAGATGGTAAGATTTGCAGTGTTTAACACTTTTAACTTTAACTCCCCTAGGTTTTCTGTTAGATCAGTCCTTTTCTGCCTATGTCAAATTTACAGACCAGCATACAAATGCCCAGATGTGGGGAGTGGGTTTTTAGTAGGGTAGGTTTATTTGTATATTTTGGTGGCAAACTTTTGCAACGTCTAACTATGAAAACTATATAATTTTTTGAGCTAATTTTATTTTACCTCCATGATCTTTATATCCTAAATCACTTGTATCCTTGCACTTTCTATTTCATTACAGGTGTAGTACCTGTACTTAACAATTTCAATCAATTTTGTTACACCGTTGGCTTTTTTGCAACTATTTGTGTAATATAATTTGAAAGGAGGTGGATCTGTGGCGACCTAAATTATAGTTAGGATTATACTCCAAATCTTGTCTATTAAATCTAATAGCAATCAACGGTTGAGAGTAAAGACAATTTATTAGTTCTTTTTGTTTTTTTTATTAATGAAACTGTCGAATACACGGGGGGACATTGAGCCTAAACCCCTGATTACAATAAGCATCTAGAGTATTTCCCGAAATAATATCAGAAATCTCTACAAAAAACATGTATTCTAACAAGCACCAACTAGCAAAGAGTGCTCTAATTGCTACTCCATTTGCTTTGACAAAGCGGTGACATAACGGAAAGATAACTCGATATGTAACCCGATTACAAAGTAGCATAATTTCTATTAGCACAGTTTTCCTACTATGTTGCCACCGGATGATAAATCCGACGACACTTAACTTCACCCTGCCACTTGGTGGGAGCGACCATTTGACGAAGCAAGGAACTCGCCGCCTACTTAGAGCAGACAAGGCACTTTGAGTGCACACATAGACGCAATGCCCGACTAGCCCTACATAACTCATGTAGGGACTTATTGCTCGCAAAATGCGCAACACTACTAGACTAGCTAAATAAACAAAAACAATACAAGAAAAAACAGCTTGGGCAGGGCCCATAAAGTGAGCCCAAACCCAAGTACATTCCAAGGTAGCAAACAGATCGCAGCCCCTGAGTATGGCCCAGCCCAAATCTGACCCAGCACCTGCATCGGATCTCCACAGCCTGCGTTGGGTCATCACCGTCTGTAACAAGGCGCCACCGTCTAGATCGGACCCCCGCCTACACCGAACCACCACTTGAAGCGGACCACAGCCTGCACCGGACCGCCTTCTGCATCCGATTACAACCGCCTGCATCGGGCCGCCACTGCCTGCGTCAGGCCGCCGCCTGCATCCGGTCGCCACTGCCAGCGTTCTTCCAGCCTTCACCCTCAACCACCATCTCCGTCCGACCAGCCTGGGACACCCCACCACGGATCCCACCTCCTCAGCCCCTTTGACCCGCAACATCGGCCTGCCGGAATGAAGCCACAACTTTCCCCGCGACCCCGATCTGTCTGACCTCCTAACACTGGTCCTCTGGATCTAGAGCGAGACCACGATCACCCAACAAACAGAGCCCGTCCGACGACAGCGTCAGTGGACGCGCCACCAGACGGAGACTAGCGACAATTTTTGAAAACACTAGCACTTAGAACCGCATAGAGAAAAGAGTTCTTTTCTCAGAGTTAAGTTATATTGGCAAAATATTAGTTCTTTTTGTTTTAGAGAAACAGGAATTGAGAGAAAATCGCTGTGTATTCTCATTGATAATAAGGGCCTCTTTATATAGAGGATTACAATGCATAGAGTCTGAATCATACATGGAAATATAATCATACATTGAATAGGAATCTCTAGATTCTTTTAATTAAACCTTATTACCACTAGGTCAAGTAACCTAGAGTTTGGGCCAGACACAAAATAGAGATACACTTGAACACTCCCCCTTGTGTCGCCCAAACGCGGTGCTTCTCTCGTTGCCTCGCTAAAACTTTGCCGAGTAACAAAAACCCAGTGGGACAAAAATAACCTCAGTCGAAGGGGAAAAAGAGCACAACACACCCTTCACGCTTCGAGACGAACATGTAGACATCTCCTCCTGATGTCTGTACCTCCCCCTGATGACTACGATCATGGGAGTTCAGATAATTTCCGCAAGAAAATTCTTGCCACATGTTTCTCGAACGTGGATTTGGACAATGACTTAGTAAACAAGTCTGCCACATTGTCCTCAGATCAAACTTGGTTTACTTTGATCTTGAGGAGCTTTTGTTGCTGATTGTAGAAGAATTTGGGCGATATGTTCTTGGTGTTGTCGTCTTTGATGTAGCCTTGCTTCATTTGTTCAATGCAAGCAGCATTATCCTCATAAATGCTCGTTGGCTCATCTGTGGTAGACTTCAGACCACAATTGCTTCGAATATGCGTAACTATGGATCGAAGCCATTTACATTCACGAACTGCTTCGTGAAGAGCAATAATCTCTGCATGATTCGAAGAGGTAGTGACTAAGGTCTGCTTTGTAGACCTCCAAGATATCGCGGTCTTTCCCATGGTGAATACATACCCAGTTTGGGAACGACCTTTGTGTGGGTCAGAGAGGTACCCAGCATCAGCCTAACCTTCCAAAACACTTATATCGTTTTGGGATGGGGAGAGGGAACGTAATCCACCATGTGTAGCATCCCTGGCACTTGATGGGTCTGAATCCATCGTCTCTCTGTAGGGATAGAACAAGCCCATATCAATAGTACCACTTAGGTATCGAAAGATATCTTTAACACCAGTCCAATAGCGTCGTGTTGGCGCAGAGCTATATCTAGCTAGCAAGTTCACAGCGAATGAGATGTCTGGTCTTGTGCATTGTGCCAAGTACAATAATGCGCCTATTGCACTTAGGTAAGGCACTTCTGCCTCTAGCACTTCTTCATCATCATCTTTTGGACGAAATGGATCTTTCTTTGGATCAAGACTACGGACGATCATTGGGGTGATTGAAGGCTTAATCTTATAAGTGTTGAAACGCCTAATCATCTTTTGGATATAAGCTGATTGATGAATCAAGATACCATCTCTACGGTGCTCAAGTTCCAAACCGAGGCAAAACCGTGTTTTCCCAAGATCTTTCATCTCAAACTCGGATTTCAAGTGTTCAGCGGTTTCCCTTAACTCTTTAAGGGTGCCAATTATGTTCATGTCATCGACATTAACCGCTACTATTGCAAATCCGGAACTTGTCCTTTTTATGAACACACATGGGCATAGTTCATTGTTGACATATCCCTTACCAATCAAGTAGTCACTTAGACGATTATACCACATCCGTCCGGATTGTTTCAATCCATATAGTGAGCGTTTCAACCTTATAGAAAATGCGCTCCGTGGTTTAGAGCCACTTGATTTGGGTAACTGAATTCCATCTGGAACCTTCATGTATATCTCTATATCTGGATCCCCATATATACGCAGTAACCACATCCATAAGCTGCATATTCAGTTTTTCAGAAACTACCAAACTGACAAGGTAGCGGAACGTAATAACGTCCATTACGGGAGAATAAGTCTCCTCATAGTCGATTCCAGGGCGTTGTGAGAAGCCTTGCGCCACAAGGCGAGCTTTGTACCTTACAATCTCGTTTCTCTCATTACGCTTTCTAACGAATACCCATTTGTGACCAACCGGTTTGGTGTTGGGCGATATTGGTACAACTTTCCAAATACCCTTCTTTTCGCTAGAGAATCAAGTTCTGCCTGGATCACATCTTTCCATTTTGGCCAATCGACTCTACGTTGGCATTCATCAACGGAGTGTGGTTCGATGTCATCGGTCTCAATAATCTCACGCACTACAGAGTACGCGAAGCTTCTTTCCCACGTCTCATGTACACTAGTGTAATTTACAGAGATCTCTACGTGTAATGCCCCGTACCCTAAAATTTTTACTAGTTACATTTTACCGTTATTGACCGAGGAGTGACTTTTTCTTTAGTCCGGTAAATTAGGAAATTTCCTTGTGAATGTCGTAGTATACGAAAAATCGAGTTGTGGACATTTGTTTAAATCGGAGTTATATCTGGAAAGTTGTGACCAAAAGGGAAAGTTACTATTTATGGTTGATATTTTGAGAGGAAAATGGGTAAAAAGCTGAGAGAGAGAGAGAGAGTGAAATCGGGAGAACCCGACTCCAGCCCCCCCCCCCCCCTCTTTCTCTTTTTCTTCTCTTCGGACCCTGAACCCATTTCCTGTGAAATCACCGCCGCCGGCCTCACCACCGGTCATTAGAGGATCCTCTCTTCCTCCTTTTGCATCTAAGGTAAGATTTCTGATTTGGGTAGCTTTGATTTGTGGAAAGATCGAGGAGGAAATTCCAGGAAAAGGGAAATCGGAGATATCTTCGATCTCCGGTTTCCGGCCAGATTTCGTTGGGGTTTTTGTTGCTGGGTCGAAGCTAACCTTCATCCCTAACCTCTTGTAGCTTCTCATGATCGGTGGAGGAAGAATTGAAGGTGTTTGAGAGTGTGAACAATAGCGTGAACAGTACTGACGAAATCTTGATTTTGGGATTGAATTTCCGGCCATTTCTGCTTGAAAGTGGTTGTTGTTGCAGGTATATAAATTGTTGGGCTTGTTGTGGAGATAGTGTAGGTGAAATTTCGTGGCCGGTTTTGGGTGTTGGAGTGGAGGCGCGTGAATGCCACGCGCCGCCACTGTTGGTGGCGTGTAGAGGCTCCATTAGTTCATTAGAAATGCTTTACTTCAGTTGTCGAATTATACTTAATGTTTGGGACCTTTGATTGTCACTGTTTTTGCATAATTTGGTGTTGGTTTTGGTTTCTGAATTTTTATGGTCCAAAACTCTTGATTAAATGCTCTTAGTTATATTTTTCGTTTTGAATTAAGGTGATGGAAAGTTAGAGAAGTGATTGTGGATTGAAAAGGAAAATTAAGAGAGGACTTGGAAATTTTGGGGAAGGAATTATTTTATAATTTTGGTGGTTAAATTATGGTTGAGGAATCGAAGTTAAGATCGGTTGAGTTGTTAAAGAGTTTCGAGGGCTTTGAAATTGTAAGAAATTCCGAAATTTGAGAATTGAATCCTAAATTGGAGAATTGGTCGTTAGAAGAATTTTGTGAAATGAGTAATAATTTTCGAAGGATTAAACTTTGTTTCTTAGATTAATTCCTTATTGAGGTAAATTATATCCTGCCACTTATTACAGGACGTACTGAGCCCTCGAGCGAGGAGGACACGGGCAGGCAGCAGGATTAGCTGCGAGACTCACCTGTGAGTGGACTTTTATTTTATTTAAATAATGCATGCAGCATGGTATTAAATTTATAATGGAATGTTATTTGAGTAAATGTGGTTTTCGTGGAAAGAAAAGAATTTAAAGAAAGGAGTTGGCAAGGAGGCTATTTTCGGCGCATGCGTACATTACCTAGTCGGCAGTCCCCTCTAGGTAATAGTCTGGTCGGCAGTCCCCTCCAGACTATATCCCGGTCGGCAGTCCCCTCCGGTGAGTCATCTGGTCGGCAGTCCCCTCCAGATGAGGTAGTTAGTCGGCAGTCCCCTCTAACCACCGCCTCCTACATTTCGGTCGACAGTCCCCTCCAGATGGCATGAGATGACTAGACAGCAGTCCTCTCTAGTCATCGAGCGATGTTTCATGAAATGATGGTTTTCAAAGGAATGAGTTGGCACTGTTTTATAAATCCCGCTGCATGTTGGATTTTTATTAACGACAAAATGGGAAAGCATTCAAGTATTTGTTTCACAACTTACTTCAGTTTTGTCCACTCACTCTAACGGTTTCTTAAATGTTTTCCCCTGGGCCCTTCGTTTTCAAATGCCCAGATTTCAGATTTGCCGAGATCGCTTCCGGGAACTCGAGGCATAGGAATCGCTTTCGTTTTTGTCCGTAGGTTATTACTTAACCTACCTTGTATAATATCTGCTTAGTTATGTAGAATTGCTCTGATAACCCTTTTAATTTGGAGAATGTTATTGCTTGAGAGTTTGTTATCGTATTGAAGTTGTGATGGAATTCGTACTTTCGGAATGTAACATATAGAGTTGGAATGTAAATCTTGAGTGTGAGTTAGTTTTAATCATGACCAGGTTTGTAAATGATAGGAGCACAATGTGCGACGATATTAATAAGTATATGCCCCATTTTAGCCTTGTTTCTCCCTTAAGTTTCGTGTTTTGAGTCATCGAGTCATTTTAAGAGTCTTGTACATTGTTTGGCGTGAAATAGGCAGAAAACGCAAAATACATGAAGAATCCTAGCTGGATCATGATTCCTCACCGTCATGCTAAACTGTGGGCCTTAAGAGAGAATTTATGGGAGTATTTTTCTGAAATTAAATTGTTTTAATTCCTTTTGTTTTCTCTAAAAGAATTTAATTTTGTGCCCTTTATTAAATCAGGTTGACCAAGCAATGAAGGAGGGAAATAAAAAGAAAGACGTTTTCAGTTGGGGAATAAATAAGAGAAAGACGTTTCAGCTTGGAAATTAAAGGAATTGCCCCATTATGAGAGGAGTTAAGGCCATAAAGGAGATGTTTCAGTTAGGAAATTAAAGGAATTATGATGTAATCTCATCCGTCCAAATGATGAAGGGTATGATCGACAAAAGCCAACCAATGCTCCCCTATAAATAGGCAACGTCCAGAACAGAATTAGTATCACTTCCTGGCCTATCACTTCCTGGCCAAAAACTTTTCCAAGACTCTGCCCAATTCACTCCTCAAACCTCCATCACCTACAAGACCGTGACCACCATCCATCCATCAATCTATAAAGCTCTAAGGCGCTGAGTCAAGGACGCTCCACCACCATAGCAGAGACGAGTTCATCACCTTGTTGCCAAGCCGCTGAGGAAAGCTTCAAAGTGTAACTATGACTCTACTTACAATTTTTGTTTCGGTTTTTTGTGTTTGAAGTTGCGAGTTGTGTAATTGGAGACATGACTTTTTTAGAATATTTTTATTAATATTTTTGAAATTTTCAGTTTACTATTGAGTTTATTTCGAGAATTCTTTTATGATGCATGTTACAATCTTGTGCCCTTTACGTGTTTAGATAATTTCTAGAGTTAGGTTAATAAGTTTGCATGCTAGAATAACGGTGAGAGTTCTTGTGTGTTTGCTTAATTTGCCAAGAGTAATTGTTATTTGTTAAGACGCTGAGTTAAACAAGTAGCAATTAGTTCTAAAAAGTGGTATAAACTATGTTCAATGGTTAAACGATTCTGGAAATTACGTGTTAAATTCGATGTGTAATGGTTATTTGCACGTGTGAGTTGATTCGAGGGTTAGATAATACTACTAGTTAAGAGAACTACGCTGAGTGTTTTCGAAAATTAGTAGTATTGGGCTTGGTAAGGACTTTTCCGATCCAAGCCTACATTAGAACGAATTAGATAAATGGATTGATCCGCTGAGGCTTTTCATTTGAGCTCTTATCTAGGCAATTAAGAGGGGCACATTTTTGTAGCATGTTTGTTAATGTCTAAAAGTTCGGCGGTAGCTGAACCTTTGTTAACGCTGATCCGGTGGGCGGATCGATACTAGAGGTACCCCCAAAGCTTCCACTACCTGTCAAGTAAAATACACAGCGGCGTCAGAGGGAGACCGCGCTGGGCGGTCTTCAGCTCTCCGATGCCTAAGTTAGTCAATGTATTTATGTTGACAAAGTAACAGTAGGTCAGTATTGAAAGCGTAATTAATGAGGAGAGAGGAGAGAACCTTTTATAGGTGAGGAGGAGGCTGACCTCCTCCTTGTTTTTGATGGGGGACTGATGTGCTTCAGTTCCCAGCTCTGGGAGCTACTGATGCCATTTTGGCACGGCGCGTGGCGGCGCGTCGGCGGTGACCTGGGGGTGATCCGACGTTGAGGTTATAGCCCGCCTGGCGGTGTATCTGTATGTCACTCCTTTAGTTGGAATTAGTACCTTTGGCGGTACGATGAGCGTGGCCCATTATAGCTAATTATGCTTGCAAATGTACATGTATGTACACTCTTCTAATAAGCTGCATACAAAACGACATTTAACTAATGAGTCCTCAGTCGGTAAATTGTTTCTATTGAATATGCCTGGAATATAATCTCTGCATCTTATTCTGAGTCTCCCATTTTATTATAGATATGTTTTCTTCCTCTCTCAGGTCTTCCATGAGATGGTTAGTGCTGGAGTAGAACCAAATGTTCACACATATGGGGCACTGATTGATGGTTGTGGCAGAGCTGGGGAAGTGGCAAAGGCATTTGGTGCTTATGGGATATTGAGGTCTAAGGTACTATTACACTGACAAACTTCACAATCGCTTTTAGTAGTTATTGATACCACATAATCATATTTTTGGTTTTCTGAGCACTGGTCAGATGCTTACTGATGTTGAAATTAAAACTAGAGCCCTTAATTATATACTTGAGACTCTGTCCATCATTAATTCTCATTTTTCTTCTTTTGTTCTCTCCTGCCCCTTACAGGCTTTCGATAAATCGAAGTATATGGATGGCCTTCGAGCAGTAAGGAAGCACATTCAGAAGCTGAAATACGACCTTGAGTTGCTTAAAGCACATGCTAAAAGAAAAGTTGAATTTAGTTCTGATGCTATTGAAGAAACTCCAGAAGATATTGAGAGCGTTGAGTCTGGGAGCTCCTCAAACCCCAATGAGGCCATGAGAACAGCAAAGCTAGACACTCTTAAGTAAATTTCTGGATGTATTTTGCTAGGAGAGTACTATTAGATGTACTCCTTTTGTTGATAAAAGATTATCTTTGCACAATCTATTTTGGTGCATGATGTGGATTATAACCATTTCTTCTATATATATATATATATGAGAAAAATTCAGTTACCGTCCCCAAACTATGCTGCCAAGGCCAATTTGATACCCAAACTCTCAAAAGTATCAATGTGATACCCAAACACGTATTTTGACATCAATGTGATACTTCTGTCAAAAATTCCTAACGGGGCCGTTTGTTTGCTGACGTGACAAGCACGTGGGGTCTCAAAAAAAGTAAAATGACCAATTTACCATTTTTTAATTCATTTTTTTCTTTTCATTTATTTTTCTTTTTTCTCTTCTTCTTCTTCTTCTTCTTCTTCTTCTTCTTCTTTTCATTTCTTTTTCTTCTTTCTCTTCTTCTTTCTCTTCTTCTTCTTCTTCTTCTGGGATTTTCCTCTAGCCAAACCGTTGCAAGCTCCGCCACCACATTTCCTTAATTACCTGACAACGTCATCAGCCACCCACCTCATTTTTTTTTTTTAAATCTTCTTCTGGGTCTGCTTCTTCTTCGAGCTCGGTGGTTGGATGCTGAGAAATTGAAGAGGATGGGTTGGGTTGGAGGCGGCGGCCGTGGAGGGTGATAGGAGAAGCGGAGTTAGGCAGGGATCGGGAGTTGGGGTTGGCAGCGAGGTCGAGGCAGGAGAATGGGAACTGTCGTCAAGGTCGCCGCTGCTGCACCAAAATCGAAGGCCAAGGCCAAGCCCGAAGCAAACGCCGAACCAATCAACCCCAAGAGAATCGTGAATAGGAACGTCGGCATTCTGAAGCCAACATGAGGGAGATCATTCGCAATAACCAGCTGAGTTGTTTGAACTTTTTTTTTTTTTGGCAGTCGGAGTTGTTTGAACTTTGAAGGGAAGGAATGGGTCAACTTTTTGGAGATTGGGAAGTTGCTTTCGCGTCATTTTCTGAAGGCCGAGTGAATGAGAATCATCTTTTGGTTATTATATTGTGTAAAAGTAGGAAAAGGTCCGCACGGTTCTTTTGAGACCGCAAGTAGGGGTTTTTTAATTGATATTTAGTGGTGAATGTATAAAAGTAATTAGATTAAACATTAAAAACAAAAAAAGAAGAAGTCATATTTGTGTGCAGCCCACGCCCCACTGCCCACTAGCCCATGCTTTTTAACCCAAAAACAATAAACAAATACCCAACAATAAAAAACTCCCTTTGTTGTAACCAAAAAAAAAAAAAAAACTCCCTTTGTTCATCCCGAATCGGGATTTCCAGTTCATCTTCATCACTTCCCCAATTTCCAGTTCCAATTTCTTCCCCAGATTCTTCCCCAATCTAGATAGCTTTGCTGTTTTCTTACTCTGTAAAGGAACCGGTTACAAGCTATAACTGAACCGAAAAACACGGTTCCGGCAAAAAAAAAGGACGACACCAAACCGGAAAAAATATATCGGTTTTGGTTTCGGGCGATGAAGTTGGTCTGGATTTGGAGGTTGAGGGCGATGAAGTCAGCCGGGTGGTGTTGGTGGCGCGGATGCCGCCGACTTTAGCAGCGGCGAGGATTACGAATTGGGGCTTTTCGGCGGCGAAGAAGGACTCGACGTCGTTTTAGCGCGTGAGGTCGAGGTTGGTGTGGGTGTGGAGGAAGAGGTTGGTGAAACCTAATGACTGGAGCTTGCGGACGATGGCGGAGCCTAATTGGAGAGGATATCGGCGGGGTTAGTGATGGTTTGGGTGGTGGAGAAGGAGAGGAGAGAGAGGAGGTGGAGAGAGAAGAAGAAGAGTCAGGTTGAAGAAGAAGAAGAAGAAAAAGAAATGAAAAGAAAAAAATAATAATAAAAAAAGAGGGTAAAAAGTCAATTTTGCCCTTTTTTTTTTGCCCACGTGCTTGCCACGTCAGCAAACAAACGGAGCAGTTGGATTTTTTTGACGGAAGTATCACGTTGATGCCAATATAGGTCTTTGGGTATCACATTGATACTTTTGAGAGTTCGGGTATCAAATTGGCCTTGGCAGCATAGTTTGGGGACGGTACCTGAATTTTTCTCTATATATATATATATATATTGATCAGTTAATTTGGTCGTTTTTGATTCCACATCCACCAAATATAATGCATTGAATCATTCTATTAGGACAACAATAACCACACAAAAAACTGTCGTATGTACACAATATTCACAATAATCTCAAAATAAAAACTGTCGTCTGAACTTAAAACAGATAACGGATGCTATGAAAAAACAGTTGTGTGATTAAAACTCACACAACGACCATAAAATAAAGCGACATCTGAATCGAAATCACACAACAGTTTCTAAAGTCGCCCGTTGTCTGAAGAACAGTCACACAACAGCTAATGCTGTCGACAGGCTGCCGGCATGCTGCCGACATGCTGCCACCATGCTACCGATCCCTTCACACGACGGTTCCCTACAATCGACCTTCATCAGACGGCGCCTCGATATACGACGGTCAGGCTCCATATCAGACGACAGTTTTTGCCCGTCGTCTGTTTCAATTTCTGTAGTAGTGACGTCAATTATATATCGATTTTTATTTGTGTTAAAAATCAGGGGCGTGACAAGAAGACTGACGGACTGTCGAAGATTGATGATCAGAGTTGCAAATGAGTTCCAGATCCATCTGTTTATGCGCATCACACAACCAAGACACGGGAAAAGCGAAAAAGCAATGGTAGGCTAAGATTCTAGGTGCAAAGAAAGGGCCAAACCGACATTTCCACCCCCAATGAACATGTGTGAACAGGTAATATGTCTTTAGTATATTTAGAATTTAATTTTAACCATAATGGATTTGGCTAAAATTTTCTACTATTTGATTTTTTTTTTTTTTTTTTTTTTCAACCATATGAGTTCCCTGACATGTTTTCAGGTAACCACAAGGACCAATGTACCTGGGATGAAACAATTTCCTCCTAGTAGACCCGATCCCTCTATGGGCTTTCGGTCCAGGGCTCCATTTGTACCTCCTTATTGCTACTCGCCTTATGGGTTTTTTTTTTTTGATACAAACTACTCGCCTTATGGTTACTTCATTGTCTATTTGAATAGTAAATACTAGTGTTACATGACCAGATGATTCTTCCATCTGATCCTACTGTCAGTTTAAATTTTGAACTGCCGAACTTAGCTGTCAGCTTGTTATATATAGTGTAACGTCCCGAACCTTAGATGTTCACTCATTCACTAGTTATTGGACGATAAACAACAATCGCTCACGTTTTACTTAAGTTTCGGTACTATTAGGGGCCCGAATAGTTGACTTTTTGTTCGGGTCAAAATTTGAGAAAGTTTTCTTCAAGAAAGTTGTAGAGGACGTTAAACCGAGTTCGGGGACATGTGGCACGTTAAAATCAGAGTTGTAACGAAGAAGTTATAAGGGTTTTAAGTTAGTGGCAGTTTTGTAATTTTGTGGAATTCATGTCTATAAATAGAAATCTGGACTTCCCATTTCGGGAAGGCCCCGAAAATTTCCAGCTTTCTTCCTCTCTCGCCGACGTAACTTTCCAGCGTCACCGCCGCCTTGTCCGGCCACTTATGGCCATGAAATTGGTGTCAATCTCTTCGTCTTGAAACAATGTTTCTATCCATATATGCCTTGCGCCCTATCATTCACCATAGACGACGAATCGAAGGTTTGAATTTCTTGAGTACTATTCAAATTGGGTACCCACTGTGCTTTTGATGTTTTAAGTAGTTCTAGGTGTTTTCTGGTTTGATGGTAGTTGAGAAAAATGTTTAGAATGATGAGAAGGTGGTGCAGCCGGATTTTGGTGGCCATCGGAGGTGGTGGCTGGCGGCGCGTGGACCCCACGCGCTGCCACTGTAGATGACGCGTGGCGGTGCGTAGAACACTGATTTAGCTTTTGTTTTTAGCTGGTTAAATCCTATAATCGATGTAGAATTTATACATGTGAGTTAGGTGAAGATTGGAGAAGTTTTGAATCGATTATGAATTTTCAAAAAGTTAGAATTTCGATTATCGATTTACGAGAATCCGACCGTCGGATATCTCTCGGTTCTGCCTTGGAACCTTTAAATTATTGAATTGGTATTAGAGGTAAAATTTGGGTTGAATCAGAGAAGAAATGAAAATGTTGAATTATGAGGATATGACGTGGGAATCGTGTTTAATTTCCGGATAGTTATTCACGAATTATAATTGTGTACAGGGCGACGTACCGAGTTACTGCTCGACGAGGGAAACCATTTGCATGGTCGCGTAAACAGTAACTGTGAGTGGACATTTGTTTTTAAATTAATTATGCATGCAGTATTATTATTATTTTCCAATTGAGATTTAATTTATGATTTGAATTATTGAGTTTTATGGTTTTATGAGCTTTGATTTATTGAGATTTATTTATGA
Organism: Rosa rugosa; assembly: GCF_958449725.1. NCBI lineage: Eukaryota > Viridiplantae > Streptophyta > Magnoliopsida > Rosales > Rosaceae > Rosa > Rosa rugosa. The sequence goes on from NC_084822.1 coordinate 24,834,175, forward strand.
ATTACGAGATTAGTATTGAAATTTCTTCCCGAGGGCTTTTAGTAGATTTTCGAGATATTTATTTATGAGTTATTGAGTTGGGAAGTGATTGATTAAGAAAATATTATGAGAATTATTGATTTTGAATATCGATTTACATGATGATATACGAATACGAATGATTTATCAAATATTTGAGAATGATTGAATTATCGAGATTTCTTGAGTTATGAGCTCCGAATTTATCAGCTTTGAAGTTATATTGAGAGATTTCTTTCCGAAAGCATTTATTGATTTATCGAGTATTTGACTTATGCTTTCGAGGATTTATTGAGATATTGAGTCTTATGAGCTTTGAGTTATCGAGATATTCCTCAGTTATGCTTTCTGTGATTTATTGATGATTTATTGAATTAATATCGGGTTTCTTTCCGAAAGAAATTATTTTAAAGAGATTGGTTTCAGTTTATTGAGGAGGTAAATAAGTCAGCGCATTCATGCTTTACCTGGTCGGCAGTCCCCTCCAGGTAATAGTCTGGTCGGCAGTCCCTCCAGACAATATTCTGGTCGACAGTCCCCTCCAGAATATTCTGGTCAGCAGTGCCCTTCAGATGACATGAGGTAGTTAGTCGGCAGTCCCCTCTAACTACCTATGGTTAGTCGGCAGTCCCCTCTAACCATCACCTCCTCGTCCGGTCGGCAGTCCCCTCTGATGCGTCACTGGTCGGCAGTCCCTCCAGGTGGCATGAGATGACTAATCGGCATTCCCCTTTAGTCATCATCTATTTTGTGATATGATTTGAGATATGAGTAATTTAACGAGATGTTTGAAATATCATTATATATTTGAGGGATTTGAGATTTTAAAGAGATTTCGAGATGTTCTATTTTTACGTGATTGAGATTTCAGTAAAGATGATGATTAAGAGTATTTTCAAGATTTTTACTGCATGCTTGGTTTTTAAGAGAATAATTTGGGAAAACACTAAATCTTATAATTGTTTTCCTTCGAGATTAGTTATTTTTCGTCCACTCACTCTAACAGTTTTTAAATGCTTTTCCCCTGGGCCCTTCAGTTTCAAATGCCCAGTTTGCAGGCCAGATTAGCTTGAGGTCGAGAGTACATGAGGTTGAGGCATAGCTGTCATAGCTTCCGCATTATAAAAAGTATCGATCATTTATCTTGTATTCTATCCTCTTGTACACCATGTGCATTAGATTGCTCTGATAACCCATGAGATTAATATTCTTAAGTTTAGAATTGTTTTGTAAAATGGGAGATGTTGTGATTTAGGGAGCAGGGTGGCTCCAGAAGAATAAGGGTGGATTATTTTAGAAGTATAAATGTCTTTCTACAGGCTTTGGATAGTCCACTTTTAGAGGAAATTTCGCCCAATTTTTGGTAGAATTTCTTCTAAGGTGGGCCCCGCAGGGCCACTTCGGATTTCAAGGTGAAATCCGGGACGGGTCCTGTCATATAGCAGGAAATTTTCAAGGTTTAGGATGCAAATGCATTACAGCCCCTACTATTGAATATTCAATTTTCCTTGAGTTAGGTATGTTGGTAGTTGACAAAGTGATGCCTGGATATATGTGACCACTGGGTCGGTCATCTGTGCAAATTAAGTTCTTGTTTTCTTGATGGCACTGTACTTGACGTAGTTGGACTAGACATTTTGTGGAAGCTTAGTGGGAGGTTGGGCTACTAGTATTGACATGGTAGGATGAGTTGAGTTTCTTGATGTTGATACTTCTCTTGTAGAGTTATTCTCTGAGTAAGAGCCGAATTTGGTGATTCACAGAAATTTTGATATCAACTTAAAATTGAATATCGAATCGCTCGGTGCATTAACAAGGGAGGTACTGGGTTTGAGGAGCTGGGAGAGTATGACATTGAATCTTTAGGCTTTGTTTGTCTAGAGGCCATAAGGTAATGCAGCCTCCCTTTAGTTATGGTATAGCATTATCCGACAGGATTTTTGTTACAACAGACCAGATTATACTAAAACTTGTAGAAAGATCAACTCATAGTGAAATCAACACACCCCAAATTACATTCACAAGATTCCCTACAATCAAGTTACTGATTCTTTACAATCGTTAAATAAAAAAGGAAATCATATATATAAGAGTGAGAATTACCTCGCAACAGAGTATCGATTTAATTGGTATATATCAGTACCAACACAAAAATCGCATAAATTGCATAAGAATCTTACCTCTGCATCTCAGAAGCTTTTTTGTTTTTCTTTTCTAAATCAGGGATCTCAAAAATCTACTTTGAGGTAATTAAGCCTCATGGCAGGAAACACTGAAGCCAATTATGGCTTATGGCGGGATTGGAAAGTAGGAGGAGGAGGGTTCTCTTTTTTTCAAAACAGGGGTAGAGATGGAAAAAAATAAATATAAAATAACTTTTATTGTTATAGTTTAATTTAATAGTGAAAAACAATGAAAACTGACACTTGTCTGAGTGTGACTCACACACACTCACCTGAGTGGCTGAGTGTGAGCCTAGCACTCCCCTTACATTCACACTGCCCTTTTATTATTTTAATTTTTTTTTTTATCTATTTTTACTTTTCCATTATAGTATTCCACATTTGGGGAACATATGAGAGAATATGTACAAAATATTAATGATGGAGAACATATGAGGAGAGAATATGTACAAAATATTAATGATGGAGTGAAAGTGCATATTGTAATTTGGGGACCACAGATTTCATTTGTTAAGCGTTCTGATTCATTTTGGACTTGGATTGTGAACACTACAAAACTGTATTCCCCCACACACTGATGGATTTCATATCTTTCTTACAGTCATCATTTTATGCCTTCATGATCCGCTAAAGAAAAAGAAAAAGAAAAAGAAAGCCTTCCATGCAGCATCACTAATGTTCTGACACCTAATCCAATTTCCAAACTAGACGTACCGCATTCCTTCTTTTGCGCTTTCCTTTTCATTTAAAAAAAAAAATTGCTTTTAAAATAGTTTATCAGTAATGATTTTATTTTCCCATTTGAGAGCAATTTACATGTCACGCAAGACGACAAACTTGCAAAGTGTACAAAATCCGAAAACCCTATCCACTCCCATAGTACATAGCCCCATTCCCATATCCTCAAAATATATATATAATAATATCTACAAGGTCACGTGCGTTATATGTGTGCCACGCTCCCCTATTCTAGCTCACACAAGTGGTTTGCATGCAGAGGTCCGAGGGTCCCACATGGCTGGCAACAGAAACCTACGCCCGTTCAGCCCGTGAGCATTGTAGCTCGCCCCGGTGGCCTTATCCACGAGGACCCGACCCGGATTGCCCGGGTAAGAGCCCGTTCCGAAGATGCCGGTGCAAGCCGAAACGGCCTCGAGAGGCGCTGTAGGCGGCCCTTGAAAGTAGCCGTTGTTGTAGGGGTTGGTGACCGTTCCCGCCAAGAGCGTGGCGAGGTTGATTATCATCCCGTCGATCCCGACGTCGCCGTTTGGCGCCACCAAAGGAGGAGTTTGTGGGCCGTACATGGGCTGGTGGAAGGGCCACGCGCATTGGCCCGGACACTGCGACTCGGAGTTCCCAACCCAGACGTAGGCGGCTTTGCCGGAGCGGGACGAGCCGTGGGTCCCGCAGCGGCTCCTGCAGAAGCCATCAACTACCACGTCCTTGGAGGTGAGCACCACGTTGATGGCGTTCAAGGGGGCGTTGATTTTGTTGACCCCGGCAAGAGCGACCAGGTGTGAGCTCGTCAGGGACTTTCCGAGAGTGTAGGCCTCGCGGAGCACTTGTCTCCCCACGACCAGATTGGAGGACCCGGTCTTGTATTTCTCGGTGGTTTTCCACCAGGAAGAGGCTGAGGGAAGGAGTGGGGCACGACGCCGGGAACTGAGGGACTGGATGAAGTCGACGATTATGGAGCGCTGGATTGGGGTAAAGTGGCCGTACCATATGAGATTGACGGTGATGTTGCCCTTGAGAAGGGCGCCGTTGTGGTACTTGAGCACCAGTGGCTGCTCCTCCACTAGAGCGGAGAGTTTCCGACCACCCAAACCGGGCTGGACTAGAAACAAGAGGAAGAAAGCAATGGCAAAGTGGTGAATACAAGACATGACGAACAAGGTAAAGATTTAAGGTCTGAGATGGAGAGTGAAATTATGAATTAATGGCCGGGATGGATGAATGAGTATCGGGGGCGGGGTATTTATATTTGGGTCGTGAGGAAGATAAGGGAGACAGCTGTAGACGGCCAAGTGTCAGCGTCAAAGTCTCTCCACGTGTGAATCTTTTATTGGATTTTTGTTGACCCGAAGGCTTGACAGACTGTAAGGTTCCCGGTGACGTGGGTGGTCTACAGAGAAAGGGAGAGCTTCTTCCAAGAACTTATTGCTGACTTTAGCTAATGCGCCAAGATAAATTAATTTTTATTCTTGAAATTTCTAATTGACTGGAAGTCTGGAACTACTAATATAGGTCGATTTTTCTTTTTTATCAAATAAATAATTTCATATGTAACCATTAATCTATTCTTAAATCGAACTTACGACTTTTCACTTATAAATAAAAAATTTATGCCACTAGATTAAATGATACTGCACTACTGATGTGCAAAATGAATTAATTGAGAGATTTCTTTCTATTTGTTTTTTTTTTTTTTGAGAAAAAAAAAATAATCAGGTTCTATTAATAATATGATAAAAACTCTAAATGGTACCTGAACTATTGCGAAATGTATTTTTTGATACTTACGAATTTTTTTTAACCCAAATAGTACCTAAAATATTGCACCGTTAATAAATATAATACTTACGTTAAATTTTCTCTTAAAGTTAACTACCTGGCATGTATTTCTTTTGATAAAAACTCTAAATGGTACCCAAATTATTGCAAAATGTATTCTTTAGTTCCTATAATTTTTTTTTGCCCCAAATATATATTTCAGAACACAACAATTGCTTACTATTTATATCTAAATAGTGTCTCACAGTGTTTTAGAAATCCAGAGTCCTTAAAGCAGTTCATTGAGAGCCACACACTGTAAGTAATTTCTAATTTAAGAATTTTCTATTTCGTTAGTTCTATACTCAAAATACGTAGAACCGTAGATCCCTATCACTATGTCCCCTTTGATGGAAATTATTCTATGCACCGTTTCGTTAGTTCTATACTCAAAATACGTAGAACCGTAGATCCCTATCACTATGTCCCCTTTGATGGAAATTATTCTATGCACCGATGGTGCAAATGACCTAACACTTATAAGATGATCTCAACTCTTAATATTTATAATTGATATTTTTATTAATAACCTAAGAGTGTATTTAATATAATCTAACCATCTGTTTATGTCGGTGCAAGTGGACATCAGTACACTGAATCTTCCCCCTTCTTTGGTTTGTTTTTTTGTTGGAGTCGTCTTTGGTTTGTTGTCTGTCAATAACTCAATAACGTACTAAGCAATGCAAACCCAACTTGGTAGGCCAACTAGTAGGTTTAATTTCATTGATGGTATATTTTTTTTGTTTTTGGTGGTATATTTTTTTTGTTTTTGGTGGAACATCGATGAAATATGATAATAGGGAATAGTTTCTTGTAGCTTGTGTCTAAGGCAGGACGTGATGAGGTGGGCAGATAGAAGACCGGTGGAGCAATGCATTATTGGAGTTGATGGTCGATGACATCATGGGCTAGAACCATTGCTCTGATTCAAACTTCGAGACCAAAGCAGGCATGATAGCTAGTACCTAGTGCAATTTAATACCATAATATTAAATTAGTAATGTTCTCTCCCTCGAGAGGCTCGCTGCTTTAGCTCTCGCTTTACGTACGTCAAGTTTGGCGCTTTCGACTTGTCCAGTTTGCGTGCGGACTGGTGCATTTTCTGTACAATACAGACCACTCGTCTTTTAGAGTTTCCAAACAGTGAGTATATTTTAGGGAGAGAAAATGTGACTGTCATCAACTCTTCATCAATAAAATTGTACAATATATAGAGGAAACTTCCGTGACAAGCCAATTGTCGTCGGTTCTTCTTTTCTTCTTAGAAGTCAAGTGAGTTAAGTCACACACATACAGCGTCAACCTCATATTATAAAAAATATTAAGAGAAAGTCATGTAATAATAATAAGAGTTTTCACTATATTTATGTACTTTAACATATACCGACCAAAGACCTAAGAGTGTTCTAATATCTACTCTATTTATTTTGACATAATGTTAAAATGTCCACTCAATTTGTTTTGATATAATAGATAAATAATTCCATTACAAATAATCATTACATAGCCTTGATTAATTTCTCTGTATGCCACATCAAAATGCTATGGTGAACAAATAAATAATAATATATTCGATACCACAAATGACTAAACATAAAATACAATTTATTTAAAAATATTGTGTTTAGACATGTTTGATCCTGCGCTCGGATAATAAGTTTTACTTTTTACATTTTCAAGTATGTACTCCTTAGAGTAAGTTCACCCATTGTGGGGGTGGTCAATTAATTTGACCATGCAATCAAGGCAGTTAAAGGGAAGTAATAGCAACAGTAAATGCAACGGTTAATGTAGCTGTAAATGCGACGATAAATGCGACATTCAGTATGGCAATCATGACCGCCAATAAGTGACAGTTATTGCAGGAGTGAATACGACCTTAATGGTGGCGTGCCGCTCAAGTCACTGCGACTTGCTGTGCAAGTTTACTTGCAGCCCACGCCGAAATACACCTATAAATAGGCTGCTCGACATCGAGGTAAGGTATCGAATTCCAATTCACTCTACTCCACTACTAAGAAACGTACTGACTTAGGCATCGGAGAGTTTTCTGCATGTACCCCCCTCCTCCTCGAGCCGACGGTCAAACTTCGAGTCAACGCTCGAGGGAAGTTTCTCGATTGTTCCCGGTCAGCTCCCGCTCCAGTCCGCATTCATTGGTGAGTCAAACTCCTCAACGGAATTTTTCTACACCAACAAGTGGCGCCGTCTGTGGGAAACACTTATCCCTAAAAAGTGATGGCAGGAGCTGCCCCTGACGGGATTCCATTTCTGTCACTGAGGACTGGTAGTGACGAAATTCCTCCCCACCAGCTGCCAAATGGGTCCATCCCGAGCCCCATTGGTGACCTGAACTTGCCTCCAACTGACGAGACGCAGAGGCTGAGGCAGGAACTCGAGCAATTTCGGCAGGAAAAGCGGGACCGCGAGGCTCGTCGTCGACAAAAACTTGAAAGGTTCCTACAACTTGACAGTGATTCGACAGACGACGACGCCATCGGTGATCTTCACCAAACTAACAACGCGGGCGCCAGCGGCGTTATCGGGGGAATCTCTGGTGGACCCCTCGTCGAGGGGGTGGGAGGCACGTCGAATGGGGGGCAGAATGGCGGAGCCGGCCTAGGCCAATCCAAGAGGGCGCGCAACGAATCGTGGCTCGAGAAGATGGAAAAAATGATTGATGCCTGCAAGGGTGCCGGCCCACGAGAGCTGGCGGCGGAAATCGCAAGGGAAGTCGGTAAGTCTCCGTTTACCGACGACATTTTGAATGAGGCAAAACCCCGCTGGTTTACCACGCCGGTATTCCACAAATACGACTGAACGACCGACCCGGTGGACCATATCAAGGGGTACAAACAACAGATGTCCATCGAGACAACCGACGAGAAATTAATGTGCAAGATCTTCCCTTCCAGTCTCACAGGGCCGACGTCGACATGGTTCCAAGACCTCAAACCACATTCCATACCGGATTTCGACACATTGAGCCGCACTTTCATTTCACAATACTTCTGCAATCGCAAACAAAAGAAGGACATGGCGACTCTTTTCAGTACCAAGCAGAAGCCGGGGGAAAAGGTAGGGAAATTTTTCGAAAGGTTTACAGCTGATATGCGCCATGTTAATTGTGATCCCCAATTCGCCGCAATCGCCTTTCGAGAAGGATTGCTTTTTGGGACGCCATTATGCAAAAGTTTGCTGCGTGATCCGCCAAAGGACATGGACGACATCATTACAAGGGTTCAGGGGGAGATCATAATTGAAAAAGCCAAAGAAGCACGCGAAGCCCAACTCACTGCCGTTGTCACCTCGAGAGAAGTTGAATGGAATAACACAAAGAATGACATTCAGAGTGATAAAGGAGGGAAGCCTCAAGATTATCCCCTTGAAGAATGGTTTACGATTCACCCCGTGACCATATACAAAAGACACGATCATGAAGGAATATTTGAGAAGCCGCCCCCCCAACCGGAGGCTAGTGACGAGGTTGAAAGAAGTCGATATTGCCCGCTCCACGAGACAAGGGGGCACAGAATATATAAGTGTCAGGGAGTGCGACCAGCAATCGTTACAGCAATGAAGGCTGGTAAACTCCTTCAGTATAAAATGATATAAATTAAGGCAATCAGAGGGTTCATGGAAAAATCCACACGCCGAAATTCATCTCGAGTAATGGAGAAGGTACGATAATATGGTGACTTCATTTTGATCAAAAGATGGCACAACTCGTAAAACTCAGGTAAGAAACATAAAAGAGTTTAAGTGATTTTTGTGCGTGTTGATATCTCATTTGAGAGACTATTGAAATTATGTATTTTGTATTTCTCGCGTGAATAATATCACTGGGACTGGTTCCTCAAGTAGGACAGTCCTATTAATATGTATGACTGGTTCCTCGAGTAGGACAGTTGCATTCAATTTGTAGAAACTGGTTCCTCGAGTAGGACAGTTATGTTTGATTCGTAGGAGCTGGTTCCTCGAGTAGGACAGTTGCCTAAATGGTTCGGAACTGGTTCCTCGAGTAGGACAGTTGATTTGATTCGTAGGAGCTGGTTCCTCGAGTAGGACAGTTGCCTTAATGGTTCGAAACTGGTTCCTACTGAATTGGTTCCTCGAGTAGGACAGTTACGTTTGATTCATAGGAGCTGGTTCCTCGAGTAGGACAGTTGCCTTAATGGTTCGAAACTGATTCCTCGAGTAGGACAATAACATTTGATTTTTAGGAGCTGGTTCCTCGAGTAGGATAGTAACATTTGATTTATAGGAGCTGGTTCCTCGAGTAGGACAGTTACCTTAATGCTTCGGGGAGGATGGCGAGCCTCACCCTCGCCGAGGGCGGGGGGGGGGGGGGGGGGGGGGTGGGATGATGGACCACACCCTCGCTGCAGGCGGGGGTGGGATGGCGTGCCTCACCCCTCGTCGAGGGCAGAGGTGGGATGATGGACCACATCCTCGCTGCAGGCAGGGGTGGGATGGCGTGCCTCACCCCTCGTCGAGGGCGGGGGTGGGATGGCGTGGCTCACCCCTCGCCGAGGGCGGGGGTGGGATGATGGACCACACCCTCGCTGCAGGCGGGGGTGGGATGGCGTGACAAATTTTAATCATGCAGGATATAGGGTGTGTAACCGGTTCTGTTCAAGAAATGGGGGCAATCCTATCCCCAGATGTTAAAACGCAATGCGTGGCGGATAGACTCGCCATCACGGTTTGGTTTCCATTCTTCTATTGTTTTGCACGGCTCCATGCCTCGAATATTTTACTTTTGTTTTGTTTTTCTTTCTGAGCGTCTGCGAGCATAGACAAGAAAAACAAGGGTGCAAATAGGAGAGTGGAATACAAGGGGAAAATAGGAGAGTCGAAATATATGCCGACGTCGAGGCGCCCTCGTCGAAATAGACGCCGACGTCGAGGCGCCCTCGTCGAAATGGACGACGACGTCGAGGCGCCCTCGTAGAAATAGGACGCCGACGTCGAGGCACCCTTGTCGAAATGGACGCCGACGTCGAGGCACCCTCGTCGAAATGGACACCGACGTCGAGGCACCCTTGTCGAAGTGGACACCTACGCCGACGTCGAGACGCCCTTGCCTTCATTAAAATAGACACCTACGACGATGTCAAGGTTGACGCCAAGGGTCGACGACGAGATGCCAACATCGAGGTCGACACTAAGGTTATTGCGAAACACGTCGCCGACGTCGAGGTTGGAGTCGACGTCGAGGCATAGTAGTTATTGAGAAGGATGTCACTGACGTCGAGGCTGGTGTCGAGGTTATTGAGGAAAAATCACCACCGTCGAGGTTGACGCAGCAGATATTAAAGAAGACGTCATCGACGCCTACGCCGATGTCGACGTCATGGTCATTGTGAAGGAGACGTCATGACGTCGAGGCCGACGTCGCAGAATGTTAGGTGACTAAGAAAGGAAAAGAGGAAGAGTTTCGCAGTAGGGTACCTCAGGCTCGGAGTCTGGTTTGAGCTGCGCTGGGGGCACGGCTTAGGAACAAGGCAGCTCAGCGGGGGCACTGAGCGCAGGTGAGACTAGAAACTAGGCTTCGGCGTTGTGGGCGAGGCACCGTAGACGCCACAAGCAGACGAGTCCGCGACGGGAAGACCCGATACTAGAATGGCTGCAAGACAAAGGCAGATTTGAGTCCTGATTTGGGCACGTCGGCATCAGCGTCGTCGACGAGATGAGATGCCGACTCTAAACAAGGAACGAGGATCTTCTTATACGGGCATCTACATTTTCAACACGAGGAAGGCCTAGATGAAATTCAAAGAGGGGTGCCCAAAGAGAAATATAAAGATGTGGATCCCATAGAGAAATTTGAGCTTTGGAAATTTTCTCTTGGGATGAATTCCCAAGGAGAAAATTTAGGGGCATTGTGGAGGTGGTCAATTAATTTGACCATGCAATCAAGGCAGTTAAAGGGAAGTAATAGCAATAGTAAATGCAACGGTTAATGTAGCTGTAAATGCGACGATAAATGCGACATTCAGTATGGCAATCATGACCGCCAATAAGTGACGGTTATTGCAGGAGTGAATACAACCTTAATGGTGGCGTGCCGCTCAAGTCACTGCGACTTGCTGTGCAAGTTTACTTGCAGCCCACGCCGAAATACACCTATAAATAGGCTGCTCGACATCGAGGTAAAGCATCGAATTCCAATTCACTCTACTCCACTACTAAGAAACGTACTGACTTAGGCATCGGAGAGTTTTCTGCATGTACCCCCCCTCCTCCTCGAGCCGACGGTCAAACTTCGAGTCAACGCTCGAGGGAAGCTTCTTGATTGTTCCCGGTCAGCTCCTGCTCCAGTCCGCATTCATTGGTGAGTCAAACTCCTCAACGGAATTTTTCTACACCAACACCCGTTGGGTCACCAGGTCACCTACTATTCACTATTTTTAGTATATATTTTCATTATCTGGGTCACAAAATACACTGTGTCAGTGACCTAAGACACAAAATACACTGTGCAGGTCACCATGGTGACCCAGAAAGTGATCCAGGGTGACCCAGGGCACGAAATACACTGCACTCGTGACCCAGAGGGTAAAATAACACATAAAAAGCAATCAATAGTAGGTGACCTGGTGACCCACGGGTGAACTTGGTCTTATATGTACACCTTATCTATATCTATATTATAATAAAGAGAAGAGAAGGTGTTTATTTTCAATCACAGGAAAATAAAGAGAATATAATCTTCAAATATTACAAAAAAAAAACTAAAAACTGAAATAATAATAGAATAATCATGTCAATTAAAAAAATAAATAAAATTAAAATGAAAGGTAGTTACTAAGACTGTCACTCGGTTGGTTCGAACGGGTTATAGGTGTTACTAACTTCAAAATCAAAGCTTTCGGTTTCAAAATTGAGCTACCAATTACCAACCAAAATTTTCAGTTTTCAATCATATCTACCAAATTCAGTATTTCAGTTTTCGGTATTACCAACTTTAAAATAACTAACTCTTTATATTATAAATTAGAATAAACAGTACTAGGTTTTTCAATTTTATAGTGGTAAACTTTGTATTCATCTACTTATTATAGCTTTCTTTTGTACACATGACATTAAATTTTAGCCATTTAAAAAAAAACTAGATTCTTTAACCATTTTTAACCAGATTACTTAAGATACATGTACTGTTAATGTAGCATATATATAGTAATGTTCGTACTATTATGAAATTTTTTATGTTTGATTCTTAATATACATGTATGTGTATTGAAAAATATAGTATATAAAGCTAATATTTAGATAATCAGTAGATTCGGTATTTACCAAAACCAAACCAACTCTTTTAGTAATTTTCGATTTCAGTTTTATCGGTATTGGTTACCAAAAAATCGGATTACCAAACCTAAAATATATGTTGGTATTCGATCAGTTTGGTAATTACCAAATCAAGTGGTAGTCCTAGTAGTTACTGTTGTAGGAAACTAGATTGATCCAGAAACTACCTGCCAACAAAAGAAAAGGAGAAGCTGATGTTTGTGCTCATCTTGACCATAACTGCACCACGGAAAAAATATGGGAGAATCACTTGCATCCAAACATTTCAAAAGCCCTGTTATTTGATTGCCTAGGGTCCAGATGCCTTAGAGACCAACCTTTAGTCTCCTTTGTACTTTTCTTTAAAAAAAAAAAAAAAAATCTCCACCAGAGTGCAAACTGTGTAATATGTATGAATTCGACGACGTTCCTAGTCATCTGCTTGGAGTGATTTTCAGTAGTAGCTAGGTCGGCCAAATACCAATAGCTGGGAACTTGCCCCGTAATCTCTTTAGTTTCATTTATTAATTATTACCTTCGAGGAATTAAGTAGATGAATCATATCCTTCTGGAAAAAAAAAATAAAAAAAATCATATTTATCTAAAAACTTGGTCTCTAAATAAGTTTAGGTCGGGTCAACTTGGCTGTATCCTATCATTATTAGTGATGTTAATCATAATCCAAGTGGCCGGGATGTGGATATTCTGACCACCGTAATAATTCACCATTACAAGGGCATGACGTATATAGCCTTCCAAATTGGAACTGATCAACCCCATTGAATAAGTATATATTTAATTATTTAATTAGCTGGCTTCAATTTATAAAAACTCAACATAAATTCAATCTATTTGACCCAAAAAAAAAAAAAATATGAATTCAATCTTAGGCTCATTAAAATTCTTGTATTCTCCTTTTAAAAAAATTCTTGTATTCTATGGTTTCATTAATTAAGACTTGAGGGTAGCCGCACCGGCCCTCTTTCTAAAAAAAAAAAAAAAATCTTGTGTATTTTTATCTCTTTTCATCATAGTCTAGGGAAAATTAATTTTGTTGTTGATGCAATAATAAATGTACATGAGGCACTCTTCTTCTTTTGTTTGAGATTACATATATGCCCATCTGATCCAAAATAATTTGACAAGATTACGCTAGCATAACCTATTCCCCTTTATGTCAAAATACATTAGTGGATTCCAGAATTCGTCATAAGTAATGGGGTTGATATAAAACAAAGAAATGAAGTACACATGCGATGATGTGATAATGTAATGTGAGGAATCAATCAAATAGGAGAGATCGATTGTGACATTGTATTATTTAAAATTAAGAGTAATCATCAAATTCGTGTTCTACTTGTTGGTCCCCTCCCTTGTTGTTATTGATGTTGTACGAAGGAATTGACAAATATGAACCAAATGCCCGTGCAATCATTATATACATACAATTAGCAGGAAAGAAGACACAAATAATAAAGGAGGCAAAGATAGCTAGCTACGAATGCATATTAGACACTATCTTGTAAAATGAATATGCCTACTATTATTTTGCTTCAATATTTTTGACGGAAATGTTTGCATGCGTCCCAATCTGTTTTCTTTAATTTATTGCCCAACAAACTCTCTTCAATTATTTGGCTATGCATGCATGCATGTATATGGTCAATTTGATCCCCAATCCCCATCACTAGCTAGCTAGCTAATTCCTAACTCTTAAAATTGACCACCAGAGCTTGTTCTCGTCTCTGCCGACGATGCTCCTTTTCCCTCACTAATGAAGTTGGAGGATTTCAATCATTTCATATTTGATTTGCAATCTATTGGAACCGACAGTCAAATGTAATAAGATAGTCAACTCTTAACCCAAAGAGTCAATCTTGGCTCAACAAGGTTCTTATTGTTCATTATTGCATTTAATAATGTGAATTATGCACAAGATGACAGAACCCGACCCGAATTTCACTCCAAAACCCGAATCGAGCCTATGGGACCCACTTTAGGTGAAATTTTACCAAAAAAAAAAATCAGCAGAACCTCCCCTAAAATGGACTACCCAAAGTTCACAAAATAACCTGGACATGAGCGTTAGCTCAGTGGTTAGAGCACCCACTACCTAAGATCGAGGTTATGGGTTCGAGTCACCATGGGGGTAGGAGTGAAATCCTTTGATCCTCTTTAAATAAAAGAAAAAAAAAATCTCACAACCATATATTTACATTCCAGGTATAATTTACATTCCGGAATACAATTCCACCTTAACACCGTCATAGCATTCAAATTCTCAAGTATTAACATTTTTCCAAATCCTTCAATAATTATAACTCAAATCACTAGCACAACAACGATTATTTTAATCAACTCTCGATAATAATATTCTTGAACAACAATCATACATATCCAATAATTCCAATCAATGAAATTTCATGATATCAAAGTATTCGACGATTCACATACACAAGATATATATGATTAGCAGATTAAAATTAAGCATTTTTGGGTGGCTGCATGCGCCACCACCAGTGGCGGCGTGTGGGTTTCACGCGCCACCGCACCCACAACCAAAACTGGCCATTCAACTTACACCAATAGCATCTCCACAACAAGCCTAACAATATCTATACCTGCAACAACAATCAATTCCAAACGGTTTGGCCGGAAATCAACCAAAAAATCAAGAAACCGACGAGCTATTGTTTCCGATCACTGTTCACCTTCGATTCTTCCTCCACCGGCCATATCTAGCTGCAAAAAGCTAGTGATGATGATCAGCATCACCCCAACAACCAAAACCCCCAAGAAATCAGGCCGGAAACCGCTTGAAATAGGAGATCGAAGCAAATTTCCGATTTCCACATTCTGGAAATTTCTCTTCGAATCTCAACATTCAAAGCTACCCAAAGTGAAAAACTTACATGAATGAATAGAGAAGGAAGAGAGGAAGCTTTTTCGATCAGTGGCGTTCGGCGGTGGTCTGACAGTGGAGAAATCGCTGGAAAACGCAGCTCGGGTCCGTACGGTGAAAAAAATGAAGGCTTGGGGTCTGGGATCGGGTTTTCCCGATTTTGGGGCTGCTTTGCTTTCTCTCTCCACTTTCCCAAAGTGGAAACTCATTTAAAACCCAATTTATGAATAGTAATTTCTATTTTTGATCATAACTTTTCCGTCCGAATTTTGATTTGAGCAAACTACGTACCTACGAACTCGATTTAATGTGTTCTATGACATTCACAAGGAAATTTTCTAAATTATCGGACCAAAGAAAAAGTTAACTCTTCGTCCATTAAACGGTAAAACGTAACTCACGAACTAAAAACGTCCTTTACTAACGGTAAATAATAATAAGCTAAGATTTTGGGGTACGGGGTATGACACAAGATGCCTTTAGCATCCCTTAACCCTATTTGAGCAAAACTCCCAATTCTCAAGACTATTGGACTATCCCTAGCTACCATCTTTGTACCCTCAATTTTTTTTTTTTCCTGAAGGAGAGATGGTTTGGCTGCCCATAAGCCTTAATTAATGAAATTATAGAATATATAAGGGGGGGGGGGGGGAACATAGAGCGTGAACCCCATATTACAACAAGTAATGTATTCTAACATGTACCAGTTAGCAAATAGTGCTCGACTGACAACTCTATTTGCTTTGACAAAGCAATGACATAACGGAAAGATAACTCTACAAAGGAGAAACATCATAACAAATTGCGCAACTTTCCTACAATGTTGCCACACGAAATCTACTCCGGCAACACTCTATTTCATCCTGCCACTAAGAGGTTGCGACCATTTGACAAAATCAGAAACTTGCCGCCTAACTAGGGCAATCAAGACATGGAAGGTGACCATTTGTACCCTCAATTTAACTGCCGATATGTTTTTAAAGAAATCCAAAATCTCAACTTCTTTATTTTTTTCTATATAAAAAATTCATTATTTATTTATTTTGAGAGCAGAAAAAAGTCATTGATGACTTGGTTATTGCCTTATCTAGCCTCCATTGTGAATTTTTGCTCATTTGACCTCTCATACTCTCTACACCTCCTATTTGCTTTTAAATACAAACATTTGCTCATTAGACCTTCTTTTGAATACCTAAAATAACCTTAATTATAACATTCACATATGATACGTGCAAAAGCAATCGCCAATTTAACCCTGAAAAGATGTAGTTGTTAGTATAGAATAAGCAGGGATCGTTCAAGCCGGGGATTGAGGGTACAAACATGTGAAACGAAATCAAAGAAAAAGAATTTACAAATTTACGAAAATGTTAAAAAACATTTACAAGTTCACACAAAAGTTAGAAGAACAACAAAGAAAGAATTATAGAGACATACATGTATCACACAAATTAGAGAGCAAAGAATGAGAAAGCAACGAAAACTAATACATATATACTCACACAATTCGAAACAAAGAAAGAATTTAAGTTAGAAAAGGTTATGGAAATCCTACTCCTACTTATATACATTTTACAAGTCATAGTTATATTAGAAATCCACATACAACAAGGATTACTAGTCATACTCTAATTAGGAATACTTAATCTACAAGAAAACAAATTCCCTAAAAAATAGGAACCAATCCCTAAAAAATAGGAGCAAACCCTAAAAAATAGGAAAACATCCCTAAAAATTAGGAAGACAAATCCAAATTGAATTCTAACTACCAAAGCATGCACAAAACGTCACAAACACATTCTAACCTAATATTTACGAATTCTAACACATATTTTCAGATTATATACTTAGCTAATTACGTTAACATGCTACCTAAAATCCTAAAAACCGATTTTATTTATTTACAAATATACAAGAACAAGAAAACGTAAAGATAAATTCATTTACAAAGGTGGGAAAAGAAGAACTTTTGGAAAACAATTTATCAAGAACTAATCAAGATAAATTCATTCATGCAATCTTTAATCTTTGTAGTTATCATGGAACGATATCAACCCAAGAAACAAAGTTACAAGCGAACAATATCCCTTACATGACTTCCCTTTACACAATTGACTAGAACAAGCGCCTAACCAATATACTTCAAACGCAAGTATCACACAAACGAAGCGATTCATAATCTCATGCATTCAAATCATTAAGAGCAAGTGAAAGTTTAGTCAATAAACATGCAAATTCAAGTACTCAAAGCAAGTCTTTTCATTACATGCATAATCTGATTTCGACCTTTGTCCAAAGCCTTTACCACTTAAGTGAATTATGGTTATAACGCATAAACCTAATTACTAGCTCCAATTACATGCAATCACTCTAAGTTTCGAACCAACACTATGCCAAAAAGGCCTTCAGACGACACGCATCAGACGACATAAGTTTTGTTTTATGTCGTCTGAGTTTTTCAGACGACATAATTTTTTTTTCTGTCGTCTGAATATACACTAAAACCATACTGGTTTAATTTGGAAAAATGGTGAGCATTCAGACAACACATTTGTGTAGTTGTAGAAGGTGGTGATTTCCTATCTCAAATTTGGATAAATTGTGAGCATTCAGACAACACATTTGTGTAGTTGTAGAAAGTGGTGATTTCCTATCTCAAATTTGGATAAATGGTGAGCATTCAGACAACACATTTGTGTAGTTGTAGAAGGTGGTGATTTCCTATCAAATTTGGAGGGATATCCAAAAATTAATTGAGTTTTTTCCCTCTCAAATAGCCACGCTCTAGTTGGCTAGAATTTGTGACATTCAGACAACATTTAAATGTCGTCGAGTGTGGAGTTTGTTTTAAAATTTTCCAAGTCATTTTGACTTGTGCTTTTGGACATAGATCCCTCGCAATTAAGTCATTTTCTGTCATTCTCATTCGATCAGCTCTCTCAGCTTGACCTAGAACTCGCAAAACTGAAAACCTCAAAAACCAGAGCCTTCTCACTCAGCTCTCTCAGAACTCGATTCTCACTCTCTCCTTCGTCTTCTCGCTCTCTCGATTCTTCTTCTTAGTCTCTCCGTCTTCTTCTTAGTTTCAATTTTAGGTTTGATTTCGATTAGGTTTTTCTTCTATTTGGGGTGATTGGATTTTTCTTCTATTTGGGGTGATTGGATTTTACTTTTCCTCTTATCCTCTTCAAAATGAGGTGTTCCAATTACTGGAAACCCAGACCTCTCTCTCTTTCTCTGACTCTCAGCCTCCTTCACTGTCGATGGCGGCGAAACGGCGACATTCAGTGACTCTTGTCTTGGTCTCTCCATGAATTCTTAGTCAATCACTTAGTGACTCGTCGTCTCTCTCTCTCAATCTCTCCTGGACGGTCGCCGGCACTAGCCCTCTCCCTCTATCCTCGAAGGTCGACGGCACCGACCCTTTCTCCTTGAATTAGACTGGAGCAGTGGAAGGCGATACTGTTGGAATCGAGAGAGCGGGAGAAGAAGTCAGTTCGAGTTTCATTTGGATCAATCTTGAAAGCTTGGCTATCGAAGGTATTGTTTCCCAGATTCCTATTTTTTTGTTTTGATTGGGGTTTTTGTTGCGGTTGGGTTTGGATTGATATGGGTTTCAATCTTTTTGCTGTGATTGGTTTTGAATTCAATTGGGTTTCGATTTTGTAGGGGTATTGTTCGGTTTTGTTGTGAGGAGGAAGAGGACCTGCGTTTTGGATAACTGCGTTTTGAGCCAAGGAGAAGATGAGGGACTTGGGTATAGGGTTGTGATCGATACTTAGTTTTTGGGGTAAGTTCACGTAATTTCGATTTTGATTGAAATATTGAAATTCTGGTTTTGATTTCAATATGGATTCTGTTTGATTGCTGGGTCAGTGAACAATTTTGAGAGTTGTTATACAATTTCTGCTTAAACCTTACTTTGGTGTTGAATGAATATGGTTAATGGTTCTAAATGTTTAATGAATGTCTTTGACGTTTTCCCCTATTGCGGCTTTTGTCATCTGCAGACGTGTTAGTGCAATAATGTTTGCGAGAAGAGGTCCAAGAGGCTGCGCTTATGCAGATCCAGAACGACAATTAGTCCAAAGGTATTACAATTAGTTTTCTCTCTGCTTTGTCAGTGTCATGCTGATTAACCTGCCAATTACAATACAATTTCAATTCACAGAGTTAGTTCAGTTGTGATATGTCCTTGAATGGCAAGCTTATTATGCCTTTTACTTGCAGGAATATCAAAGTTGGCGACTCGTAACAAGGGCTCAACTCGTACTAACATGTGAGACATATTCTGGGTTGAGAAATTCTGGGAAAAATTTCAGTACAAGGTGCGGTTACTCGATCCTCTTTTTTTTTTTCCCAATCTTTTGTTTATATAATTTGTTTGATATGTCGACTGTTGTACATACATGTACATTTGCAAGCATAATTAGCTATAATGGGCCACGCTCATTCGACCGCCAAAGGTACTAATTCCAACCAAAGGAATGACATGCAAACACACCGCCAGGCGGGCTACAACCTCGGCGGCGGATCACCCCCAGATCACCGCTAACGCGCCGCCACGCGCCGCGCCAAGATAGCATCAGAAGCTCCCAGAGCTGGGGACTGAAGCACATCAGTCCCACATCGAAAACAAAGAGAAGATCAACCTCTTCCTCACCTATAAAAGGTTCTCTCCTCTCTCCTCATTAATTACGCATTCAATACTTACCTACTGTTACTTTGTCAACATAAATACATTGACTAACTTAGGCATCGGAGAGTTGAAGACCGCCCAACGCGGTCTCCCTCTGACGCCCTTTGTATTTTACTTGACAGGTAGCGGAGGCTTTGAGAACGTCACAAGTATCGATCCGCCCTCCGGATCAGCGTTAACAAAGGTTCAGCTACCGCCGAACTTTTAGACATTAACAACTGTGTATTGATATTGGATTGTGTTATACTGATGATAAGATAGTGTAGATATTGGATTGTGTTACACTATTGATAAGATAGTGTTGGAATACTAATCTGGCATTTACGGTTTAGGAAATTAGGGTTCTTGCTGATTGTGTAGTAATTCAATTTTGGATTTTGAACTGTTATTGATGCTTAATTGTGGTTCTTTTTATTATTATAAATTTAATATCTACCAGTAATTGTAAAGGTGCTTCCGTGCTAGTATTCAATCTGCTAGTTCTGAATTTTGATTCCATCAAGAGGAATGACGCCACTGGGCAACCTGCTACTGCAACTACTGGAGGGTAAGTAAATACCTTTATGTGGAGACTGTAGATCTAGTCTATAAACAAACAGCTTCATAGTATAATATGGATATTATCTACAATGAGATGAATTTCATATTTTCTTAGATAATCTTAATAAACTTTGTAGTTCCAGCATAACAATAGCTTTGGATGTATAAGGATTGCCACATTCTTGAAGGATAAGTACTTTGGAAGTTGAGAAACTTCCGACTCATAGCTGCAATGAATTAGATTATATACAAAGTTTTACTGATAGGATATATTTTGTACATAGTGGGGTTGTATTGTACATTAATAATTGACTTGCTTGCAGAAACTTAATATTCCTATGGCTGAGGTCGTCTATAAGACGCCCTATACGTTAGATGATGGAGCAGTTACACTTGGATCAAAGAAGACCACTATCTCTGTGATTGATCCGATGATTGAGGGATAATCATAAATACACTTCATCTGGTGGAGAGGAGCAGGGTGTTCTGTACCCTAGTATTATTAAAGGCATTAAGCAATGGATCGATCAAGCCTGTTCCAACGAATCCAAATGCTGCTAAGCCGCTACTATATGTCACGGTGACAGTTCCCTTGTTAGATATTAGATAATGCCAACTTGTTAGATAATGCCCTTCTTATTTCTAATCATTGTAGTCTGCTTGGGATTTTGATCAGGGAAAATAAGTTCACTTGGATTGTTGATAAAACCTTAAAAGCAAACTTTAATCATCTCCTGGAATTAATTGAATTAAATAAGTCAAGGGATAAAGGGTGGCAGGGAATAAAGTTCTGACATAATCTGTTAGATGAGTTTCGAGGGCTGTTTTATATATATATATATATATATATATATATATATATATATATATATATATATATATATATATATATATTTTCATTCTGATCATACCAAAACCTAAATAGATTTTAGCATGCCTCTCTAATATTGTTTTTATATTCTTGCAGGTGCTACTAATAAGCCTCAGGAACTAGATGACACGGTTCTTAGGAGATTGGTTAGTTTTATTTTCTTCTCTCTTACACAACAAGATGGGGAATTTTAATCAAGCTTTGCAGTAACAACATAGTTGGTTAAAGGATCTGTGGTTCTGTTCTGTGTATCCAGTTGTTTAGGAGTTTCATTTGGTGTTGGTTGAGTTCTAGTTGCTTAAGAGTTTCTCTTTTATCTGCTGAAATTAATGGGTATAAATCATGAATGCATTTGTGCCTGCTATATTTGTCTCTTCCTTTTTGTTCTTAAACCCAGTATGAAAGAACTTTGCTTGCACTTTGTTAATTAAAGCCTTTTTGGTCTTATGCATTGCTTAATTAAACTATCAGAACATTCATTCTTCTTTATAGTTATCATGCTCTGAACCATATTTAGCAGAGGATTCTGAGTTCTAAATTCTTAGAAGCTCTTTTATATAAGGATCCTGTGGTACTATGTCTTTATGGATTCTGTATTACAATTTTGCTCCAAGAATATTTGAGGGAGTAGTACAATATAACCCTCCTAATGCCATATGCTCTTATTATTGAGTTATGAAATTTATGTGAAGAGAAAGGTTCATTATTTTTTTGATGCACATCATTTTAGTTAACAAAAAAAAAAACAGAAGGGTCTGCTATCTGTTAGGTACAGCACGCTATGCATTACGTGAAAAGAAAAAAAAATACAGACTGCCCGTTGTTGGCTGAGGAACTCTGGCTTAATTTATAATTGTACTGAGTCCATGGCACCTCTAATAAATTTTAAATGAGTAGGCTAATCAGTATTTCACGCTAACTTTGATTTGTTTATTAGAATATAAGCCTGTGGTTGTTTAACAGTAAGTGTATTAGAATATAAGCCTGTGGTTGTTTAACAGTAAAATTTTATTGGTCATGCTCAAATCCTACTGGTGCATATTCAGGTAAATCCACACACACATCAGCTGAAACTTTGTGATTTTTGGAGTGCAAAAGTATTGAGTGAGCCAGACAGACTTGTTGGCCGGGGAGCTATTGCAGCCTGGGGGATATCTCAAATTAATTGAGTTGGGTCTTGAAGGTAAGCAATCACCTAATCTAGAATTGTGTGCATTTTGAAATTGTTTAATTTAACTTCATGCTTCTACTGAAGTTGAATGATTATTACTAAACTAGTACCTAAATTTTGATGAACATTGAACAATATCTATTCCTGACCACAGATTGTGCAAATGAGTAGATTGATGCCCAGAAAGTGTTTGGTTATGCTCTTTACAAATATGGGAAGGATACAACACTGTCTTATCCCTTGGAGGCTTGGAGGCATCTGCTCATATGGACCAGTTTCTCTTCTCTCTGGTCTTAACCCTCGTCCATTACACTTGTTTCTCCATTTCTTTGCAGCTGCCATCTATGGTGTTGGCCGCTTAATGCTTCCGTTCCCTTCACCTAAACGCATGTGGCTTGGGTTTCTATTGATCTTGGTATGTCAAAGAAATTATTTACACTTCTTTCTTGTGTTCACATTTGTCAGTTATGTATAAATTTCCATGTAAACATAACTGGCTGCTTATAAATATCTCTCTGGTGTTCTATTTTCAGAGTGCAGCACACATCATATTCAGTCTCTTAAGGTAAGTTCTAAGTTTGAATTGGTTAATGACTTAATGGGTAGTTGGGTACTAAATCTATTTCAATATTTTGCATTCTAAGGTTTATCTGTTGGGTTATTCAGTTGAGTGCTAGACAATAGTGTTCTTGAGCTTATGCCAATAAGTATTTATTTATTTTTTTATATTTTGTGAGAATGCTGATAATTGATTTGATGTGGTCTTTCAGCTATGAGATGGGATGTTAACATTTTGATCTTTCTTGATATCAGAAAAGCTTTAGCTGGTGTAACTTTGATATAATTTAAGCCTAGCCTATGCAGGCTATAGCGTTTACCAATCCTAAGTAACCTTTATTTTAAAATTTCATTTCTAATTTAAGATTATGTGCACATTAAGAAAGGGGGAATTCTAAGAGAAGATATTGATTACTGTTATGCTTCATTGATATGATTGCCTTCTTATCTGTGGTTTCTGCTTCAGACTGGTTTTCCTTATACTTTCAACTGAATTCATAGACCCTTTCTCGCATATTCATGATCTTCATAGGTATAGTTTGTGTTTGATACGAATTATATGATGCATTTCTATTCTTAAAAGCTGTATGCTTAATTTTTCTTTTGTCAATTGCATCATTTATTCTTCTTTGTATGAAATCCTTATTCGTACTTTTTATTGCATTGCAGGTCTGTTAGCAAAAAGAAATAGGTGAGATTTCTGCAGGTCTGTTAACAAAAAGAAATAGGTGAGATTTCATCTTTGTATGACTCAATTCCTACTCATGAAAAAAAAAAATTAAGCGTGATTTGTTACAAATCACCTATAGTATTTGATACCATTTGCATTGGTTCACATATCATTGTAGTGCTCTAATCCATCGAAACAAGGAAAAAACTTGCATGTCTTAATCCTCATTTATTCGATTGTTGGATTACCTTTTTTTTTTTTTCCTTGCATGTCTTAATCAGGTCTTCCAGTTTTTTGTATCATGTTCTTTAGTTTCTCGCAGAGGATTGATGGTATTTTTTAATATGTTATTTTGTGATTGCCTTATGTGCAGGTTGTGTTGGTTGAAGTTTTTAGGGTTGGGTTATTGTTGGATTGCTTGCTTTTCATAAGGCAGCGTAGTGAAGGTAGTGCTTCTTCTTCTTCTTATGACTTTTCTCTAATTGGATTATATATACTACTCACATTTTATAGATTTGATTTTAAAAATAGGGGATACTGTTATGAAGATTGTAGCCAAATTTTATTGCTGAATTTTTTTTCCAAATTTAGATTATGGTTATATAGCTTTGATATCTTCTTTTGATTTGTGGACTTTTATTGCTATGTTATTTGCATTACAGTTTTAGCGAGATTTTATTGCTTTTGTGAAGTTATAACTGTAATCCAAAGAAGGTAGTGGCAAATTGCTTTTGTGAAGCATAGTATTTTGAATGAAAAGGAGGTTGGAGGCTCATCAATCCTCAAAGTTCTTCTTTCAGCTGATGTACAGAAAGATAGAGACAAATGCCAACAAACAAATTGATGATTAGAACTGATGGGCAGTTTAGAATATATGGGCCGTTTAGAACTGATGTTGATTATTAGAACTGTGATGTTGATGATTAGAACTGTGTTGTTGATGATTAGGTTCTGATGTTGATGATTAGAACTATGTACATGAGACAATGGTGGATTAATGGAAATTGCAATGAATGATTTTGGATGTGGATTTTATGGTTTCAGGAATAGCCAATTTTAATTTCCAGAATGCATGCATACCAATTGTATAGGGGACTACTAAAATATGTCATCACAAACTGCAAGCTACAACAAAAGCACACCAAAATGTGTGGTTGCAACTGCACAGACACAACACAAAAACCAATAATAAAGTGTATAACAACAACAAATAAGTGTGATTGGACGTGATTACAGACAATATAAAACACTTACTATTAGTGGTCCTTGTTATATTCAGACCACAAAAATTTGTCGTCTAAATAATCTCAAACGACAGTAAATTGTCGTCGTAATGAGATTGACATAACAGAAATCTATTGTCTAAACCATTTCCCAACATCACATATGTATAATTGCAAAATCTTTCACACAACACTTAAATGTCATACAAATCAACCATAGTACGACACTTAATTGTCCTCTGATACACTTTACGACCACATATAATTGTCGTGTAAAGTAAATTAGCACAACCTTTAAGTGTTGTTGTATGAGAGAAGACACTACATATGAGTCTTCATATTTCTTATTTAAGGGCATTCAGACCACACAAAGAAGTCTTGCAATATGCTTCACAGAATAGTATTTCAAAAAATACTGTCATTGTTTTGTTTATCAGACAATACAAAACCGTTGTTTGAATGCTTTTAAAGAAACAGATCACAATGTTCCCAAAATGCAAAACTCATCAGACGACACATTTTTTATGTCGTCTGAAAATTCAGACGACAGAACTCTTCTGTCGTTCGATACGCTCAAGAGACGACATCGTACTAGACGACACATTTTTGTTCGTTCAGACGACAGAACAGTTCTGTCGTCTGAAGGCCTTTTTGACATAGTGCAAAGAACAAGAACATGCAAAAGTTTTCTATAAAACAAAATCAGATTATCATTCCATAAATCGGAAACTAACAAGAATCAAAGACACATAAACAAGTCAATCATTGAAAATAATATCAAAATCGCATCCAAAAATCAGTTTACATACTCATGGTTTCGGTTTTACACAAAAGAAAATCAAAACAGAAAATCTATCTACAAGAACACTAAACCGTGAAGAAAACATATGGAAGGTGGTATGAACAACCCTTAGACACGTCCCAAAGATCCAAAGCAGCTCCAAGGTGGTGGCACAAGGTAGAATTCACGGCAAGGATGGAGGATGGAACGGCTAGGAACTTGAAGATGCGAAAACCTGAAAACTCAATAGCACAAGTGAGAAATCGAAATTGTGGAGAAAGAATGCTACCTTGAGACGTCAAATACACTAGGTATATATAGGAGAACGTCTCAAAGCACTCCCAATTCGTTTCTACTTGACTTCTCTTAGTTTGTGTTGATTTAGGACTTCTTTGACACAAAACAGATTTCCGGCAGACTTGACCTCAGTGCACTAAAACGCCCATATCATCTTCTAGAAAATAGATATTGACAAACCGTAAAAAGATCTAGAAACTAGACATCTGTAGATTTCCAACCATATAAATATCATAATTTTCTGAGCTCTGAACTATTTATGGCACTCCGTTGAAGTAGACTGATCTGCACAGGCAGTTTTCCGACTCTGTAATGGATTTGACTTTTAAAGCACAACTTGTGTCCATTTAGGTTTTCCTTCCATCACATGCCTTTTCTGAAGTTGAAACGTCAAGAACCTTCAAGAATATCACGGAAATTCTCAATCATTTTCCACTTCGAATTCCAACTCCATATTTCTCTCAAAACCAAATCCAAAGTTTACTCCTCTTCCATGTGCACGGCATATGATCTTCTTGAGACTTCTAGATGCTTTGTGAACGTTTCATTGGCTTCTCCTAGCTTCCACAGGTCTCCTAGTGCAAGTAGAACTCCATATGCAAGTAGGTTTCCTAGTTGAATACAAACTTCTTTCCCGAGATGCTTCTACACTCTTCCGGAACCTTCTTGAGTAATCCTTATCCAACAGGGACTCCTTGTCACACTAGTATTCCTTATCTGAGTAGAATTGGGTTTCCTTGTTCAAGTAGAACTCTTAATTTCCGTGACTTAAGAGTTTGAATCCAAGTCAGCTTCTGATTCCTTCTGCAACTAGGATTCCTTTTCCTAGTCAAACTGGGAGAACTTCCATTTCTTCATTTCTTTCCATTTCTGCGCCACTTGTGCATTCCTTAGCCATTTTTGGACTTTGAGACTCCATTTACACCTGTAAAACACTAACTAAGTTAAATTGATCAAGTTAAAGGAAATAACTTAGCAAAATATAGGGTTTAAACATTATTATGCTCCTATCAACATACAGAACAATAAATTACTCACTATGTCTCTAGACCTCTAGTTCACTCACTACATCTCCCTTCCTCAGGGGCGGAATTACATGAAGGCCCGGGAGGGTCCGGACCCCCCCTCCCCCCCAAGTTTCCTAAAAATTTTAATTAACTTTAATAATTTTCCTTAATCACAGCCTATTTGCCTTCAAATGTATTAATGGACCCCCCCCCCCCTCCCCATAATCTACAAAAACGATTTCATGCATAATTAATACATTTTGATCTTTAATTCTCTCCTTTTGTGTAATATGATCATAATATCAAAATTATTTCCTTCTTTTTCTTTTAGTATTCCCTAATAAGGTTCATAGCATTTATCTTCTCTTTTATGGTGGTCAATTTCATATGCAATACTTTTTTTTAATCAAATCAACTAATTGCATTAGACAAATATCAATAGCATAAGTGGTACAATTATTAGTTTCTTTCTTTTAAGGAAAAAAAATTATTTGTTGTTGAACAAATTTTTCTAATTTGGACCCCCCCAACCTTAAAATCCTGGTTCTGCCTCTGCCCTTCCTTGATTTTTTTTTTTTTTTTGCATGCATGCAAACCTAAACACTTACCCGAAAAAATTTCTAGAATGAATCAAAGTGTCATAACTCTCTCATTTAGTCCCGGTGCAAAAAATTTCCAATAGGATATGACTAGCGTATTCTTTTTTTCATGGCTGGAACTTTTTCACTAGCGAAGTTGTTGGGATCAGTAGTTTCCATGCTTGTCGTTGATTTCTAAACCATGCTCAGTTCTTTAGTTTCAGCAATGAATTGGAGGGCCTGAGGTATTATTCATGGAATTGTAAGTAATAATGCCACTGGGTGAATAAAAGCAAACATTATGTGGAACACAGAACACCGAAGACAATGAAGAAAATACTTTGAGTGATTATTCCTTAAGATGTCATTGTTATTTGCTTTTATTAGCTTAGCAGAGACATCCTGAATTGTTATAGTTTCCAGCTGATCTTTGGAGCCTTCAGCTACTTGGCATAGGCATCATAGAGACCTGAGTTTGTCACATCAGGTTTGCTATTGAGAAGATCGACTTTGCCTTCCAACGCAGAGAACCAGTTGATGTGTCGCGTCAGCTTCAAACCCAATTTGAGAAAGGTTTGATTTCACCTCATTCACCATTTGAGAAAGGTTTATACTAATGTATCTTAAACTAAGTTGAGAGGTTTGTAACCACGTGGTGTGGTGTGCTTGTCGAGCGGCCTAGTCTGGAACCCCCAGGTCTAGCGTTCGATTCCCAGTTCCATCCTGTGGCCAACAAATTTGAGGGATCTTTGTTTGTTAATGCGAGGGTTCGTGCGTCTGCGGTGCAGTGATTAGTTTGGCAAAGCTGGGATACACTGCATGAGGGTGCGTGTGTTGTTCTATTGACGTCTTCCCCCTCAAAAAAAAAGTTGAGAGGTTTGTAAAGTAAATACTAGTTGATTATAGATTATTGTCTATAATTGTCATTTTAAAAGAGGATATACATGTAATTTAATAAGGAAGATACTTGGCTGCCCAACACCAATGAAGACATGACATGTGTTCAATTTCATGTTTCTTAGCAGAATGGTGGTACCCACAAGACTGGTGGTGATGACGTTAGATAGAGAGAGAAGAGAGAGGCAACGTATTGATAAAGGAAGACAAAATAAAATTGGACACATGTCTTGTTCTTATTAGTGTTGGGTAGCCAAGGCTGACCATGGCTAGTCAGCCAAGTATCGTCCATTTAATAATTCAAATGAGATGGAGGTCAAATGAGCAAAGTTGGAGCTGAATTGGATTTTGAGAAATTCAATAACTAAAAGAGGTTAAAATATGAAATTTGGAGATCTGAATAGACTCACCCTTTTATTTTGAATCAAATCAATTCTCATTCAACTCAACCCATAATGGCACGGATACATATTTTCCTTGCTAACTTTATGAGCAAGTTTAGGACGTGGCATGCTAGCACCACTCATTAGACAACTAGTGCTCACTTATTTAAAAGCGAGCCTATACACTATGAAAAAAATATAGTAAATAGGCTAAGTCTAAAAAATAAAACTTAAATTTGGGAAAAAACATAGGTGCACAGGAGTGCTTAGAAGCCCAAGACCCAGACTGCAAGCCCAAGACAATGAAAGCCCAGCTTCATCCGATCTCCACAACTTGCACACCGCTGATACGCCAACAGCTGCCCACCTCGCCGTAGACCACCGTCATGCGCCGCCATCAAGACGTCCCTTGCACCATAGGTAGATCCACGGACGAATCCCCTTACATCCAAGCCACAAGAAACCTCATCAACGGTGCCCGCACAGCCACTTCCGCCATCTGGGACCGAACCCATTTTGCCGCCGCCCTCGTCCTTCCTGAATCAGTGAGCACGAAGCTAGTCCGCCGCTGCTCTGATCCGAACAAATCCGAAAACCCACGCTGCCAAACCGCAAGTAAAGCAAAATCAGAGGTCAATGGACCATATTCCTTCCATCACTCGTCCGACAGCATCACCATGTCGAAGATGCCACCGGACAAGAAGGAAATAGCTAAAAGTTGGCCTCGGACTGGCTGCCTCTCTTCGTACTACTCCACAAAGAGAGCAATCCTGAAACTTTAGTTTTTTAGACCCATCCTTTTATGAATAGGATCAATGAAATACAATGCGATGAAATGAAACACATTAAATAATATTTATCCTTTCATTATTTTTTTTGGGAACAATTTCCTTAACAATTCTTAAATAACAGTTTATTTTTTCTAAACTCAATAAGGTAAAAATACCCCTAGTTGCAAAAAGTAAAAATAAAGAGAGTTGCAGACCTCGTCTTCAACTTGCTCGTTGTCGTGGCAAGTATGGAGTATCAGAACTTAAGAATGGGAGGTTCTAGGTGGACCTCTAAATTTGATATTTGGACCTCTCCTAGTTATTAAACCTTCATATTTGGACCTCTCCTAGTTATTAAACCTCCAATTTACTTGTTTGAATACTTAAAAAACTACGTAGACCTCCTTAATTTTACCAAAACATCCTAAAACAATTAAATATGTATATTCAACAATTTGTTTTTTTTGTTTTTTCCTTATTCTATCAATTCAATCATGAAGAATTTTGTGAGTAAGCTGCGTACATTTTTGGTGTACTTTCAGTGACAAATGCAGAAAGTAATTCTTGGAGGATCCGAACAAGTAGACAATTACAAAGATTTTTCTATTAATCTATATCATAGTTTTTTTTTTGTTTGTTTTGCAATATAGATGGTTCTAGAAAAGACTTTGGTTCTCAAATAAATAATATATACACATCGATTAAATCTCCTTAAAAGATTGGATCTGTTTAAGGAAAACTGAATTGGGAGAGAATTGAGTCGTGCTTTCATTGATAATAGGGGCCTCCTTATATAGAGGATTACAAGACATAGAATCAGAGTTGTACAAGGAAAGATAATCGTACAATTAATTAGATTTCTATGAATATCTCTGAGAATATCTCTAATTCTAAACCCTATTACAACTAGGTCAAGTAACCTAGAGTTTGGGCCAGACACATATTTTGGATTCACTTGAACACTCCCCCTTGTGTCGCCCAACACTGGTCCACTATCCCCATCCATTCATAAACTACCAAACTGACAGGGTAGTGGAGTGCAATGACATCCATTACGAGAGAATATGTCTCATTGTAGTCGATTCCAGGGCGTTTTGTGAGAAGCCTTGCACCATAAGGCGAGATTACCATATCTTTTTCTCACCACGCTTTCTAACGAAGACCCATTAGTCAACAGGTTTTATGTTTAGGAGGTGTTGGCATCACTGGCTCAAAAACCTCTCTCTTCATTAGAGAATCCATCTTAACCTGGATCGCATCTTTCTATTTAGGCCAAATTTCTCTACATTGGCATTCATTCATCAACGGAGCATCGGACTCAACAAACTCATGCGCAATGAAATGCTCATCTACATCATCAATTATGATAGAGTTTCTATCCCACGTCTCATGTACACTAGTGTAATTTTCAAAGAGCTCTATATTCTCAGGAATAGGTTCTGACGTTGAGGCGTCCCCCAACAATAACCATAATCCGGAAGATACTCATGAGACGGATTTTGAGTGTCGATGATCCAAGGATTGGGTTGTGCCAAAGTATCATTCGAACGCACGGGCCTCCCATGCATCCTTGTTGGGGCCATGGCCTGTAACGCCAGAGTGCCACTCTCTTTGGCATTGGCGCCATGCCTACTACCATGTAGGGTAGCGTTATGTCCTCTCTTAGGGACATCCATCCTTGCAGTCATATTCGCAGCATATATGTGTGATCTTGTCACTTTAGCAGGGATCGAGATGAGACATAGTGGGGACAGACCACGATAATTCCTGCTGAACATCTGTGTTCTTATCTCCCCCTAACGACGGGAAGACTGTCTCATCAAAGTGACAACCCGCAAATCTAGCGGTAATGAGATCGCCTAGCAAGGGCATTAAGTGGCGGACGATTGTTGGAGTCTCAAATCCAAAGTAGTTGCCCATTCGTCTGTAAGGACCCATTATAGTGCGTTGTGGCGGCGTAATTGGCACATAAATGGCACACTCAAATATGCGTAAGTACGATACTTGTACCCAGTCACTAGCTGTAACGCAGAGATACATTGAGTGGCGGTAGGTCGTAGACGAATTAGCACAGCTTCATGCGATATTGCATCACCCCAAGTGGATATAAGGAGATTGGTGCGCATTACCAATATCCGGGCTACCATCGTAGTCGTTTCCCGCGAGACCATTTGGGTGTGTATATAGGAATATGATGTCCAACATCTGTCCCAGTGATATGCAATAACCATCGAAAGTCTTCGATGTAAACTCTCTAGCATCGTCAAATCCAATTGACTGAATAGGATGATCCGGGGAGTGAGCCCGTTGTCATATGATATGTGCTAGGAGTTTAGCATAAGCAGCATTTACAGGTGGACAATGGCACAATACGTGATCAACGTGTTTGCATGTCAACCAACATCATGAGATATTTAAACATCCGCAAGTTGGTTGAATTAGTCCACAGAATCTCCAAGGATTCTATGTAATAACAGAATGAGTATTGTCATATCCTTTGCATAGGACGGTCTCATTCCTAGATTTCCTAAGAAACGGGCTTTGTATAATGAGCGAGAGGTTTTAGAAGCAACCAATGAGGATTTTGGTTGGGCCTGAGCATCTGAAACGCTATTTGAAGCAAAGTTGGTGATTGCAGCATCACCTAGGGCGCCATCACCATGATGGACGCCATCCATGGCATCATGGATAGGGACTGTGCCAGCCCTAGGCTGGTGGTGGACGGCGGCGGCGCCAGAGGTAGCGGCGGGAGTCATACTTAGTCCAGGAATCAACTTTTGATTCATGCTTCGTTTCATTCGAGAGAAAGAATGTCCATGTGAAGTCTTTAGTAGATGGATCATCATATCATGACTAGGATGACCTATCCTGTCGTGAAAAAGTCAATATGTGTCTAAATCCAAGAGATATTTTCTCAAAACTTTATTGGACTTAATAGCTCGAATAGTGACATAGAGTCCACTAGAGAGACACATAAACTTCTCTAAGATGCGCCTTTGTTCGCAATCATTAGAGGTATTGCAAAGGAACTCATTTCCAATCTCTACATGCGTTTTCGCATGGAATCCGTTGGCTATTCATAGGTGCGATATGCCCTAGGAGCGTAGAGAGTTTCTGTGACAGTAATCAAGGTATCATTTGGCAAGGGGAACTTGGGCTATTCCATGTCCTTGAATTAATATTGATGGCTCAGCCATCGTAGTCACAAAGTAATATGCTCAGAATGAAAATAGAGTCATAATGAAAAGAACTTTTAATTTTATTCATAAGCCAAAGGAGTTACATCATTGTCTCTTTGATTAAAGAAAAAATCTAATCCAAAATGCTAGCTAATGCAAAACAATGGTAGTCATCTATCTTCTTTCGGTAACTCCAAAATAAATATGACCAGGTGAGTAGAGAGATGTCGGTGGAGCAAGGCTCGCTTAAGTACCACTAATCTCAGAACCTTCCTAGACATCACACTTACTTTGGGTGAGCCTACTTTGAAGAAAGACAAAACCATTGGCACCTTGACTTGATACACATTTACGCAAGCATACGTATCATTACGCAAGCGTACGTATCGTTCTCAAAATAGGGAAGTATTAAGCCCAAGATTATCGTACCACGGGGATTAGTGGCTAACCCACAATCCTTGGGTACTCGGAACTAAAGTCACTAAGCAACCAAAAGAAAAAGAAAAAAAAAAAAAAACATTCTACTCTAAGGCACCAAGCCTTAGCAATGCTCGGCTTTGGTTTTCACCAAAGCCTAACCAAAACTAAGAGCCTAGTGATGGCTATTTACGATGAGGTAGAGATTGTCATTCAAAATTGTAATTGTAATTTTCTAATAATTAAATTGCAAGAATTTAAATGAAATCTTTAACTAACAACTAAATTAAATAAAGGAAAGAAAAATAAGAAATGGAAATTAGGTCACTAGGGTATCCTCCTAGCCAAATTCAATGCACAAATATATTCCGATAATGGTCAAACAATTTATAATGGCATCAAAAACCGTACCCAAGGCTTTTCAAGGCTCATGAGTCATTAGATTCCTTAAATGGTATTCCTAATCCAGATCAAGGGTCGTAGAAACTCAATTGGGACGATCTAGAGCCTTGTTAGGGCCTCTAGTTGCACCAAAAGGCGAAGAGTCCTAGAATCAAGGTTCCCAAGCTAGCCAATACGACAATCAAAATTGGTATTGTAACTAACCATGTTCCAAACAAGTGTCCTAGCCATAAATTAGAGAAGTGATTAGGTTCCCTAATTTGTTCTAGACATGCTGTTAGGTCCATAATTACCTAGTAATTATTCCCCTAATCTTGCACTTTTGCTTAATCTTTGTATTTATTTATATATATTTATTATGTTTTTCTTATCATGATAGGAAACGATGGAGAAGCATGAAAAAGCAATAAAAAAGTCAACCTTAGCACATTTTCCTACTCCGGCTAGGAGAAAGCGAGCTAGACAAGGAAGGAGTGGTAGCAGCCATAGCAAACGAACTCCAAATGAGCGAAACTTCCTAGATATATTATAGACATCCTAAGGATCATTTTTTATTAAGAGTGCAAGAGCTAGTTCAGAGTGGAAAGTCATTAAAAGATCTGTCCAATTTTCTGACAAAAAGACGAAAACTGTAAAACCGGACCTGTACGGATTCTGGCAGAAGTTCCACGATGAACTAAGCTCTGAAATTTTAGCAGGATGATCTGTACTCATGGAGGAACATTCAGTATGAAGAAGTCAAAGGCCAATTCCGAACTCTCGGTGGAGATTCAATTGAAGGAAGAAAGGAGAAGAAAGTACGCAAATGGACAAAAAATGGGTCAACGGTGATCAACGCCGGATTCCGGACATTGCAGGCCGAGTTGGCCGATCGAGAACATGTGTGGAGGACAAGGAAGAGCTGACTAGGGTTAGAGACTTTAGGTCTAGGTTATCTTGAAATTCAAAATTTGAAAGATGACTAGTAGTCCTATTCTTACACCTTACACCTTACACCTTTGTCTCCCATTTATTACCTTGTTCCCCTACACAATGACCCTTCTACCCTTACATTTTCTCATTCACCAAAATATCTATGGGCTTTCTAGGTCATTTCTATGTGGAGTTAAAAACTAGATCCTCATTTTGTGCTTACACATTTGTCAATCACATCTAGCCCTTCATTCCTTTTGATCTCCACCCTTGATTTAAATTGCCTTGACCTTTAAATAGCCCATTCTTTCTCCCCAAAACCGTTCACCCTTTTACTCTCTCACTTTGCAACATCAAAATCTCTCTTTTCTCTAGTTCTAGCATAGTTTCTCTCTAGTTTTTCATAGCTAGTTCATAGTTCTTTGATTTTGTGTAAGAGAGAGGTGTGTAGCCACTTGGGTTTCACCAAAACCAAAGTTTCTACACACTTTGATCAATCACTTCTCTTGTTTCTCACACATTCAAGCCTTGTTCTTACTTTGTTCTTGAGATTTTGTGGATTTGTATAGTGATCATTTGGGTTCTAGAAACCGAAATCCCTATACTTTGAAGCATTTGTCTTCTCATATAGCATCTAGGAGACAAGGGAGACATCTTGTGCTATTGGTTTGTCTCCAAAAAGAGTCAAACCCGTGGGTATATCACTTGTTCTCCACTCTTTGCTCTCTTTTATTTGTTATTTATGATGTTTATGGCTTGTAGTTGTGTAAATATGAGTTGTGAGTAGTTGAATTTTAGCCCTAGCCAAACTTGTGCGCAAAACAATGTAATCTTTATGTTCTTTGATGTTTATGCATGTTTTGAATCTTTTGGCTACTATACTTTAATGTAACCTAAGTGTGTTCATAGATTTATCACCTAGAAGCATGCTTTAGGAAGTTAATGAATCCGAAACATGAACTTGATAAACTCTTGATTCCGTGAGCATGTGTAGCTAAATAGGTGGTGGCTTAGCTTATTCCTACGGGAAGAGCTAAGTTGATTGAATTTCTTACCTTGAAATTAAAGCATGATGTTGTGAGTTTATGTTCCGGAAGAATTTAGGCTCATGGCACCATAGGCCATTTATAATCCGGAAGATTTGAATTGTATAAAGGTTGTGCAATTTAGCTTTGCTTCGGAAGAGATTGTTAAAATTGCATAACTAGTTGGTTTCTTGGTAGCTTCATCAAAGCACTATGGGGAAATTTATCAAAACATGTTGTTACATTAAATTTGGGTTATATTGTGTGCATGAGTATGGCTAGGTGTGATGCCTAAGCCTCTATTTCTCTCTTATATCAAAATCTCTATTTTTATTTGCATACTTTATTTTTGCGTACTTTTAATTTGTTTGCATAAAAATTAAAATCAATCAAGCCATTCACTACCATAATTGTTAATACCATCCTCATGATCTTTAGCTTCCAAAGGGCTAAGGTTGTGACTTTATAAAAAGGTAGATTGCATATTTTTTCTGGGCTTTCTTGCGGTAATCTAGCTAGGGTGGAGTTTCCCCCAATCCCTTGGGTACGATACTCTACACTTTCCCTTATAAAACTTGACATTCTACACTTGGAAGTAAAGAACATCATACACAAATTTGCACATACTTTCATACTCAATGATGTCTCCAACACATGCTCATCTACACATTAAAGAGTTAGTCAAGCTCTTAAGCATGCATCTAAGCCAAATAATATAGATTAGAACATATGCCAAACACGAAATTGAAAACCGTTAAATCAAAACATATTTATTACATTAAATCCATGTTAGGATTCAATCCCTAGTTTCCCAAAGAAACTACTCACTACCCATCAACTAATCCAACAACAATATGTATCAAATTAAAGAGAGAAAGGAGAAGAGAAGAGAAGTGAGAAGTAACAAGAACAAGTCACAAATTGCTATAGAGCAATTATGACAAATCTTGATTTATGCCTCCTCACTTTTACCCAAAATCAAATCTTGATGCTCCTTGACAAATTGATGAAGATTTGTTGGTGAGGATATGAGAAAAGAAAAATGAAATAGAACTGTTCTGTCGTCTGAACGAACAAAAATGTGTCGTCTAGTACGATGTCGTGTCTTGGGCGTATCGAACGACAGAAGAGTTCTGTCGTCTGAAAATTCAGACGACATAAAAAATGTGTCGTCTGATGAGTTTTGCATTTTGGGAACATTGTGATCTGTTTCTTTAAAAGCATTCAAACAACGGTTTTGTATTGTCTGATAAAGAAAACAATGACATATTTTTTGAAATACTATTATGTGAAGCATATTGCAAGACTTATTTGTGTGGTCTGAATGCCCTTAAATAAGAAATATGAAGACTCATATGTAGTGTCTTCTCTCATACAACAACACTTAAAGGTTGTGCTAATTTACTTTACACGACAATTATATGTGGTCGTAAAGTGTATCAGATGACAATTAAGTGTCGTTCTATAGTTGATTTGTATGACATTTAAGTGTTGTGTGAAAGATTTTTCAATTATACATATGTGATGTTGGGAAATAGTTTAGACAATAGATTTCTGTTATGTCAATCTCATTACGACGACAATTTACTGTCGTTTGAGATTATTTAGACGACAAATTTTTGTGGTCTGAATATAACAAGGACAACTAATAGTACGTGTTTTATATTGTCTGTAATCATGTCCAATCACACTTATTTGTTGTTGTTATACACTTTAGCCAGTACTTTGAACTAACTTATGTTGTTGTTTTGGCTTTCAGACTACAATTTTCTGTTGTGCCATTGTCAAACAGACAATAGACTTATTATTGGTTTTTGTGTTGTGTCTGTGCAGCTGCAACCACACATTTTGGTGTGCTTTTGTTGTAGCTTGCAGTTTGTGATGACACATTTTAGTAGTCCCCTGTACAATTGGTATGCATGCATTCTGGAAATTAAAATTGGCTATTCCTGAAACCATAAAATCCACATCCAAAATCATTCTGAAAATAATCCATCATCGTCTCGTGTACACAAGCCTAATCATGAACATTAGTTCAAAATGGCCCATATCTAATAATCTAGGCAGCCAACAAAATATATGCATGCAGTACTACAAGGTAATAAACTAGAAACACTACACAATTTGGGCAACCAAGTAAACAACATAGCAAAATAGCTAGCAATACTGCAAGTTTGTCCAAGGTTTTATTGATCTTGAACTTGGGTAAATGGAAAAACTTTTGACCCTGAACTGAAGCAAAGCAGTAGCAGCGTGACACTACTGTGAGGGTACCTTATTCAGCACATCGGTAGAGTTTCGAGCGTGACAGGTACCATGGTTACAGTTCCCATAGCTTCTAGGTGGAGTACTGAAGCTTGAAAATTTAATAGTAGAAATGGATTGCTCGTTTGTACACTCTAGACGAAGTTTAGGCTTCTTTTGCTCCTTCAGTTTGCCTCGGTTCTTGGTCTGCCATTTCTCAACATGTGGGTGACTTTCAGAAGATCAATCTTTGTACCATCGCCAGCAAGCTCCTCAAATACCACCAACAAATTTTGGTAGGGCTTGAGCCAATACCGAGGAACATGATACCTGAAACATAGATAGAATATAGGAAATTAGTAAATAGGTACTTAATGTTTTTTTCTGATCCAGTGGTAAACAAGTTTATACATACCATTGTTGAGTCGGTTGGAGACAACCAAATTGGCACTTGTTAATCCTGAATGTACCAAAATAATTGCACGCGCTGCAGTTACCATTAGCATGAACAGTCCAGGTCTTCCAATGAACAATCCAGTTACCATAAGCTCAATTATTCCTTACGTTTTAGTTACCTCTAGGAGTGATATACCATATGATTAAATCAGTGGTTGACCCTAAACTTTATTTAGCATGACATAGTGCTTCATTTGATTGCTGAAAAGTACACACAAGTAGACTGTTAGATCATAATGTCATGGTGTCCTGAAAAGTACATTGCTGCTAGCTCACTGCTTTATTACTGATCCTAGTGTCCTGTAAATTGCTGACTCACTTTGGGACCAGAGCACCCCATTTAGAACATTTACTCAAAACCCAAGGCCAGCTTAGCCCCTCCCCTTCCCTTCCCAGGCCTTAGGCTTCCTTTGTGTACCCAAAACAAGAAGGGAAAAAAAAAAAAAAAAAGACGAAGACAAAACACACCAGGAGCGAAGAAGACAAAACACACAAAGCACCAAAGAATCAAAAATCAAAGAAATCAAAGAATTGAAAATTTGAAAAATAGTAGAGCAATAGAGCATTAACCAATTGAAACGGCAGCTTACAAAAATAAAAAATGAACCAGCAGAGCATTAACTAACACTAACAGACCTGGGATCTCTTATTTTAGACATTAAGCAATAGAGGCGACAAGCTTCATATATAATAAGCATCATCACAATTACTCCTATTTTGGACCTGTACTAACCTTGTACTTAACACGTCATCATTCAATACGAAAAGGAAAGCAGCATATCATATGTACCAGACTACCGGTAATGAAAATCACTATGATTTACAAAAGGAAAACACAAAACAAAATCAATCTCATCCATAGAAAAACTCACGAAAATAAGCAAAATTAGAAGTAGCTAACTCATCCAAATCAAGACTAAGTACCAAAATTAGAAGTAGCAAACTCATTCAAACAGATACGAAGAAGTGAACAACTGAAGAAAAAATTCTTCTCTTCAAAGTTCAAACTGAAATAGATTCAGTACCCAACTACCCATTAAGTCATTAACCAATTCAAACATCCAATTCAAACTTAGAACTTACCTTAAGAGACTGAATATGATGTGTGATGCACTCTGAAAATAGAACACCAGAGAGATATTTATAAGTAGCCAGTTATGTTTACATGGAAATTTATACATAATTGACAAACGTGTTCACAAGAAAAAAGTGTAAATAATTTCTTTGCCATACCAAGATCAATAGAAACCCAAGCCACATGCATTTAGGTCAAGGGAACGGAAGCATTAAGCGGCCAACACCATAGATGGCAGCTGCAAAGAAATGGAGACACAAGCGTAATGGACGAGGGTTAAGACCAGAGAGAAGAAAAACTGGTCCATATGAGCAGATGCCTCCAAGCCTCCAAGGGATAAGACAGTGTTGTATCCTTCCCATCTTTGTAAAGAGCATAACCAAACACTTTTTGGGCATCAATCGACTCATTTGCACAATTTAGATAAAGATTTTATCTAAATTCTCCCACTTTAGCAAGATGACTATATTTCATTTACACAGATGTAGAACAGCAGTTGCAACCATTTATCCAGGACCTCACAACTCAAATTATAATCAAAGAATCACCAAGTTAACTTGCAGTGTGAGCTCGTATCATAATATACTCACCTTCTCCCTTTGAAGGGTGTGCAGATGCGATTGATATTCAGTTAGCTTCCTCAATGACAAGTCATGTTCATCAAGGGTTAATGAACTGATCAAAGAACTGTTGAGATGATCGTAACCAGATATTTCCTCGCTGATCTTCTCAATTTGTGTCCTTATATCTGAAAATTGCTTCATTCGTGCCTCTTTCTTCATTTTTAGATTGTCTAGCAGTGGTGCAACAGATGCGAGTTTCTCTTTTAAAGAACTTGATCTCTTTTCTCTCCGTATCTGTAAAATTATGTTGTGAATTAGTAAACATATGCAACTGAAACAGCAGCTGGTAGCCACAATCAGTACACAAGGTTCATATAAGGATTACCAAGCAGAACAGTATTACCAACATTTAATAACAGGGAAAGACACTTATTAAACAAAATTCTTCTACAGGCTAGAATCTTCAGAACTATAAAAAGCCAAAGGGCATTCTTCCCTACATCTGATAATCGTGGTAAGAAATTCTAGTTGAGAAGTATTATAATCCAAATGTACCCATATAGATCTGAATGATAAACAATAACAAACCTAGCCATTCAATCACAGTATATTAATCACAAATATGACAAATAAATGACCCAAATTGGAAAATAGGAGAGCAAAACTGCTAGTACGAGAACAAAAAATGGTCAAAAAATGATCATTTCCACAACAGTCTGAGTTTTGATTCTTTACTGGTGAATCAATATTGAGTTCCCCCAGAGTAGCCATGAGAGTGGCGAGCTCAGCTTCTTTTGCTGCAACGGACTGATGAAGGCGTGCCTTGGTATTGGCAGCTTCATCAACCTTCCTCCTGTAAACTTCTAAGCATTCCCTTTCCAACTCCAACAACATGCCGCGCTCTCACCAATGTCATTCCATATTTGCTGCAAAGCAGAAGCACAAAAACGGTTATTGCTGTATCACCATTCACAAAAACGGTTATTTCCGTTCACATTTTCTTTACTTCACGGGAGAGTGTGAAAATTTTGCCAGAAGTACATGGGGTAACAAACATTTTATTAACGAAAACTCGAAAAGTAACCAAAGGAAACACACAAGCACCGTTCTTGTGATCTATGACACATCAAAACTTGCATAGCAGAAAAATAACAGAGAAAATCTTCAAAATTAAGATAAATGAAGTAGTAATGCTGAATTATGGAAATTGGGAAACAAAAGTCAAGAACCCAAAGTTTTAGCAACTTCATTCCGGCCAAGTAGCATCCCTGGTTTATTACCACAGATGAATGAGCATTTTGGAAGAACCAACAGAAAGTCAAATCCCATAAGAAAAACAAGTGAACAGAACCCTAGTCTCAAAAAATCCATTGAAATAGAAAAGTAAAATTGAGGAACTTCAAAATTCAGGAAGACACTTACACAAAAAGCCAGGAAATGAATACAACATAGATAATTAACCGGTCAATTTTACCATGATTACAAGGAAAATAGTGGGAAATTCCAGAGATTGGCGAAACCCATTAGAAGAAAAGAAAAATAGAAATAAAACAGGAAAAAAAAAATCCCTAATATATACAAACACATATTTTTCATAAAAACCATGATCGAGTATACACAATGATACAAAGAAACTGAATTTGAAAACTATGGTGAACAGATCACATTCCACGGAGCCTATTAACTTAAAAATGTGGAAAGACACATCTACTTTCTCTAATAATTCAAAGAAAACATAAAATACCCCTAATTTAAAGCTCCATTATGACACATTTTAGCGAAATAATCAATGCTCTCCTTTTGACAGAGCAAAAAAACTTAAAAGTAGGCTGAAAACGCATAATGAAAAAGCAAGCTTCCAAGAAGAAGAAGAAGAAGACCCAATTAGAAAAAGTCACAAATTTTACTGTTTAGAAACAACAAGAAACACAGAAAGTGAAGAAGAGAGAAAGACCTGAAGCTCTTTGAGCAAATGATTGCAGCCACTGCTTGCTCTGAAGCTGATAGTGGAACTCCCAAGAGCTAGCATTTTGCTCAGATCTCTGTGACTTACTCAAATTGAAGTTAAAGCAAGTTTCTTGTGAGAATAGATATTGTTCAATGTTCATCAAAATTTAGGTACTAGTTTAGTAATAATCATTCAACTTCAGCAGAAGTATGAAGTTAAATTAAAAAATTTCACAATGCACACAATTCTAGATTAGGTGATTGCTTACCTTAAAGACCCAACTCAATCAATTTGAGATATCCCCCAGGCTGCAATAGCTCCCCAACAATTCTGTCTGGCTCACTCAAGACTTTTGCACTCCCAAAATCACAAAGTTTCAGCTGATGTGTGTGTGGATTTACCTGAATATGCACAGGTAGGATTTGAGCATAACCAATAAATTTAATACAAAAAATATTACATGTAGTTGGTTAATTTTTGTAAAACCAGTAGAAGTCTTATATAGGTCATGTGTCCAATGGCTCTGCTAAGGAACCCAGTGAATCGGTATCAGACAAGATATCTAGAGTCATACAAAAGCAACCATCCATATGGAAAAATAATCTTACAAGTAAATTTTGAGGCTTGATGTCACGGTGACAGATGCCAATGCCATTCTGTATATAAGCAAGTGCCCGACAGATCTGTACCAAAAAGAAGTTGGGCTATAATAAACAAGTATAAATAATGAAAGCAAAGAAA
This sequence comes from Rosa rugosa, assembly GCF_958449725.1. NCBI lineage: Eukaryota > Viridiplantae > Streptophyta > Magnoliopsida > Rosales > Rosaceae > Rosa > Rosa rugosa. The sequence goes on from NC_084822.1 coordinate 24,876,528, forward strand.
CATTATAAATTATGAACATAGAACCAAATATACTTGGTGGCCGTAGGTAATATGCTCATCTATGAAGCCACACTTTTATAGACTTATTTTAAAAAGAAGACACTAATCAGAATGCACTAATCAGAATACACAGAAAACAGAGCTTTGTAGTTACTTTTGAACATGGATGAAACCTTTCGAACTGAAATTTAAGACTCAAGGAATGCTTTGCATGTTTAGTCCAATGTACTAAAGATTGAGGACTGACAAGAGAGTAAAAGTTTCTCAAATCATTAATCTTGTACCAAAAGCTGCAAGTTGAAAAGTTCTCAGAAAACTGGTAACAAGAAAGAAAAATTCACCAACAATCATCCTTTCAATGATTTTAATCACAACTCTCCAGATTTAAAGTAGACATGCAAAGCTACTATTTTTCAAAATTTCATGTTATTCGCAGTTCAAATGAATGGTCAAACAAGAATCTGAAATGACAGGAACGCTGAATTCTGCAGAATTCCTGAAACAGTGCAGTAACTTCAAAATAGCATAAGTATCTCATTTTCACTCCGTTTTTCATGAAACCAGGTTCAAAATGATCATTGAAGAGTCTATTTTAAGCTGTCAAAGACTGAGAGTGAAACAAGGAGTATAGGTTTTTCGAAAATCATGGAATAGCCCACTGGTTCAGCTTGGGTGTTGTCTTTGAGGCATAACTTCAAACACATGGTGTGCAGTAATTGAACTTGACCCTTTCCAGTCCTAATCATCCTAATGGAGTCACCATAGCCAGATAATAATCAAAAGTGCATTCCACAACAACCTTGAATAGATTTAAGAACAGAGATTTAACAGAAAGTAGGTGTTCTTACCAAAAGAAAGTTTCTGATACTGAAGAACTCGATTAAACAAGACCCATAAATTGATTGGGGAAAAAGACTCCCCAGAAATTTAGACAAACAAACCTTCTGTTTTTCTGCACTACACTACGAGCAGTGAGCCTTGCCAGCAAATCCTTTTGTAGCACCAAGTTTCCCTAACAAGACCAACAAAACAGAAGAAACGTGTTACAAAATTGAAGAACTATACCCAAACTCAAAACCCCAAAACACAAATCAGCTTTAATTGAAAGAAGAAAGAGTTCTTGTTTGACAACATGGAAGAACCCAGTTGAAAAAACCCCAAAACACAAATCATTTGCAGAAAAAAAAACCCTAAAATCAATCGAAGATTGAACCCCGTCGAAATCCTAAACTACAAAATGATTGAAACCCTAAATTGCTTACCAATATCCGATTTGAAAACAGCTCTTGCTGGAGAGCTCCATTAATACGAACATGAAAGATGAAGTAGAGACTAAGAAGAAGAAGGAGAGACTATGAAGAAGAATAGAGAGAGTGAAAATCGAGATTTGAGAGAGCACAATGAGAAGGAGAGAGGCTGGTGTTTGAGTTTTCTAGTTTCGCGAGTTCTAGGTCGAGTTGAGAGAGTTGAGTGAGAAGGAGAGAGCGCGCGGGGTGATGTTTGAGTAATGTTTAGTCATGGTCGAACTGAGTGAGAAGGGATATATGTCAAAATGTCAAATAGCACAAGTCAAAATAATTTAGGAAATTTTAAAACAACCCCCACATTTAGACTACATTTAAATGTTGTCTGAATGTCACAACATTTTCCAGTTAACTAGGGCGTGGCTATTTGAGAGGGAAAAGACTCAATCAACTTTTGGATATCCCTCCAAATTTGAGATAGGAAATCACCACCTTCTACAACTACACAAATGTGTTGTCTGAATGCTCACCATTTTTCCAAATTAAACCAGTATGGTTTTAGTATATATTCAGACAACAGAAAAAAAAATTATGTCGTCTGAAAAACTCAGACGACATAAAACAAAACTTATGTCGTCTGATGCGTGTCGTCTGAAGGCCTTTTTGGCATAGTGTACATAATAATTTACTCAAGTGTTTAGGGGCTATATGTGTTTCACTCAAAAGCAATTTCACAACATGCGCCGCCATATGCTTGCTCTTTGATCTCGTCTCCGCTAGGTAGCTCACAACATTCAAGATCAAGAGGTCTTTTATTTGGTTGTAATGGGGCTAAGGGCAAGTGGCTAATAGAAATGAAGGATAAGGAAATACAAAGTCCATAGAAATCAGTGAAGCGACTCTCTCTTATAGAGATTTAAGACTTTTGCTTTTGAATGCTAAGTCACTCACTCTAATCCCGATGTACAACCCACTAACTAAACTACGTAATACTTTTTTTTTCTTTCTTTTTCTACTTTTCTTTTCCTTGAACTTTCTTTCTATTTTCACAAACTTTCTTCTTTTTTTTTCTTTTTTTTTTTTGAGAACTTTATTTTCTATACAAATCACTCACCCCCACACTTATTCTTTTGTAATCTCACACTTTTGACTTTTTCTTTCTGTTGAAGCACTCAAACATAAAGTCATTCTCTCGAATCGTTTCACCAACTACCATAGAAGGGTAGGATAAAAGTGTTTAGGCTAGGTAGGAATTTGTGGTGAGAATGAACAAAAAGGCTAAATATATAAATAAGCTCAAAGTGGCAATCTAGTGGTAAATATCTTTGGGCACATGCTTCTTTGGCCATGGTGGTATTATGCCTAATGCATGCCTCAATCCTTTCCATCCCATTGTAAGCTAACATATAGCCTCGAGAGGTCTCAAGCAAGTTCTAGATACTCAATGTCATGAAATTGAACACACATGAAAGAATAAGTGAATGAACGATGCATACACTATAGATATAGGCACAAAAGCTCACAAATAAGGGCATGCAAGTCAATCAAATCATCTATATGCTTCTCTAATTATGATGAACCAACCTAACCATAGGCTACGTGCACACATATAGTCAAGCATAGATCACAGATGCACTCAATTACAAAACAAATTCAAAGTCCTAGATCATCATGCTCAATCTATCCACAATCACAACAAGTTAAGTCCATGGCTCGTCATTGGGGTTGGAAAAAGGCATTAACCAGTAAAATATAATTACAAAAATCTAATCTAAAAAATGAAATTTTTTTTTTCATAGGGCACCCTAGCCCTCACCCCCACACTTAAAACCAACATTGTCCTCAATGTTGTCAAGTGAGCTCGAAATCTAAAATCCATGTCGGATTTAGGCATGAGAGTGAAGTCCGGGAGAAGGCACAAAAGTTAATTTTGAAAATGAAAATCTAAATGCGGAGAAAAGTTACGGAAACCCCCTTTGTTGACCCTCCATTGCTCACAACCTTCGGAGAAGATTAATATGAGACACCAACCTCAAGGCACAAGGCCTGGACTTCCTTACGTATGCTCCATAATAGCTCAAGGTGCTCATGAAAAGATCAACTCCATAGAAAAAATATAATGTCCAAAGAGCAATGCGTCACACAATAGGCTCACTTCAAAGAATAAGGACAAAGATCCTCCATTAAAATCATAGGCTTGGCCACCTCCAACACACCTCACAACAGCCCTATAATGGCCTCCAAAGATGAAATGAAAGTGCAAAGAAGTCCAATCAACCCAAGTGAACAAAACTAGTGAGTGCATAAAACTTCCAGCAATGACCTTTATGTCCTCAAATGCCCATATCGTAAACTCAGAAAGAGATAATTAAGTGAGACTATATGAAATGAAAATGAAACTCAAAGAGCTTTCTATCCAACTAAAATGAGCCACCTATCTCCAACTGAGATGAAAACCAAAGCTGGTCAAAATTGCCGATCTGTCATGAAGACTTCTGCTGACCCTCAGTCACCAAAACTGCAATATGTCAGGCTCCAGAGGTGCAAAGAGAGTGAGACAAACTGAAAATGAAAGTAAACTCATCGAGATACCTTCTATTAAAATTTCACTGGAAAATCAATTCTGAGTCAAAAATCATTGGCCTCCAAACTCACTGTTGTGTTTTGCAGTTTCTGACCTCTGTCACTTGGAACACAATATCTGAAGCTAGGAAGGTTCAAAGTAAAAACTGTTGTACCAGCTTATAGAGAACATGTGGAGATACATCTCCAAAAAACATCTCCAAAAAATTTCAGCTCCAAATTATTTGATATGTAGAGGGTGTAGCTTCTCAAAGTCACTCTACAGTAGCTGTCTCTGTTCTGACCTTCTTGCATTGACCACTAAATAACTTGAGTTCTAGTGACTCAACAAGGCTGGAATTTTGGTAGTACATAGTAGACACACAGAGAAACATATACATAAAATTTGACCTCAAAACAGTATGTATATTTGAAAATATAGTCACCCAAATTCAACTGAATTTTCTGGACAGAACTGCTCACCTCCACATTCATTCTTCTTCACATTTTCAACTCCATACACCTCCCATCCTCCCAAAAAGATGGCTAAATAGCTTAATTTTAAAAAAAAATAATAATACCGATGATGTGCTAGGGTTGCCTCCCTAGTGAGCGTATTGTTTAAGGACTTCATTGCCGGTCCATAGATTGTGATCTTTGTTAAGGTGGATACTTCTCAAGTGCGACCACCCTATTGTGTGGGGCTAAGGGACTCTTTGATGTATCATAGAGACAAGACCAAGAGATACATAAGAATACTCCAATTGGTGGCCAAAAGTGTAGCTTCTTAATCTTCTTCTTCTTCTCAATTTTTCTTCTAAGAATCAATATCCTTGCCTTCTCCTTTTCAAGTGGTGTAGAATTGATGCTCATTGGAACAATAAGTGGTAGAAGCTCTTGAAAGTGATGGAAAATGGTGAGTACAAGTGCTCCATTTCCTTTCCAATCCATCACTTCATTGTAGAAACATTGACCACTTAATGGTGGATTGAGAGGTAAAAATATCTTGATCCCAATCGTCTCATTAAGTACATAAGTGCTCAATGTTCTACTCTCTACCTGGGGAAGCTCATGATGGATCTCCTTGGATGTGGGAGGAGAGAAAGCCTTTGGCTCTTCAATTTCTTCACCATCACAAAGTATTGAAGGACTATCTTCCTCCATGGGAATATCTACCTAAATGAATAAGGGATTATGATGTATGATTTCAAACTCCGCATCGTCCTCACTAGATAAGTCATCATCCTCTTCGGAATCCTGTTCAAGTACGGCATCAATGAATAAGGATTGTGGTGCATCACTTCAAACTCCGAATCCTCCTTACTAGAAAGACATCCTCTTCTTCGGAATCATCTTCAAATATCTCCCCTCCATTAGGAAGCTTAGATTTCCAATATTGCACCCATTCCTCCGAGGTGTAGTCTCTCACCTCACTTGCATTGAAACTTCCATAACCAAGCTCACTTTCTTGTACATCAACATCACTATCATCATCTTCAACTAGAATACAAGACTCTTGCTCAAGATGCTCGATATAGACTTCTTCTCTTGAAATAGGCTTCACTTGGTCAAAGGAAGACTCTTGCAAATATAAAGTGGTGGGAGGTTGCTCTTGAAGTAGGCTAGCCTTGACTTGCTCCATGATCTACACTCTCACTTATAGCTTTGAATTGAGCAAATAATTCTTCAATGGATGAACTTGTAGGTTCATAAGCTTGATCTTGAGGATGTTGCTCATATCTTATTGGGTCTTCCCATCCATAATTCCATCGATCCATAGCTCAATGTGATAAGAAAATAAGTACCTATGGATTCACAAGAATGAGATACGTAACCAAAAGTTAAAAAGAAGGGCTAAATACTGGTTACTACCTTGTGGTTTAGGTCCAAAATCAATTCAGTCCCTGATTTCTAATTTTATCAAAAACACCCCTGCAGTTTCAATTTTGATCTAATAGGTCCAATCTGTTAGTCTTCCAATAATTGAGTTATTTAACTTGTTGACGTGGCTCATATATGGTCTATGTTTTATGATGTGGTGTTGAGGTGGCATGCATAGTCACTATTAGAAATCTATCAAATAAAAAGTTTTTCATCAAATAATCCAACTATAAGTTGAACCCATAGCAGAATATTAACGAATTGGACCTATTAGATCAAAATTGAAAGTACAGTGGTGTTTTTGATGAAATTAGAAGTCCAGGGACTGAATTGATTTTGGACCTAAACCACAGGGTAGTAACCAGTATTTAGCCTAAAAAGAAAATAGAAAAATAAGTACAAAAAACATAACTAAATTAATTAAACTAACAAATTTTTTTTTTTAATAACAAAGAAATAAAAATATGCTAAAGTGACCTAAAGAACCGATTCACCAAGGGATTAAGGCTATGAAACCCTAATCTTCGGCAACGGCGCCATTGACTTGATACACATTTACACAAGCGTACGTATCATTACGCAAGCGTACGTATCGTTGCTAAATAGGAAAGTATTAAGCCCAAGATTATCGTACCATAGGGATTAGTGGCTAACCCACAATCTTTGGGTAGTCGGAACTAAAGTCACTAAGCAACCTGATGCGGCTAAAATAGCTTCACAATTTAACCCTGCAAAATGTAGTTGTCAGTATAGGATAAGCAGGGATCGTTCAGTCCGGGGATTGTAGGGTACACCTACACAAAAAGGTCAATTAACAAATAAAAGAATAAAATGGGGGTTTTGAGATTTGGTTCCTAATCTACTTAAAATAAAAAAAACGAAACAAATAAACCTATATACAATGATCGACTTCCCTAACCTAGACCAATACCACTCAGAAATTCATTTCAACATGCTACAAAACTGTGCCCATCTTAAATGCATAGATAAGAGCCCAAATGAAAAGCCTCAGCGGATCAATCCATTTATCTAATTCGTTCTAATGTAGGCTTGGATCGGAAAAGTCCTTACCAAGCCTAATACTACTAATTTTCGAAAACACTCAGCGTAATTCTCTTAACTAGTAGTATTATCTAACCCTCGAATCAACTCACACGTGCAAATTAACCATTACACATAGAATTTAACACGTAATTTCCAGAATCGTTTAATCATTAAAGCATGATTTTTACCACTTTTTAGAACTAATTGCTACTTGTTTAACTCAGCGCCTTAACAAATAACAATTACCCTTGGCAAATTAAGCAAACACACAAGAACTCTCACCATTATTCTAGCATGCAAACTTATTAACTTAACTCTGAAAATTACCTAAACACATAAAAGGGCACAAGATTGTAACATGCATCATAAAAGAATTCTCGAAATTAACTCAATAATAAACTGAAAATCTCAAAAATATTAATAAAAATATTATGAAAATTTCATGTCTCCAATTACACAACTCACAAATCCAAACCCACAAAACCGAAACAAAAATTGTAAGTAGAGTCATAGTTACACTTTGAAGCTTTCCTCAGCGGCTTGGCAACAAGGTGATGAACTCGTCTCTGCTATGGTGGTGGAGCGTCCTTGACTCAGCGCCTAAGAACTTCGTAGATTGATGGATGGATGGTGGTCACGGTCTTGTAAGTGATGGAGATTTGAGAAGTGAATTGGGCAAAGTCTTGGAATAGCTTTTGGCCAGGAAGTGATAGGCCGGGAAGTGATCTTGGCTAGGAAGTGATGATAATTCTGGTCTGGACGTTGCCTATTTATAGGGGAGCAGTGGTTGGCTTTTGTCGATCATACCCTTTATCATTGGACGGATGGGATTGCATCATAATTTCTTTAATTTCCCAACTGAAACGTCTCATTTATGGCCTTAACTTCTCTCTTAATGGGGTCTTTTAACAGCTGAAACGTCTTTCTCCTTTATTTATTTTCCAGTTGAAACATCTTTCTCCTTTATTCCACAACTGAAAAACGTCTTTCTCCTTTATTCTCGAACTGAAAACGTCTTTCTCCTTTATTTCCCTTCTTCATTGCTCGGTCAAATGTTTTAAATGCTTTATTTTATGACTCCATCATTGCTGTTTCCAAGAGTTCCACCAGGCAAGGTTTCCTACAACAAGCAGGAGAATATCAGAATTTTATAGAGAAAATAAAGGGAATTAAAATGTAAAGACCACAAAAACGAGGAATCCTGATCCAACTAGGATTTTTCATGAATTTATCTTTTTCCACTTATTTCATGCCAAACACTCTACAAGACTCTTAAAATGACTCGATGACTCAAAACACGAAACTTAAAGGAGAAACAAGGCTAAAATGGAGCATATACTCAATAATATCGTCGCACTTTATGCTCTTATCACAACCAAAAGAAAAAGAAAAAAAATAAACATGCTACTCTAAGGCACCAAGCCTTAGCAATGCTCGGCTTTGATTTTCACCAAAGCCTAACCAAAACTAAGAGCCTAGTGATGGATATTTACGATGAGGTAGAGATTGTCATTCGAAATTGTAATTGTAATTTTCTAATATTTAAATTGCAAGAATTTAAATGAAAGCTTTAACTAACAACTAAATTAAATAAAGGAAAGAAAAATAAGAAATGGAAATTAGGTCACTAGGGTATCCTCCTAGCCAAATTCAATGCACAAATATATTCCGATAATGGTCAAAAAATTTATAATGGCATCAAGAACCGTACCCAAGGCTTTTCAAGGCTCATGAGTCATTAGATTCCTTAAATGGTATTCCTACTCCGGATCAAGGGTCGTAGAAACTCAATTGGAACGATCTAGAGCCTTGTTAGGGCTTCTAGTTGCACCAAAAGGCGAAGAGTCCTAGAATCAAGGTTCCCAAGCTAGCAAATACGGCAACTGAAATTGGTATTGTAACTAACCATGTTCCAAACAAGTGTCCTAGCCATAAATTAGAGAAGTGATTAGGTTCCCTAATTTGTTCTAGACATGCTCATCTACACATTAAAGAGTTAATCAAGCTCTTAAGCTTGCATCTAAGCCAAATAATATAGATTAGAACATATGCCAAACACGAAATTGAAAACCGTTAAATCAAAACATATTTATTACATTAAATCCATGTTAGGATTCAATCCCTAGTTTCCCAAAGAAACTACTCACTACCCATCAACTAATCAACAACAATATGTATCAAATTAAAGAGAGAAAGGAGAAGAGAAGTGAGAAGTAACAAGAACAAGTCACAAATTGCTATAGAGCAATTATGACAAATCTTGATTTATGGCTCCTCACTTTTACCCAAACTCAAATATTGATGCTCCTTGACAAATTGATGAAGATTGATCGAGGATATGAGAAAAGAAAAATGAAATGGAAGAAATTGGGAGAGAGTAGCCAAAGGGCTGCCCCCTTTTAGGTTGTGCGATGCTGGTCTGGTATTCTAGGGTTCTGTCCTCCCTTGTGAGCGTGAGTATTCAAGTATGTATATCTGCTATGTGGGTGTGTTGTGCAAGGAGAGGGGAGAATCAGGTCGTGCACGTGAGAAGATAAGGTGAGGAGGTGTCCACGTGAAATATGAAAGAAAAGAAGAAACTGTAGTGCCGTTGTGGTCGTTTGGTGGTGAGAAGGAAGAAAGACTTTTTGCTGGTCTCACCCACCCACGTGGGTTTTGCTTTTGTCAATTAAACCCAAGTTTAATTAGACATGTATACATGCTGCTCCACCAATTCCTTCAGTTTCTTCCATTTATTTATTTATTTATTCTTTTCTCACTTCTTTTCTCACTGCAATTTTGCACACCATGTCATGACTAGTTGGGTTCCGCTTGTAGCTCGATGATGTAGATCACGGTTGACCTGCGTCGACTATTTCGCCATTTTCTCGAAGAACTCCATTTTGCTTCAATTTCCTTCAATTTTATTTTCTATCGGTTTCCTCAACTCTACTTATTTCCTACAAGATAAATATAAATAGATTAATTACATAATAATTTACTCGAGGATTAGCTTAATTCTAGTATTTTAGATATAATTACACGTATAAAAATGAGTGTAATCACATCTACTACAAATATTTATGGAAATTGCCTATTACATCTCTTGGAAAATAAAAAGACTTAATAAAAATCGCTAGCATCTGGATCTTGGCCTTTGAAGTCTTCAACCCTTATAGCGAGATCGTCATCTTGATCTTCTTGCTCCATGTAATTTGCTTCCCTTGCTTCACGATACGCCTTGTACGCGTTAGCAACATTCTGAGGTGCATTACATGCTTTAGCCCAATGTCCGGACGCTCCACACCAAAGACAAGCATGATCATGGTCAGGCTCTGATTACACGCATTTTTATGTTCGTAATTGCACTCTAAATATTAGAATTAAGCTAATCTTTAAGTCAATTATTATGTAATTAATCCATTTTTATTTATTTGCAGGTAATAAGCGAAGTTGCAGAAATTGAGAGAAAATGGTGCGAAATTAGAGCAAATTAGAGTCAACTCCTACTAAAGGACGAAAATTCAACTGGTTGACCACCGGATCAACCAAGTCAACTTGGCCCGATAGCATGAAGTCCAAGGTCCAAGACCAAAGAAGCACAAGTGAAGACCCAAGCCCATTTGTATTACATCTTTGTATTCAAATTTCAAATTTAAAATGGATGTAATGACAATAATATTAGTGGACCACACCTCACACACATCACACATGTGGATGAGATATTTATTTGTGTTCACACTAGGCACACACTCACTTACACTTTTACCCTCTGGTTTTCTTTATATTTTCCAAAATGTTTTCTAATCTTCTAATTCTCTACATTTTTATTAGGTTGTTTTAGTCTTTTCATTTTATCCATTTCTACTTGTTTTTGAGCCCTTGGTGTAAAACCACATACAAACTCACAACAATCACAAAAGGGATCAAGGCTTACCTTCAGCAATCACTGGCATGGATTCCATCTTATGCAGCTGCAAACTCGATCACTGAATATGGCCTTCTGTTACTTACCAACTTGCTTCTCAATGGACAGAACTTATGCAATTAACGTGGTGGTAACAGGGACCAATTCATCCATATATATAGGAGACTTAAACCTCAAGAAGCTTCCCATTAAAGCATTCCATATCGGATTAGGTTTTCTAGTTAGATTCTTAATGTATCACATCTTTTAGCCTTTCTTGTAGACTAAGCAATGGATTACTATCCTTAATGAATTGATACACTGCTTCATTAAGATACTAGTATTGATTTACAGTTTGTATCCATGTTAAATTAGGTTTGACATTTAGCTAATCATCAATTACTTTATGATGATATGTGTTAAGTCCATATTTGATCTAACAATCTCCCCCTTGGACTCACACATATCATGCTCGATGATTTGCACCAGAGAACATCAAAACCTACTCAACTTACTGAAGTGCACGCCAGATGACAAACTCAAATCGAAAATCCATTCCAACATGGTCAGATCACAGTTACTTGTGCAGAGCAAGAAACAGAATACATTTTATCAAAAATGCAGAGTTTCAAAACCACAAACACAAGCTCCTGCAATCCACATATGTCAAAACCTGAAGTGATACAATATATGTTAATGTGTACCAACAAGTAAACATATATTAGGTCCTATTGTATGTTTCTAAAACCAGAAACTCAAGCAAATTCACTGAACACTGATGGCTTAAAATTATTGCTTGAACCTTAGCATCATGCTTTACATGATTTAAGCCATCTGATAGCAGTATAACTTTAAGTACAAAATCAACAATTTTCAGAACATTCAATAAAAGCTGCAGCAATAACCAAAATCTGAAAATACCTCAAGAAATTTTATTGATAATAATAAACTGTCTTTACAACCAAGTTGTGATAGATAAACTGGAAATCCACAACTCAAGGAAATACAAGAACTCATAAACCTTTAGAAATTTAAATTGCTCCAACTGGACTAACTCTCTACTGAACCTAAGCATCTAAATTAGCTAAAACTCCAATGCTTGTTGTATGCTTCTGGAATGCTACTACTGACAAGGCCTTGGTGAAGGGGTCGGCTAGCTGTGAATTAGTGTCAATGCTCAAAACAGCTATTTCACCATGTTTAACCCTTTTTCTAACACTGTAATACTTTAAATCAATATGCTTAGAATTATTTGATCTTTTACTGTTCTTGCTAAAGAAAACTGCAGCCTCATTGTCACAATAAATCGTGCCAGCCACAATGTGACTCAATACTTTGGTCTGCATGAGGAAATTCCTAATCCAAAGTCCTTCACACACAGTTTCATATACTGCAATAAATTCAGCTTGCATAGTAGAAGTTGAAACAAGAGTTTGCTTCATGGTTTTCCAAGCAACTGCACCTCCTGCAAGCATGAACACATATCCACAAGTCGACTTCTTGGAGTCTGGATAATTTCCTGCAAAATCAGAATCTGAAAATCCAACAAGTTTCAGATCCTTCACTTGCCTATAAACTAGCATATAATTCTTTGTTTTCTGCAGGTATCTTAACACTTTCTTCCCAGCTACCCAATGTTCATGGCCTGGATTAGACTGGAATCTTGACAAAATCCCTACTGCAAAAGACAAGTCTGGTCTAGTGCAGACTTGTGCATACATGAGACTTTCTACAAGTCTGGCATAAGGCTTTGACTCCATATTCTCCTTCTCAACATCATTTTTGGGATTTTGCTTCTTGGTCAATTTATCTCCTTTGGACATAGGAACTTCTTCAGCTGCACATTTCTCCATACCAAACCTCTTTAAAATTTTGGTAACATAATTCTGTTGAGACAAACCAAGTAGTCTCTGTGCCTTATCCCTTTTAATCTCAATACCTAGTACATAGGATGCTTCTCCTAAGTCTTTCATGTCAAAATTCTTTGACAGAAAATTCTTAGTGTCTTTAAGCAGTTTTAGGTTACTGCTAGCCAAAAGTATATCATCCACATAGAGAACTAGGAAAATAAAATTGTTCCCAACTGTCTTCAAGTAAACACACTCATCAACAAGGTTTTCTGTAAATCCAAAAGTAGAAATCACAGAATCAAATTTCTTGTACCACTGTCTAGAAGCTTGTTTTAGGCTATAGATTGATTTTCTTAACTTGCACACTGAGTTCTCACTTCCAGCTTGTACAAAACCTTCTGGCTGCCTCATATAATCACTTCATCTAGTTCACCATTCAAGAAGGCTGTTTTAACATCCATTTGGTGCAGCTCCATATCAAAATGGGCCACTAAAGCCATGATTATTCTAAACGAGTCTTTTGTAGAAACTGGAGAAAAAGTCTCAGTAAAGTCAATGCACTCCTTATGTGTAAAACCTTTGGCAACTAACCTTGCCTTGTGTCTCTCTACATTGCCATTTGCATCTCTTTTGGTTTTGAAAACCCATTTACAACCTATAGGTTTCTGATTAGGGTCACGTTCAACTAATTCCCAAACTGCATTTTGGCTCATGAAATCAATTTCTGCTTCCATTGCTAGCTGCCATTAATGAGATTCACTACTTTCAATGGCCTGATTAATGACACGTTTACTTACTTGGAATGAAAAATAATCATGAATCGGAGACAAGTGGAATGAGAGAAGAAAGGAATCGGTATTGATTCCGGAGGAATGATTCCTAAACCCATCTCCCCCATTCGTAATCGAATTCCTGAGTATTCAGGAATCGATTCCTGATAAGGAGGTGGGACCTACATCCATTCCGATTCTTTCATGTGTTAGTAAACGCATGAATTCTTTTACTCGGAATCATTCCGATTCCTTTATGTGTTAGTAAACGCAGGAATGTTTTTACCCCGTAATCATTCCCTTTCCTTCCAAGTAAGTAAACGTGCCATAAATGTAGTTGGATCATTTTCCTCTACACAGTCCATTTCAATTTCTGCTTCTTGCAGATAAACAATGTAGTCACTCTCTTCCCCCCCATAATTTGGTTTTCTTGCTCTCTGTGATCTTCTAGGCTGAGGATTGTCAGGATTAGGTTGAGCTACAGTTACTTGTCCAGTTACAGGTACTTGATCAGTTACAGTTACTTGATTAGGTACTCGATCAGTTACTTGGCCAGTTACTTCTTGTTCTAAAGGCAATGCTACACTTATATTCTCATCTGACACAATTTCCTCAAAATCCGAGGATAAATCCTCAAGGTTTGTATTGTGAACTTTTTCACTTAGAAACTTTACTTGATGTGTTTCAAAAATTCTAGGTGAATGATGAGCAGAATATAATTTATAACCTTTAGATTTATCTGGATAACCTATAAAATAGCAACTAACAGTTTTGGGGTCAAGTTTATTCAAGCTTGGATTATAAATCCTAGCTTCTGCTTGACATCCCCAAACATGGCAGTGATGAAGACTAGGTTTCCTACCACACCAGAGCTCAAAAGCAGTCTTTTTATAGCTTTGCTAGGTGTCCTGTTACAAATATAATTTGCATTTTTTAAAGCCTCACCCCACAGAAATTTAGGCAAACCAGTTGTACACATCATGCATCTAACCATGTTCAAAAGAGTCCTATTCTTTCTCTCTGCAACACCATTCTGTTGTGGGTTATAGGGTGTTGTATATTGAGCTTTAATTCCATTGTCTTGCAAAAACAAGGCAAATAGACCCTTTTGTTGGCCGGATTCAGTGTACTTGCCATAGAACTCACCACCTCTATCTGATCTCACTGTTTTGATTTTCTTTTCTAGTTGATTTTCTACCTCAGACTTAAAGATTTGAAAGGCTTTCAATGCTTGTGCCTTTTCTGATAGTAGATAAACATAACTGTATCTAGAAAAATCATCAATGAATGTTATAAAATACACATTCCCACAGATAGTTTGATGCCTAAATGGTCCACATATATCAGTGTGTATGAGTTCTAATAAATTTTGGCTTCTATATGCAGTCTTCTTTCTAGTATTAGTTATTTTTCCCTTAAAGCATTCCACACAGTCTGTTAGATCAGAAAAATCAAGTTCATTTAGGATGTTGTTTTTCACCAAAATTTTTAGTCTCTCTTTTGAAACATGGCCGAGTCTTCTATGCCATAAAAATGCAGACTTTTCATTTAGTTTGGTTCTTTTAACACCTGTTAAAGTGCTAGTACTGTTAGTGTTATTTTCAACAAGTAAAATTTCTTGTTGAGCCATTGAACAATTTAACTGTAAGTAATCATTCATAATAACACCAGAACCAATTTGAACAGAATTTTTAGAAATAAGAATTCCATTACTATCCATAACAAGTCTACAACCAGATTTTACTAAAAGAGAAACTGAAACCAAATTCCTTCTCATGGAAGGTACATAAAAAACATTGTCCAGAACTAACAATTTTCTTAATCCTAAATCGAGCTTTAAGGTTCCAATAGCCTTGACTGCCACTCTCATGCCATTGCCTACACACAGGTTCACTTCATCACTTTTTGGGATTCTCCTCCTTATGAATCCCTGCAAAGAATTAGTAATATGAATAGGTGAGCCTGAATCTATCTACCAAGACTGTGGTTCAACATTTATAAGATTAATTTCTAAAGAAAAAACTGTATTAGAAAAAATCTTACCCTTTTTGGCTAACCAGTTCTTATAGCCAGTGCAGTCCTTTTTCATGTGTCCTACTCTTTTGCAAAAGTAGCACTTGAACCTAAATGGCCCGTTTTCCTTGGTCACTGCAGCTGTTGAACTTTTAGTTATGGCTTTGATAGGCTTCAACTTGTTCTGGGGCTTTTTCCTTTTAGGCTTCTCTATGAGGTTTATGGTTGTAGCAGGTTCGTTTTCTTCCTTAATCCTAGCTTCCTCATCCACACAGATGGATATAAGTTCATCTAGAGTCCAGTTTCCATTTTGGAGAATTGTAACTAGTTCTAAGATGACTAAAACTATTAGGTAGGGAATGCAATGCATAATGCACTACCTGCTCATCCCTAACTCCCATCAAAAGCTCCCTGAGTCTGCCATTTATATTGATCATCTTCATAATATGTTCTCTAACTCCCCTTGAACCCATGTACTTCAAATCATGAAACTCCTTGGTTAGCCTAGCTGCTTCTGCCTTTTCACTTTCTTTAAACTTAGCACCTATGAGTTCCAAAAAATCTGATGCTAGCTCAGGCTCTTCTATACTTCCCCTGACAGTCTTAGACATAGATGTACGAATGAGGTTCTTAGCCATTCTATTGGATCTATGCCACTTCTTGTAAAGGTCAGTATCTTTCTTGGTGCTCTTTTCATTCAACTCTTCAGGCTTATCCTCAGTAAAGCAATAGTCTATGTTCTCATGCATTCCTATATAATTTTCCACAGAGTCTAGCCAAGCTCTATAGTTGGTTCTAGTTAACATCAAGACACTGTTCAAGTTCATGTAAGAGTTACCTAAGGAGCAAAACAAAATTCATGTGAGTTCTTAATTTGTAAAGAAAATAACTTTAAGTTTTCTGTGTTTTATTATGCTTTTAGCAACCAAAACAAGAACAGTTCAAGAAAAGTTCATGCAGAAAACCTAATCATTCCATACTTGCATTCATGTCAGTCCATAACAAAAACAATATTAAGCATCACTTTTGAGCAGAAACTTAATATCCTGGAGTTCTTTATCAATATGCCATGCTTAATCAAAATATGTAATCCAAGGAGATTCATCCACATCTTTAGACAGAAGAAAAATTTCCAAGTATCCAAATATATCTTCATAAAGCATGCATACTGCTGTCTTGCATTCTAAAACCACACTTGACCACTTCTTTGGAAGATAAAACTGAAGCATAGTTTTAAAACACAAAACACAATTTCAGTTTTGTTACTCGATCAGGTACAGTTACTTGATCAGTTACTTGGTCAGGTACCTGATCAGTGTTTTCTGCCAACATCAATGAAAGATGCTTTGTGCATCATAATCACTTATGCCAACAGAAAACCACAAAACATATGAGCTCTTTTACTTTACATTCTATCCAAATTCATCCTTGTAAGAAAATTTCTTGTATCTGTCAACTTTAATAATGTGTAAACAATTTCTGGGAGATTTTTGTGCTTCATACAATTTTACACAATCACAGATACAATACCATATAAGCAATCAATTCATCATGCATATTCAAGCACAATCTAAATTGTTTCGATTCCAAGAAACCACAGAACAATCAAGAAATTGTAAATTTCATCCGGTCACCATCTACTCTAGCCTAACGCACGCCGGGAATGCTACTAGGGTTCTTGAGCACAATCAAAAACTTAACAATTATGCTATGAATCGAAAACAATTTTCACAGAAAAAAATTTGATTTTGCTTTTTCCCCA
The DNA here is from genome assembly GCF_958449725.1 of Rosa rugosa. Taxonomy (NCBI): domain Eukaryota; kingdom Viridiplantae; phylum Streptophyta; class Magnoliopsida; order Rosales; family Rosaceae; genus Rosa; species Rosa rugosa. The sequence continues at coordinate 24,893,540 of NC_084822.1, forward strand.
ATTTGCTACAAAAAAATCTCAGCGGAAGCGTGAATTAGATAACCAGATGCAGCAATCGACTCTATTGGCTTCTTGATTCATAGCAGTTGGGGTTTTGAATCCCTTCTCGAGATAAAAACGTCTCGCGCGTTTCCGAATCCAATCCCAGACCTCGTTCTTGAAAAACTTACCGTTGAGATACAACGGTCATTTTTTTTTTTCTTGATAGTTTTGGTCGGGTCTGGGCTTGGATGCTCCGCGTGCTGTGATTGGGCCTAAAGTAAGTAACTTACCTTGATCAGGTACCTGATCAGTTACTTGGTCAGTTACCTGATCAGTTACTTGGTCAGTTACCTGATCAGTTACTTGATCCGTAAAGCAAAAACCCCATTTTTTTTTTTATGTTTGTTTTGCAAAACCCTTCAAAACGATTTTCATATTTGTGAGCCTATGCTTTGATACCAATTGTAAAACCATATACATGCTCACAACATATGCACAACAATCACAAAAGGGATCAAGGCTTACCTTCACCAATCACTGGCATGGATTCCATCTTATGCAGCTGCAAACTCGATCACTGAATATGGCCTTCTGTTACTTACCAACTTGCTTCTCAATGGACAGAACTTATGCAATTAACGTGGTGGTAACAGGGACCAATTCATCCATATATATAGGAGACTTAAACCTCAAGAAGCTTCCTATTAAAGCATTCCTTATCGGATTAGGTTTCCTAGTTAGATTCTTAATGTATCACATCTTGTAGCCTTTCTTGAAGACTAAGCAATGGATTACTATCCTTAATGAATTGATACACTGCTTCATTAAGCTACTAGTATTGATTTACAGTTTGTATCCATATTAAACTAGGTTTGACATTTAGCTAATAATCAATTACTTTATGATGATATGTGTTAAGTCCATATTTGATCTAACACTTGGATCTAGGGTACAAGTCCAATCTTGACCCTTGAACCCAAGGGGGTATTTAAGCACCTTTGCACACACATTTCACAAGCTTAAGACCCATTTTTCTACACCCTAGGCATTTTGGCCGAATTTGGGGACTTCTCTCCTCTCCTCTTCCTCCATTTTTCATATTTTCTTTAGTTTTATTTTAGGAATTTGAAGGACTACTCACACAAAGCTTCAAGGATCCATCAAGGGGCTCAATCTCCACAAGATTCAAGATTTGGGTATTTTGTGGGGTTGTAATTCAAGGCTAGTCATCCTAGCTTCATAGCTATTTGTGACTATCTTTGTTTTCTCCTACACTTTTCTACTCTTTGCTATTTGAATTTTCTAATTTTGATGTTCATGAATATGGGTTGTGAGTAGTTACTTTTGGGATCTAGGGTTTCTAACTCTAGCTCAATTTTGATGTAATGGACATATTTTTCAAGTGATAAATAACGTATTTTCATATGGGTGCACTCTAATTACTATATCAATTGATTCTTGATGCATGAATTTTAGGGAATTAACCACTCTCTTGTTATGTGTTGAGATTTGTGATGTGTGATACAATTGGTGGTTCTTTTGTTCACTAGCTTCATGTAATTAGTGTGGTGTGTCAAGTAGTTGCTTAATCAATAATTAATGATTGCCTAGATTCCTATTTTCTTGAGCCCTTCGCCTTTAATCCTAGATGTTGTGGCCCTTGCAAGGCAAAATGATTAGGGCGCGGGTTAGAGAGTTCATTCTTGCCTTAGTCGGAAGAATGGATACCAAATAAGAGAAATTGACTTAGTGGCCTTAACCGGCATTAGGTAGAGAACTAAGTAATCATTACATTCTAGGTTGTAACTATTGCATGCTTAAATCCCTAATTTCTAGAGCTCTACGCCTTTAGTTCATGTTTTGCAGCCCTAGTAAGGTACTAACTCATGAATTAGAGAGTTCATATTTGTCCTAATCGAAAATGTGAATACCCTTAAGGAAATTCGGCTTAGTGGCCTTGACCGGCATTAAGTACGAAATTTGGTTCTCATGAAGATATGTTTGTTTGCTTGAAATGTGTTCGTTGCATTGAAATTGCAAGAGAGTGATCCCTAGTACCCAAACCTATCTCTCTTTTATTTTTATTTTCTTTGTTTTTAATTGTTGTTGTTAATTTAGTTTTTGACTTAGTCTTTTTAGAAAATTACAATCACAATGTTTAATGACAATTTCTACCTCATTGTAAATAGTCATCACTAGGCTCTTAGTTTTGATTAGGCTTTGGTGAAAACCAAAGCCGAGCATTGCTTAGGCTTGGTGCCTTAGATTAGCCTTTTTATTTATTTTACTTTCCTTTATTTGCTTGTGACTTTAGTTCCGACTACCCAAGGATTGTGGGTTAGCCACTAATCCCCGTGCTACGATAACTTTGGGCATTATACTTACCTATCTTGACAACGATACGTACTCTTGCGTAAATTTGTATCAAGTCAGGCTCCCTTGATCGAGGCGCGCCTCAAGCGCGTTGGAGACGGCTATGGTCCTTGGTGGCGCCACCACCATAGCCGGAGGCTCTACCTCTCTCTCTCTTCACACGTTGACCTCTACGGTTCCGTGCACGCCTATCTTGGCAGATCGTTCCTCTTTAGGGGGAAAATATGGACCAGAATGTCCAGAATAATCCCTTTCCTTAAGGTTTCGCTCCTGGCGCCCTCCCTTAGGGGAGCGACTGTAATTAGACTCTGAAATTGGCTTTTCTTCCACGGGTCTAGAGTTATAGTTCTTCACAAGTATGTTGTCACGCTTTTCAGCTACGTTCATGGCTCCAATAAGCTCATGAAATCTTGTGATGCATCCGGCATTGACATCAATCTGATAGTTCTTGGCTATCATCAATGCAGAGACAGGGAAGGTAGAGAGAGTCTTCTCGATCAACATCGTATCAGTGATTTTCTGCCCACAGAATTCCATCAAAGACTTGATACGAAGTGCTTCCGAATTGTAGTCAAGTACAGACTTGAAATCACAGAAGCGGAGGCTATGCCCTCTCACTTCTAAATCAGGAAGCAGAGAGTCACGAACGTTGCCAAAACGCTGCTCGAGTTCTATCCATAGTTTTCTTGGGTCTTCCTCATTGAGGTACTCATTCTGGAGCGCGTCATTCATGTGCCTTGTCATGAGAATTATGGCTTTAGCTTCATTGGCCTATCTCGTAGCTTTATTCGCTTCAAAAGCGGCAGCTTGTTGAGGAGTAAGCACATTCTGACTTGGCTCTTGGATCGTACTTAGGATCCAATCAGCCTTAAGATTAGGGTGCACATCACGTACCCACTTGTGGTATCCTGCGCCTCTTGTCTCTAGTGGAGCGAAGCTCAACTTGTTCAGGTTACTCATCCTGAAAAACAACAAAAGATTAGGGTTAGTTTCGGAGCGAAAAGACTACCACGAAAACAATAAAAATTTCTGAGCGTAGTCGCTTCCAAGAAATTAGGAATTTTCGAGCGTAGTCGCTTCCAAGAAATTTGATTCCAAGAGGGGTTGGATTAAGTCGAAACAATGATGTTTGTGGTCGATTGTTTCATCTCAACAAACTCTAAGTTTGGAGGACTCTACAAGCTCCAAGCTTGGAGTGAGCACGAACCCCCACAATTCGGCTTAATTTGGTCTCCCCTATGATGAAGAAAGGGGGGTAGAAGAAGGGAGTTTGCAAGTCCACAAAAAAAAAAAGAGAAATTGAAATAAAAACTCAAAAAAGGGAACTTTTAGAAAAAAATACCTTGAAATAGGTAGCCCAAAAATTTGGCCGGAAAAAGTTGCAAGAAAACTGGCTTGAAAAGTCGCTGGAGGTGACCTGTCGCCGGAGTTGCTGACGTGGCACCGGCCGCTGACGTGGCAGGTCTGGAGTGGTCTGATGTGGCATAGCTGCAGAGCTGACGCAACAGGGCTGATGTGGAAGTGGGCTTCTGGGCTCCTTGTTCTTATGGGTCGAGTGCTTCACTTCTTCTTCCGGGCCGAGGGCTTCACTTCTCTAGGCTGGGCTGCGTCTGAGTCTGGGCTGACTAGAATAGAGGAATAGGGCAGACGGCGGTTCAAGGTGCAGCAGCAGTTCTGGTGGTCGGTTCACCTATTTTTAGGCTGGTTCCGGGGAAGATTGTTCAGGTTCCCGAATTCTTGGGTAGAGGCGCTTTTGGTGGTAAAAGTTGGTAACAATCAGAGGTTCGGAAAGTGGTGAACTGGTGGAGTATTTGTTGTGGGTGGTTTTGAACTTCCGGTGGCCGGTTCGGTAGGTTTCCGGCCGGTTCTGGTTGTTCTATCGCTGGTTCTGGACTCCTGGTGTCGAGGGCTTCAAAGTGTGTGGTGAAGGCAAAAAAGGCTTCAGGGTTTTGTATTCGAATTTGAGGTTTTAGCTTCTTGAATCAAGGTTTGGCTATTTGTTTCAGGGTTAGGGCTTCATGTTGATAACGTGTTTAAGGAAAACTGAATTGGGAGAGAATTGAGTCGTGCTTTCATTGATAATAGGGGCCTCCTTATTTAGAGGATTATAAGACATAGAATCAGAGTTGTACAAGGAAACATAATCGTACAATTAATCGGATATCTATGAATATCTCCGAGAATATCTCTAATTCTAAACCCTATTACAACTAGGTTAAGTAACCTAGAGTTTGGGCCAGACACATATTCTGGATTCACTTGAAGACTACAAATCTGGCTGGGATCAATAGAACGCCAATTCTGTTAAAGTCTTTATTTTTCCAACAGATGTAATAGGCAATTGTTATATACTTTGTAGTAAATGCCATTGGTTTAGTTTTTCTTCATATAGGCTGATCCAAAATAAGTATGATGTCGAGGAAGGTTTTGAGATAAGTGGTACTTAAGCGAGCTTTGCTCCACCGACATCTCTCCACTCACCTGGTCATATTTATTTTGGAGTTACCAAAAGAAGTCAAACGACTACCTTTGTTTTGCATTAGCTAGCATTTGGATTAGATTCTCCTAATGGTTAAGAGACAATGATGTACTTTGTTGACTTATGAATAAAATTTCGAGTTCTTTTCATTATGACTCCATTTTGATTTTGAGCATATTACTTTGTGACTACGATGGCTGGGCCATCAATATTAATTCAAGGACATGGAATAGCCCAAGTTCCCCCTACCACATGGCACATTGATTATTTTCACAGAAACTCTCTACGCTCCGAAGGCAAATCGCTCCTATGAATAGCCAGCGGATTCTATGCGAAAACGCATGTAGAGAAGGAAATAAGTTCCTTTGCAATACCTCTAATGATTGCGAACAAATGCGCATCTTAGAGAAGTTTATGTGTCTCTCTAGTGGACTCTATGTCACTATTCGAGCTATTAAATCCAATAAAGTCATGAGAGAAGATCTCTTGGATTTAGACACATATTGGCTTTGTCACGATAGGATAGGTCATCCTGGTCCTGATATGATGATCCGTCTACTAAAGACTTTGCATGGACATCCATTCTCTCGAGCGAAAAGAAGCATGAATAAAAAGTTGATTCTTGGACTATGTGTGACCGCCACCGCTGCCTCTGGCGCTGCCGCCGTCCACCACCAGCCTAGGGCTGGCACAGTCATAGCCATGACGCCATATATGGCGTCCATCATGGCGATGGCGCCCTAGGTGATGTTGTAATCACCAACTTTGCTTCAAATAGCGTTTCAAACGCTCAGGCCAAACCAAAATCCTCATTGGTTGCTTTTAAAGCCTCTCGCTCGTTTTACAAAGCTTGTTCCTTAGGGAAATTATGACTGAGACCGTCCTATGCAAAGGATATGAAAATAATCATTCTGTTCCTACATAGAGTTCGTGGGGATTTTGTGGACTAGTTCAACCAACCTGCGGACATTTAAATATCTCATGATGTTGGTTGACACGCAAACACGCTGGTCAAGTATTATGCCATTGTCTACTTGTAAATGCTGCTTATACTACACTCCTAGCAAATATCATATGACAACGGGCTCACTCCCCGGATCATCCTATTCAGTCCATTAGATTTAACAATGCTAGAGAGTTTACATCGAAGACTTTCAATGGATATTGCAATGGGACTTATGTTGGACATCATATTCTCATGAACACACCCAAATGGTCTCGCGGAAATGACTATGATGGTAGTCAGGACATTGGTAATGCGCACCAATCTCCTTATATCCGCTTGGGGTGATGCAATATCACATGCAGTTATGCTAATTCGTCTATGACTTACCGCCACTCAATGTATCTCTGCGTTATAGCTAGTGACTGGGTACAAGTATTTCATACTTACGCACATTTGAGTGAGCCATTTATGTGCCAATTGCACCACCACAACGCACTATGACAGGTCCTGACAGACGAATGGGCAGCTACGTTGGATTTGAGACTCCGACAATCATCCGCCACTTAATGCCCTTGCAAGGCGATCTCATTACTGCTAGATTTTCGGGTTGTCACTTTGATGGGACAGTCTTCCCGTCGTTAGGGGGAGATAAGAACACAAATGTTCAACAGGAACAACAGGAATTGTCGTGGTCTCTCCCCACTATGTCTCATCTCGATCCCCACTAAAGTGACGAGATCACACATATCTGCTGCAAACATGCCTGCAAGGATGGATGTCTCTACGAGAGGATGTAGCACCACCCTACACAGAGATAGGTATGGAGCCAATGCAAAAGAAAGTGGCACTCCGGCGTTACAGGCCATGGCCCCAGCTAGGATGCATAGGAGGCCCGTGGGTTCGAAGGATACCTTGGCACACCCAATCCTTTAATCATCGATACTCAAAATACGTCTCATGAGAATCTTCTGGATTAAGATTACCGTTGGGGGACACCTTAACGTCAGAACCTATTCCTGAGAATATAGAGCTCTTTGAAAATTACACTAGTGGTCATGAGACGTGGTCTAGAAACTCCATCATAATTGATGATGTAGTTGCGCATTTCGTTGCTCATGAGTTTGTTGAGTCCGATGATATCGAACCACGCTCCGTTGATGAATGAATGCTAACGTAGAGAAATTTGGCCTAAATGGAAAGATGCGATCCAGGTTAAGTTGGATTCTCTAACGAAGCGGAAGGTTTTTGAGCCAGTGATGCCAACACATCCTAACATAAAACCTATTGACTAATGCGTCTTCGTTAGAAAGCGTGATGAGAAAAAGAGATGGCCATCTCGCCTTATGGCGCAAGGCTTCTCACAAAACGCCCTGGAATCGACTACGATGAGATATATTCTCTCGTAATGGATGTCAATGCACTCCACTACCCTGTCAGTTTGGTAGTTTCCAAATAACTGATCATGCGTCTTACGAATGTGGTCACTACGTATCTCTATGGGGATCTAGATACGAAATATACATGAAGGTTCATGGTGGACTTCATTTATCCAAGTCAAGTGGCTCTCGACCACGGAGCGCGTTTGCAATAAGATTGAAACGCTCACTAAAGTGACTACTTGATTGGGAAGGGATATGCCCGCCCGTTTCCAAAACAAGTTTCGGATTCTATCGCGGTTCATGTTGGACATGATCTTCATTGGAAGCCCTTAAAGAGTTAAGGGTAACCGCTGAACACTTGAAATCCGAGTTTGAGATGAACGATTTTGGGAGAACACGATTATGTCTCGGTTTGGAACTTGAGCACCGTGTTGATAGATGCTTAGGCATTTTGACAAGGTCAAACCTTCAAGTACCCCCATAATCGTCCGTAATCTTAAACTGAAAAGGATCCTCTCTAGGGGCAGAAGTGCCTTACTTGAGTACAATAGGCGCATTATTGTAGTTAGCTCAATGCACAAGACCAGACATCTCATTTGCAGTGAACTTGTTAGCTAAGGTATAGCTTTGCGCCAACGCGACGCCATTAGATTGATATAAAAGATATCTTTCGGTACTTGAGATGTATGATTGATATGGGCTTGTTCTATCCCTACAGAGAGACGATGGATTCCGACATATCACACACCAGGAACGCCGCCAACACTGGCCTGTGTCCACTATCCTCATCCCAAAACGATAAGCGTTTTGGAAGGTTTTTCTGATGTTGGGTATCTCCCTGACCCACACAAAGGTCATTCCCAAACTGGTTAAGTGTTCACCATGGGTAAAGACCGTGATATCTTGGAGGTCTACAGAATAGACCCTAGTCGCCATATCTTCGAAAAATGCAGAGATTATTGCTCTTCACGAAGAGGTTCGTGAATGTATATGGATTGGATCTATAATTACGCATATTCAAACAGTTGTGGTCTGAAGTCTACCATAGATGAGCCTACGAGCATATAGGATAATGCTGCTTGTTTTGAGGCAAGGCTACAACAAAAGTGACAACACCAAGTATAATCAGCAACAACAGACTCTCCTCAAGATTAAAGTGAACTAGGTTCAATTTGAGGACTGTGCGGCAGGCTTGCTCACTAAGTCATTGCCTAAATTCTACTTTCGGGAAACATGTTGGTAGCATCATTTGCGGAAGTTATCCGAACTTCGTAGTCATCAGGGGGAGATGTCTACATATATGGTCTCGAACCGTGAAGGGTGTGTTGTGCTCTTTTTCCCCTTCGACCGAGGTTATTTTTGTCCCACTGGGTTTTTGTTACTCGGCAAGGTTTTTAATGAGCCAACAAGAGGAGCACCACGTTTGGACGACACAAGGGGGAATGTTCAAGTAAATCCAGAATATGTGTCTAGCCCAAACTCTAGGTTTCTTGACCTATGTACATACATGTACATTTGCAAGCATAATTAGCTATAATGGGCCACGCTCATTGTACCGTCAAAGGTACTAATTCCAACCAAAGGAATGACATGCAGACACACCGCCAGGCGGGCTACAACCACAGCGTCAGAGCGCCTCCAGATCGCCTCCGACGCGCCGCCACGCGCCGCGCCAAGATAGCATCAGAAGCTTTTGAAACTGAGAACTGAAGCACATCAGTCCCACATCGAAAACAAGGAGGAGGTCAGCCTCCTCCTCACCTATAAAAGGTTCTCTCCTTTCTCCTCATTAATTACGCATTTAATACTTACCTACTGTTACTTTGTCAACATAAATACATTGACTAACTTAGGCATCGGAGAGTTGAAGACCGCCCAACGCGGTCTCCCTCTGACGCCCTTTGTATTTTACTTGACAGGTAGCGGAGGCTTTGAGAGCATCACAAGTATCGATCCGCCCACCGGATCAGCATTAACAAAGGTTCAGCTACCGCCGGACTTTTAGACATTAACATTGGCGCCGTCTGTGGGAACCCTTGAACAAAAGGTCATCCCACCACATCCACCATGACTAACTGTAGCGGAGGAAACGCTGAGGAACAGGCGGACCAGTCCGCCATTCCCCAACCCTCCGACCCAGCGGTAGGCGTTAACCGCGCATTATTCACAACCCCGGCCAACCCCGGCGGTGAGGCAAATCCAAGCAGCAGCCGCCCGCCGGGCCAGGATCTCGTCACTATGTACGAGCTAGCACTGGCGGACCTTCATAAAGCAAACAGAGAACGTGAGGAGGAGCGCAAGGAAAAGGCTGAAGCCCAAAGACAGGTGGCTACGCTCATGACACGTTTTGAGGAGCTAAAGAGGACGCTGGAGGCCACCGCCCGCCCAGCGCAGAGCGAGCAGTCACGTAGCACCAGGCGTAGTAGACCAGTCACTGGCACATTGTTACCAGGGCCAGTCATACAGATGCAGGTACCGCTGGACCCACCTGAGTTGTTGGGAATGGGACCACCGCCCATCCCCCAGCTAATGATAGAGCAGGAGGCGGAATCACTATCGCATACCAACCGCTCGGAAGCTAGGGCAAGGACTGAAGGCAATCAGCGGAGTACTCAGGCCGATTCCGCCGGCGATGCGACCGCCCAGATATTGGAAAGGATGTACCAACTGAAGCAGAGGCTGATCCGGGCGGAGTCGGGCGCCCCAGCGCCAACTCAGAATCCCCTTTTCGCTTCCAGACCTGGGCCCTTCACCGCTGCGATTCTACAAGCTATCAGACCAGCGTCTGCAAAAACCCCGAAGATGTCGCATTACGGCGGAATGTCTGATCCCTTCGTTCACATGGACACCTTCAAGAAGGTCACCAACAACAAGGGATTCGACGACGCCACCTTGTGCCACTTGTTCAGCGAAACGTTGGATGGCGACGCAATGAACTGGTTCTTTGAGTGTCCACCGGGGTCTGTCAGCTCATTCCATGCACTATCACACGCTTTCCTCTCCCGGTTCATCTTATTGTCCGCCGGGCATCACAACACAAGTCAGCTATTCAGCGTCAAGCAGGGGGAGGACGAGTCACTGAAGGCCTTCATCACAAGGTGGCGAGCGGCAGCGTCTCAGTGCCGTGACCTAGACAAAACAATGGCATCGGCGGCCTTCAAGCAGGGACTTCTCAAGGGGCCATTCCTCTATCACCTCAATTGCAATCACCCAAATGCGGCGTACGACCACATCATGAGTGAGGCGGTCATCCACGCCCAAGCGGAATTCATTACATATGGAGAAACCCCACCGCCACCAGCAACTCCAACAAAATCATCACGGCCATCCCCCAGTCATCAGGAAACCGCTAACAAGACCCCTTCAACACCGCCAACTGACAAGAAGAGGGAGTGGCAGCAGGGCCACCACCAGAACAAGCGGCAGAAGGACCAGAATTACAACAAGGGCAACCGCCCAACCTATGGTGATAACCGCAACAAGCAGGCAGAGTCCTCGCAGCGGTACGCAGTGTTCACGGTCCTCACGGCCTCATATGAAGACATCTACAATCAGTGCAAGGATCAGATCCCACCACCACCCCCTCCAAAGTACCCAAAGACGCGCAAACCCAGGAACACCGGCAAGTGGTGCAAATACCACGAGGACAGCGGCCACAATACCAACAGCTGCAATGCTCTCAAAACGGCCGTTGAGACCCTGTACCGTGAAGGCAAGCTGGAGCAGTTCAAGGTACGCCAACCACCACCAGTAATTGCCAACGTTGAGACCTTGGGCCGCATCAACACCATCGATGGCGGCGCTCCAATCACCAGTATGTGTCACAGGGCCAGAAAGCGCTATGCACGCGCCAATCACCCAAAGGAGGTCTGCAACATCCGCTACGAGAGGTCCGCCAAGCTCCCTAAATCAGGTTGGGAACCTATTACCTTCTCGGAGGAGGAGGAGCGCGGAGTGCATCTACCGCATGACGACCCATTCTTGGTCGACGCCATCCTTGGCAAATTCTCAGTAGGGAGAATCTTGGTGGACAGCGGGTCCGCTGTCAATGTCATCTTCAACGGCTGTTACAACCACCTCAAGCGGAATAAGAAACTACTCCATGATCACGAGCCACTGCTCAGCTTCTCCGGCGACGTCACACAACCGCTGGGGTCGGATTACATGCGACTGGTTATTGGTACCAGTCCATGCATGGCGGAGGTACATACGGAGTTCATTATTGTAGTGACCCGAGAGGGGGGTCCCACAGCGCCGCGACTCCGAGCCAATGAGGAATCGACATGTCACGAATGGCATCTCGATAGCTCATCAACCCGAAACCGCAAGGCCTTTTGAGTTTAGGTTGTTGGTTTACAAAACACTTTCTTGGACAAATCATTCTAGCAATCTAACAACACATTTTCAAAAGCGGAATTCGAAATGGGCTAAGAGTTTTGGGCTTGCAATCGGAGCCCAATTTGGAAAATAAAACGGATCACTAAGTAACTACAAGTATGGGAGACGCGCCCCAGGGTTACGGGTCTCCCGGAATTTTTGTAAACGAGTAGGAAATAAATAAAAAGTAAATAAACTAGCTACTACAAAATCCGATTAAGGACCAAAACCTTCTTTTGATAAAACTAAAGAGAAATGCGCCAAGCCGTGCCATGTGCCTCCCCTGTACGCTTCTCGACCACATGCTCGAAACCTGCACACTATAGTAGGGGTGAGCTTTCGTCCTCGCATGCCCAGTAGGGGCCGACCCAACCATGCTAGGTTTGAAAAATAATATACTTGAAAATATTTACTACATAATATTGTGCACGTTTATCGAAAAATGCTTTAAGAAAAGTGGCAACCACAAACATTTGTTTTCTTTCATAAAACATGTGCAGTATGCTTCACACACTTGGAGCTCCGAGATACTTACCTGCCGGCTAAAGTAAAATAAATCAGTGACCGACCTGGTTCGTCCTGAGTACGAGAACCGGCCAACTACTCTGTAGTACTTCCGACTACAAGTAGCGAAAGTGTCCATTTCCTGGCTCTGAGTCTCCTATGACTGGTTCACTGTCTATACTTATCTTTCCTCGACAAACATAGGAGCACAGCCCCCTCCGGAGGTTCACGGTTATCGACACCGTGGGATCCCTAGGAATCTACGCGTCTAGGTCCCATTCACTTTCAGGTCACAAGTACACACATACAAGGGTACAGTATCTCAACATGCAAGTCTAGCCTCGGTTTTCACAATTTGCAATTATCAGTTCTGAAAACACATGTATCACGAGGCATCGACTAATGAACAACCAAAAACGTACTTGCAGGCAACATAATATTATACTAGAGCATTCCACATATAACGAAAAGCCTCTAACAAGGAAGGGACAGCTCACCCTACCTGGAAATGCCGGCGTATTCCACACTCTGGTGCTTTCCGCTTAAGCTTCCTTAACGATCGTGTTTCCTAAACCATTACTTAGTTTGTAAGTAATTATTCAGGTAAACATCATGATCAACTTTAAGTATTCCTTTTTATTTCAATGAGGCCATTAATTATTTATTCCGACTTTTACCAATTTGGGAAACTCACTTCTTTCTTAAAAAGGAAAGCGTCCTTATCGCTCCGCTAAACTATCGTCAATCCGAGCGACCAAAGTCGAGTCGATTCCTCACGTTTTACGAGATCGGTCAACCATGGTCAACTCTCGGAGTTGACTTTTGACCTTTGACTTTGACTTCTGACTTTTGACCAAATATTCCTTTATTTACCATTATCCTTATTTATTAAAAATAAATAAGTAAATAATTATAAATAAGGTTTTACTTTCACTTTTACCAATTTACTTCTCCTTTTTCACCTTTTCACTTTTACCATGAATTTCACCTCCACACATACTCTTTTACCTTTTACCTCCTTTTTACCGAATTTACCTTTACTTTCACCTTCTTCACTTTTTTACCAATTTACCAAGGTAAAACTCATTTAATCAAACTTTTACCATTTTCTTCATTTTCTTTTTCTTCCAAAAACAAACACATTTCTTTTCTTCTTCCTTTTCCTTTTTCTTTTGGCCAAAACTACACAACAATAATCACCAAAATCTTCAACACCAATTTCCAATCCTTTGAAAATTAGACCAATAAAATCCTACTAATTAAACTCTCTTCAAATATCTAATTTTCACAATTTTCCCAACAACAACAATATCTCAACAAAATCAAAATCAACCAAATAAATTCCAAAAATTCTAGGGTTTGTCCAAAACCCATTCCTTACCATTTCCTCTTCAAAAATCACGTCCTATTCCTTCTTCACCTACAAATCCGTCCAACATCAACATCTCAACCAAAAAACTCGAAAACAAGGTTTCATGGATAGATCCTTACCAAAATCCTTGTCAAACCCGTAGCCTAGCTTCATGGTTCAAGGAGAAATCGGGTTCATGCAAACAAAATCACAAACCCAAAATCAAAACTCGGATTTTGGAAGAAATAGATGTAGATCGGATGAAGAGAGGCTAGATTAGGAGGGATATTACCTTGATTTAAGCTTGGAAAGAAGAAATCACAAAAACCCCCAAATTAGCTTCGGGTTCTAGGGTTTTTGGAGGGTTGGATGGCCAAATTTCTTGATTTTGGTTGGAGAAATGGAAAGAGGGAAGGAAGAGGAGAAAATCTGGAAATTTTGGTGAGGAGAGGAGTTCCGGCGACGGCGGCGGCCGGCGGCGGCGATTTCCGGCAAGGAGGATGAGAGAGAGAGTCTCGGCTAGAGAGAGAGAGAGCTGAAGGAAAATGAGGGAAGTGGCTAGGGTTTGAGAGGGATGTGTTCCTTATATACCTCTCCCAATTTTAATTGTGAAAAGTCGAATCTGCCCCTCCTTTTGGGCTAAGTGGGCTTGGGCTGCTCCAACTTTCTTTTTCTCTTAATTTCCTCAAGCCCAATCCGAAAATTACAACACCACACATCCTTATTTCTCCGACACTTCACCGAATCCTTTCGGGAAAATTTTTCCGGGCTTGTCCTAAGCCTCGATACTTTAAAAATAGTTTCCTAGACCCAAATTGGATTTTCTCTATTTTCTTAATCCTTTTAATGGCCTCAAAATCTTAATCTAATCTCGAATACATTCGTACCTTACGAATACGTAATTTCATACGTTATGCGACAAATTAAAATAACAAGAAAAAGTACAAAGTTAAAATGTTCTCATTTCAAATTTGCTTCGGCGATCTTTTTGCTGCAATGAACTTTAGTACCTTCTAGGCCCAAATGAAAGGACTTTGGCCCAAACTTAAATTGTCGGCCCAATAGGTGGTCTCGATACCAAAATAATTTCCAAAATAAATTCCTTCACTTAAATTACCTTGCGGAAAAATCTTATTGGCGAAAAATTACATTCTAAAAATTAAACAAAATTTTCGGGGGCTCACAATTATCGTCGATTGTTTCAGTTCGTACAACGCCATCATTGGACGACCAGCGCTTAACAAGCTCAAGTGCATCATCGCCGGATACATGCTACTCATGAAATTCCCCACACCCAACGGCACAGGCTGTGTGAGAGGAAGTCAGCAGTTGGCTCGAGAGTGCTATTCAACAACTATAGAACGTTCAGCGCGCCGCCATGAAATCCTGACGGTGGGTAATCAGGCACCGCCACCAAACATCTTTGAGAATCCTAGAGATGAGGAGAAGAAGTATGTAAAGAAGGAACCGGTCAACCCGGAGACATCGTTGAAAGTCATCTGCATCTCGGACGAGCACCCTGAGCGGACGGTCCGCATAGGCGCCCAGCTAGACCCAGAGGTAGCGGCAGAGCTCACTCAGTTCCTGCGTGATAACGCCGCCGTCTTTGCCTGGTCCTACGCTGACATGCCAGGTATCTCCCCAGAAATTATAACTCACAAGCTGACCATCAAACCTTCCTTTTATCCCATCAAGCAGAAGCGGAGGGCCTTTGATGAGGAAAAGTACCAGGCAATAGGAGAGGAGGTTGCCAAGCTCCAGGGCATTGGATTCATCCGCCAAGTCATCTATCCCCAGTAGATCTCCAATTTGGTAATGGTCAAGAAGCCCAGCGGCAAGTGGCGGATGTGTGTCGACTTCAAAAATCTCAACAAGGCATGCCCAAAGGATAGTTTCCCGCTACCTCGTATTGATCAGCTAGTCGATGCAACCGCCGGGCATGAGCTCCTCAGCATGATGGACGCTTTCTCCGGATATAATCAGATCAAGATGCATCCCGGCGACCAGGAGTGCACCACCTTCACCACCGACAAAGGCCTCTACTGCTACAATGTCATGCCTTTCGGTCTGAAGAACGCCGGTGCAACTTATCAACGGCTGATGAACGCCATGTTCGCTGAGCATCTGGGGAAAATCATCGAGGTCTACGTGGACGACATGCTAGTTAAGAGCATAAAGGCCAGCGGACATGTGGCAAACCTCAAGATCATAGTAACCATTCTCCTGGCCTATGGTATGCGCCTCAACCCAGAAAAATGTTTCTTTGGGGTCACCGCCAGCAAATTTCTGGGTTACATCGTCAGCGAGCGGGGCATCGAGGCTAACCCAGACAAGGTGCAGGCCATCCTTGACCTGGCGGACCCTGAGTATAAGGTGCACGTCCAATGCCTCCAGGGCAAGTTAACCGCCCTCTCTCGATTCATCTCCAGACTCACTGATAAGTGCGCCCCATTCTTCAAACTCCTCAAAACGACTCACAAGAAGGTCATCAACTGGAACCCAGAATGTCAGGCGGCGTTCCACGGCCTGAAGGAGTACCTAGCGGCAGTCCCTCTCCTTTCTGTCCCTGTGCAAGGAGAGACACTGTTCATCTACCTAGCGGTCTCGGTATCGGCGGTAAGCTGTGCCATTGTACGGCGGGAAGGCCAGGACGAGCTCCCGGTGTTCTACGCCGGCAGAGGCATGAACGGAGCAGAAACAAGGTATCCTCCCTTGGAGCAACTAGCCCTCGCACTCATTGTTGCCGCCAGACGCCTCCGCCAATACTTCCAGGCTCACACCATCCATGTGTTAACCAGTCAACCGCTGAGGCAAGTGATGCAGAACCTTGAACACTCAGGGCACCTCAGCAAGTGGGCCATTGAGCTCAGCGAATTTGACATAGAATACAAGCCAAGAACCGTCATGAAGGGCCAGGCAGTGGCGGACTTCATCGCTGAGCTCACCGAGCGTCAGCCAGAACCCGATACCGAGACAGGGCCCGGAACAGAAATGGTAACCGCTGAAGAAGCAACTCCCCCACAGTCAGATTGGAACCTGCATGTGGACGGCTCCGCCTGCGCCAAGGCCAGCGGCGCCGGAGTCATCTTAACAGGACCCGGGGGACTGAACGCGGAATACGCGTTGAAATTCAACTTCAAAGCTTCAAACAACATGGCAGAGTACAAGGCCCTCATTGCCGGCTTGCTCCTCGCCATTGACTCAGGGGCTGACAGCGTCAACATATTCAGCGACTCTCAATTAGTCGTTAACCAGGTCAACAACAGCTTCCAAGCCAAGGACCAACAGTTAGCGGCATATTTGGGGTACGTCAAAACGTTGCTCAAAAAATTCAAATTTCACACCATCACACAAATCCCCAGGGAAAAGAACGCTAAGGCTGATTCACTGGCGAGACTGGCAACCGCCCAACCACATCAAGGTCCAGCGGACACAAGAGTGGAGTGCCTTGACAGGCCGAGTATCACGAAGACCCTGGCGGAGATTTTCAGCATTGAGGTCAGTCCCAGCTGGATGGACGAGATCATTGCATACAAGCGCAACGGCACATTGCCAGAGGATAAGGTCCAGGCGAGACAGCTCAAGCGGAGAGCAACCCGCTACAACATCCAGAATGGCAAGCTTTACCGCCAAGGATTCACCCATCCCAACCTCCGCTGCCTAACCCCAGAGGAGGGAAAGGTCGTCCTAGCGGAAATCCATGGCGGAGAATGTGGAAACCACTCGGGCGCCAGATCCTTGGCCAACCGCACAATGCGGCAGGGCTACTTCTGGCCCACACTTGGTGATGACGCCCGATGGATTTCAAGGTCTTGCCACAAATGCCAACAGTTTGCAGATCTCCCACATACACCGGCAGAGCCACTGTCAATTATCATCGGCCCATGGATTCACTCCTCGTGGGGCCTCGATTTGATGGGAAAGTTCCAAACCGCCAGGGGCCAGTTCAAGTACATTATTGTTGCCATCGATTACAACAGCAAGTGGATAGAGGCGGAGCCACTGACGGCAATAACTACAGCCAAGGTAATTCACTTCCTCTGGAAGAACATCTATTGCCGCTATGGTGTCCCACATACAATCATTACAGACAACGGCACACAATTCAACAACAAGGAACTCATCTCCTTTACCGCCAACCTTGGCACCTGTACATACATGTACATTTGCAAGCATAATTAGCTATAATGGGCCACGCTCATTCGACCGCCAAAGGTACTAATTCCAACCAAAGGAATGACATGCAAACACACCGCCAGGCGGGCTACAACCTCGGCGGCGGATCACCCCCAGATCACCGCTAACGCGCCGCCACGCGCCGCGCCAAGATAGCATCAGAAGCTCCCAGAGCTGGGGACTAAAGCACATCAGTCCCACATCGAAAACAAAGAGAAGATCAACCTCTTCCTCACCTATAAAAGGTTCTCTCCTCTCTCCTCATTAATTACGCATTCAATACTTACCTACTGTTACTTTGTCAACATAAATACATTGACTAACTTAGGCATCGGAGAGTTGAAGACCGCCCAACGCGGTCTCCCTCTGACTACGCCGTTTGTATTTTACTTGACAGGTAGCGGAGGCTTTGAGAACGTCACAAGTATCGATCCGCCCTCCGGATCAGCGTTAACAAAGGTTCAGCTACCGCCGAACTTTTAGACATTAACAGCACCAAGTTGAGTTTTGCATCTGTCGCCCACCCCCAAACCAACGGCCAGGTCGAAGCAGCAAACAAGATAATCAAGAAGCTGCTAAAAAAAAAGCTCGACGACGCCAAGGGTTTATGGGCGGAGAAGCTGCCAGAAGTTCTATGGGCTATCCGGACAACTTCAACTTCCGCCACCGGCGAAACACCCTTTTGTATGATGTTCGGAACAGAGGCTGTCCTACCTGTTGAAGTAACTCAGCCTACCACTAGGGTCGAAGGCTACTGCCCAGAGACCAACAGCGACGGCGTCAACCTGGACAGGGACCTCCTAGAAGAAAAAAGACACAAGGCCCATTTGCGCAACTTGCAAAACAAACAACGGGTATCGCGTTTCTACAACGCCAGAGTCAAGGCCCGGAACCTCCAATTGGGGGACTGGGTAATGAAGGAAGTAATTCCACCGCCAACAAAACTCCGCCCAACTTGGGAAGGTCCATACAAAATTGTGGAAGTCGTTAGCCCAGGCACCTTCTACTTAATGGACAAGGATGGCGTCACGTCGACCCACCCTTGGAATACCGAACACCTTCGGTATTATTACAAATAGTCATCCGCTACCCAACGGATACTACCCCACTTTTGTACACGCTGATCAATCAGCTATCAATGAAACGAGGAATTATTCAAACCATTGTTACCAAGTCTAGCACTGAGGGCAGCTGGCAACGCCAGCAATCGTCAGCGGACCTCGTCCGCTACGTGGTGCACTTGGACCAATCTTAATTCCTTTAATGTTTCATTGATTGACAAAAGAAAAATATAAGTCATAGCACTAGCGGTATAAACACATCATAACAAACACCAACTTCGAAAATTTCATTCCATTTCAAAATATTTGTTACAAGTTATTATGCCTTAGCGGCTACAAAAAAAAAGAGAATACAATGCGGTCCCAGCTGGCCTCAGGGGTTGCCCTCGGCATTTTCTGCTTCAGCAGGCGGCGGCACGATCGCTCGACTCATTTGATCGGACCCTCGGGCTGTCGGACTGGGGGTCTCTATGGTGCCGTCCGCCCGGGTGTGCGCCGCCAGGAGTCCAGCCCGCGACACCTCCGACGGGGTAGGATTGGGGGTCTGCTAGGACCCTTCCGCGAGGATTTACGCCGCTTTCTCCACTGCCTGAGCGGGCGCCCCCCGCTGGGGCAGGCACGACATCTTTCTTCGGCGGGGCACTCTTGGCCGGCGACGTATCAGGCTGTGACGCTTTGACGAAGTCGATGGCGCCCTTCCGCTTCAGCATTTCTATGTTTGCTAAGGCCCCAGCCTTCGCCGACTCGGTCATCGCCTTAGCATACTCTGCCGACTGCTTGAATGCTTCAACAGCGGCGGCCGCGGCAGTATCCCCTTCAGCCCTTAGGCGGGCAACCTGGCCTTCCAGCCGCTTCAGCTCGGTCACCCTAGCGGCGGACTCCCGCTGCACAATGATAAGCTTCTTGTCCTTAGAGGCTATCCGCTCCTGCAGCAGGGCGATATCCTCCTCCAACTTGGAGACGCAGTCATTCCTCTCCAAGTCCCGCTCGATGGCCACGTTGAGCTTACCGCGGACGTCGGCAAAGTCACATTCCGCCTTGACCAGCCGCCTTTTTGTCTCCTCCAGCTTCTCCCTCGCCTCCGCCAGCTCCCTCTGGAGGCTTTGAATATCCTCCCTCAGCTCCCCTTCGACCAGAGGCTGCTTCTTTGCCGCCTCAAACATGTCGTGGAGCCCAGCTGATATCTGACCAAACGCCGAGCTGTAGGGCGATTGGTCAATCGCGGTTGGGCGTGAGATCCCCGCTAGTCCGCCAAACCCTAGCCTTTAGCACAGGTGGAAGAGGAACTCCCGCTCGCCATCTGTCATAAACTCCGCGTAGGCGGCGAAGGAGTCCAGGTCACTGGCGGCGGGCGCCTCCCATTCCACCACAGCAGCTTTATGCGGGGCTTGACGGGCCTTCTTGTGCTGCCGGCCCCCGACAATCTCCACATCCTCCCCCTCTTCCTCGTCGGGGGAGTCTATCTGCCGGCGCTTCCTCTCAAGCACCCTTGTGTTCCCGCCAGCGGCCCTCGTCACCCTCAGCGGCGGTTCCTCCCTGGGGGCGGGGACAGTCCCTGCCGGTTGCACCGGCCTTTCTTTCTGGGAACCACGCCTGTTGGCGGGTACCCTTTCCTTTGGAGCAGCCGCTGTTGCGGCCCCCTTTTTTCCGCCTGCTACGGGGACCCCCGCCTGAACGACGGGCAGGCCGTCGTCGCCAAGGTGAGAGTGGAGCGGCATCTGCAACACCACCGGAACCTCGGACTGGCTCAGCGCCAGTGTCTCGGGGTTCACTACAGTCTTCTGGGCCGCCAACCCCTCGGCGTACATTGTCTCCAGGAAGTTATCAATCTCCGCACGGTCCATTGCCTTTTCGAACGCGTCGCGGCTCGATTTGTTACCTGGCGGAGTTTTTAAAAAAAAAAACAATAAACCAGTCAGTCTGGGCTACTTATTACAAAAAAGAGCAGTATGGCGGAAATTTCTTACCAACGGAGCGAGTTAGTTTCTGCTCGACTAGCAACTCCCAACCAGTCAGAAGTTTGAAGTCCAGCAAGTTGCGGTTCCGCCAACAACCTCTGATCCGTGCCACGCGACACTCCTCCTCGCGCGTTAAGTTGTACCGCAATCCCGCTGCACAAACACAAATCGATTAGTAAAGGTACATTTGCAAAATACAAGCACCCGCCAGCTACATTCAGCGGAAACTAGTTACCAACCTCGAATAGGTTGGAACTCCGACTTAATCCTAAACGTCGGCCCTTCCTCGTTCACCCCAACCTGATACTCCCACCCATCTGTGGCGACGCAGAAGGTCCCCTGCCAGTAGGACATTGAATCCCTTAGATTCTCGATCAGCTTGGGTGCTCTCTGGCGGCGGCTCAGGTTCACTTGCCCTCTGCAACCCTGGCGCTTCACGTAGACCAACTCGTAGAAGTGAAGCACTTCCGCCACAGTAGGCCCCTCGCACCCGGACAACAGCCACAGTGAGTTCATTGCCAGCATCAACCGCCACATGTTGGGGCAAATCTGACCAAAGGTAAGGCCAAACTCGCACACCAAGATTTGGAGATTGGGCACCAACGGGAGTGTCACTCCTTGGCGGAATATCGCCTCATGTCGCCTCGGTTACGAAATCCATAATTACTATCATTTATGGCAAGAAGACGGCCAGCCTTAGGAGACAAGCCTCAGCACGCTAACCCTCTGTGGGTTGGACACGTGTCAACCACCACTAGACGAAGCGTCTGGTGAAAGTAACCACTTGGGAGGATTTCCCCAACCGTCCGAAGTCTCCGCAGAGCGAAACCCCGCCAGCGGAACTTCTCCCTTGTCATCTTCCAAGTGACGAAGTCTCCGCTGAGCGAAACCCCGCCAGCGGAACTTCTCCCTTGTCATCTTCCAAGTGACGAAGCCTCCGCTGAGCGAAACCCCGCCAGCGGAACTTCTCCCTTGTCATCTTCCAAGTGACGAAGTCTCCGCTGAGCGAAACCGCGCCAGCGGAACTTCTCCCTTGTCATCTTCCAAGTGACGAAATCTCCGCTGAGCGAAACCCCGCCAGCGGAACTTCTCCCTTGTCATCTTCCAAGTGACGAAGTCTCCGCTGAGCGAAACCCCACCAGCGGAACTTCTCCCTTGTCATCTTCCAAGTGACGAAGCCTCCGCTGAGCGAAACCCCGCCAGCGGAACTTCTCCCTTGTCATCTTCCAAGTGACGAAGCCTTCGCTGAGCGAAACCCCGCCAGCGGAACTTCTCCCTTGTCATCTTCCAAGTGACGAGGTCTCCGCTGAGCGAAACCCCGCCAGCGGAACTTCTCCCTTGTCATCTCCCAAGTGACGAGGTCTCCGCTCAGCGGAACTTCTCCCTTGTCATCTCCCAAGTGACGAAGTCTCCGCTGAGCGAAACCCCGCCAGCGGAACTTCTCCCTTGTCATCTTCCAAGAGACGAAGTCTCCGCTGAGCGAAACCCCGCCAGCGGAACTTCTCCCTTGTCATCCTGCAAGCGGGGCGGTCTTCCGCCACACACATCTGGCGGACCCCCTTTCATCTTGCAAGTTGTGTGCTTTGTTCAGCGCAATATCGCTCAATGAAGTACCGCCAGGCACGTCTACTGGACGCTGCTTCCTGCTGCAGTCAGTGGGGGGATATCCGCCAGCGGCGGATCCCGAGGCCACGCCTCACTCTGACAACGACCGCCACTCGGCGTTACGGTCAGACTGTCCCTACGGGACACGGGGACTTGTCAACAGTCTACGACGGCCCTGATCAGGCACGTTGACCCCCGAGACTCGGGTACTAAGATTGGGTTCGCTACCCAACACCCTCTGCTCCGTGCAGCTCCCCCTCAACAAACAATTTGCCGACCATCCGGAGGTCTATCTTAGTCGGGGAGTGGGGGACTCCCTGGGGGTTTAGCAGGGGCCCACCCGAAAGGGCATAAAGCGTTTGCTCACAAAATTCATGGTTGACAACGCACTGACGCTAATTATGCTCTTGCAAGTCTAGCGGAACAAAACGCTTCAAACCGCCGAGCAACTCCCCAACCTAGATTGCCCTCCTTGACTGGGGACTTGGGGGACTTGTACATACATGTACATTTGCAAGCATAATTAGCTATAATGGGCCACGCTCATTGTACCGCCAAAGGTACTAATTCCAACCAAAGGAATGACATGCAGACACACCGCCAGGCGGGCTACAACCACAGCGTCAGATCGCCTCCGACGCGCCGCCACGCGCCGCGCCAAGATAGCATCAGAAGCTTCTGAAACTGGGAACTGAAGCACATCAGTCCCACATCGAAAACAAGGAGGAGGTCAGCCTCCTCCTCACCTATAAAAGGTTCTCTCCTCTCTCCTCATTAATTACGCATTCAATACTTACCTACTGTTACTTTGTCAACATAAATACATTGAATAACTTAGGCATCGGAGAGTTGAAGACCGCCCAACGCGGTCTCCCTCTGACGCCCTTTGTATTTTACTTGACACGTAGCGGAGGCTTTGAGAGCATCACAAGTATCGATCCGCCCACCGGATCAGCGTTAACAAAGGTTCAGCTACCGCCGGACTTTTAGACATTAACAACCTAGTTGTAATAGAGTTTAGAATTAGAGATATTCTTGGAAATATAGATATCCGATTAATTGTACGATTATCTTTCCTTGTACAACTCTGATTCTATGTCTTGTAATCCTCTATATAAAGAGGCCCCTATTATCAATGAAAAGATGTCTCAATTCTCTCCCAAATTTGGTTTTCCTTAAACATATACCAAGATATTCAATAAATTTAGTTTAAGAAAAATCCAAATTTAGATTGTTTTGAACTTTTGTAATAAATGTTGGGGCCATGTATAGAAATTAATTATCTTTAGTTAATTGTTTTAGGTAAATTATAAAGGTGTATAGGGTATATAAGGAATTTCGAAAAAAAAAAATTGAATGTTATATTAAAGGGGAGGTAAGAAGAGTATTTTTTTTTGTTTGTTTGTTTTTCTTTTTCTCTCTCTGTCCTAATTTGTCTATTCAAAATCTATTGATAGTTAAAAAAAGATAGAGGTCCAAATATCAAATTTGGAGGTCCAATTAGAACCACCCTTTAAGAATCAGTGGCAATGAGTGAAACAATTGAAGAAAGAAACGGTGATGCCCCGGAAATTCGTTATTATTTTTCGAGGATTTTCTAGAATTTAATTAGTAGTTGTTGGACGATTCGTGGTTTGTAGATGGAGCGGAAGTGTTTCAGACGAATAATTACTGGAAACGTTTTATTTTTGAGGGGTCAAGGAATTGACTTTTTATTCGTTGAGTTTCTCCCAAAACTTCCTTCACAAAAGTTGTAGAGTGCGTCGATACGTGTTCGTGGATATGTGGTACGCGTAAATCGGAGGTTGTACGAGAGAGTTATGGTCAGTGGAATTTATTTCCATTTTCAGAAATTTTTGTATAAATTGGAAAATTTCTGGATTGGTATGCACGAAAAACAAAAGCTGCAATTTTTGTCAAATTCCAGAAATTTCTAGAAACTGAACTCTCTCAGTTTTCCGGTTGACCCGACCCGGACTCGAATCGAAGACCTGACTTTTCCGGTGAGCTCCAGCGAAGGCAAACCACGAAACCGACCCAGATATCTTCCTCTCCTCGTTCCGGTCCTCCCTACGGTGGTCTCTAGTGGCGATTCTCACCCACGGCGGTGCAGCGAGGCGGCGAAGATCTGTGGCGGCGGACCTGATCAGTTTTCTCGATTCCAGCGACGGCTGGAGGTGAAATTGATCTTGTTGTGCTCGTGGAAGCCTCCTCTATCGATTCGTGGTGGTGGTTTTGATCGATTCTCGGTGTGGAGATGCAACTCAAGGTGAACAGTAATTCTGGGGCTTGCAATAGCGATTGGCAACGATCTAGGCTGATTTGGCTTGAACCCCAAGTACTAAAGTTGCTCTACTTGGTATTCTTGACATTTTGGACGGTTGGATTGTGGTGGTTTTGAGTTTGGTCGGCGGTCATGTGTCACCATCTGTGGAGGTGCTTGGCGGCTTTCCGGGCATGTTAAGGGCAATTTCTTTTGCCTATTATCATCTACTTGTCTATACGAGCGTTTTGATATATGGCTTGTAGCTTTTGGAGATAGTATGAGCATGTTAGGATTTTCAGCAATTTCGATTCGCTCGATTTTCGATCCGTGAGCATCCTACTATTCGATCGACTTGTAGCTTTGACATATCGATCGTAGAAGTATTCCAGAGACTTTGGGTGTCTCAGATGAGGTTCTGCCTCGATTGGCGTTACTTTTAGGGTTTTAGTTCAAACAGCGTTCGAACTTTAATCGCTTTGTGTTTCATGTACTAAGATGAGACCGTATGTGATTAGGCACTTGACGAAGTATTCTTGGATGGATATTTTGTGGTTGTGTTACTCTGTTCTGTATAGAAGACGCATCGGGATTCAGAGGTGAGTAAATCTCACAATATTCGTTATGAATAAAGTTACCATATTGTCATGGAGTTATTTGTTTAACTGTGACTATAGTTGGTATTAGTAGCATTCCTGAGTGGGTGACTATATATATATATATATATATATATATATATATATATATATATATATATATATATATATATATCTATATTTACGTAAAAAATAGGGCTAAATACTGGTTACTACTGTAGACCCCGTGATTCCGAACATCACTTTTTGACGGGATTATTTTTCGTGACCTTTGTTTGGCCAAAAAGTTTTGGAAATAGTTTGGGCTTGGGCCATGGGCCCAAGAATAGCATAAGGTTAGAGTCCAAAATTTACTTTGGACACCCAACAGACGGGTATGCTAGTGAACCTAGCCCAATAAGTTAGTTGACCTTTGACTCGAGCATCTCCCTTGATCCAATAAGGTTCTTGTAGCTCATAATAGCATCCTTGCATAATTTTGAAATCTACTTGTGCGTGCGTTTACGATTTTGTCATTTTACTTTATTTCTTAACAATTGGTTGAATTCCTACTCGACTTACCCGACGCTTACTCGTTAACCATCTCACCGACTTTCAAAAGCACAATTTATTTACTCCTTATGTTTTTTTAAACTCAAGCAAATCCCGACAAAATCTACTTTGCCATTTTTCTATCTAAATACAAGTTTGGTGAGGCCCAATCCTTCTTTGGTCTTGCCAACCCTTTAATTTGAGTTTTCTTGTATTTACTTATTTTACTTTTATTTTTCCCCATCATTTTGGTTTTTACAACCTATTATTTTTACCCCAAATTTA
The DNA here is from genome assembly GCF_958449725.1 of Rosa rugosa. Taxonomy (NCBI): domain Eukaryota; kingdom Viridiplantae; phylum Streptophyta; class Magnoliopsida; order Rosales; family Rosaceae; genus Rosa; species Rosa rugosa. Next base: position 24,919,406 of record NC_084822.1, read on the forward strand.
TCTGATTTCATTCCTTCACTTTCCCCAAGCTAAGTCGTCTGTCTCACACGCAAGCCCAGCTTTTCCTCTTTCTTTGTTCACGTCAAAGTTGGGCAGAGGGAAAGAAAACCTCGATCAGCAACTCTATTCCACGTTACCAACATGGATATGGCAACTCCTCCAAGAACATTGTTGGGTTGCATCACGAGTATGAAAATATGTGCAAATTTATGTGATGTTACCTACTCCCTAGATTAGGAGGTCAAGTTTTAGTAAAGGGGAAAAGTAAGAGTATCGTACCCAAGGGATTGAGTAACTCTACCCTACCTAGATCACCGTGAAAATAAACCTAGAAAACACATGTAAAGTCTACCTTTTTACAAGTTCACAACCTTAGCCCTTTGGAAGCTAAAGATCATAAGTAGATACTATTATACTACCCTGCTGGTATTGATTTCATTGGTTAAACTTTGTTCATGTGTAGATACTATTATACTAGCTGCATTTATGGCTTTCTTAGTTTCATTATTTGGAGAACAATGTAAGCGGGCAGATTCTGATATAAGCCTAGTATAAATGTGAATGGGTGATTCAATCATAGAAGATAGAGGAGACTGATTCTGACTCTACATTTTTATCATTCTGTATCCTCAATATTCACTTGAACCTTCATGATAGCGGATGAACTCGAGATTGATTTTGGATTTCTCCCAACCCATGCAGTTAATTGCATTATACATTTTCTGTCGACGATTTTGGCTAAATATTGGGAGTTCAGGCAGTGAGTTGCATGTTTTTTACTTAAGTACTGATGCATGGTCACAAAATAACATCTCAGATGGCAAAAGTCCCAGAGTGAATAGCTCTTGGTGATATGAATTGGTTGCCTTCTATAGTTTTGACTTTAATTGTGGACTCATAAACTTGTCCTGCTTTTATCTGTCCAGGTGCTAGTTTTTGCTGAAATTTTGTTTAAATTGAGTCATGTCAAAGGGGATAAGGGGTGAGGTTTTTTTAATTTTGTAGTTCTCGGAAGCTAAAATATTGATAACTTATGTCTTTGATTGCCACTTCAGTTCTCATTTCAGCATAGTTTTGATTTTTTTATTTTTTATTTTTATGTTCTGATTATTCTGTGTTAGTTTGAAAATATTTTTTTTTTTTGGTGGTCTGAAAACATATAAAGACGAGCCCCAAGGAAATCATAGATCAGCCATCATGGAAAAAGAATGGACCAAATATGAAAGGTTAAATTTTAAAATCTTAACTCTAATCGAATGTAAAGGACATAAACTGTAGATACTAAGTAAAAATATATTTTTTTTCTTTTGTCTAGAAACACTGTTATCTATAAACAAGGAGCAAGGAAGTTCGTTGATAATGTCCAGGCGAGTATGGGGGATCCAGAAAGGATGTTGTCCTTGTAACAATTGTATAAGTTTCAAACGCCACAACTTTAATGTAGTATATGACCACCTGATCTGCTATTTGTGGTTGAATTGCCTTGTCAAGTTTCTTTTGCTACTTAAATTATTTGGCTATTATATGGCTTTGATAGCATTGAGTGTTACTTGGCAGCTTGCTTATCAATGGTACTCATGTATGTTTGTTGACATTCTCCAATGATTAAGCATTTTTTTTGTTTAGTTCTTTTGCCTGTGTGTGTAGGTTGCTTCGGTAGAAAATGATCCAGGTGGTGGAAGTGAGGTTGAAACATCAGGACCTGTACCCTCCTCCTTAAGCAAGGTTTTTCTTCCATGCTCAAACCTTGAGGCTGTGAGCAGAACATTACAGAGCAAGGATGATCTAGCTAGCATGTTCTATATTTGAATATTAGTTTAATTATACTATGATTTTGTAATATGAAGTTTTTTAAATGACATAATGTACTATATGAATGCTTTTGTTTATTATCCTTGAATGAAGGGGTTTAATTAAAACATTGTCTATTAGAAGTGTGAATGAAGACATCTTTTACGACACGCAAAATGGTATTTTACGGCACACAATCAAAGTTGTAAAACATCTTTCACGGCCACAAGAAAAATTTGTCTTTTACGACACACTTCTTTGTGCTGTAAAGTTGTCTTTTACAGCGCACATTGTGTGTCGTAAAAGACCACTTTTGCTATAGTGGGTAAAAAAGATTAGGTAGCCTAGAGAATAATAAAGTTAATAAAAATGGTCTTATATGTCATTGACTCTATAGAAACTAACTACTATTAACTTCAATTCTGAACTCCCAAGTAATGAGTGCAGTTTATATATAAAGGGCCTTCTAGTGAGGGATCTTTCTTTTGGTCATTTTAAGGGATTTCTCGTGAAACCCACTTTTCGATCACATATAGACATTTCGACTATTTAAATTTTAGGTCCCTAAGAGTAGATCTATTGTGCAAATTTTCAACCAAAATCGTTTGGGTGTTCATGATCGTAATTTACCATAATGAACATGAACGGTTTAAGTTGGACTGATTCGGTTTGTCTATTGATTTGATCTAGTTTGGTATATTAATGATTGTCAATTTGGCTGAAAATTTGCAGAAGATATCTACTTATGGAGACCTAAAACCTAAATGATCGAGATGCCAATATGTGACCGAAAAGTTGGTTTAATAAGCGATCCCTTAAAATGTCCAAAAAAATTGATCCCTACTGCTTACTTTACATCCTACATGTCAGCGGCCCTTTAAATATATATATATATACAGCCCCCTTCCAATGAGGGATACCTATTTTTGGCCAACTTGAGGGATAGGCTCCCAGCCCTTGGATCAGGTTTAATGAGCTTGAATGGCTCAGATTAAGTCAAGGGTTTTCACCCTTTTCTAAGCCTCCAACCCCGAATTCCCTATCTGCCCGATTCGTTCTGGAGAGTATCAACAACGCTCAGAGAATTCACCCGACCAATTCTCATCTCAAGCACCATCTATTTCTTCAAGTGGGTTTTCTCTTTGTAGTGAGTATATGATTTCTTGATTTTGATTTAATATTTTGACCTTGATTTTGAATTGGCTGAAACTTTCTGGGCGGATCTCTGTTATTGTAACAGATACTTGTATTCTTCTTAGCTTGTTTTTTGTTTTGAAAATTATTTGGCTAGTGGATCTGTTTCAGCATTAGTTTGTTCCTTAGATTTTAATTATGGAAAGCTTGATGCGTTTGATTCATGAAATCTGTTTGTTCTATTGTTTGTTAATTTCTGGATTTCTTAAATTGAGTTTGTTGAATTACTGACTGTTGGTTTGCTTCTGGGGGATAGGAATTCATGAGTTCTAGATGAATGAAGAATTGAAATGGGTTCAGAATTGTTTTCTGATTCTTTCTTTGCCAATTATATGGTTGTTTTGATATGGTTTGTGAATTAATGAATTTCTATACATTTTTAAATTTTAGTATCTACTGAATATCCTTACTCTCATACATGAATAAGCAAACTTTGTTTTGACAAACTGTGTAATCATATATGTTTTGTTTGGATTTGATTGTCTTTGGCAGCTAATGGGATGTTAGCAGTCCCCATGAGAAAGAAACTAATGAGATGTCAGTGCCTCTGGAATTAAAGACTTCTCGAACTCAAGCAATCACTCAACACTGAAGTGGGGTAGGTTCTCATATGTTGCCTATTCGTTGTATTGATTTGCTCACTAGTATTTGTTGCCTAATTTTGAGCAGCTACAGGACGTGACAAGAGATTCCAAGGTTGATGATACTGAGGTTGAAGGGAAGGATCACAAAGAATCAGATGTATCAAACCCAGAGGATGATGTTAAAGAAGCTGAAAGCTAGATGGGTCTTATTGTGGAGCAGACATCATTTATGTTTCTTCCTTAAGGAAAGATGATTGTATTGAATCTCTATATGTTGTGTCTGTCTAGTTTTGGATGCGAACACAACCTTGTTGTCTTACATTATGTAGAACTCTTCTGAACCAAATTATGTGGAATTTTGTGTAGTTTTCTAAATTTGAAGAAGCTTTTGAAGCAACTTTGATTCCATTTCAATTAGTGGAATTCCATTTGCTACTATTATACTACCATATCAGTACATATCAATAGCAAATGGAATTGAAATAAGCACAAGAATTACAATTCACATTGTCTGTCTCTACAAAAATTAGCATGCAAGAATATGAATAAAAAAAAAAACACTGATATTTAAGAAAACAACTTTGATCATTGATCTGCAGCTACAACAGCACAGCTGCTACAATTGTCTCATTTTGGCTAAAGAAAAAACTGCCTCAAAAGCATCTGCAAGACTACAACAAATTGTAACCTACAACTAGTCAATTGGCATGTACAAGAATATATATACAATCAACATCAATGCTAGACTTGTGACTTTGCATCAGTGAGAACTGAGAAGGAACCTGCATTTGCACTGTCAGTAAAATCAAACAGATGTAGGGATATATAACTTCATCTGGGATTGATAAAACTCAATGACACATAAACGTAACTGAAAGAAACTGAAATTGCTGGAACAGTAGACCATCTGACAGGACCCGCCCCGGTTTTCACCCTGAAATCCGAAGAGGCCCTGCGGGCCCACCTTAGAAGAAATTCTACCAAAAATTTGACAGAACTTCTCCTAAAAATGGACAACCCAAAACCTGTAGAAAAACATTTACACTTCTAAATCATCCATCCTTATTCTCCTGGAGCCACCATGCTCCCTAAATCACAACACCTCCCAATTTCACAAACAATTCTGAACTTAAGAATATTAATCTCAAGAGTTATCAGAGCAATCTATTTCTTAGGCGTACAAGAAGGTAGAATACAAGATAAAGGACCGATACTTTTATAATGCGGAAGCTATGACAGCTATGCCTCAACCCCAAGTACGCTCGACCTCAAGCTAAACTGGCCTGCAAACTGGGCATTTGAAACCGAAGGGCCCAGGGGAAAACATTTAAAAACCGTTAGAGTGAGTGGACGAAAAATAAGTACTTTCGAATGTATAAGTAAAACTTAATGCTTTCACAAGTTATTCTCTAAAATCTCGCATGCAGTAACAATCTTGGAAAATACTTTTAATCATCATCTTTACTGCAATCTTAATCGCGTAGAAATAAAACATCTTGAAATCTCATCCTCAATCCTTATAAAAACATCCTTTTCAAGAGGCTTGCTTGATAACTCGAAATGACTGCTGTCTAGTCATCTCATGCCATCTGGGAGGGACTGCCACCCAGATGACGCATCGGAAGGGACTGCCAACCGGAATAGGAGGCGGTGGTAGAAGGGACTGCCAACTAACCACAGGTAGTAGACGGGACTGCCGACTAACTACCTCATGTCATCTGGAAGGGACTGCCAACCGGAATAGGAGGCGGTGGATAGAAGGGACTGCCAACTAACCATCTCATGCCATTTGGGAGGGACTGCCACCCAAATGACGCATCGGAAGGGACTGCCAACCGGAATATAGTCTGGAAGGGACTGCCAACCAGATTATTACCTAGAAGGGACTGCCAACTAGGTAATATGCGCATGCGCCGTAAATAGCCTCCTCAATAAACTGGAAACAGCCTCTTACAATTACCTGCTTTCGGAAATAAACTCGATAATACTTCAATAAATCATTAATAATCCACTGAAAGCATAACTCAGGATTATCCCGCTAACTCATACCTCAATATCTCAATAAATCCTCGAAAGCATAAATCAAATACTCTGTAAATCAATAAATGCTTTCGGAAAGAAATCTCAATCTTACTTCAAGGCTGATAAGTGCGGAACTCAAAACTCAATAAATCTTGATAATTCAATCATGCTCAAATATTCGATGAAACATTCGTACTTGTGAATCCTCATAAAAACCGATATTCGAAATCCATAATTCTCATAATATTTTCTGAATCAGTCACTTCCCGAAAATCATTTGTCAACTCAATAACTCCTGAATAACTATCTCAAGAATCTACTAAAAGCCCTCGGGAAGGAATTTCAATACTAATCTCGTAATTCATAAATAAATCTCGATAAATCAACGCTCAATAAACCATAAAACTCAATAATTCAAAACATAATTTAAATCTCAATTGGAAGGAAATAATAATACTGCATGCATAATTAATTTAAAAACAAATGTCCACTCACAGTACTATTTAGTCGATCACGCATACTAGTTCCTTCATCGAGCAATAGCTCGGTATATCGCCCTGTACACAATTATAATTCGTGAATAACGATTCGGCAGTTAAAATACGATTCCAATGTCCTATTCTCATAAATCAACATTTTTCATTTCTTCTCCACTTTAACCCAAACTTCACCATTAACACCAATTCATTAATTTAAAGGTTCTAGGGCAGAACCAAGAGAAATCCGGCTGTCGGATTCTCGTAAATCGATAATCGAAATCCTAAATTCCCAGAAATTCATAATCAATTAAAAACTTCTCCAATTCCAACCAAATTCACATATTCAACCTCTACAAAAATTATAGAATTTAACTAGCTAAAAAAAAACACAGAATATAAATCACTGTTCATACACCGCACTATTCACCCGTCGCACTATTCATGCGGCGGCCAACTCCTCCTCCGGCCACCAAATTTCATCCACAGCATCATCTCAACATTTCCAATAACTTTCTCAACTGTGACAAAGTCAGAAAATACCTTGAAGTAGTATAGCCGAACAATTAAGCACTCCGAAGTACAGTGAAATTTTCCAATTATGCTTTCTTCCTCCATGCTTCGATCTAGGTTATGAAACTTGGCAAGCATGAAGAGAGGCTCAAGGCGCTTCTAATGGACCTGGGTTTATGACCAGAGGTGGCCGGAAATCGGCGTTGACCAATTTGCTACAGTAAAAATGTTGGCTTCGATCTCCACATTTCCGGCCAAATCGTCGTAAACAACTCCCACATGCGTGATAAGGAGGAGGAGACGAGTCTATCGATGCTCGCAGCTCGCCATTTGGTGGCCTAGAGGTGGTGAAAGAGGAGGTTGCAGAAGAGAGACTGAGAGAGCACGGGGGAAGGAGAGAGAAAAGAAAGGAAAGTTACCCGGCCACAGTAATTTTTCAAATTTATACCAATCTACCATAAACAGTAACTTTCATATTTCGCTTATAACTTTCGCATACGAACTCTGATTTTTATGTACCACATATGCACGCGCTCGGTTTAACGTACTCTACAACTTTCATGAAGAACATTTTCTCAAATTTTGATCCGAACAAAAAGTCAACTTTTAGGGCCCCTCAAAATATCGAAACGGAGCAAAAAAGTAAATGTAAATGTCGTTTACCCAACGAAAGACTCGTAAACTGGTAAATTTAGGTTCGGGACGTTACAATCTTCCCTCCTTATAAAAATTTCGTCCTCGAAATTCCATACTGTTGAAGTAGAGATAGGTGCACACGTCAATCCATAGTAAACAGTCACGAAGATGAATAGCACATCAATCCTACAGCAGTGGCGATGATAAGGCACAGAAAAGATGTGCAAATCTGCTCAAATTATGTAGAAATTACCTTCAAAACTGATCCAAGACTTGACCAATTAGGACAGGGAGATCAACCCTTATAAGAAACAACCCTCTAGCTGAAATCTAGTCAATTATTGTGATCTGAATAATTCCCATAGTGTTCTTACTAAATTCAGTGTCATAGTAGGTAGATTTACTTCCATTCATTACTGACAGTCCTTAAAAACTGAGGAACAACATCGTCAAAGCATTATGTTTGAAGCAACCTGTAAACTGTTCAACTATGTGAGCAGAAACACCTACTAAAATTTCCAGAATAAAGACTCAAGGCTACATCAAGGTCGGTTACTTGAACGAACTACACCTTGAAACTGCATAGCGAAAATCAAATCTTCTTTGGGTTAAGTCTTCCCTCTGCAATCTTAAGTCAACGACTGGAGCAACTGATCATTTCAACAATCTCAATTACACAAGCAACTAAAAACATATACTTAAAACCTCAAATTCATCAATATTCCAAGTCGGATACCCTTGTCTTACCTAACTATGTAGTAGGACATACTCACGAGTACACAACTTCAGCGTCAAGAAATTTAGGTCAAATACTAGTCCAAATAACTCATGGTATCAATATCACAAACTACTCAGTTTGAATAGTAGCATTCATACTCCTTTCATATAACTCGTACAGTGAAGATCCACTTTGTTCACCAACAACATGATGATAACCACCAGATAGTCACGGTGAACCAACAAGTCCAAAACAATTTCCTTAGCAACCACCAAAACCACACTTTCTTTTTGTCTATTTGTGCTTGGATTTCTGGTCAAATGTCATCCACATAAAGATCCTCCAATTACCAAATATATCATAGGATAGCCTCGATCAAGCCGATAAGTTCCTAATCATGTAAATTCTTTGATTGCCACAAGGCGACACCCTTCGAGTACCACACACCGGTTCATGTTCAAAATTTCTGTACCAGACTGCTAGCAAAGTAGTTCATTCTTTCTTCTCCGCGTTTCCAAACCATAATATTCCAATAATCAACGTCAAACTTGCAAGTATTTTAGTATAGCCAACTCTCCTTGCATGGCTAAAAGCCGATATCCCCAAACGATACTGTCATCGCTAAACTGAGGATGAAGTAGCTGAAGATCCGCCCTCTAACAACACTTATTCAATAATATTCCAGCTACAATAACAATTCCAAAAACTAATCTGCGCTAACTAAGATTGCACCAAAATTTCCCAAACCTCATCTCACTAAGCATAAATCTAACAACACAACTCAATCATAGTCGCTCAACAATTTAGTACTTCAAGTGTCAGTTGAAACCCTTGATAAAACCTAAGTCCAAACCATTAATTTTCAAACTCAACTCCAACATCCTGCTAAGTCATCGTACCTATAAACCAATGATGGTGACAGAGTATCAATCGTACCAACAACTTTCTATACTTCTCCAATCAAGGCCACCATATGGTAGAAACATCGATCAAAGTGAAAACTAAATTTCAAACTGTTTAACCCATTACCACTAATAACTGTACCAAGGTAGTAAAACTCACTTAACTCCTCAAAAGCAAACTGTTAATATACGTATTCAACTCAAGCAACAACCAATTTTCCTAGATGACAAAACACCGTTCACAGAGTCTTTCCTTGAACAACAACCTTGATGAAAAATAGACACCCGTCTAACATCTCGTATCACACAAAGCGGTACCTGGATCTGAAATTTAATCCAACTACATGGCGATCCAATTCCTCTATTTAATTACCGTTGAAATACGCCACTACACAGACATACCGCATTATGTTTTACTCACATATAACAAGGATTCTGATCAAACCTTAATCTGAAATATTTCCGGAGCCAACTGGAAAACTTATTTCCTCAAAGTTATTACACTAACCACTCTTACAATATCACAATCCAACTGTCTAGCAAAAACTTCACCAAGAATCTATCACAATTAATCTTCAAGGCTCCACAATTTATAACTCGAATCATACTCAATATCACAAGTAAATTCCACTTGCACTATTATGAATACCCAACGATATCATTACCGCTATTTGCCAATTTTAGGTACAACCATTTCAGCCAAAAACGGATAACCAATTAAGTACACGCATCGGTACAATCTCATACACAAAAGTTGTTTCTAATCCTCCCATTAAATACTGTCAAAGATCATAACTCGATTGTAAAGCTCTAAGCGTCCAATCAAATACTCAAGTTTCAAACATAAAACTATTTCAAAAACTTAAATTCTGTCTATCTCCTTACTCAATACAATCCAAAACTTCAAAATGATCAATTATAAGTCAATGCATCTAGAATCAATTTCTTCCAGTCCGAACAAATCTAAATCCAAATATCATGGTCAGGTCAAAGGCCCAAGATAACCAGTCATGATTACCAAGTAATCTCCAACAACTGTTAATGATATTCCAAATGTCGCTTATATAACATATCATCTCATGTAACATAACTCCTGAAACTTGGTTCAACGTCAGAACCACTAATATTACTAGTTCCATTTCCATCAACAATTCTGATTCCAAAGCAATTTATAGCAAACAGAGACAGCCCAAAGCTATGTCCACTCATCTCTAACAATCAAACACAAAATCGAACTCCAGTCTTGCACCTTAAACCTTGCCCCAACAAACTTGTTGGCATCGAGGAAGAGATAACCACCACATTCCCTCGGATCACATTTCGTAGCATAACTCAAACCTGTAGAGTAATCTAACATCACCATCACCAGGAAAAGGTGCAAGACACATAATCAATCTGATACGCAGAGAAATTCCCTATGAGGTCGGCGTATAAGAGGCATAGCACCTGAAGGAAAAATCACTAACCATGTACCTTACACACTTGATGAATACTTTAGCACCGAAGAGTAAACGATGGGGAACCGCTGCAGTCGGGCCATCACTCGGGAGGTACTGAGCAACATCAAGCATATAAGGTAACTAGATCGAAACAAGTCTACAGAATCTTACAACCTAATGCTCTGATACCAACTGACAGGACCCGCCCCGGTTTTCACCCTGAAATCCGAAGAGGCCCTGCGGGCCCACCTTAGAAGAAATTCTACCAAAAATTTGACAGAACTTCTCCTAAAAATGGACAACCCAAAACCTGTAGAAAAACATTTACACTTCTAAATCATCCATCCTTATTCTCCTGGAGCCACCATGCTCCCTAAATCACAACACCTCCCAATTTCACAAACAATTCTGAACTTAAGAATATTAATCTCAAGAGTTATCAGAGCAATCTATTTCTTAGGCGTACAAGAAGGTAGAATACAAGATAAAGGACCGATACTTTTATAATGCGGAAGCTATGACAGCTATGCCTCAACCCCAAGTACGCTCGACCTCAAGCTAAACTGGCCTGCAAACTGGGCATTTGAAACCGAAGGGCCCAGGGGAAAACATTTAAAAACCGTTAGAGTGAGTGGACGAAAAATAAGTACTTTCGAATGTATAAGTAAAACTTAATGCTTTCACAAGTTATTCTCTAAAATCTCGCATGCAGTAACAATCTTGGAAAATACTTTTAATCATCATCTTTACTGCAATCTTAATCGCGTAGAAATAAAACATCTTGAAATCTCATCCTCAATCCTTATAAAAACATCCTTTTCAAGAGGCTTGCTTGATAACTCGAAATGACTGCTGTCTAGTCATCTCATGCCAACTGGGAGGGACTGCCACCCAGATGACGCATCGGAAGGGACTGCCAACCGGAATAGGAGGCGGTGGTAGAAGGGACTGCCAACTAACCACAGGTAGTAGACGGGACTGCCGACTAACTACCTCATGTCATCTGGAAGGGACTGCCACCCAGATAACGCATCGGAATGGACTGCCAACCGGAATAGGAGGCGGTGGATAGAAGGGACTGCCAACTAACCATCTCATGCCATTTGGGAGGGACTGCCACCCAAATGACGCATCGGAAGGGACTGCCAACCGGAATATAGTCTGGAAGGGACTGCCAACCAGATTATTACCTAGAAGGGACTGCCAACTAGGTAATATGCGCATGCGCCGTAAATAGCCTCCTCAATAAACTGGAAACAGCCTCTTACAATTACCTGCTTTCGGAAATAAACTCGATAATACTTCAATAAATCATTAATAATCCACTGAAAGCATAACTCAGGATTATCCCGCTAACTCATACCTCAATATCTCAATAAATCCTCGAAAGCATAAATCAAATACTCTGTAAATCAATAAATGCTTTCGGAAAGAAATCTCAATCTTACTTCAAGGCTGATAAGTGCGGAACTCAAAACTCAATAAATCTTGATAATTCAATCATGCTCAAATATTCGATGAAACATTCGTACTTGTGAATCCTCATAAAAACCGATATTCGAAATCCATAATTCTCATAATATTTTCTGAATCAGTCACTTCCCGAAAATCATTTGTCAACTCAATAACTCCTGAATAACTATCTCAAGAATCTACTAAAAGCCCTCGGGAAGGAATTTCAATACTAATCTCGTAATTCATAAATAAATCTCGATAAATCAACGCTCAATAAACCATAAAACTCAATAATTCAAAACATAATTTAAATCTCAATTGGAATGAAATAATAATACTGCATGCATAATTAATTTAAAAACAAATGTCCACTCACAGTACTATTTAGTCGATCACGCATACGAGTTCCTTCATCGAGCAATAGCTCGGTATATCGCCCTGTACACAATTATAATTCGTGAATAACGATTCGGCAATTAAAATACGATTCCAATGTCCTATTCTCATAAATCAACATTTTTCATTTCTTCTCCACTTTAACCCAAACTTCACCATTAACACCAATTCATTAATTTAAAGGTTCTAGGACAGAACCAAGAGAAATCCGGCTGTCGGATTCTCGTAAATCGATAATCGAAATCCTAAATTCCCAGAAATTCATAATCAATTAAAAACTTCTCCAATTCCAACCAAATTCACATATTCAACCTCTACAAAAATTATAGAATTTAACTAGCTAAAAAAAAACACAGAATATAAATCACTGTTCATACACCGCACTATTCACCCGTCGCACGATTCATGCGGCGGCCAACTCCTCCTCCGGCCACCAAATTTCATCCACAGCATCATCTCAACATTTCCAATAACTTTCTCAACTGTGACAAAGTCAGAAAATACCTTGAAGTAGCCGAACAATTAAGCACTCCGAAGTACAGTGAAATTTTCAATTATGTTTTCTTCCTCCATGCTTCGATCTGGGTTATGAAACTTGGCAAGCATGAAGAGAGGCTCAAGGCGCTTCTAATGGACCTGGGTTTATGACCGGAGGTGGCCGGAAATCGGCGTTGACCAATTTGCTACAGTAAAAATGTTGGCTTCGATCTCCACATTTCCGGCCAAATCGTCGTAAACAACTCCCACATGCGTGATAAGGAGGAGGAGACGAGTCTATCGATGCTCGCAGCTCGCCATTTGGTGGCCTAGAGGTGGTGAAAGAGGAGGTTGCAGAAGAGAGACTGAGAGAGCACGGGGAAGGAGAGAGAAAAGAAAGGAAAGTTACCCGGCCACAGTAATTTTTCAAATTTATACCAATCTACCATAAACAGTAACTTTCATATTTCGCTTATAACTTTCGCATACGAACTCTGATTTTTACGTACCACATATGCACGCGCTCGGTTTAACGTACTCTACAACTTTCATGAAGAACATTTTCTCAAATTTTGATCCGAACAAAAAGTCAACTTTTAGGGCCCCCCAAAATATCGAAACGGAGCAAAAAAAGTAAATGTAAATGTCGTTTACCCAACGAAAGACTCGTAAACTGGTAAATTTAGGTTCGGGACGTTACACCATCATGGTATCCCATCGTATGGAATTGATCATGTCTATAAGCCAATATTATGATCTGCCTTGTCCATATCAAATACTTCATTCACTTCGTCATTAGGACCATACCATAAGGAGCTTTAATTTATTCTCTGTCTACACACAACATAAGCTTCGTGTAATATCAACATGACCATTGACCCAAAAAAAAAGTAATATCAACATGACCTCTGCATACACAGATCATAAAAAGGAAATGGCAAATCTCCAATTAAAGTTGGTGTCTCAAAAATTGGTCATCTTTGAAAAAAGCCTGCAGATAACTTGGCACCATTTACTCATGATCAACCTAAAAATAGACATAAATTACTTCAAACAAAGAAAAGATTGGGATTTAATAAAGAAAATATACTAAATGGTCTAAAGCTGCTTGGAGATCAAATTAATCACCTACATTCCTCATCTGAAATAAAGTCTATAAACTTGAATGTATATAAAAATTGAAAAAGCAAAATCAGTGATAGTGCATCAACAATGAATTCCAGGCAATTAATGGCGTATAATCAGAATTTAATTTACAAATTACATGGCTATATTGATTATATACCACTATTTTAACATATTAAGCCAATAATTAAGATGGACATGGTAGAACCAAAAACAGGTGTTACTCTACTATTCCAGACCTAGCTTCAACATTGATGCTGAGAACCAAAAAGCAAACGTTAGCAGCAGCTAATCAAGCACAGCATGTCTCCTCTGTCTCTCCAAAATTACTACTGAAAAGAAAACACTTCTTCATCAAGCACAACAGCAGCTAATCATCCTGACCACACCATGTACATGGGAAAAAGGAAGGTATTAATTCTTTCAGGAAAAAATTTCAGACTGTATAGAGAGGTATTAATATTACCTGTGATGAATAACTATCAGTATCAATGTCATCTTCACTAAAATTTTCATTTGTATCAACATCAGCAGATCTAAAAGGGCAAAGGAATGTATATATTTAGTGACAACAGTCACCAAACATTAACAACAAAACATGAAATATGTAAAATATATATTCTTACTGATTGAGCAGTGGACAATTGCGTTTGTCATGGGTCTGCCCATCTTTGCCACATCCATGACAATGTCTACCGGAACTATTGCGTTTTCCATTTTCCTTCTCTTTTCCTCTCTTAATTCTTTTAGCCCTTCCTTTTGTCTTAACTTCATCTGGTTCTCTCAAATCAATCTGATGAGTTGAACTTGTTTTTGCACAAGGCTCCACACCTTCACTGCTATTATTGGCAAGTAGTGGCCTAATCTTCTCAATCAAAGAATCCATTGTTTCACGAAACAATTGACTTGCTTCTTCACTTAAGACAACGCTATCAATTACATGTGAATATTGCTGGAACAGTAGACCACGTTTTTCAAGTAAGGACTTCCTAACAGTTATCTCCATGTCAATCTTGTCCATCACAACCTCAGATCTTGCAGATTTTGTCCATCTCTTCAAAATGTATTGATCTGGCAATTTATGAACTTGATGTAACTTGTGTAAGTATGCTAGAACATGTCTACATGGGACTCCTGCACTCTCAAACAATTTGCAGCTACATGAGGCAAAATCTTTTGATTTGTCATACATAATGACTCGGGCTCTTCCATCCTCATGATCCTGACGCATAACCTTAAGTATACAATTAGTTTCATCCTCCTTTGTGACCTCAAGATTGTAACTGTAGCTCTCCCACAACTGATCTTGAAATATGTAATAGTACTTCCGTGTATAAATAGCAGCCATTTGCTTTTCCATCTTAATGGGGCACTTAAATCTTGGCTTCTCATTGATGTCAATGTGATCTGAAATCAAATGCCGTTTGTGTAAAAGACCCAAACGAAGCTGTAGTCTCGTCACTTAAGAATGCAGCTCCAAACACAATTGTCTGACCATGGTTATTTATCCCCATCAATGGTGCAAAAATCAAACTATACCGATTGGTTTGGTATGTTGTGTCAAAGATAATCACATCACCATAAAACTTATACGACTGTCTCGAAATTGCATCAGCCCAAAAACAATGAGTAATCCTATTTTCAACATCTGCCTTTATTGTGAAAAAGAACCCGGAATTTTTTTCTTGCTCTAGCAGAAAGTAGTCATGCAACATTTCTCCATCATGCCCTTTTGTCTCTTTACGCTTATCCCTTTCAAGATTGTACAAATCTTGTTGTGTACAACCAATGTACTGAAATCCTCCTGCTTGCACTCCAAGAATGTCAAATTGCTGGTGTGTGGGTATGTTTACCATGGATAGTTGTTCCCATAATGATCTCTGAGCTTTAGTAATGATACGCTTTTTGCAAGCGCGCAATTTAACCCTGAAATATCATTAGTAGTATAAGCAAATAGGGATCGTTCTATTCCGGGGATTGAGGGTACACCTGTCATTGTCAAACAATTAAACAATTAAAATTAAAACAAAGTATAGTATTCACAAAGATATTCACAAATATAAACATTGTACACGAAAAAGGGGATTTTTGATTTTGGTTTTTCGAAAATAAAACTAAGTTAACAAAACAAATAAAATGCAAAAACATAAACATAAAGACGGAATGAGAGAACAAATATCAAAACCAAAACTATGATTAAAATCGATTCAATTTCTAACATTGTTCATCAAAGTCATGCAAGAGGAGTTGATCATGTGAAACATTCGAAAGCAAATGAATTCCCATTTTTTACTTTTCAATGCTAATTAATCTAAGCGAAAGCACCTAGATTAATCCTATCAAACATGCAATCAAACCCTAGAAAGCTAGTCAATCATGTCATGTTTAATGCATTACACATAAAGAAAGGCTATCAACTCAAGTGTACAACTTAGTCTGGAAAAGTCCACCTAATTGCAATCCTCGTTAATTAAATTCGATCTTTGCTCAAAATCTTTACTACTTTGATTCAAGTTTACACAAAACGAAAAGTCGATTTCATGTTCTTAAACCTAGCACCAATTATATCGAAACCCTAAGTGTTTGCAACCACATAAGATTAAAATACAAAAGTTATCTATAACGCAAATTTAATTAAACAAACCCACATAAGCAACTCTCGAATTACAATAATAGAATCTGAAAATTCTCATTTAATCATAAAAATTCCAGAAATAATAACTTTGTTCAATCATGAATGTCAACTAAAGCAAACCAACGAAATTCAAACAAAGGTTACAAAGTAGAGGTCGAATTACACCGTGGATGGAAGATGAGGATGGATGATTTTCGTTGTGATCCTTGAAGCTTGAAAGCAAGTCTTCAATGGTGGATGGTGGAGGAATAGTCACGGCTCCTTCTTCTCCCTTCGGCCTTGCTTGAACTCTGTGGCTTGCTTTAGAGGATGGAGAGAAAATGAGAGAAGCTCACGGCAACAATATAATTTTTCTGAATTTTTCTAAGGGATGTGGAACCCCTTTCAACGTCAAAGAGGTAGGTATATATAGGAGCACGGCTAGGGTTCACAAAGCAATCAGAAATTTCCACATAGCTTCCACCAATGAGAATTCGCCAAGTAAGCTTTGTGATGTAGTCCAACCAATCATAGAATGCCAAGTAATCCGTGTGATGTGTTCCAATCAATCAAAATTCTCTAAAATATCTCCCTAATATTTAATTGCCGAATTTCCTTGGAATTATTCTGATTTTCTTCATGAATTTCGGCTAATATTCCTTTAGGGAATTTAGGGATGCACCTAGACACGTTTTCAGCTTTTCTTGGTCTCCACCTTTTTCTCTTTCCTTTTATTTCTCCCTTGAATCTCTCTTGGCGTCATCTCCTTGATTATTTCTGATTTTCACGTTGGCAATCACACCAAATTATTCCTCCAACAATATTTCCTTCCCATAAAAGTCTCCCAAGAAAATCTCTCCTTGAAATCCTCAATCAATCATCTTTAATTCCCATGTTGTCACATTGTTTTTCTCCTTAAGTATTACAAGGCAAATTTAATCCCCAAGGAAAATATATTTTCCTTTTTAAAAACTCTTCCTTGATTTCCTCTTGCTTTGGACGGCAAAACTCTTAAGTCTCCACATTTTTCTCTTGACGTCACAAAACCCTAGTTTACATGGGCTTTATCCACTTTTGCCGAAAGTCCATCTTGCTTGATAATTCTTGGGCCTTCTTGCGTCCTCTTCAAGCCTTGATGTCTCCAACGTCATGTCCATCATAATTTCGATCACACATCTCAATGGGCTTCAGAGTTTTGCTTCACACAGTTTCCTCTTTCGAACAGGATTTCCTGGTTGGACCAGGAAAGCTTCATTTCTTCATTTCTGCTCAATTGTGTGGTCATTTGCATCTCATTTTTGCTCCCCTTGGTGTTCGCAAGCTCCTCTTTCCATTTGTGAGTTCATTTCCACTTTTTAGCTCCGAGGTCCTGAAAATAGAAACTATCAATAAAAATAGAAACTTTCCTAAAATGAAAAATGGTAACTTTCCTAAATTGAAAATGGGAAACTTTCTAAAAATGAAAAATAGAAACTACCGAAAATGGAAACTTTCTACAAATAGGAACTTTCCCAATCGAAGAATGGAAACTTTCCTAAACAGAGTTTTATTAAGGGAATAACGCAAGAAATGTAAGGAAATGCAGTTAAAACGTCGCATTAAAATGCTCCTATCAAGTAAGTCGACGATTGGACTTCAGCAAGTGTAGTCTTTTTGGACTTGTCATAGGATGAGTGTGAGCTTCATCAAATATATTGACTACAAATCCACCAGACTTGTCTCTCACAACTATCATTCTCGCCTTACAGTCCTCCCTTACTACACCACGAATCCTTTTCTCATCACCAGTCAATTCAATCGGACTATTTCCTTGTCTATTGCAAAAAAACGCTTTCCTTATAAACTCATTAGTTGCTCTGCTCCTTTTACTAGAACCAATTCGTACAACAAACCCAGCTGCAGATGCATATTTGGTATAAAAAACATGTGCCTCTTCCCATGTTTTAAATTGCTGACCCTTGAAGGGTTTAAGCTCATTCCTTACTTGAGGAAAGAAAGCTGAAGTAGAGACATTTTCTTTTGACGGAGGGATAGCTTGAATAGGTTCAGTTTCCATTTTCACAGGTACAATAATCCCATTAGTCTCCATTTCTGCAGGTACAACCATCTTATTATCTGTCATATCTTCAGCTCTTCTATCAATTACAGAATGCCACAACACATAGCAAAACTAAAAGTTTTGGTTAAACTAATGAATGCAAAGCCAATTTTAAATGAATTAATGCAAAGCCATTTTCAAATGAATGCAAAGCCGTTTTCAAATTGATGAATGCAAAGTCATGAAACTAAACACATGCAGCAGGACTAAAAAGGTAAATACAAATGTTAAAAGATCACAGACTTGAAAATACTGTGGGCCAATTGCAGCAACCACATCATTTTCAATGCAGCAACCACATCATTTTCAATGAGCTGCAAAGCTACATGGAGAAAGAGTGAAAGACATCACCATTACAGTTTGTTTTAAAAGAGAAATAAAGGCACATATAACAATTATAAATATGTCCTAGTTGATTCTTTCTCGTCCATAACTTCATGGATCTTCATTACTGGTTATCAGACAAGAGGTGAGTCAGGCGTGGGATCAGCTTAAATGAAGGTCCTATTTGATAAATAACTTTAAGAAGCAAAAGGTAGACCTCTTGAGCTTCATATCTGATATAAGGACATATTAACTCTACAAAATCAGGACCAGTGATTATTCAGTATATAAAGACAAAATCGCAGATGAACAGAACATCAAGAAATCCATGCTAACTATAGTGTTCAAGCAGGAAGAAACACACAAACCATACCATCTGCAAATTATAAGAAAAATACAAGGACAAAATCTTTATAAAACATCACCAAACGTATCCTTGACTGAGAAACAAAAGGGCCTGATTTAACATTTGTATTTTCAAGTCTGTGATCTTTTAGAACTTGTTTCGAGCATAAGCTCATAGCACAGAACTTCAGCGATTAAAACATACAAAAGCCAAAGAGTTTCAGGTCCTCCATATTAATTAATCAAATCAAATTCCCATATATACTCAAAAAGTTTAATTCTTTTCAAATAGACAATCAAAGATAAAGAGTGAATTGATGACAAAAATTAGAACAACAAAATAACAAATGTGGATAAACCCATAAAATTGAGCATCAAACAAGCATCAGAACAGAGGTCCTTGTACATAATTGAAAAGAAATACCATAGCAGAAGAAGAGCCATACCGGATTTGTCTTAGAAAGTAAACATCAGGATACCACAAGCCTTTGTTTCTTCGACGCTCTCTATCTCTCTCTTGAGCGGACTGTTTGATTGTTCTCTCACTCCGCTTCCCGATCTTCTCTGAGCGCCAAATCGAAAGAATTGAGGATCCCTTTTCGCACCCGAGTTCAGGAATTGGGGTTAGATAAGGGTTAAATCACTGTTTATCACTGTTTACGATCTGAGCCGTCCAAGCTCATTAAACCTGATCCAAGGGCTGGGAGCCTATCCCTCAAGTTGGCCAAAAATAGGTATCCCTCATTGGAAGGGGGTTCTGTATATATATATATATATAATTTGAGAAGAGAGTTTAACGAAATGATTTGAATCAAACTATTAAAAATGAAATGCTTCAAGGTCTGAAGCTAGGCCTATCATTGAGTTAAGCTGGCAGGGTCCAAGTTTGGGTTTTCTAAAATGTAACGTTGATGGTTGTTTTCTTGTTGGTTCTTGCCGTGGTGGCCGGGGGGTGTTTCGTGATAGTTCAGGGGCTTTTCTATCTGGTTTTGCTTTGCCCAGATTGGGTTGTCTCTTTTCCATTCCATTATGTGTTGTTAGCTATGTTAAAGGCTATTCTGTTTGTTATTCAACTAGACTATACTCATGTTAGTTTTGAGAGTGTGTGCTTGGTTTTGGCGAATGCTCTGAAGAAGGAGGAGGAGGAGGATCTCTTTCATATTGGTTATCTTGTGGAGGAGGCTAAAGTTTTGTTGCGGAGGCTTCCTAGTTTTTCTCTAATTTGTGTCAATCATGGAGCTAATAAGGTGGCTCACCTTTTAGCTTAGGCTACTCTTAGTTTTTATATTCGTCATTCCTGGATGTTGTATGTTCCCAACTTTATACGAGATGTCTTTTTGAGTGATTCTGTTCGCTAGTTTATTATTAATAATAATTTATCTTGAATTAAAAAAATATATATATATATACACACACAAAATTTCTCAGGTAAGGATATCCTTACCTAAGCTTATGGAACGGATTTCCAGCTTTTGGTTACTTTTCGATCACATATTCACATCTTAACCGTTCAGTTTTTAGGTCCTAATGTATAGATCAACTCTGCAAATTTTCAGCCAAATTGATGATCGTTAAGGTATCCAAAACTGCAATTTACAAGAACGAACTGAATCTGTCCAACGTGAACCATTCGTGTAAATTGCAGTTTTGGATGCCTTAATGATTATCAATTTGGCTGAAAATTAGTAGAAGTGATCGATACAGTAGGACCTAAAAACTGAACGGTTAAGATGTGAATATGTGATCGAAAAGTGGCCAAAAACTGGAAATCCGTACCTAAGCTTAGGTAAGGATGTCCTTAGCCAAGAAGGATTGATATATATATCAGTCCTTCTTGGCTAAGGACATCTTTACCTAAGCTTAGGTACGGATTTATATATATATATATATATATACAGTCCGACTACACTAAGGACGTCCTTACCTAGCCTTAGGTACAGATTTCCGGTTTTCACCAACTTTCCGATCACATTTTCACATCTTAACCGTTCAGTTTTTAGGTCCTAATGTATAGATCACCTCTGCAAATTTTCAGCCAATTTGGTGATCGTTAAGGCATAAAAAACTGCAATTTACCATTATAAATACGAACGGTTCCTGTTCGACAGATTCCGTCCGTTCGTGTAAATTGCAGTTTTGGACGCCTTAACGATCACCAATTTGACTGAAATTTTGCAGAGGTGATCTATACATTATGACCTAAAAACTGAACGGTTAAGATGTGAAAATGTGATCGAAAAGTGGGTGAAAACACCAAATCCGTACCTAAACCTTAGGTAAGGACATCCTTACCTGAGAAAAATCCTATATATATATATATATATATATATATATTATATAAAAACTTCAATTGACAAGAGAATATCCGCATAAACAATTATTAAATAGTATGTATGTCTCTGTTGTCAAATTGAAAACCAAAAGCTTCCCTGTTAAAAATAAAAATAAAGAATTGGAAAGAAGATGTAAAGTTAAGAAAGTTTGACGTCATGGCTTACGTGGTTTGGCAAAATAAAAGAAACTTGAGCAGCCGTGCCACCGCCAAATGCGTATTCATCATCTGTTATTTTTCTGGCCGGGTAATTAGAGAGAGAGAGATGGGTTGGCATGGGATTCTGGGTTTTGAGTATGGAATAGTTCAGGCACCATTGGGACCTGATATTTCTGGACCGGAGCTTGTTGCTGCTGTTGCTAATGCTGGTGGACTAGCTTTCCTCAGGGCTCCTGATTGGGTATATTTCATCTACTATTTGCTTCTTCTTACATCCTAAATCCCTTTTTTTTTTTTTTTTTAACATTCTTTCCTCAATTGGTAAATAGTCATAAATTTCCTCGTACAATTGTTAAACTCTTGCAAGTCTTTTCTTTTCAGCAGCTAAACATGATCTTAATAACCAAACATAGAACTGCTTAGTAGCACAAGATATTTTTTGGTTTCATTTTACGGGATGAACTTTTATGGAACAGTAGCAATGTACAGCTCAAACGTTGCAAATTTTTTTTTTTTTTTCCTTACTGGAATCACTTGAGCAATGAACTCATATTCATTGAACCCACTAGTTATAAGTGTTAATCTGTGAATGTGTGTATAGATGTAAGATTATGTTATGTGGTTATATATGCTATGAACGTCTAATGAGGACTTGGATCTCAGTTTTGATATGAGAGAGTAAGGTGACTTTGTGTGGATGAGTGTATAAATGTCCAGGTTTCTCAATAGTTTGCAATGAAGATTTTCTTCCTTTTTTAAAAAAAGACCATCTTCTTTCCGTGATTTTTAATTGGAAAAGAAAAATATGTATATGTATATGACTCTTTTCTAATTGTACACTTGAAAAGATGATTTAAATTGTTCATATAATGGATTTTGCCTAACCAGGAATCACCGGACTACCTCCGAGAGCTAATCAGTAAGACTCGAAGCTTAACTGACAAACCATTTGGGGTCGGTGTTGTCCTGGCATTTCCGCATGAGAAAAATATAAACGTCATCTTGGAGGAAAAGGTAGCAGTGCTGCAGGTATACTGGGGTGATTGTTCTGTGGAGCTTGTGACGAAAGCTCATCGTTCTGGGGTTAAGATTGTTCCTCAAGTGAGTGTTCCTGTTAATGTTTTCCTCATTGATATTTTGAAATAGAAAGTTATGTGCTGGAATTTTTTGTTTCTCCTCATACAACCATCAATAATTTGATATCTGGTGTATTAAAATTTTTCACTGCAGGTGTGCTGATTATTAACTGCAGCTTGGACTAAGAGTAATATCCATGTATCACAGACAAATTGTATAAAAAGAATTTCATATTATAACCAGCTGGATACAAAGTAAATAATAGTAGAACTAAATTTTGGATATTCTTCTTGAGCTTCAAGAACAAAAAGCAGTAGTTCTTTCCTAGTCTAAGTTAATTAAAGTGAATTTGACAAATATAGAGAAACGAGTGAGTATGACTTGATATGGACTAGCCCATGTGTATATATATGATTTCTGCTATATTTGAAGTGACTCCTAATAATAGTAAATTCATATGCAAAAGAAAGCCTGGTCTTTCTGAAATTTGAAAGAAAATTTTGTTGAAGATTTGGAAGTCCAGGACTTAATATATATGAAAATATGAGTACATTGAGGACACGGCTTTCTGCTTCCAAAAGAAAAAACAAGGGACAGAATCCTTTACTGAGTGAAACCAGTAACAATTATTCCACTTTGTACAGAGTAATAAAGACATATGCTGGATGCAGCATAGTTATAGATCTCTGGCTTGATTCCTTTTTCTTTCTTCCTGGAACACTTTACTGACTTGCACATATATGAGGCAGGTAGGGAGTTTGGAGGAGGCAAAAAAAGCAATCGATGCTGGTGTAGATGCGATTATCGTCCAAGGACGTGAAGCAGGAGGGCATGTGATCAGTCAGGTAAGAGTGCTTACTAGATCCAAAATTTGAATTACTTCCTTAAAAACATTGATATAAGATTTTTGTTTGAGAAATAGTAAGAAAATGTAAATTTGGTTCAGGGGAGTGGGAAATTGTACTTCACCTTTTAAAACATGCATATGATGATATTCTCCTAGAAAGGGTCAAATCTATCGACTGGGAAAAAAGAAGTCAAGTCTCTTGTTAGATAATTTACTCACTCAGGATGATCTTGTACCTTTGATCACTTGCTGCCAACACACACACACACACTTCTATCATATCAAATATCCTTTTCAGTCATTTTACAAGATTAAGAATATATAGCCAGAAATTGTTTTTTTTGGCATGTGTGCCTGTTGAAGTAAATACAATGGATGATAAGTTTTGTTCATCAGTTTTATATAGGTTATTGAAAATAAGCTTTCAGGCTATTAAAGATGTGCGCTACTTGAATACACCACCTTTTCATGTTGAAGAAAGAACCAATTACATCTTGTAATTAGTAGCTTTCAAAAGTTGGGTTCAGACATTCATGTACTATGGAAGACAACCAAGTCCCAAAAGCTTAAGTTATTAGGAGGTGTGCTAACAATATATTTCAAAGTAACATACTGAAGACTGTTAAACATCTATCTTTACTACAGTGTTTAGTAATATTAAACATTAATGCACTTTAAATTCTCCTCAAAGCTTAGGGATAACGGTTAGGGAGTTGTTTGTATGTGCAGTCTGATGCAGTATACTCACTGCCTAGACACCAGGATCAACAAACTCTAAAGTTTAGAGCGTATAACATACAGATTTGTTAGGATAGAAATAGAAAACTGTGAACTAGGAATCTCTCCAAGGCTTCTCACCAAACTAGGCTTCACACCAATACTCCCATCTCAGGGAAAAAAACACTCTGGATACTCTGATATGGTGCTCATCACAGTGCCATAATTTGGTCCTATATACTATGGCACAGATCTATGGATACTGGAGATTGAAGAAATGCTGCTTCTGTAATATATAGGTTCAGGGAGAACCAGTAGGAATTGTTCGTGTTTCACATTCTTCTCTATTCCTTGATACTCATGAGTTGAAATTACTTGAGTGTTGACATCCATCTACTTTTTACTATTTTTAAAATTGCAGGATGCTTTGATTTCATTGTTGCCAAAGGTAGTCGATCTTGTTGGAGATCGAAATATAACTGTCATTGCGGCAGGTGGTATTGTGGATGCTCGTGGATATGTTGCCGCCCTTGCCCTTGGTGCACAAGGAGTCTGCCTAGGCACTAGGTTTGATACCCCATCACTGTCATTATTGAGCATATATATATATATATGAACTTGATAAGTTTTTTGGGTTATTTGGTTATTGTTATGATGCAGTTTTTCATGTTAGATTCTGGGATGAAAACATTTCCAGATTGTAAAATCTTGCCTCCTTATAATGAAGGACCCATTTCTGCTACAGTATTATTTTTACTTTAGTTTATAGTCATTGGTTTTTCATAAGAATTTGGGTGATTTTATGTTTATTGTTGACTTTTATTGATACTAGTAACAGAAATTTTAAATATTTAAAATATAATTTGTAGTTGAAAAATTTAAATTTTGATATCCAGACATTTTACAGGTTTCTTGCAACTGAGGAAAGTTATGCTCATCCCACATACAAGAGGAAGTTGGTTGAATATGACAGAACTGAGTACACTGATATATTTGGTCGTGCAAGATGGCCCGGAGCACCACATCGTGTTTTAAAGACGCCTTTCTTCAGTGATTGGAAGTCTCTTCCTGTTCATGAAACCGAAGCTAATCAGCCAGTCATTGGTCGAACAACAATACATGACAGGGTAAGAGTCCATGTTGATATACTAGTCAAGTCAAGGCCTCCATGGAAGTCATCTCCCAATAATTAATTTTTTTCCTAATGATTTCATCTTTGATTCTGTACACTAATTTTATATGATAACTTTTGTCTCCTGCACAACTGAAAATTAATTGGAAACTGTAAATGTTTCCCATGAACCCTTGACATATTTTTGAGGTGTACTGACCAACAGGAAATAGAAATCCGTCGTCTTAGCGGTACAGTGCCAAATGTGACGACAACTGGTGACATTGAAAGCATGGTTTTGTATGCTGGCCAAAGTGTAGGCCTCATCAAGGAAATTTTACCTGCAGCAGAGGTGGTAAAGAGGCTAGTTGAAGGCGCTCAACTTCTAATCAAGCAGAAGTTCAGTTATATGTTGTAACTCACTAGGCACAGCTGAGTATCTCTGGGTCGGTCTATAGTTCAATCCTGCCCCTTGTATATGTCTCTGTGTGTGTGTGTTTTTTTTGTGTGTAAGCCTCGAGGCATGGGGCGTAAGCCTTGCATCATAATAAAATAAGTACGTATTAAAGACAAATTTAGTAAAACACATGTATATAGAAAAAATAACAACTAATTATGTATATAGAAAACAAAAGTGTTTGTATTGTAGTGTGCCACTAATTGTATCTTAACAGATATATAGTATTTAGGAAAGTTGGAAGACGAATAGATAAGGATCAACCAGAGTAGTCTTTCAAAAAACCATAATAATCCTTCAAATTACATGTGATTGTTGATAGGAGGATTAACCAGTATTACTTGATTGTATATATCAAGAGGCCGGTATTATATAATCTTCACCAAAGCTGCTTCTCAACGTCCTCAATCAATTAAGCACAAACCAACTGTTGTGAAAGTCATCTTATGCTGTTCTGAGGTGCATATACCAACTCGATCATAACCTATCTCTCTCTCTCTCTCCAGATGTTACATTGCCGTCCTTCTGCGACAAAACCACAGCATATAGCGCCCAACTCTCTCTCCTTCAGTTCTACCCCTTTAT
The DNA here is from genome assembly GCF_958449725.1 of Rosa rugosa. Lineage (NCBI taxonomy): Eukaryota > Viridiplantae > Streptophyta > Magnoliopsida > Rosales > Rosaceae > Rosa > Rosa rugosa. The sequence continues at coordinate 24,945,800 of NC_084822.1, forward strand.
CTCAATCTCTATCACGACTTGGGGCAGAAATCATCTCCAAGACAACGCAGAAGTTCAAAACTCATCTACCATCTTCAGTTTTTTTTTTTTTTGGGCATACGCCTCCATCATGTTTTTCACGCCTCACCACGCTTTTCAAGCCTAGAAGTACGCCTTCTGCACCTATACGCCTTGTGATGAAAATGAAATCTGAGGCGAAATATACAAAGAATAAAGCCTTTTGCGCCTCAGGCACGCTTTTTAATACATTCGTCTAAACACATCTAACTCTAAATTGATTAAAAAAAAAAACAAAATACAAAAAAGACAAACATGTTTAACTCTACAAATGAAAAAACGGCTCATTACCAGAGTATTTCCTCATCGGAGTTGTCACGCCCCGAATTTTGAATAATAAATTCAAATCCGAAACCTGAATAATTACAATTACAAAAAACCAAATCTCGAAACTTCGAGTTCATTATTACAATTCACTCTCACAATATATTATAAAGCTCAAATGAGCATAACACACCTCACAACTTACAATTGTTGTAAAACTCTAACAATTGCTCTAACCGCACGATCACCGTCCTGGTTCTCCTGTCCTGTAGGATTACCCGCTACACAATTTGAATAGTGTACCGGGAGTTGCAACAACACAAAACCCGGTAAGCTTTTTACAGCCAGTATGAGTAAACAAGAAAGAACTGTTGATTTATTAGATTTCAAGACTACCACAAACCCACGTTACTTTCTCACTCTCATATATATATATAGACACTTATGAGTTACTCTCAATTTAGCTCATAAGATCACTCACTCTCATATATATATGTAGACACTTATGAGTTACTCTCAATTTAGCTCATAAGATCACTCACTCTCATATATATATATAGACACTTATGAGTTACTCTCAAATTCGCTCATAAGATTTCCCAACATTTGATAGACAGACTCATATATATATATAGACCCTTATGAGTTACTCTCAATTTCCCTCATAAGGTTACCATATATATATTGACACTTATGAGTTACTCTCAATTTCACTCATAAGGTCACTCCACATTTGGCAGACAGACTAGAGCTCTAACTGAACGTAACCACTCGTCCGGCCACAGACGTGATTACGATTTAATACTATTAATAACCACCAGCCCGGTACGAGAGCGTGATTCACTAATAGATGCCATGGTCACCTCGTGACCTAGTGATCTCCACAGATCACAACAATTTATTGTTCCTCAACAATAAAACTCAACACCTCTCACAATATATTGTTTCTCAACAATAAACTCAATATCTCTCACAATATATTGTTTCTCAACAATAACTCAACACAACTCCAACAATACATATTATTTCACGTAATAATATATATACAGACATTCACACAGGAATGTCTAGTAACACCAACAATAGTTCATATGATTGCAACAAAATAAAGCAATTAATTGTATTGGGTTCGTAATATGAACCACGTGAGGTTTACTCACCTCGATAATCCCGCTGCGTCTTCAATTCAGCTCAAAATACGATCCACAATCGTCCACCAACTCAAACCGTCAATCACCTAGTCCAATAATGATCTTGACTTAGCCAACAACTCAAATATGTAATTAAACGACGATCCAACGCTCAGATTCAAATTAAACGATGATCCAACGGTCGGATCTGAATTTAATGATGATCCAACGGTCGGATCCTCACGGATCGCCTTTAGGATCATCCTCCAAAATTATCACGAAGATCCAACGGTCAGATCTTCCTGAATCGCCTTTACTAACATCTCCACAAAATTATATGAAAATCTGACGGTCAGATTCTCACGAATCGCCTTCCGAATCACTATTTCTCAATTATACGAAGATCCAACGGTCGGATCTTCGCCCGTGACCTCACAAGGTCACCGGGACAGTCATACGATCAACATATCCAAAATTGAAGCAAAACCGATGGTCAGATCTTCACAGATCGTAAACCGAAGATAAACGTAAAAACGTTAAATAGTAACGTCAAAACGTAAATCCACTATTTATCAACTTTTTCTAACATGACCATGTTATATATCAAAACGCTCGTATGGATGCATAGATCATCGCCTAGATAATGAAAACTCGAAATATGGTCTGATGCGCCGCCACAAACGGTGGTCAGTGGGCGGTCAACGCGGCGGTCAACGCCGGTCAACCACCTCAGATGGCAAAGTGACCAACTACAAACTGGTTCAAAATGAAAGGGTGGTCGACTTTCATACCTGGAGCTAAGCCTGGTTCGGCCTAGATCGTCCTAGATCAAGCGTTGAAGTTGGATTAATCTCGTGCGTCTGATCAGATTCCAGATTGAATCAGGGACGTCGAAATCTTCAACTCGTGATCTTTCACTCCACACTCCAAATCGTCAAGCAAGGAGGATATGAGGATGATCAGGGGAAGGAGGAGATCACGAAAATGGGGAGGATCGGCCCGTGCAACGCCGGCGTCGATGAGATCCGGTCGGGTCGGTTACTTCGCCTGGGGTCGCTTCGATCCAGGTTTGGGGGCAACGGCGGTGCAAGAAAGTGGCACCAGGCGACTGGGCGGCTTGCGGCGATCACAAGGAGGGCCGGGTCGTGGCCGGAGGACGCCGGAGGCCGGAGATGGGTCCGGGTCGGGTCAGTCGAATAGTTCCGGGTCTGAGGGTTTTCGATCGAGAGAGAGAGAGAACCGGAGGGACTATTTAGCAAAAAGGGAAAAGTTTCGTCCTTAATGAAAGAATTTGGAAAATTTCTCTATTTATAGAAAAAACCCAATTTTAAAATATTCATAACTTAATCATACGAACTCCGAATATTGCGTTCCACATGTCCACGAACTCGTATCGACGAGCTCTACAACTTTCATGAAGGAAGTTTTCCCAAATTTTGAACGTATAAAAAGTCAACTTTGTTGACCCCCTAAAAACGTTCGTTTTCGAAAATAAAATCGTTCGAACTAATTCCACGACTTCTCCAAGCTTCGTACTCGCTCCTACTATCGTGAAATCATTTCTAAAAATCCACGGAATTTAATTTGGATTTTTTTCGGGTATTACAATCTACCCTCCTTAAAGAAATTTCGTCCCGAAATTTGAGCGTAAGTCAATTCCTCTCGATTAAGGTTGACCTAACCATAGAATCTCCATCTTTTCCAAATCTGTAGTAATCTACAGAGCCTCAACCCTTTGTATAAAAATACATTCCTATGGCCACTAAATCCTTTCATCACAAACGTAAACGCACAACACAACTGTTCAACATCAATCCACATCAATTACACAAAATCATCACATGGATCATCTCATAGATCCTCACATAGATCTTCACATAGATCATCACATAGATCTTCACATAGATCATCACTCTGTGCTGGCATACAAGCACAGTAAACACTCTCACAAAGTGTTTCGCTACTCAATTAGCATCACGGTAAATCTCCATAGTAAAACTTAAGCATGCACCACTCTTCACAACCATAGAGATGCATCACTCAAAACAAATCATCCCCAAAAGCACGCCAATTAATTATGTCACCCAATGATGATGACTTGGGCTTGCTCAATCCTTGGGCTAAGCACTAGGGCTGGCCAATTGGGCCTGAAGAAATCGGACCATCCACATTTCGAACCGGCCCAAACCACTTTGGGTTTAACATTTGGGCCTACTATTCGGGCCGAACAATTGGGCTTACTATTTGGACCTACCAATCGGCCCACCAACTTCCAGCTCGGCTACGGTATGAAATTGTACATACCGTATATACGTATACATACCGTACAGATCGTGTATACGTATGCATACCGTACAACTGTATATACGTATGCATACTGTACAGACCGTATATACGTATGTATACCGTACATACCGTATATACATCCGTATATCAAGCATATACGAGACCCAAAAATATTTGTAAGAGGTAGGGTTCGAACTCCCGACCTCAAACACGAAGGTTTTGCTCCCAACCACTGAAGCAAGAGCTGCCTTCATTAATATATGCTCACGTGTTATATTTATTATGTCATAAGTGACATAAATAAAATAACGGGGAAGGCAAGGTTCGAAACCTTAACCTGCTGCACAAGGGCTTTGCCCACCAACCACTGGAGCACAAGCTGTGCTTAATATAATGTGTACAAATGTTTTACTTATTATGTCATAAGCGAACATAATAAAAATAAACGAGAGGCAAGGTTCGAACCTCTGACCTCTTGTACATGAGCCTTGCTCTTCAACCACTAGAGCACCAGCTGCTCTCGTTACTATCCATGCAACTTCTTTTATTTATTCTATCATAAGCGATAGAATAACAACAAACTGTCGGTACACTCCACGTGCCACGACACGTCTCTTCCGTGATTTACGGAAAGCAAATCACTTTCGGCTAAAGCTGTCTGCCACAGCGTCTCGAGGTTCGGCCTGTCCCCTTACACGCTCAACACGCGCCAACAGCTTTTCCGGGTTTCGGGGCGACTTTAATCCAACGCGTGGATTCAAATTCTGAGATCGTTCATCCAACGGTGGAGATCTGCTCACCTTGTTCTATAAATAGGTGCATTCTGGAGAAAAACTGTTCACTCCAAAAGAAAAGAAATTTTTCTTCCGAGCTCAAGTCTTTCTCTCTCAACTCTTCAGCCTTTCTCTTCTCAAATCCTTTCTTCATCAATTTCAATCCTTCTCTTCTGATCTTCTCTCCCATCTAGTTGATTCAATCCCATCTTTCCTCTGAACTTTCAGATCTTCAATATTTTCCTCCAAATCTTCAATCCTTCTTTCTCAGATCTTTTCTTCCATTTGAAGATTCGATCTCATCTTTCCTCTGAGAATCTCAGATCTCCAATCACCAGTTCAACAACTCCAATCCTTCTAACAAAATCTCCCTCAAACACTAAACCATGTATTCCTCGATTTCCACATCCTCTCACCCCATGACCCAAGAGCCACGAACTCTGCAACTAATGGAGCTCCAAACCCCGCAACAAATGGAACCACAACAACAGCAACCAACAGAGGAGGGAGGAAACACCCAAGCAGCTGGAAGTAGTGCCAACATGGATTTCTGGCGAAGCCGTACCAGGTGGATTCCTACTCCAGAACAAATAAGAATCCTCAAGGATCTTTACCATGTCAAGGGATTTAAGTGCCCAACTACAGAGCAGATTCACGAGATCTGTCTCCAGCTGAACCAGTATGGGTATGTTGAGGGTAAGAACATTTACTTTTGGTTCCAGAACGTCAGGGCTCGAGAGAAGCAGATGAATAGGTGTAATCAGGCTGCTCCAGTGCCCATGGGAACTAGTTCTCTTGGTACTGGTAGATCCATTGATCTCAATTTTGGGTCCACTGGTTCTACTGGTGCTAGTGGATCCATCGACATCAATTTTGGGCCAGCTGGTGGATCCATTGACATCAATTTTGGGTCCACTAGTTCTACTGATGATGGTAGATCCATTGATCTCAACTTTGGTTCCACCTATTCTACTGGTAATGAAGGATTTCTTGATTTAAATTTTGTTTCATATTCTTCCTCACACTTCAACACTAATACCAGTCCAACTCTTTTGGCACAACAGGAGGACAAACATCCCTGCAACAACGAGGAGGAGATCACCAGGAGGTTCAAACTCTTCCTCTGTTCCCCGTGCACGGCGAGGACGTCTTTGGTAACCTGAAGACTACTTCCGAGGAAGGTAGTGCACATGATTACTATTTCGGTGGCTCAGGCGGTTACAACCGTGGATCTCCAGTTTCTCTTGAGCTCAGCCTCAACCCATCCGGAGCTGCTGACTAGGCTTAGTACAGCATAGTCCTCGTTTTCCTTTTTTTTTTTTTTTTTTTCTTTTTTTTTTTTGTAATATAAACTCAATAAGATGGTGTGCATGTTTTCTTTCCTGTTTGTTTAACCAACAACAACACCAAGGATCGAACCTTGGTCACCCAATACTATTTTCAAAACCATAAACAACTCTACTGCACACATCTTTCATAATGATGCAATAAAAACAATCACTCAAAAAAAATCCAACAATCAATTAAGTCGCATCGAGGTCTAGCTAGTATCCTCTGAGTCAAACCAAACACAACAATTTCATCGATAGGATTAGGGATTTATAAAGCTAAACACATCCTGAGTTAGCTAGGAAAAACCCACGTTTTTAGAGTTACTCTTACAACTCTTATAGAATCTCGATAATTCCATCTATCAATTGCTTCAACAAAAACTCACCACAATTCAATCCCTAACATTTAGCGATTCAGAAATCGAATCAAACTCCATATCACATAGTAATTCACTTGAACCACTATGGATACCTAACAAAGTCACTAAAATCAATATCTGAAATTGCGTTTAACTATATCACCTAAAATCAATCACCAAAGGCAAACCCTTGCCTGACTCTAACATGTCCTCCATGCTTCTTCCTGCACCATACATAGGCCTCAAAATTCAATTTCATTCACTTGAACAAAACTATATTCACAAGTCTGCTATAGACATCAGGGAAAAACCCATACTTTTACTCATAACTTTTCCTTCTAAAAGTTCATCACGTAGTGTATATAAAATCACCACACAACCTTCTTAGTCTACACTAAGAATTCAATCTCACACAAGGTCAGCATAATTGCCTCAGAGTCACTTTAATCACGTATCACATGTCAATTACCAAAACTCCACTAAGACGTCTCTTTATAAAACAAGATATCTAATCCTTGATACGTACACCTCATCTAAACATCTGTACGTCCAACTTAAGAAGACAAAATTTATAACAATTCATACTCGTATCCACACTAGGTACGTGCATAGGTCCACACCATGTCTTCAACCAAACACTTCAACAATCAAAAGAACCTCATTTCCATAAAACAATCCTCGTTGACTTAACAGAGTTGAATCAAGAGGTTCCTAATCCTCAAGGATTGTAACTCGCGGCCACTGAACTTATTCCAATACGAACCTACAAGACAACTGTAAGGTTCTAAGTACAACCCCTTCGAATCTCCATCACCTAAGGAGTATAGTATGCTTGGCTAAGACATGTATAACACTTAAAACACAGTATAAGTCAAATACAAATTCATATTAACCAAGTCAATACTATAGGGAAGGTATTCACGTTCCCTAAACGACCTAGCGGCCTAAACAACTCCCAACACTCACGCATACCCAATGACTTAGCCAATACCGAAGAGCACACGATGGGGATCCGCTGCAGACGGGCCATCACTCGGAAGGTATTGACACATCACCAAATATGCACCTTACGCTCTGATACCAAACTGTCACGCCCCGAATTTTGAATAATAAATTCAAATCCGAAACCTGAATAATTACAATTACAAAAAACCAAATCTCGAAACTTCGAGTTCATTATTACAATTCACTCTCACAATATATTATAAAGCTCAAATGAGCATAACACACCTCACAACTTACAATTGTTGTAAAACTCTAACAATTGCTCTAACCGCACGATCACCGTCCTGGTTCTCCTGTCCTGTAGGATTACCCGCTACACAATTTGAATAGTGTACCGGGAGTTGCAACAACACAAAACCCGGTAAGCTTTTTACAGCCAGTATGAGTAAACAAGAAAGAACTGTTGATTTATTAGATTTCAAGACTACCACAAACCCACGTTACTTTCTCACTCTCATATATATATATAGACACTTATGAGTTACTCTCAATTTAGCTCATAAGATCACTCACTCTCATATATATATGTAGACACTTATGAGTTACTCTCAATTTAGCTCATAAGATCACTCACTCTCATATATATATATAGACACTTATGAGTTACTCTCAAATTCGCTCATAAGATTTCCCAACATTTGATAGACAGACTCATATATATATATAGACCCTTATGAGTTACTCTCAATTTCCCTCATAAGGTTACCATATATATATTGACACTTATGAGTTACTCTCAATTTCACTCATAAGGTCACTCCACATTTGGCAGACAGACTAGAGCTCTAACTGAACGTAACCACTCGTCCGGCCACAGACGTGATTACGATTTAATACTATTAATAACCACCAGCCCGGTACGAGAGCGTGATTCACTAATAGATGCCATGGTCACCTCGTGACCTAGTGATCTCCACAGATCACAACAATTTATTGTTCCTCAACAATAAAACTCAACACCTCTCACAATATATTGTTTCTCAACAATAAACTCAATATCTCTCACAATATATTGTTTCTCAACAATAACTCAACACAACTCCAACAATACATATTATTTCACGTAATAATATATATACAGACATTCACACAGGAATGTCTAGTAACACCAACAATAGTTCATATGATTGCAACAAAATAAAGCAATTAATTGTATTGGGTTCGTAATATGAACCACGTGAGGTTTACTCACCTCGATAATCCCGCTGCGTCTTCAATTCAGCTCAAAATACGATCCACAATCGTCCACCAACTCAAACCGTCAATCACCTAGTCCAATAATGATCTTGACTTAGCCAACAACTCAAATATGTAATTAAACGACGATCCAACGCTCAGATTCAAATTAAACGATGATCCAACGGTCGGATCTGAATTTAATGATGATCCAACGGTCGGATCCTCACGGATCGCCTTTAGGATCATCCTCCAAAATTATCACGAAGATCCAACGGTCAGATCTTCCTGAATCGCCTTTACTAACATCTCCACAAAATTATATGAAAATCTGACGGTCAGATTCTCACGAATCGCCTTCCGAATCACTATTTCTCAATTATACGAAGATCCAACGGTCGGATCTTCGCCCGTGACCTCACAAGGTCACCGGGACAGTCATACGATCAACATATCCAAAATTGAAGCAAAACCGATGGTCAGATCTTCACAGATCGTAAACCGAAGATAAACGTAAAAACGTTAAATAGTAACGTCAAAACGTAAATCCACTATTTATCAACTTTTTCTAACATGACCATGTTATATATCAAAACGCTCGTATGGATGCATAGATCATCGCCTAGATAATGAAAACTCGAAATATGGTCTGATGCGCCGCCACAAACGGTGGTCAGTGGGCGGTCAACGCGGCGGTCAACGCCGGTCAACCACCTCAGATGGCAAAGTGACCAACTACAAACTGGTTCAAAATGAAAGGGTGGTCGACTTTCATACCTGGAGCTAAGCCTGGTTCGGCCTAGATCGTCCTAGATCAAGCGTTGAAGTTGGATTAATCTCGTGCGTCTGATCAGATTCCAGATTGAATCAGGGACGTCGAAATCTTCAACTCGTGATCTTTCACTCCACACTCCAAATCGTCAAGCAAGGAGGATATGAGGATGATCAGGGGAAGGAGGAGATCACGAAAATGGGGAGGATCGGCCCGTGCAACGCCGGCGTCGATGAGATCCGGTCGGGTCGGTTACTTCGCCTGGGGTCGCTTCGATCCAGGTTTGGGGGCAACGGCGGTGCAAGAAAGTGGCACCAGGCGACTGGGCGGCTTGCGGCGATCACAAGGAGGGCCGGGTCATGGCCGGAGGACGCCGGAGGCCGGAGATGGGTCCGGGTCGGGTCAGTCGAATAGTTCCGGGTCTGAGGGTTTTCGATCGAGAGAGAGAGAGAACCGGAGGGACTATTTAGCAAAAAGGGAAAAGTTTCGTCCTTAATGAAAGAATTTGGAAAATTTCTCTATTTATAGAAAAAACCCAATTTTAAAATATTCATAACTTAATCATACGAACTCCGAATATTGCGTTCCACATGTCCACGAACTCGTATCGACGAGCTCTACAACTTTCATGAAGGAAGTTTTCCCAAATTTTGAACGTATAAAAAGTCAACTTTGTTGACCCCCTAAAAACGTTCGTTTTCGAAAATAAAATCGTTCGAACTAATTCCACGACTTCTCCAAGCTTCGTACTCGCTCCTACTATCGTGAAATCATTTCTAAAAATCCACGGAATTTAATTTGGATTTTTTTCGGGTATTACAGGAGTAGTGCCCATTGAACATTTTCACTTATCACTGAATAGCAAACTTGCACGTCAAAGTCTCAATGGCCACATTTTCAGTTTTCATTGAATAGCAAACTCGCACGTCAAGGTCTCAAGGTGTATCGGGCGGGAGCTATGAAGGTGGTGTCTAGATTAGTACTAGGTGGATATTTTGCATTTCCATTCAAAGTTTCCTGGCTGCTCAAATTAGTCTGCTCAGAGTTTACTTCTCATCAATTTTGTTTTATAAAACGTTTTCCTTAGGCAATACAAAGTTAGGTTTGTCTGTGGAACATGAATATATTGGTACATTAAGTAGACTATTCAATAAAAAAAGGAGACTAGTTCGATATAGAGGAACACTAATTTGAGATCAAGTCAAGCTAGTTTACTTATGCATGAAGTCAGTCTACATTTGTATCAAATTTAGCCCACTTAAATGTATTGGTACATTAATGTACCGTAGAATTTCCGTACAAAGTTTATGCCTGCAAATATCTGTCTTTAAAATTGGTCTACTTATAATACTGTATAAATATCATATTAGTTCACTTGCTTCAAACTAATCTCGGCTTGTACATGAAGAAATCTCCTAGCCCTAGCACCAAGGGTAAAGATAAAGTTTAGTTTTATTTTGAACTATGCCTATTACTATGTCCTAGTTTTATAGTAGTTAATAGGTGATGAGAGCAATATTTGCTATGTTTTTAATGCTATTTGTTAGCCAAATAGTCACCCTCAAGTATAAGGGGTACAAGTAATAGTATAGGAATTTAAGAAAGGTTGTCGAACCCACGAGGATTGGATTCCTTTCACTAGCTAGGGTGTTAACCTAAGGAGAGCTAGAATATGCAAATGTATAATCACAAACCTAAATTCACAAGGAAATCTAGGCTCATGGTGAGTATATGCATTGTGGTGGTAGTAACATTGTTTGTTGGATAGAGTGGTGAACCAAATTAAAATAAATGCTCAAATGTAAACTAAACTAGTAATATAATGGATGAAGTTAGGGGTTGGATTGTCTACCACTAACCTCCCTTGCAAGTATTGAAGTTCAAATACAAGTGATGCTATTCTAATTTCCCAATCACCCTCTTTGCATCCGGATAAGACTACAAAGACTTAAACTCCTTTAATGTTATCAATTCCAACCTGATAAGTCTAGAATTAACTACCTAAGAACAATTCCTATTACCAGTTAAGTCTCAATTCATTGTTCCTAGATGCGTAAAGCTTTGAGTTTAGATAATCATGCAAGCTTTGATTTTAACTCACAACCTTCACATGCACATAGAGGATGCTATCATGCTATCAATGCTCAAGATTAACTACTTCCTAAACATTTTTTCATGAGATGACAAACACAACACATTCAAAGTAGTTAAGTTTGAATGAATGCATTCACTTCTTGAATTAGCATATGAAGATGAAAATCACAAATAACATCAAATGTAAATTAAAACATCAATTCATATAAGTTTGGCTAGGGCTTTCAACCCTAGCCCCAACAAAGTAACTATTCACTCATAGTCATACAAATTAGCATCAAATCTATAAAGTACATCAAGATAAATTAAAGAGTTAAGGAAAGAATGAACTAGTTGAAGCTTGACAAATCAATGGCTAGCTCCTTCTTTGTTTTCCTCCTTTAATGCTTCTTGAATCCTCCTTGATAATGGAATGGATGGATGATGAACTTCTTGTTGATGATGAATGAAATGGTGATGAAGACATGATGCTTCTTTGGCTAACTTTAAATGGTAGTGATGGAGTAGTGGTGGTGGTGATGGAGTTTTTGGTGGTGGAAGATGGTAATTGTGGTGGTGGTGATGGAGGAGATGGAGCGGTAAGGGGAGTATGGGTTTTATGGATTTAGATTTGAGAGGTGGATATGGAGGTTTTGTGGAGGAGATGAAGAGAGAAAGAAGATGTAATGGGGTGGTATGAGTGGTACCTCAAGAGTGTAATGAAGGGATGCTTATATAGAGAAGAGAGAGAGGAGTAAAATAACGAATGGAATGAAAAAGGAGCAGCTCAAGCATTGTAAGAAGCATGGAGGTGGAGTATGAGAGTGATAATAGATTCTAAAAACAAGGGAAAGGGGTATGGAAGAGATGGAGTAAAAAGAGGAAAGTAATGATGAGCTATGAGAGTGTAGAGTAGAAAAGATGACTTAGGAGAAGAGAGGAGCAGCTACTCTCTTTATTGTGCATGAGAAACATGAAAATGAAGAGTGTTGAGGTGGTTTTGGGTCACCAAAGTCAATGTGACAACCAAAGGAAAGAATGTGCATAGGGATGCCTATTATCCAAAGGATAATATAATGGACTAATCTTGCCATAATCTTGTAGGATTCTTATAGGGCTCTCCTTGATAATTTCAGCATCATAGACCTTCTAAAAATGCACAAGAAATCCGTAGGTTGTAGGCCAAACTGCCATGTTTTGACTAGGATACGTTTTCTTTCTTTGAAGCTTCCTTCAATTGAATATCCACCGAGACTTCGGAACTGGCCTTTGACTTCTTCATACCAAATGTTCCTCGATAAATGTAGATCATCCTGGTAAAATTTCAGAGCTTAATTCACCATGGTTTGGCCTGAAATGCTGCCGGAATCCGTACAGGTTCGGTTTTGCCGTTTTTCTTCTTTTAGTCAAAAACTTGGATCGATCGTTTGAAGGTGTTACACTCCGAACTAGCTCTTGCAATCTTCATAAGAAATTATCCTTAAGATGTCTAGAATGGATCTGGAAATTTTAACTCATTTGGAGTTCGTTTGTTCAGGCTACCGCCCCTTCTTCCTTGTCTAGCTCGCTTTCTCCTAGCCGGAGTAGGAAAATGTGCTAAGGTTGACTTTTTAGTGCATTTCCATGCTTCTCCATCATTTCCTAGCATGATAAGGAATATATATATATATATATATATATATATATATATATATATATATATATATATATATATATATATAAACACAAAGGTTAAGTAAAAGTACATGATTAATTAGGGGGATAATGGAATTGGATTAGTCAACATTATGTTAGACTTTAGAACAAGTAATTTCCATTTTTTAGGGCACAAATATGTATATGAATTATGATCCAACACTATTCTCTCTACATTTTACTTAATTGTTTCCTTATCACTATCATTTCTAACTTAGTTTTGTGTTTTTAGGTAGTTTTGAGTAGGGGTCGTCAACGGGCCGGGCCAGGCCGGGCCTTGTTATATTTTTAAATAATTGCGGGCCGGGCTTTATTAAAAATCAAAGGATCCAAGCCCGTCCATATAAAGCGGGCCTTGCGGGCTTTTTCGGGCCGGGCCGGGCTTGGCCTTGCGGGCTTTTTTGGGCCGGGCCTGGCGGGCTTTATTTATAAATAAATATTTAAAGACACAAGTATTTTTTTTTTTAATCAAGCTTTGGAAATTCAATGGATAATGATCAAATAAAACCAAAGATAACATATCTATATAACTATATTGTACCCAAAAAAATCTATATTTATATATAGATACTAATTTATTGATAAATAAATTTTTAAAGACACTAATTTTTTATAAATCTATATTTATACATCATACACTCCAAAGAGCTACATATAGCAATTCAAAGAAAATGAGAAACCGACCGTTGGATGAGTTTATTATAATAAATTATGAGTGTTTGGCTCCAATTTTGCTGCAGCTGGTCAACAGTCTCTTTTCTGCGCGGGCGTGCCAGCACCGTTCGGGTGCGGTCGTCGGGGGTGTCCCTTGACCTGACTTCTTTCAAGCAATTGTGGACGAGGAGAGCACCAACCTCGTCGTGGGATTCTTTGTGCCTCGTGGTGAGGACTTTGCTGAAGTTTCTTCTTGTTCACAAGTCGATACTCAATATTGCAGATTGAGCAGAGCGAAATCACCGGAAAGTATTGAGATCTTGCTAAAGCGTGACTTTAGCTTGGCTGGGTTGCTAGGGCGTTACCCTTGCTTGGCTGGTTCTGTAACCGTTGTGGTCGCGGCACTACCGTCGGCTCCCGAGGAGACTAGGACCGAAGCACGTTGACAGAGGGTTTGGTGGCACTGAAAGTCGGCTTCTGAGAAGACTAGGACTAGGAGTGTGATCACCGGTAAGAGAAAGAGAAGGAGAGGAGTTGCTCTTAGAGAGGTTTGCTCTAGAGAGAACTTAGATCATCTTAGAGATGTTGTTGTTGTATGTGAATGTGTCTTAGAATGAGAGGAGAAGGTGTTTATATAGGGAAGAAAAAGAAGAGTGAAATGATGAGTGGAAGAAAAATAATGAAAGTAGATCTAAGTTCACTTGTAAAATATGGAAAAGATAGAGAAAAGATGAAATGAAAGCAAAGCATGAAGGTGCAGCAACATGGAAGTGGTGATGATCTATTAAAGAGATTGTAGAAGAAAAATATATCCAAGGAAAAAGAGAAAAGCATCTAGCTTTCTTCATGTGGGTAGGAAACATGAACATGTGAATATTGAGCTGGTTTTAGGTCAGTTTCTGCCCCTTTATTCCTTCAATTATTTCTCCAACAATACTTCATTATATGCCTTCGACTTCTTCATATGAAATGTTTCACTATGAGTGTAGATCATCCTGGAAAATTTTCAGATTTTTATTCCATGTGGTTGGGCCGAAAATGCTGCTGGACCTCTTACAGGTCCAGTTTTCCAGTTTTGCTTCTGTAGAAAATTGGGCTGATTGTTTGAAGGCCTTCCACTCAAAAAAAGCTCTTGCACTCTTCATAAGAAATGATCCTTGGGCTGTATAGAATGGATCTGAAGAGTTTCAGCTCATTTCAAGTTCATTTGGTCAGTCTGCCGCCCCTCCTTCCTTGTTTAGCTCGGTTTCTCCTAGCCGAAGTAGGAAAATGTGCTAAAGTTGACTTTTCATGTTTCCATGCTTCCATAGTAGGCTTTATTTAGCCTCTAAATATATATTTCGAACTTGTCGACAATATATAGCTTGAGCCACTGACATTGACTCAATTTCTCCAAGACACGCCTTGTCAGGCCAAAATGCTTATTTTGGGTCCAAACATTGCCCCCCGAGACCTCGAAGTCAAAGGTCTTCGTCTTGACTGAAGAGGTCTTGAATCAGCACTCCTCTTATAATGTTGTTGCTCCAAAGCCACTTGTATTGGCTTGACTAAAATTACTTGAACAATAGCCTCTCTCCCTCTTAATTATACATAGTATACATATATTAATCGCCAGTCTTCCTTCGCGAACCATCCTTTGCGAGGCCATGTAATTAAAACCACTTCGCTGCCAACAATTCGCAACCCAGCTTTCGCCACAATTATTGGCAAAAATATTGATTTGACCTCCTCCACTGCTAATACCATACTAGGCATATTAAATGCCTCTTGTATATGTGCCCAGACCAATACCAATGGCCTCTTAAGTATATTAGCAAGTTCCAGCCACTATTAGGCAAGAACACAATTTTTTACATCCTCCGCGACGCACAAATTTGAAACTCTTTTTGTATTTTTGTATTTTTGTATTTTTTAATTTTAATAAGACATTATGAATCAAGGTTTAGACATGCGGCCCAAGTATAGTCGTCTAGACACAAATTTTCTTTCCAATCCTTTGGGCAACCTTACTGAAATGGCCAGGTGGGGGAGGGTGAACAAGAGAGGCAGAATCCATTTTGGCATGAGCTACTCCCACATAGTGGTTTCGGCCCATTTGCACGCACTTCTGGATTCAAGAACCTGTCATGAACGTTGTCCCTTTTCTAGACACCATTTCACATAGGCTATACTTACTAAGATGAGAAAGGTCATAAGTGTGAAGACAGTTCAACAAGTGTTAATAAAAGCCACCCTTAACCTTAAGGGACCTGAACTAGGCACCAATAAGGAGTTTAGGCCAATATTAACAAAAGAGACTTCACCTATTCCGTTATGATTCACAACCCCTTTACCAAATTCAACTTTTTTTTTTTTTTTTTTTTTTTTTTTTTTTTTTTAATGAAAAGAAAAATAGAAACGAAAAATTAACAAAAAATTAAAAGCAAAGAAAGAAAGAAGCTAGCAACACTATGTTTGGCTAACCTCTAGAAGACCACGGGGGAGGCCATCTATGCTTCATTCCAAGCTCCGATGTATCAAAATTTGTAGGGTAAAAATCCCTCCTGTGAGAGCTCATAGGAAAAGAACAAAGACACTTCTCGTTGAAGAATTTGGAGGAATTTGGCTCGTGAGAGGGGTAATCTTGCCCCCCAAGTATCAGCATGATCTTCAATTGCACTTTTGGAGATGAAGATGTTTCAAGATCGGCTTTGTCGCCAACTACCATGTCATAGAACATGGTGTCTTCAGGATTAGCCACAGATTGGCCATTATAGACGACCACTTGCTGGTCTGAATTCTCCATATCAAGAGCTTCACTTGCTAGATAATTGTAAACAAGAGTTAACTTGTATTGATGATACTCAAATTTACAGTTGCGAAGGACAACTTGGCCACTAGAATAATTGTTCTGGCCATTCATGCAACGTGGGTTGTAGATGTGCCCTCCACATATATCAAAGCCACCGCTTGGCCTTGAAGAATATATGAAGAACTTCAAATTGAATTGATTAATAAAGCCACATATTGGCTTCTGTAGGCCACAACTTAATTGATAATTAAGTTGGTCCTGATTTTGATCATCTTCCCCATGACGTCCAGTAGCAGAGTCACAATTAAAATGATCATGAACTTGCTTCTTTTGATCAAAGGGATGATCATGGGCCATATCTTGCCCCCCATGCATCTGATCAGTGGCCACATATTTGGCTTGATCAGTGGAGAAATCACATATTTGTTCAGAGACAATTTTCTTGTCAGAAGAACAATCTTGTGGACCATCTTCTCCATAAGCATCCTCTATGTAAGGCTGTGATTCAACAATGGGCAAGCTACTTTCTTCTTCTGCGACGGGCTGGTCGAGAGGAAGGTTTTTGCTTTTAAATTGATCGCCTCTTATAGGCAATTCAATTTTGGTAACACCATCTTCGCGCGCCGCTTCTTGACTTTTCAAGGAGCTCTCTTGCTTTGTGTTGATGGCGTCAACCTCCCCATGTTGCGAATCCACATGAGTTGCAGTCAGATTGGCGTCATTCTTGTGCATGGTCGCGGACTCCGATGAGGTCTGTTTGTGCTGGGTCGCGACGACATTCATCGACTGCTGGTGGTTTTCTTGGGCTGGTTTGGTCACGTCGGCCAGCTGCTCCCAAGTCTGCCACGAATCTTGTTGGGCTGATTGGAAAAGTTCATCCATCCTCTTCTGCTGCGCCGCCAGGACCTTTTTCAAATTCGCATAATACGAAGCAGTGTTCTGTTGAAAGATAGCAAGTCGCTCCTCTATGCTGGCATTCTCCGGAATGGGAATGGGCACATAGCCTTCTATCGTCGCCATGACTTCAGGAATTTCTTTTGGTAAAGATTTTCCTCTGGCATCCCAATGATGGTGAACACAAAAAGACTCTGATATAGTCCCACTGGGCGTGCCAAAATGTTTGTTTTGAAGCCCGGTGGTTGAATGTCTTCAAGAGAAAAAAAAAATTCTAACCTTGTCCCACTGGGCGTGCCAAAATGTTTGGTTTTGAAGCCCGGTGGTTGATTGTCTTCAAGAAAAAAAAAATTCTAACCTTGTCCCACTGGGCGTGCCAAAATGTTTGTTTTGAAGCCCGGTGGTTGAATGTGCTTCAAGAGAAAAATTTCTGATGTGTCCCACTGGGCGTGCCAAAATGTTTGGCTCCAATTTTGCTGCAGCTGGTCAACAGTCTCTTTTCTGCGCGGGCGTGCCAGCACCGTTCGGGTGCGGTCGTCGGGGGTGTCCCTTGACCTGACTTCTTTCAAGCAATTGTGGACGAGGAGAGCACCAACCTCGTCGTGGGATTCTTTGTGCCTCGTGGTGAGGACTTTGCTGAAGTTTCTTCTTGTTCACAAGTCGATACTCAATATTGCAGATTGAGCAGAGCGAAATCACCGGAAAGTATTGAGATCTTGCTAAAGCGTGATTTTAGCTTGGCTGGGTTGCTAGGGCGTTACCCTTGCTTGGCTGGTTCTGTAACCGTTGTGGTCGCGGCACTACCGTCGGCTCCCGAGGAGACTAGGACCGAAGCACGTTGACAGAGGGTTTGGTGGCACTGAAAGTCGGCTTCTGAGAAGACTAGGACTAGGAGTGTGATCACCGGTAAGAGAAAGAGAAGGAGAGGAGTTGCTCTTAGAGAGGTTTGCTCTAGAGAGAACTTAGATCATCTTAGAGATGTTGTTGTTGTATGTGAATGTGTCTTAGAATGAGAGGAGAAGGTGTTTATATAGGGAAGAAAAAGAAGAGTGAAATGATGAGTGGAAGAAAAATAATGAAAGTAGATCTAAGTTCACTTGTAAAATATGGAAAAGATAGAGAAAAGATGAAATGAAAGCAAAGCATGAAGGTGCAGCAACATGGAAGTGGTGATGATCTATTAAAGAGATTGTAGAAGAAAAATATATCCAAGGAAAAAGAGAAAAGCATCTAGCTTTCTTCATGTGGGTAGGAAACATGAACATGTGAATATTGAGCTGGTTTTAGGTCAGTTTCTGCCCCTTTATTCCTTCAATTATTTCTCCAACAATACTTCATTATATGCCTTCGACTTCTTCATATGAAATGTTTCACTATGAGTGTAGATCATCCTGGAAAATTTTCAGATTTTTATTCCATGTGGTTGGGCCGAAAATGCTGCTGGACCTCTTACAGGTCCAGTTTTCCAGTTTTGCTTCTGTAGAAAATTGGGCTGATTGTTTGAAGGCCTTCCACTCAAAAAAAGCTCTTGCACTCTTCATAAGAAATGATCCTTGGGCTGTATAGAATGGATCTGAAGAGTTTCAGCTCATTTCAAGTTCATTTGGTCAGTCTGCCGCCCCTCCTTCCTTGTTTAGCTCGGTTTCTCCTAGCCGAAGTAGGAAAATGTGCTAAAGTTGACTTTTCATGTTTCCATGCTTCCATAGTAGGCTTTATTTAGCCTCTAAATATATATTTCGAACTTGTCGACAATATATAGCTTGAGCCACTGACATTGACTCAATTTCTCCAAGACACGCCTTGTCAGGCCAAAATGCTTATTTTGGGTCCAAACAATGAGTGTGGTTAAAAATTTAGCCAATTTCACCATATTTTCGAATCCGATCGGATTGCTCAACCGTAGTCACTTATATGTTTTATTGGTTGACCGATGGCGTGACAACCACGAAACGTGCTTATTTTTTCACATCACGTTTGTATATATTCCATTGATGGATGTGCGTGGACATAAGATAAAAAAATAATAATTTTAATTACAAACACATTGGACTATACCAATTTTATTCCTAAAGTTATATGACTTATACATTGCATTTAAATTGTTTAGGTTCATTCTAAAGCAACCATGAAGTGGAAAATGAATTCGGAGAAACCAACCGCTCGATGAAGAGATTGTAATGTTTTATGGTGGTTTTAGAAAATCCAGCCAATTTGGTTCTCGTTTCGAATTCGATCAACTAGGTCAAACGTAGTTACTCTTATAAACTTATATTTATATATCATACACTCCAAAGAGCAACCCCTATCAATTCAAATAAAATGAAAAAACCGACCGTTGGATGAGTTTATTACAATAAATTATGAGTGTGGTAAAAAATTTAGCCAATTTCACCATATTTTCGAATCCGATCGGATTAGTCAACCGTAGACACTTATATGTTTTATTGGTTGACCGATGCCGTGACAACCTCGAAACGTGCTTATTTTTTCACATCACGTTTGTATATATTCCATCAATGGATGTGCGTGGACATAAGATAAAAAAAATTAATTTTAATTACAAACACATTGGTCTATACCAATTTTCCTCCTAAAGTTGTATGACATATTCATTGTATTTAAATTGTTTAGGTTCATTCTAATGCAATCATGAAGTGGAAAATGAATTCAGAGAAACCAACCGCTCGATTGAGAGATTGTAATGTTTTATGGTGGTTGTAGAAAATCCAGCCAATTTGGTTATCGTTTCGAATTCGATCAACTAGGTCAAACTTAGTTACTCTTATAAACCTATATTTATATATCATATACTCCAAAGAGCAACCCATATCAATTCAAAGAAAATGGAAAAACCGACCGTTGGATGAGTTTATTACAATAAATTATGAGTGTAGTACAAAATTTAGCCAATTTCACCATATTTTCGAATCCGATCGAATAGGTCAACCGATATGTAGAATATATATATATATATATATATATATGCACATATTCTATATAGAATAATAGATGTATAGGAACTTCCACACACACTATATATATATATATATATATCTCTATATATATATATAAACACACACACACACACACACACATATATATATATATATACATATATATAAACACACACACACATATAATATATATCTATATATTTATTATGCGGTAATGCATATATATCTTTTCTATATATATATATATAACACACACACACAAATATATCTATGTGTGAGTGTGTGTGTATATATATATTTATAAACACACACACACACACACACACACACACACACACACACACACATATATATATATATATAATATTTTACGGACTTTTACGGGCCGGGCCTAGCGGGCCGGGCCAGGTTTTTGCGGGTTTTTTGACGGGCCGGGCCGGGCTAAAAGCCCTCATGGCCGGCGGGCCTCCATCGGCCCACTTGATCCGCGGGCTTTTTGATGAGGCCTAGTTTTGAGTCTATAAATGGAAGGAAAGGAGTTATTAGAGCAGAAATGGAAAGAAATGGAGAAATGAAGTTTTTCCAGTTCTACTAGGAAAAGGAATCCTAATTGAAATAGGAATCCTAAGTCAACTAGGAGTGAGCTCAGAAAAATGATGTTCGGAAATAAGAAATGACAGTCTTAGTTGGATTAGGAAACCTGTTTGCATTAGGAGTCCTGATGGTACTAGGATATCTGGGAAGACTAGGAGATGTTGTGGCTTCAAGATGACTCAGGATTGTTCAAGAAAGTTCTAAAAGACGAAGAATGGCGTCACAATTAAAGATGGGCTTTGAAATTGTCCAATTGAAGAAGTCTGGCTCAAAGATTGAAGCATGCGACTTGCACATGAGTTTCTAGAATGGTTTTGACGTCAAGATGAGTTCTTTTCCCATAGTGTTTGCTTTTTGCAATGAGAAAGAGAGGAATATACTAGAAGATTTTGGCAAAGGCATAAAAGGAGGGAGTTTTGAAGAAAATCTACTTAGTGAATTATGGAAAAGAAAATAAATATTGGTTTTGATTTTCTGATTGCATAGGAGTTGATTGAAGACCATTTTGAGGGAAGATGCATAGTATTTTCAGCAATGAAGAATACATAGAAGATTCAAGATTGTTCTCTACTTCTCAATGAAGATTTTGATTGGTTGGATGACATCATTGAAGTAGATTTCGACCTTAATACCTGAGATAGCCGTGCACTATATAAAGGGACCCCTTTGTGAGATGTTTATACACACCACAAAATTCAGAATCAAAAACACAAACTCGTCCCCTTCTCCTCTCATAGTTTCGACAATTCATTCAATCTTCAAAGTTCAAGACTATGAAGCATCCTCCTCTCCATTCAAGCATCCTTGTCGTGACCCTCATCCTCTCCACCACCTTTCAAGCTTCTCGCGTTCTTGAAGAATTCAAAAGTGTGACCATGAACACCTTTTTATGTTTTCAGTTTTGCTTTGTAAAACAATTTCGGTTTCAAATCCTAAATCAATTTCGATTTTTGTTTTGGTTTTATGATTTGCGATTGCATGTTTGGATGAAGTGTTGATTTTAGATATGTAGTTTTCGAATACTATGAAAGATGTTTTAGGTTTTCAAGGTTATGAATTGCGATTGCATATTTGTTATGCATGATTGTTGGTTTTGTGCGAATAACCCATAGTTTATGTGTTTATTGATCTTTGGATGCATACTTTGATTAATGAGCATGTAATTGAATCCATATTAAGATGCTAGCGTTCTAGGTCTTGATAATTAAAGTGAAAAACCTATAAATACTTAGGAAAATCAACAATGAGTCTTGCATGCTTGATTGATTAGCATTCTAACTTGTGTTCTTGGCTTGAATTGATCAAACTTTCATATGTGCTTAATGCGCTAATTGTGTTCTTGTTTTGTTATTAGCTAGAACTGGTAATTGCATGCTTAATAGGGTTAACTATGGTGCGCATTCATCTAGTTAATTTAATTAAGAGAAGTAAAAAGGACTTTGTATGCGTTCATCTTTGTTCTTGATCGATTCCTTGCTATGACATGTTTTGATTCGTGATTGTTACTTTGAAACATTGCCAACGTGTTAGTAGTAGTTAACTATATCTAATTTCGTTCCATTCATATAACTCTATCTTGATTCTGTGTTTTGATGTGTCACTTGTATATAATTAGTTGTTAATTCAATAAATCCTAAAATCCCCTTCTATGTGCTTTTCGTAAATATTGTATATATATTTGTTTTGTTTTGTTTTGTCTAACGTTTTACTTTTGCAGGAATTAATAAGAGCCCTAATCTCCGGTTGAGAACGATACCCTACTTGCTCTTACTACACTGATAGGGTTTTAAATTGAGCACTAATTTTTGTGCAGGTAAATAGGCTTGCTTTAATAAGTAAGCACCGGATGTCTAATGAATGGTCTAGCACTATGTACCACTATGTACCATGTGTTATCTCTACAACCTCTTGTCTATCTTTGAATGGTAGCGGATGAGTATGTAATGACCATTCTGACTTGAGCATTTAGTAATACAATCATTGATGGATTGATTCAAAAAAAAAAAAAAAATCTTTTCGTAGTTAAACCTTGTGAATCTTATTCAAAAAGCTTGATAAATTTAGGATGAGTTTCGTCAAAAAAATTTGCAATCATTTTCAAAACTATAACCCAAACTTGCCCACATGTCAGGGACCATACACATGAGAAATGATACATTCTAATTCCTTTATAGTAATTTTTGATAATTTTTCACATGACTGAAGAGAAGATGCATGTAGTGATAGATTCGTAATTTCATATATTTTTGTATACCCTAAACCCGAAAAAACAACTATACATATGAGAAAATGACACTCTGAATCTTCTATAATAATTCTTGATAATTTTTCACAAGACTTAAGAGAATATGTAGTGATAGATTCGTAATTATATATATATATATTATACCCTTAATTGTAGAATTTTTAGACTTAGCTCTTGTCATTTTTGAATGATTTACTTGGCTTTTATGCTTTGTAGATCAAATTGGATAAAAGAATGATTTTTGAGCCTTAATGTTGTGAACATATGATTAAAAGTTTGCCTACAATTTTGAATCACCAGAATTGATCGCCTATGTAGAGCACACCAACTTTAACAATTAAATTGTACTTTCTCACATAGAATTATTAGGTAGGCCATACATGATTGAAAAGATATGAATAGTAGCTTTCCAAGGGATGTGGATTCACATTCTTTTAAAGAAAGTTATGATGATTTGAGCAGAAAAAGTTCTTGAAGACAGATTTTTGCCAAGTTTTGCATATGTTTTTCGGAAATCCAATTTGTAGGCCCAAGTCTCTTGATTCTTATACTCAAAGGAAACAAAACAAAATGTAGCTGCCATATATTGAGAAATGTGCAACTGTGACTGAAATAACTTTGTTTTCCCTCTCCAAATAAAAAGCAACATAATCCAAGTTGGATGGGAAGACATAATCCAAGTTCTCCCCCATCCCCCACTCTGCTCATGTTGAGTTCGCTCGGCATGAGTGTATGACCAGTTGTCCGCCATACTTTGCCTATTTTGATAAAGCTCATTGTAGGTGTATGACCAATTTTTTGGTACAAGTTTGGTAATGCTTTTTAGTTTTGGAAGCTATGCGAAATATATTTGGACTAAGTTACCTTTGCAAACAAGTATCGAGTTTACTCCTCAGTTATTACTTTCAGTTTTCCTATGAAATCCTATTAAAGCAATGTGCTTATTTTGTTACGAGTTTATCTTACAATTTGGTATTTTGAAGTATTCGTGACTTACAATTTTTTTAACTTGTATTTTTTACTATAAGTGGTTAATTGCATGCCAAAGGTTTGCAAAAGAGAAATGATTTTAAGAAAAACAAGATTTATTAAAGTATTTTCAATATTAAATTATTTTTGTCCTCTCGCTAAACTTGTCTCACGTTTTCTATGATTTTCTTGGGGCTCTTTGGTTTTCTGTTTTCCCCAAGTTAGCGTTGCTGAGGTCAGATCCATATCCACGTCAAAGGCATACATCCACTTGATTTTCTTGATCTTCTGACACCAGTCTTATAGTTTACTTAGTAATCTTTCTTATGTTAATTAGAAGAGCTTTGAGATGCCATAAGTAAATTGAGGTCTATTGGAATTGCATGTAAATGTTGAACGAGAGACACTTTGATTTATCTGTTCATTGATGGTTACTGGAAATTGATTTTGTGAGGGGCGGGAGGTCCTAATAGATTGGAGATATGTGATATGAGAAGTATATTGATTGATTTACAAGGTTTTGGATAGTCCAATTTTAGGGGAGGTTATGTCTAATTTTCGATAGAATCTCTCCTTAATTTGGTCTACACAGGTCCACTTAGGTTTCCAAGGTAGAATCCGGGAGCGGGTCTGTCAGGTGATGTCTATTAAAATTATTATAGTAGTGACAATTCCCTCATTCACCATGAAGTGGCACTTCTCCCAATTTAAGATTAGGTTGCAATCTTCACATCCTTGAACCACAAGGGCCAAATGGTGTAGGCATTGATCAAATGAATAAAGTCATCTATGAATACTTCGATGAATCTCTCTACCATATATATCACTAAAAATGAAAATCATGCACCTTTGGAAAGTTGCTGGTACATTGCACAAACCGAATGACATTCTTCTATAGGCAAAGGTGTCACATGAACAAGTGAAAGTGGTCTTGTCTTGGTCTTCCGGAGCAATGGGCATTTGATTGTAGCCATTATACCCATCGAGAAAGTAATAATACTAATAGCCGGCTAGTCTCTCTAGCATTTGATCAATGGATGGCAATAGAAAGTGATCATTCCTTGTAGCATTATTGAGCTTCCGGTAGTCTATGCACACTCTCCACTCATTTGCTACTCTTTGAGGGACAAGCTCTCCTTTATCATTAGCCACAACCGTCATGCCACTCTTCTTGGGAACCACTTGAACCGGTGACACCCACTTTGAATCGGAAATGGGGTTCCCCTTGATAGAATCGGTAAAGTGGGTGGTTTGGTGGCTCGGTTTGAACCGTGGAAGGTGGATGAGTAAGAAGGGAAGTGCTGCAAGCATGGTGGATTTTGATTTCTTTGAAAACTAATGTACCAATCTTCAGAGTGGGTCATATGTGGTGTATAGTTCTTAAAATTTTCCAACTTAGAATGTCAGATCAAGTAATTCATATTTTTGCGATAAAATAAATTCATATTTAGAAATTACTAATTACTCATTTTCATTCCATCTTTTTTACCTTCACCAAAATAGCACCATTAAGATTTTCCAGGGCAAAGAAATTCATAATTTCCAAATTTTGAATGCCAAACCAAGTACTTTATATTTTTGCAATAAAATAAATTCATATCTATAAATTATTAATTAATCATTTTCATTCCATCTTTTTTACCTTCACCAAATGGCACCATTAAGATTTTACAGGGCAAAGCAATTTACAATTTCCAAATTTTGAATGTCAAACCAAGTAATTTATATTTTTGCGATAAAATAAATTCATATTTAGAAATTATTAGGGCTGGCAAATTCTACCGATCCAAACCAACCAACCGATTACCAGCAGAAACCAACAATGTTGGTAACCAACTTGTCGGTTACCGAGATATTGGTACGGTAGTACCGAACCAAACTCCAGATAATGGTACGGTACTGGTATTGATTTTCAGAAAAATACGGTATACCGTACCGTACCGTATATTATATATATTATTTATTTATTTAAATATATTTTATATCCATCGATCTGAGCCGTTGATCATTAATCAAATCTTATTATAACCGTCGATTAGACTTTGAACTCTCCAAACCCTAAAGGGATAATACGACTACAGATGTAATCCAGTTCCCACTCTTTCCCTCAGCCGCTCTTTCCCTCGAGGCCTCGAAGGCTCGAACCCAGAAATCTCCGCCCTCTCTCTGCCACTCGTTTCGATTCAAACCCAGAAATCTCCGCCTCTCCGCCCTCTCGACCTCTCCTTTGAAGTTCTTTGCTGAGTCAAACCCAGAACTCTCCGCCTCTGGACCTCTCCTTTGAAGTTCGATTCATGTCCTACGGCGGTGAGTTTTCTCTTTGTTTAATTTTAGCTAGAAGCACTTGGATTCTTGATTGAGTAATGAATCGAATGTTATTCATCAGTTTCTCTTTATTTACCAATTTCAATTTCAGTTTCTCTTTCGATTGTGGCGTTGGATTTCTGCTCCTTCTGTTGCTTTGTTTGTATGATTTTGACTCGGATTTCTGAAAATCAAATATAATTTCTCGCATATGGATTTGGTGAGATTCGATCTGTAGGTCTGGGCATTCATTGGTTTATCTGATTCATAAGTGTTGTTATTGTTTTGTGTTTGTGTATGTTAAGTTCTGTTAGGAATAGAGAAAACGAGACATCATTTCTCTCATAGTTGCTACTGTTTGTTGCAGACTTGTCAGTTTCTTCGAATCCTGACATTCTACTCCACCCACCTTCCTGGTCCAAATTACCATTGTCGTGAGGTAGGTTGATTGTTTATTGGTTACGGTCTTGATGAAATGTAGTGTATGGTAAGATGTGAACTAAGTTAAGTGACAGACTATATCTTAAATATGCAGGGCTCTAGACTTGCTAGGTTGCCTCCTCCAGAGACTGTATTTGAGCCTTGTGGCCTCCTCCAGAAATATGGCACACAAAGGTAAAATATGGCTTACCATTTTCAACAAAACTGAATTTGCAGAAACATCATATGAAGTGTGAATTTGCAGAAACTGAATTTGAGGGAGCACAGAGGCAGCAACCAAATATGAAGTGATGAAATGATGATGAGATGAACTTTGAGTCCTTGAACACTTTGTTTTCAACTATTGCACTTAGTTATTGTATCATTTGATATTTTGATTCATTTGTGTGAAATGTGAACTATGAATTATTGACTTAAAATTCGTATGAACTATGGAGTGATGAAGCCATGAAAGGGATGAACTGAAGTGAATAAGTGATGAACTCAAGTAGTGAAGTTGATGTATGAGAGTTTTTAGCTTATTTTTCATTTCCAGTTTGTTCATTTCCAGGTTGGCCCTTTAAATTGATGTGAGGATTGCATTTTTTTCATTTGTTGACAGGTTTGGGCTTTTAAAATTTTAGTTGGGCCTTAGCTGAAATCTGGCCCAATTTCAAACTCGGTACTAGGCCCAACCAACCGAAACCGAACCGAGATATCGGTATACCGAGAAGTTGGTATACCGAGAAGTTGGTATACCGACTTCTGTGGCTGGTAATGGTAGGCTTTTTTGTGTACCAACTTAGTTTGGTACGGTACGTGGTATTGGGCTTCAAGATCCGGTACCGTACCGAACCCACCCCTAGAAATTATTACTTACTCATTTTCATTCCATCTTTCTTACCTTCACCAAATGGCACCATTAAGATTTTTCAGGGCAAAAAAATTCATAATTTTTAAATTTAGAATGCTAAACCAAGTAATTCATATTTTTGTGATAAAATAAATTCATACTTAGAAATTATTAATTATTCATTTTCATTGCATCTTTTTTACCTTCACCAAATGCACCATTAAGATTTTTCAGGGCCAAGAAATTCATAATTTTCAAATTTAGAATGTCAAACGAAGTAATTCATATGTTTGCTATAAAATAAATTCATATTCAGAAATGAATAACTACTCATTTTCATTCCATCTTTCTTACCTTCACCAAATTGCACCATTAAGATTTTCCAGGTCAAAGAAATTCATAATTTCTAAATTTAGAATGCCAAACGAAATAATTCATATGTTTGCTATAAAATAAATTCATATTTAAAAATTATTAATTACTCATTCTCATTCCATCTTTTTTACCTTCACCAAATGACACCATTAAGCTTTTCCAGAGGAAAGAAATTCATAATTTTCAAATTTAGAATGTGAAACCAGGTAATTCATATTTTTACAATAAAATAAGTTCATATTTAGAAATTATTAATTAGCAACAACGCCCAGACTTTGCTGCGGGATGTGAATCGTAACCATAATGTCTTTTCTTTACTCCTTAAAGGATGATCTTATCATAGTAGTGTTAAAAAATAGACTATCTAAGTTTAAAGTTTACTTATCCCTTGGTCCTTGCTTCAACGTTTTGCTATATACATAATAGCATTCATCTTAGGCGGCTGCAAACTTCTTTTTCCATCATAAAAGAAAGTTGTTTATCAACGAAATTAACTAGTCAACAACTTGATGAGTTGATGAGCATTAGCATGGAACAAGTGGCAACAAATTGAATAAAGGAAATAAACAGATACATGTCAATGAGCAATTGTCAGCTAGATTGGATGAGCTAGATACATATATGTGTTAGCCGTTGAAAGCTAACACACATTGATGAAAATAACCAACAGTTATGCAAAAGATTGCATAGTGTAAAGTGGAATCGCTGCTTTAATCAGGTTTTCTGGACATTTGCCATCATTACTGCACAAACTTCTTTGTTTGTTTGATGGCTTAAATCTGGTTCGATCGAAAGTCTCTTGATCTAGCTTGCGTTGAGAATCTCCTTTGTTGAAGACTCAAATCACTTCGACCAGTAGACTTTTCTTCTACTCCAGTGGATGGGTCAACAACTTGTTATTGACACTTTTAATATCAGTAATTTGAAAACATAGGACAATTGTGACTAATAGATTCAAAACAGAAGAAAAAAAGAGGAGCTATAAGGAAAAGTAAGACTACCATACTATGTCTGCAAGAGGTGTTATATTTTGCGAACTCTTCTGAACTCTTGTGATTGTACCTTCTCAACATCAACTGCTTCACCATCACTTTCCTATTTACTAAATCCTTTGAAACCCTATCTTCCCCTCTGTTTTCCACCCATGAAATCCTGAGTAAAAAACTTGAAGACAAAAAAGCAGAATTAAAAAGTAAAAAAAAAAGAATACCCCAGCATGAATGGAAAACGGGAATAGAAGCTCTCAATTATTTGGCGTAAAAATATAATCTTTCCCTTTCTATAAACCCAATTTTCAAACTTTCTCTTACCAAAACAGGCAATTCAGATGCTGAAATATTCTGACAATAAATCCACTCACACACAGCAATCAAACCCAAAACAGGCCAATTGAATCAAAACGCAACAAACTGTTTCTGAGAGATAAAGAATCAAACTTGGGGAGTTTTGCTCATCTGGGTTTTGGTCAAACCCCAGAAATCTACAGCCTCACGGGGATTTCCACTTTCCCAACTCCTTCCTACTTGATGTGGCAAAGAATACTACAAACAAAACAAAACAAAATTGAAGCTTTAAACAATTAATCTAAAGTGAAAAACTAATCATCTAAAAACAGAGGAAAATGGCAAAAATTTGCCTCGGGTTTTGTGTCTACTACCACGAAGAAGAGATGTCACTTCCTGCTCATGGCATTAGGGCTGGGATCGGGCCGAGCCAGTTTAAAATTTGGTGGGCCCGGATTATGACCCTTTTTTTGCAGGCTGGGCCCAATTAATGATTATTAATTTTAGGGACCGAGTCGGGCTCGGATTGAATTTTACGGGCCGGGTTTTCCGGGCTTTCAGGCCCAAAAGGCTGAAAAAAAAATAACAGATAAAGTGAAACACTGAAACCAAATGAATAAATCCAATTATCCAACTACGTTCTAAGTTTTCAAATTCCAACTGAACAAGTTCCAAGTTCCAAATTCCAACATAACAAATTCCAAATTCAAATCTTTCAAGTTCCAAATAAACAAGTTCATAATCAAACAGTCCCAACTCCCAAATAAAATAATAAACAAGTTCCGAACATTGTAGAATCACTAGAATGATAAAAGTAAACACAGCCAGCAACAATGGATTAAAACTGCAAATGTACAGATCTCCAGATTTCCATGCTTCCAGCACTCCAGCAGCTTGATTTCAGTATCTTCCAGTAGTATTTCGAACTACATATAGCTTTAATGAGCAATACTTCCAACATTCATCAATAACTCTGAATGACACTTCCAACATTCATCAATGTTGGAAGTGTCATTCAGAGTTATTGAATGACACTTCCAACATTCATCAACAACATTCATCATACTACACTTCCAGTTAATAGTAGACCTTCCTTGCAGACCCCAAAATTGATGCTATCGAACTTCGTCGCAGACCAAAATTGATAGCAGACGTTCCTCGCAGACCTTCCTTGCAGACCAATCTTCTCACGACCATGAAAGATTGAAAGGAAATCGCATCATATTTGGGATTTTTGAAGAGGTGGTTTCGAATTCAACAGAGCCAACAATGAAGTACAAGTAGAAGCTTTTACTTACAGTGGGTCACTGGGTCGGAGAGATCGAACTGTCGAAGCAAATCGGTGCGGTAGAGAGAGAGAGATTGAGTCGTTGAGGCCGAGTCAAATAGAGGCTGAGACTGAGAGGTTAGGGTAACCCTCTTTAGTTGGGTTCGTAATCGCCTGTGCACACATATTGTAAGCCTGAATTTCACTACCAATAATATACAAACATGTGTCAATTGCACCCACACTCGGGCCTTCGGGCTTTTTTTTTTTTTTGATTTCTTAGGCCCGGGCCCGGACCGTTTTATATTTATTTCGGGCCGGGCCTTGCAAAACAGGTAAAAAAAATTAAAGCCCGGACCGCTCGGGCCTGTCCCGGGTCGGGTTTCGGGGCTAAAATCCCAGCCCTACATGGCATCATCAACCTTTGAAGAACACCTGCGAGCATCATGGACAAATTTAATCAAGAAACCAAGAGATCTACATAACTTGAAAATTTAGACAGAAATTGAACACAACAGCAGCACACAATGACCCACAAAAGCAAAGCTGTTCATAATTTACATCTCTATTTATTTCATATGCAAGTAAAACCTCATCTGAATTTGGTGCTTGAATTAATGAAATTGATGACTTATAAGGTCCCCCTTGAAATCATCAGATTGTGAATCCATTGATGCAAGTGTGGGTTAATGAGCTTTGGAAGAGAGTTAGGTTCTTGTCATCCTTATGGGCTTCCATTTCTTTAAAATTCAAAAAGTACAGCCTCTCTTCTATTGTTCAAAGTAACAGATATCTGACCTAAAAAAATGCATATCAGTGTGTCTTAATTGCAAAGAAAAACTCAGAAACTGGATGAGGTATATGTGGCAAAATAGTAAACAGATAATGTAAGACTTTAATTTCTGCACATGAAGGCATTTACCTCTGCGGATCTCTCCAGAGCTTCAAGCTGCTCCGAAAATCCTTTTGCAGCCTGAAATCACCAACAAACGGGAAACCAATCAATATCTTTCTTCTGAATATGGAAAATATTCATTATATAGTCTTATAATTAAAGTACTCACATTGGAAAACTCAGCACCATTAAGATTTTCATTCTCCATAATTGAACCTCTTGGTGAAGACCCTTCCTCTGACTCTTCTGGGATAGAAGAAAGGGGTTGAGGTGGAGAAACATACACCACTCTCAATTTGCACTCCACAACAACATGTCCTGCCTCTTTATTGAACTACAGACAACCCTGATCCCCCAAATGAATAGCATTCGACATAAAGAACCCATACACATCAGAATCCACAACATTGTGTAATGTAAGTACCACTTCTAGAGTAATCTCTTTTGGAGTTGCACCATCATTGGTTTTAACACACTGAAGGATAAACTTGTCCTTGCATTGCAGGTCTGGAGCAGCCTCTTTCTGTGCTTGCACTGTAACTAAATCAGAACATACAATTTTTAACATTAATCTTTGTAAGGTAACAAATTCACATATACAACAAACATGACCAATACAACACAAATGAACCAGAAAAAAGCAACCTGTACAGAAATTATATTCAAGCAATATTTCTCGCACTTGTGTCAGCAACCTGTCCTCTCAAACTCTTGCTCTTTCCTGGTTCATACCAATAATAATTTCAAATACAAACTTTTATAATCCAACTCATACCACAACAAAAATCAAATAAATTTTATTGTAAATTTTGATAGATAAGTAAGAACATAAGCAACTAAAGTTAGTGATAATGGAAACAACAGCAGCATAATATTCACATAAGCTTTTGGATAGAAGTTTACTTAATGTGGACATGATACGAACATTTCCACTTAGTCAGTTGGTCTTTACTTTTTCTATACAGCTCAACTTCCATACTTAAACAATAAACACCTCAACCTTCATAAATCTCTGAACATATAAAAAACCAAAACTGTTTCCCCCTCCATTCTTCCATGGTAACAATTAATGCCCAAACATAATGAAGGTAAATTCGACTATGCTATTTGTTTATTTTAGTATTCATTGAAAATAGAAGACGTAGACAGAGGAAGCAATTCAGCTGACACTATGCCAAAAAAGCTATCAGACAACAGAGTTCAGACGACAGAATAGTCATTTTCTGTCGTCTGAGTGTTTCAGACTAAACTCAGACGACACATAAATTAAATGTGTTGTCTGAATACAATGAGAAACCATGCTTGTTTCATTTTGAAGATATGGTCAGACTCAGACGACACTTAAATGTCGTCTGAAAAGATGAAAATTTTCTTAGCAAAAAGTTTAGATTTCCCTCCAACAAGAATAAGTCTTTTCCCTCCTAAATGCCCAAACCCTATCGGTGACCAGTGAATGTAAAACTATTCAGACAACAGAGCTAAGAAATTCTGTTGTTTGAATAAGGTGAGTTTGACTTTTTTTATTTGAAGTCTGTTTTGACATAACACAAAACCTAGCTGCTTCGTGTTTTTCAATATTCCCACAAACATTACCTCTCTGTCTAAACTCTCTTACCAACCAGAAACTCTATACCTCTCAAAAATCGGCTATCTCTCAAATCAAATCTAATTTCTGAAACCCAGTCCTCTCTCACCCAGATTTCTCTCCTAATCTCCTTGACGAATCGATGATCGACGGCGGTTGCATGACGGGCAGCGACACATCTCTGCTCCCCCATCGCTGACCTCGCCAACTCGATTGGAGACTTGGAGTTCTCCCGACTCGGCAACCTGCAAGAGTGCAAGGCTAGAACCAGCAACCCATCTCCGACCTCCGATCTGGGCCTCCAGCCTTTCAAGCCCCACTGGCCACCGCCTCCAGTCTTTCAATCCCCACCAGCAACCCGTCTTCGCGGCTCCGCCTCCAGGTATCTCACCATCTCTCTCCCTCTTCGTTTTCTTCTCCTCCTCTGTGACGGCCGAAGGCTCCTCCGATCCTCCTTTTGATCTGTAAATAATCGATTTCTAATCTTGTATTCTTGTAAATAATCAATTTCCAATCAGTAAATAATCGATTTCCATTTGACGGGCAGCGACACATCTCTGCTCCCCCATCACTGAACTTGCTAACTCGATTGGAGACTTGGAGTTCTCCCGACTCGGCAACCCATCTCCAGCCTCCGATCTGGGCCTCCAGCCTTTCAAGCCCCACTGGCCACCGCCTCCAGTCTTTCAATCCCCACCAGCAACCCGTCTCCGCGGCTCCGCCTCCAGGTATCTCACCATCTCTCTCTCCCTCTCCGTTTTCTTCTCCTCCTCTGTGACGGCCGAAGGCTCCTCCGATCCTCCTCTAGATCTGTAAATAATCGATTTCTAATCTTGTATTCTTGTAAATAATCAATTTCCAATCAGTAAATAATCGATTTCCATTTGATCTTGTATTCTTGTTGGTTTTTAACTAAGGTAATGCCATAATGGTATAGTTGAAAACTTGAAATGGGTAATGGGTAATGGGTAATGGGTTCGATTTCGGATTTGCATTTGATGTTGATGGTATAATTGCAGACAATCAAAAGACTCAAAATGATATAATTGCAATTAGGATTTAATGCCGTTTGCAATTAGGATAGGATGCTTGTGTTTTGCTGTGAATCTGATAGCATAATTAGGATAGCATAATTGATACCAATCTGATAGCATGTTTGTGTTTTAGGCATCCAAATGACCAAATATAAACTCTAGTTGTTCTATTACTGAAACAGGAATTTGATAGCTTCCTTGACTCAGAAGTTGACCAAAATTTTAGATAGTTTTGGTTTTCTGGGTTTCAGAAGCAGTGAAAATGAAGCTTGTTTTATATGTTTTTAGTCCGAAATCAAAATGTATGGGTCATTGAATCTATGGTTTTGTGTTGGTGGGTTCAAATTCTTATGAGATTGGGTTACTGGGTTTTTTGTAGGTGAAGTATTCGCAAGAGCCGGACAACAATACCAAGTGTAAGTAATTTGTAGTTTAACCAATGTGTTTGTTTCGTGGGCTTATTAGTATGAGTTTGAGTGTTTTTGAAAATCTAAT
Source organism: Rosa rugosa (assembly GCF_958449725.1). NCBI lineage: Eukaryota > Viridiplantae > Streptophyta > Magnoliopsida > Rosales > Rosaceae > Rosa > Rosa rugosa. The sequence continues at coordinate 24,980,333 of NC_084822.1, forward strand.
GGTTTTTATTGTTTTGCAAAGATGAATCAGCCTGCAAAGCCAGAGGCAGCGATCTCCGCATTCATTTTAAGGTACAAAAGAACTTGATATTCAAAACCGGCCGGTTCAAAAGAAGTTGACCAAAATTCTAGATAGTTTTTACTTCAGCTTGTGGATATTTGTAAAAAAAAAAATTATTATTATTCTTCACCATTACATTTTCTAAAATGATACCTTTTTTTTTCCCCCTCTCAAATTGATATTTTCCTGTACATTAATCTCAAGAGGAACAAAATCACCAACCCAAAGTTTATCTTCACTTCTTTTAAGTCTTTCTTTGTAATCTTTTACTTGCATAAAGCAATCATGTAGCTGCAGATAATAAAACAACATGCATTAACTTTAGGCAATGTTCCAGAAGCACTGGCATTATATATAAATGCAGCACAGACCCTCTTATGTGCCATCTAGGCAGTAGCTTGAGAGAGCCAAAAGACAAAGCATTCTTATTCTTTTGTGCATTCTTACCTCAATTCTATGAATTCAATTTGGACGCTGTCATGTGTTGTTGTTAGTTGTTACTGACCTATACTTGGAATTATTGATTCAAAGGAGTTCTTAACCTGTACTTGGAATTATTTACTCTTTAGGTTGGACATGTCTCAGGAGTGACGAACTCAGTTTATCATGGGGCTTTGCAATTCAGGTTTGAGCATATAAGCTTGGTGTCTATTGGCTTGCTAGTGAAGTTTTCAGGGGCTTAAAATTTATCAGGTATATATGAAGCTATATTGTATGCTACTTGGGTGCTGAGAAGTGAAAATTACAAAATACGAAAACTTTTTTATAGTCTTATGTACAATTGCATGTTTACAGGGTCTCGAACTTGATATTGACCGGTTTGATCTCCAGAAAGTAAAATTACCGGCCAGGTAAATATATTTGTTATTGCCTCTTCTATATATATTCTTCCACAATCTGATTTTAGTCTTAATATAGTTATTGATCGTAGGTTGGTAAACATGAACATGAAATCCCTATATTTTGGTAACAGATGGATTCAAGTTGAGAACTTGAGATCTAAACATGGTCTTTGATCTTTCATTCTTTCATATAATGCAGTTCAAGCTTGATATGCTGGACTGTTTGAAGAAAGGTATGTTATATATGTTAACCTTATTCCATATTCCCATTGCAGTTGTCAAAATGTTTTCTTGATTATTGTGTCTTACTGCAAGTAATATAGTTTGGTTTTTTATTACGTCCTTCAATTTTATTCTTCTTTAGTATGAGTCATGTGATTACAGATAAAGAAAATCACCATAATACATTTATATGCTATTTACTTCTGAACAGATGATGAGGAAGATGGTACAATATCTGCGTTACATGATCTAGAAGCTAAAGAGTCTAACTGAGTACATACATATTAACACCTGAATTTCAATATGTTATATCGGGCCACACTTTAACACCTGAGTTTCAATATGTTCTCTAAGCTTCTTTCCAAAGCTGTTTTCTTCCATAGGAACTACTTGGATACTTACAATTTCTCTACCTTCATGTGGAAGAATTTATCATCTCTGATTTATATTGAGTTTGGGGGGTTATGTGCTGGCTTTTATACTTCAGTTTTTTATGCTCTTGCAGATGATATGAAGACATTGGTGTGATGCCAGTGGTGTCCTCCAATTTGGCTGAAAGAAGGTAAGCTTTATTTCATTTTCTTAATATCTTTGTCAATCTGCATATTAAGCTGGATGAGGGTCAGGAATTGTGTGAATGTCACTCTCCTTCAACTTATTGAGGTCTATGACTTTGTTTATAGGCTAAAATGTTTTTTATACGACTCTTTGTTTATAACCTGTGAAACTCTCGGTACAACTGATCTCTGCATTCATCAATAGGGGTGGCAGTTATTGAGTTATGTCTCTTTTGTTTCAAAACTTCTTCATTCACTAATGATATCAAGCCCCTTTAAAGTTTTAGACAAAAATATATTTTTTTAAAAGCGAAAACAATTTCAAACGGGACCGAAGTCTATCTTAACTAATGAAAAATGTTGTTTTCCAGTACAAATGAACGAGAGCTGAGCTCTGTGGCTTTAAGCATTTCTTAGAGTTAAATAAGTTGATAGTTGCTCGGCCCCATATGGCTCTAGGCCTGTCATGCACCATTCAATGAAGAATTACGAATATGTGGACATTGAGTTTACTTGCTCTGTTTTTGGTGAGATTTGGATTTGAGTTTTGGCTTTTGGGTATTGGATGTGTTTTGGTTCTGATTTGGTTATGAATTGGGTGCATGGGTAGAACAGAAGGGCTTGCGTTTTGAACCGTTCGATTCAAAACCATATGGAAAGAATGCGGCAGAGTGCTCTGGTTAATGATGGGGTGAGTTTAGAAAACCACAAGGTTTCGTTCTAATTGAGTTTGGGTCTACGTCATTGAGCAATTTAGTTTGAACTTGCCCAAGTTGTGTGGTTATCAAAGACTAATGATCATGACTTACTATGTAGCTATGTAGTCTGAATTTGAAATTAGTACAGTGTCTGAATTTAAATTTAGTTGTATGGCAGTTGTGACCAAGTGACTAGATAGCTGATCAAAATTGCAATTTGATCTTTTTGTTTTTTTATTAGTTGTTCATTCCAAATTGTGTATGAAGATGCATTTAAGCATGAAAGAGAGAACATAAATTTTGATTGAAGTATATGATAAACTGATAATATAGTGATATAAGGAATGTAAAACAAAATGTCAGTGATACTGCAATCATAATCTGGCTGAAATTCATTTTGTTGGGATTACAAATTTACAATGCTGTTTTGGATATATACCCTCTCAATATGCAGTTATCAATTGTATTTCCTTTGTTTTTTTTTTAATTCTATTTCTTGATAAATAAATCAGCAGATGAATCAGTAGTTACATTTGCTTGGACTTAGCCATTTGCTTTTGTATTGTGATTAGTTACATTTGTTTGAATTTCTTTTCATGAGTCACTGAAACGGATTGATTAAACTAAATCGGTCTTGCAATTTAAAATGACCTTACTTGGTCTTGCAACCTGGTCAAACACTCCTTTTATTCTTTTATTTCTCAGCCTTTCAATTTTCTTGCAAGTGCATCAGATGAAAAGGAAAAAAAAAAAATAGATTAAGACAAATGTACTGCAATAGTCTCTGAACCATAGACCCATTATACATCATCTTAAGTTTTTTCCACTGCAGTGTACAGGTTTGCTGACTGCGGTGCATAAGGACTACTCTACTATATATATGATATCAGAAGCAGGTGTCCAATCCCAGCCTGAAGGTATGGATAGTTTCTTTTCCTGTTATCTTTAGTTAATGTATTGCTTGCTTTGTCTTTTCATCAATCTTAGTTCTCATTGTGAAAAAAAGTATCTATTTAAGTCATTCATCTCATCTCCATGAACTGATGTAATTGCATTGAACTTTTTTTTACTAATGCTTTTTGTTTACTTAGAATAGTGTAAATTGAGAATGAGTGTGTGAAGAGTAAATTATTTTGTACTGGTCTATATATATGCATACAGAACATTTTGTCACTTCATAAACCAAAGAGCAACATTTTTTTAATCAAATGTACAATTTCCCTCGCTACTTTTGCTACCAAAAGTGAAAAGCTTTTCCAGAAGATTCATTCTACCGGCTTAGACAAAGTAACCAAAAGAAATGCATTTGCTTGAGAGAAGAAAAGTGTTTCATTGAGTGCCTTTGAATTTTTTATTTTTTGGTAATGGTTTTTCAATTTCATGCTAGGATATGTCTGCTGGAGCAAAGGACAACTTCCAAAACCAGTTTTGGGCTGGAAACCAAGATAGTGGCAGCATCCATTCCTTTTATGATGTCGCTGCTAATCCAGATTCGTATGGCAAAGGCACCAGATTTTTGAGACAAGTAGAACAATGTATAATGTAGTTTTACTATATCTAATGTATCTATAACGTAATTTCGATGTAAATTCAACCATATCAATAGTATACCCGCAGCACCGCGCGGGCATTTTGCCTAATAGGAATATAAATGTGACATTTGAAATACCATGCAACCACTAAATCAAAGTCAAAATATGTTGTTGGAGCTACTTAAGAACAACAGAATTTAGGAAAAATCTATTGTTATATTCCCACTCAAACAACAGAAAATTGTGGTCTCACAATCAAAACAAAGACAAAAATATATAAACTTCTGTTGACTCAAAATAAAAACAACGACATATAATTGTATTTTAAATGAATGTACAACAACAAATAATTGTTTTGTGTTAGTAGTTTAACTAACAGTTAACTGTTAGTTATTTTCCCACTCAAACAACAGAAAACTGTGGCCTTACAATAAAAACAACGACAAAAATATATAAATTTTCGTTGACACAAGACAAAAACAACAACATATAATTGTATCTTAAATGAATGTACAACAACAAATAATTGTTTTGTGTTGGTAGTTTAAATAACAGTTAATTGTTATTAGAATACGAAACAAACAACAGAAAACTGTTGTTGTAAGTCGTTATAAATAACAGATAACTGTTGTCTGAATTCTCTAACAGACAACAGATGACTTGAAAACCTTCTGTCGTCTGATAAATAAGACGACAGAGGAAATCTGTCGTCTGATGCCCCAAGAGACGGCACCGTACTAGACAACAGAAATTTTTTTATCAGACGACAGATCTCCTCTGTCGTCTGATTGCTTTTTTGGCATAGTGTGATTAGCAGCGCAGACCATGACCTAGATGAAAACGGGGCTCTGTTGGATGATATTAAGCTTCTTATAGAGGGTATTCCAGGAGCAAGACTTGTTCATGCTCCTCGTACATGTAATTCAGTAGCTCATAGACTTGCTGCTACTGCTTTTGAAACTTTCCAGCAAGAGGTCTTCCATCAGCCTCCTAGTCTTATACTCGATGTACTGCAGTATGACTCTGCTTATACTACTTAGTCTTTCAATAACATTCGTACTTTCATTCAAAAAAAAGAAGAGGTAGACAGACAACACCAGAAAAGCTAGTAAATCTTCTCCTGCAATTTACAGTGATCTAGAATTCCTATTCAATTGTCACGTTCCCACTGACTTTTTCCACAAATGGTTTTCTGATTTAGAATTAATATTCTACATATTTTTTTTTTTTTTGCTCAATGATGATATTCACCCAACTGAAGTTGTTAACTTGAAAGATAAACTATTCCGAGTAATTTAAAAAAAAGAAAAAAAAACATTCGTGAAATGAGATTTTACTCTTGATTCAAAAATTCTCTTTCCATTCATTCTCTCATCAAATATTTACCTTCTTGCTCTCCTTTTCTCATTATCATCAATGTCAACAATAGTGTCATCTTTGAAATTTTTACAGAGATTAACAATGAAAACAAAGGAGTGAAACTGTAGGATATAAACTACTTTTGATAGCTTGAAATATCTCTAATTAATCACCCAGATTTCGAAGTAGAAGAAAAACAAAACTTGTAAAGGGATAAAAACCCATATAATCAATTGAAAATTATTAAAAAAAAAAAAAAAAAACCCAATAAAAAAGAAAAGCAGATAAAAAATAACAAAAATTAAACTACAGAAAAGAAAAGATTTGAAGACTAATTGAGTGAAAGCAGAAATTAATCATATGGTAAAACCAATCGAATACAGTAGCAACGCAGCGAAAAACTGAATGAAAAGCTTGAATCAAAGAATTTGAATCAGACCGTTACTAGCTTTTAGACATAAGAGTACAATTTTGTATGTAAATGAAAAATTTAATAAACGTAAAATTCTTACCTTGTCTTGAGTGATAGATGTTGATGGGGATGTCCGCTAAGACGAGAGAGTGATACTGATGTTGATGGAGGCTTCTCGAGATGAAAAAACACTACTAGAATTTTGTTCATAGACATCGGTTCTGGACCGATGTTAAACTAATTTTCGACCGATGTCTTAGTGGGTGTAGAGAAAAGTATAGACATCAGTATAAGCGCGTTTTCAACCGATGTCCCAGACAACAACCAACATCGATTCTAAAAAACAAATCGATGTATAATCGTTATAATCATCATATTTTTGTATGTTAGGTATGTCTAATTCTTCATATTTTCACATTTTATGCTTAAAAAAGTATATGTCGAACAATACCTACTTGAACATTTGCATCGATTTCTATTCCAGAAGTGATGTCCAGTACACTTGTAGACATCAGTTCCCATGAGTATTGTTTGTTCGTAAAACCGATGTTCATCTTTTGACCACACATCGGTTTGCTCCATTGTAGGTGATTTGTATGTTCATAATAGATTACGGTTTGGTGATTAGAAATCGATGTGCAGTAGTTTTGATTACATCGGTTTTGAGTTACAATTCGATATATTGATAATCATAGGACATCGATTTCATTTTTGATACTGATTTCTAATCTCTCAACTGACTTCGTTTTCCTTGGCATTACTGTTTTATTATGCTTTAATATACTTCACTTCATTTTGACAAGCATGATGTGAAAAGTTTGCATTTAGCTATTGCTGGGAAAAAAAGTGCATTTCTCATCATCCAAAATTAGGGGCTTTCCATTAATTTTCTTTCCAAATTCATGATTCAACATAATTCAGAAAATAAACCCCTAAACTTACAAAAGCTAGCTTGGAAACATATGAGCAACAATGTACAAAAGTTCCACACCAAGGTTTGCTTCAAAGCCAAAACTAGCTAGCCTTACTCAAAAAACATCTTGGCAGTCACAGTCCTACATCAAACTCTGTATATAATCAGCCACTTCAATGCACACCTCGTCAATTTGATTTTGGCTATATGATTTCCGCGTCTTTACCGCCCACTAGAAATATATAAACATGCAACACATAAGGCACAGTGATTGGGTAAACAAGCTAATGAAGATAATTAGTGTGGAAACCCTATGGACTATCTATAGAGGCCAACACTGGCAATATAAAGACTTGGAAGTAACTGGAACGTAAAACAGAAACAGAAACAAAATAATACCTTTTTTCAAATGCTTCTATAACATCAGAGACAGATTGGAGATTCTCCAAGGGTTCCCATGTATTAGCTATCTCTGGCCAGCCACGCCCGCACAAGCACAACACCAACAGGTTGATTCTTCGGATATTACTCTGACTCCTTTGTTAACTAATGTTGCTTCCACCTGATCAGCAGACTGACAGCTAGTTGACTCTAACGTTCTGCATACAAATTGCAGAAACAAGGTCATGTGTCACTTATCTGCAGCATACATCAAAATCCTACAAATGTAGATATTATTGATGAGCATCTGAACACAATCTAGACTGAAATCTGTCCAGCAACACTTGATAAAATAAGTACTCAAATAATCTGAAAATCATGTAGAATTTCCAATAAAAGGATCACATATAAACCTGGATAACAGGTGTTCAGCTTCCAACTCCGTCATAAATGCACTAATAAGTGCAAAGTTTGAAACTTTGATCTGTCAAGTTCAAGCAAAATAAACATTTACAAACCCTCAGACAAATATCAAGCAAAACCAAAAAAGAAAAAAGAGGCATTCAAAGCATAGCATAGCAGCACTGAGAACCATTGCTAAAGGCAAAAGCCTTATTATCATATACTTTAAATCTATCCCACTGACACGAGTGGCATTGTATAACATCCCTAATAGAAATGCATTTATAATACTATATGTTAGGTTACAACTGAATATACAGACACTATATAATGACAGGTGCGAGAACAGCAATGGAATCTTGTTCTTATGAATTGAAATCTAAGTTTCTGGATTTAATCAAGCAGATATTTGCCAACGTTTATTTCAAAGGAACAACACCTGCAAGGCTTTCTCTCAACAATATGATAGAGACGGCCAGGTGCATACAGCCTCCTTGGATCTTTAAGCATCTTCTTATCAGGTATACATGTGTCCCGCATACATCTTAGGCATAGTAGACACGGCAAACTGTAAAATAAATCCAACTTTCATAATACAGTGAAAATCTAGATACGTAAGGGCAGAAAAATGATGTCATCACTTAATTAAGTCTTGTTATACTAGTCTGCCCACTCCTAAAATTAAAGTCTCCATTAACCCCTTTCTCAGATTGAACAGTTTGATGGTGCAGTGACTAGTGATATATATTAGCAACACAAAATGATATTGTAAAGGGCATTTTAATTAGTTTCTATCTTGTTCTGCACTCTAGTATTATCTTTACTATCCATCAGCTCAAAGAAACAGTTGAAGACAGAGTATATATATATAATATATATATATATATATATATATATATATATATATATATATATATATATATATAGAGAGAGAGAGAGAGAGAGAGAGAGAGTATCAGGGAGATAAACTGAATAAAACAACTATGGAAATTCATTATATAGAAAAGAAATAATGATGATCCTCTGAAAACTTAATAATACGACAACATATTTTGATTGTTTTAGATGCATGCAAGTAACTTGGCTATAAAAGTATAAAAATTAGAAACGATCAAATTCTACAAGAAAGATATGCAGTACGTATTCTATTCTAAGGAAAAACATAAAGATACCAACCTTGCTCCTTTTGATCCGCTTGCATAGATCGCACAACAGTGCCAATAATTCTTTTAAAGAAAATTCTAGCCTTTAATTTCTGCAACATATAAATTTAATGAGGCAAAACCAGGACTTGGGGTTTATAAACAATGCTAGTGACTAGAAAGTTATAGCATATACTAGTAGAAATTGAACCAAGGGACACAAGTACTAGAACTGTTGAACCAGAGGATAAAACATCCAGTCATAAACAAACAGTCCAATTAGTCTATGATTCGTGGTGCCTGAATACAAATCCTGACCAGAAGTGAATGCCAGAAAAAAAAAACGATCGGAGTATCTAAAAATTCTTTCTATAAATTCATTACCATGATTTGTAAAATACAAGAACAGAAACTGAATAGCTAAAAATGAGTATCATACAACTAACATACCAATCTTCTCTGCTTGCCGCCACCATTTGACGCAAGTAGTCTGTCCACATGAGGATGATTATATGATCATTTCTGTCTCATTGTTTTGTATCTCACCTTTGTTTCTGTAGTTAATCAATGAATGATACATGAGCTACTTTAAAGCCAAATACCAACACTAAGGATTGAAACAAATTGGGAGGTGGCTAATAAACCCTCTGTCTATACAACACATGGATGAGATAAATAGATAAATTAAGTCTTTTGCCTTTTTTGCTTATGGTTGTCACTGCCATCTTTTCTTTCCCATCTTCCTTTCTTGGGTCCCTAGCATTAGATTATAACAAATCAATTAGCAACTTCTGGTCTCTGCCTACCAACATGAAGTATAATCATGAATAAATAAGTACAAAAAGGAAGCTAAAGTATACCTGAGCACTGAGAGACTTAAGGCGGTCCTTATCTTTCTTGAATCCACGGCAACCAGGGTTGTTGTTACCCATTGCAGCTCTCGCAAGCTTAACTCTCTTGTTGGCTTCTTTAGTTGTTGCATCCAACAGATAATCAGCCACAACTCGCAGGTGAGGAGTAGGGGGCTTCTTGCTCAGAACCTTGTCACTTTTTAGAGGTGAGAATTTCATTCCTCAAATCCTGAGCTCGGGATTCTCTCACGGCAAGTTTTGTCACACTCTTTGAGACATCCTGCATAATTCACATTTTAGCATTAATGACCGTCCACCCTATCTTTCTATCATCCAATGCAATGTCAGAATTAGGAATCACAAGAGTGCAACTTAAACAAGGTGATTAAGACAATTAAAAAATAGTACAGGGGTTCAGAGCCAGCAGAAAATCCCAACTTCCGGACACCCAAATACACCCAGTCACCAGATCTCAAACAAAACACCTAAAACCCATCAACCCAACTATAAATCCATCCTTCACTCACTACCCAAAACCTAATTAAGCAAAATTCCATCAATTTTCTTCAACAATATTCCAAATAAACCAACAAAAACACATCAAAATCGCACCTTGATGAGGATTGTGTCGCCCCTAAAGAGCTAGCTAGAGCTTCTCCATGGTCTCAGGGTGGACAGTGACGACGGAGTTGTCATCGTTGATGGCTTCATCGACGACAAGGAGATTTACTGCCTTCTTCTGTTCGAGAATCGCAGTGCTGAAATCCCTCTTGGTCCCCATATTGCAACAATTTTAAAAGCAATCGCATCATAAATCAAAATCCCTAAAAAATAAAAATTTCAGAAAACCAAAAAAGTTAGGTCAAAATCGAAAAGAAGAGGAATTGGATCTGAGGGATATGAAAAGTAGAAAACTGGATTGAAGCAACAATAAATATAAAACAAATCCAAATTCAAAATTCAAATAGGAATGAGGCAAATTGACTCACACTGGCTTTTGGGAGGAGGAGCAATGATGGGCTTCTTCGCTTGGGCAACCTGGAAAGTCGGAAACAAAGTTAGAAAAGAGAGATTTGCCAATCGGAAAGAAATTACCAAATCACGGGAAGAGTTGAATAGGGTTTCGGGCGGAAGCAAAATCAACTTGAATCCCTCAACTAGAAGAAATCAAATTCGAAACCGGACCTGTTTAACAGCGGGCTCACCGGAGCAGTGTCATATTAGAAGAGAGACAAAATCAGTAATGGTGGTGGGGAGAAGAGAGAGAACATACGCTGGTGGTGGTCGGAGAAAAGGCTTGAGGTGGCTTAGGTCGGAGAATGAGCTCGAGGTCAGGACGAAGAACGAGCTCCAGGCTCTGAGCTGAGGTCGGGGCCCCGGGTCAGGTCGGAGAAGGAGCTGTGGTCGGGGGCGCGGGTCAGGTTAATTGGAGAAGGAGCTGAGGTCGGGAACGCGAAGAAGGAGGCAGTGAGAGTTTATCAATTAGGGTTCGAAAGTTTCAGACAAAATGACTAAGTGTTGGAGGAATTAAAATTTTGGACCCCGCGTTTCTCAAACTTTTTAACTTAGTCCCTCCGTGTTTTTTTCAAAATTTTTGAACGAAAGTTTACACATCGGTTAATTTAACGACCGATGTTTATAACCACAATAGAAATCGATATTTCATAAGCCGATGTTTATATGTTTTTTTTACATCGCGGGCAATTCCGACCGATTTAATAGTGGTGATGTAAATGAACAGATTTCTAGTAGTGAAACAGTAGCGGAGATGTTGATTATATACTCAAACATTCGGGGAAAAATCGTAATCATAGAGTTAATATCCCTTTGGACACTGTTGGTGCAATCTGGAAGCATCACAAACTTCCCTTTTGTCTGGATTCTGGATTTGAACTATTTGGCAGTATATAGAAGTGTTCTACATCGACTTGGCAGTATATACAAAATATCTCAGCTGAGGGCAAGACTATCTTTCCAACCCTCACGAACTGTTCCCTACTGTAGCACAGTGACACAGTGGAACTCATCTTTAATATATGGTCATAAATTAATCCCCACCTTGCTAAAACTACACACCACCAAAAAATAATGCCGGAAGCGGTGGTGATAATAGTTGGGGCGGGCCCGTCCGGCCTCGCCATGGCCGGCTGTCTCAGCCGGCTCGAAATCCCATACCTACTTCTCGAAAGAGAGGACTGTTATGCTCCTCTTTGGAAGAAGTACTCCTACGACCGTCTCCACCTTCACCTTCACAAGCAGGTCTGTGAGCTCCCCCACATGTCATTCCCGTCCTCTTATCCCACGTATGTACCCAAAAAACAGTTCATTCAGTACTTGGATGACTACCTTGCACATTTCAAGATCAGTCCCGTGTACCACAGAAATGTCGAGTCTGCAAGTTATGATCAGGGTTCTGAGAGATGGGTTGTGAAGACGATAAACAATGATGAGGGCTGTCGTGGTGAGGAGGAGGAATTTTTGGCAAGGTTTTTGGTGGTGGCTACTGGTGAAACAACAGATCCATATGTGCCAGAGATTGAAGGGTTGAGTAGTTTCAATGGGGAGGTTCTTCACTCGACCCGATTCAAATCCGGGGCTGAGTTCAAGAACAAGAATGTTTTGGTTGTCGGCTCTGGGAATTCCGGCCTGGAAATTGCTTTGGATCTGGCAAACCATGGTGCAAAGACTTCAATCATTGTTCGGAGCCCGGTAAATAGTCATATCTGACTTACCTTTTTTTTTTACCGTGTATGATATGTTGTGGTTACATTATATGAAATGTTGTGGTATGCGGCAGATTCATTTTTTGTCAAGGAGGATGATGTACTGGGCCGTGGTTTTGGTGAGATATCTATCATTAAGCAAAGTGGAATCTTTGATGGTTTTGCTTAGCAAGCTGGTCTATGGAGACATGACCAAGTATGGGATAGCCAGGCCAAAAGAGGGCCCTTTCTCTATGAAGATCAAGTACGGGAAGTACCCGACCATTGATGTCGGCACCTGTAGTAAGATCAAGTCCGGCGAGATTCAGGTAAACAAAACAAGATCCTCTGCTCCATTCGCATTTTTCGGTTTTATTGTTTCGAGTTTGTATTAACAAGATAATTAAATAGAAGTCTAAAACAACGACTTGCAATGCAGGTTTTACCCGCAGAAATAGCTAGCATAAGAGGAAACGATGTGGAACTCAAAAATGGGAAGTCATACCAATTTGAGTCCATCGTTTTCTGCACCGGATTCAAGAGATCAACATGTTCGTGGCTCAAGGTGATTATACTAATCAATTACAATAAACAAAGTGTAGTTGGTTTTTTGGCCTCAATTCATATGGATTTATTTATTTTGACTAGGGGGGTGATTATCTTTTGAAAGAAGATGGGATTCCAAGACAAAGTGTTCCAAACCATTGGAAAGGACAGAAAGGTTTGTATTGTGTTGGACTAGCAGGAAGAGGACTGTACGTATCTAGTGTGGAGGCTCAAAACACAGCCAATGATATCAAGTCGTCTCTGTAATTTTCAAAACCAAGACAAAGTCAAGGTCAAAGTCATAGCTACCTTCAATATATTTCTCTTCTTTTTCTAATGTTCTGTGGGGGTATGTATAAAAAATATGATGAATGTTAATTTCTACAAAATCAAAGAATGAATAGCTTATCACTATTGTTACAGTAGCAATTACAACAAGGATCTCCAGGCTGACTGGAGCAACTTATGGATACAAAATTACAGTTTATGCTACCTCAAGAACAGATGGGAAAATTGTTACACTTAACTCTAGGAAAGCTCAACAATCAATAATAAGAATAATGCTAATAATAGAAGAGAATAATATAGGCCTCAAACTTATAACTATCTTCCGACTGATGGCTTCACTTGCATTGGGAAAAATCTGGTTTACGAAGGAGATATTAAGCCCAAATAAGTCCATCAAAGCCAATTTCCAGTTTTGAAACCAGACTGTCACCCAAATCCTCCTGGTCAGCTTGGCCGTCCACAACTGAATCTACGGAGGGCTCCAAGTCTCCAACAGATCGGAAGATCTTTCAGCTGGAATCCCGTAATCTTTGAGAATGCTGGTTGAAGAAGCTAGTGCAGCTTCTCTTTCTAGAACTGTTATGTAGTTGTGTTCAAATTCAAAGACAAAGTACTTGTGCTTGCATGCTGATTAAAAGCAAAGCCCCAAGCCCCCAACCATAAAAATCAGAGTGGGTTAAATTGAACAGTAGATACTTAAAAATGGGTCACTACTTACAATCTACAAGGTGCGCTAAATGACGAATATTCTTTATTGGAGTTCCATTTAACTTCAAAACTTGAAATTAGATTTTTGTTAGAGTGAACGCATATGGTTGGCTGATTTGTACATGGTAACAGAAAACTCGCCAATTGATTGCTCATATCTTCATACCCTATATTTACTTCATTTGCTAAGACCTATCAATGAGAAAGACTCAAGGGATGAGAAAATATATACTCGACTGAAGAAAATTGCATCAAAGAGAAAAATGTATAGATAGAGTTACGTAAAGGAACACTTCTCCTAAAATCTTATCAAAGAAAAAAAAAGAGAAGGGAAGGAAAATTCTCCTAGACAAGGGAGGCCCAGATGGGACACTGATAGGACTGTCAATGGGTTGTGTCGGGTCAAGGTATTTGTCGTGTTGCAAGATACAAACTCAAACCCAACCATTTAATAATCGTGTCAAAAATTTAAACTCAACCTATTTATTAAATGAGTTACCCGTTTCCAACCCATTTAACAAATAGGTCGTGTCATGTTAGAAAAAATGACTCATTTAAGAGTTAACAATGCGACCCATTTAACTAAAAAAACTGCATAAATTGATTAAATTCACTAAAAACTTAACAAGACAAAGAATATAAATAATTATATATATATATATATATATATATATATATATATTCATAAATAATTAAATCCAATAATTATAAAGCAAAATATTTCAAATTGTCTAATCCTATAATCAAATACTCCCAACGTCCAAAATTTCAAGAAGTATAGCATAATCGGGATCACTTCGTGTTGGTGGGTTGACCCGTGGCCGACCCATTTATTAAATGGGTCATAGCGGGTTGACCCACGGCCGACCCGCTTTTTAATCGTGCGGGTTCAACCCACTTTATTTCGTGCGGGTTTCGAGTCGTGTCGGAATTGACAACCCTAATGATAATGACATTAGACATTGGCTTTGATCAACTCTAAAGCAAAATCCCAAGATTAGTTCAATAATTCTATGCAACTAATGATAAGATGTGCATGACGTGACGATTGATACTACCATTGCTTTTAAAATCTTTGACGTGATGAATAAGCCATCATTGTCACACCCTGACCTTGGGCATTGAGGAGTGATTGGAGAAGAGAGACAAGACTAATGAGAGAGAGAAGTATGAATTTTTGGTGACACATCACTGAAAGGAAAGAGACGTTATTGAGTTTTTCCCGAAGCAATAGGAAGCTTCTCCTCCTCTTTTGTCTCTCCCCCTCTCTAGAACTTACCCTCCATCCTTTTCTTTCTCTCCTTTTCTTTTTGCCTCTCTGAAAACTCTCGACCTTTCCCTTTCTCTCTAGATGTGCTATGTGTCAACTAGAAAAAAATAGCATGTGTAGGCTTAGAGACCTACATATATTTGTTATATGAAGGTAGAATTCATTTGAATTTCCTTGAATACACATTGATAAAATCAATAGTAGTCAATTTCTACTAGAAACAACTAATTTAGATTCGATTCTTTTATTCACTTCTCAAATCTATTGAGATAATAAGAAAGGGAAGGAGGTCCTCATATGGAGTCGCGCACTTACTTGAGCAGTGAGGGGAGAATGTGTCCGGCTTACTTCTTTCGCGATGTGTGTGATATGAGAAGAACGCTGTCTTCCTAAAGAAATAGAGGATCCCTCATGACATGATTAGCCCCAAACTATTCCATTCCATGAGCTATTGGGGGGTAGGAGTAAAACCCTTTGATCCTCTTTTTTTTTTTTTTTTTTTTTTTTTTAAATTATTCTATTTTCTCGTGGTCTCATTATCTTTCTTACATGAGAAGGATATTCTTTGTAAATAATTTCTCATCACTAAATAATAATATAATATGCAAATAAAATTACTTATTTCTAAAATGTCTTAAGTATTACAAATTCACCCCCTTAAAAAAATTTCATCCTCGAAATTTATAATAGCCTCAAAACATCAATTCTCTATTACCTCAAAAGAATGCATCTCTTTAGATGTCAAATACTAAAGGCTTCAGTTTAGAGTTTGTAATATCCGAATTAAAAAGCATGTCACCAAGCTGGTGGCAGATTTTTAGCCAAGTGATTTCAGATAGCACTCGCTAATGCCGTTTCTTACATAGTATGATGCTCTTTCTAAGAAAGTAGGAGAATTATCTAAAACAGTGGAAGACACAAAACTCAATATTCATTCTTTTGTAGTATGTCGATTTCAATCAGCAAGATCTCAGTGCAATTATGTTGCTAAAACAAATGGAAAAGTGCAGCAAAAGTAACATCCCATTCTCATTGTTGTCCCAGTCAAACTTTGAAACGGAACACCTACTGTATAACAGTACAACGGTCACTAGAATTATTTCCCAATTAGTTTAGTTCCAGTACAAGCAATTCACCAGTGTATAAAAGATACTGCAACAATATCAGAATATAATCCGAAACAGTCAAACTATTATACATGAAATTTATGAGATGGTGCACTTATAGATCTAAGAGTAGATACAAAAAACTTAGCTGGAGTAGATACAAAAAATTAGCTGGACTGTCCTGATCTTCTCACAAAAATAAAGTTGAGAACATTAAAATTTACTGTGGAAGCATCAGGATTCATGACGCTTGAACATAATGCATTCCAGGTATGACACCAAAAAATATATTCAGGAATGACAATATCAGTACTTGAGCAAAGCTCAAATTTCCACTGGTATTTGACCATACCTGGTCTTCATATCCATAAAGCCACAAACATTTTACCATACCTGGTCTTGCAATTCAAACTGAATATTGCCATGCATAAGGTAGATCCATTTTCATAATCAAATTTGATTCCTTTTCCTTTTTCTTCTGGTTAGGCCCTATGCCTCTCGAATTAAGGCCATCGAGAACACCCCGTACTAAGCGGTTTAAGGCCACCTAGGGAGGCACAATCCCTACTTAATTATCCGCTCGAATCCACGAGCCCCAATCGGGTTTAGGGTCTTTCACCCAAGGGAGACACAATCTCTACTTAATTTTTTTCCGTGCCTAACTGGTTTCAATCCGAATATTTACTTGCATTCAGATCACATAAAGTCATCCATTATCTTTGATTTTTCTTTCAATAACAGATCATTATGATTTGAAAATATCAAACACAACTATAGCCATGAACAGGTCATACATACAGAATATATATACATATATAATGCGAAATATTTATATAAGATAACTGATTATTCAGAAGAAGTAATTTACCTGAATGCATTACCTGCATTCCGGAGATTATTGCATCCTTCCCAGGCTTCATTGACGGGATATATGTGCAAAGTTTCTGACTTCATCCTTAATTATTCTGACCACTACTTTGTCTCTATTGCAGTGAAACATCTGCTTTTCAAATGTAGCCAAGGCTTTCTGCCAAAGTACACTCAAAATATCTTCAAAATCGGCCCAAAAATAGAAGAAAATAAGGCAGCTTCCGGTTTTCATATCACTACTAAAAAGAATTGCAATTGCTTCGAAAATTTGCGACAGAAAATTTTTCCGTCGCAAAAGGTCAACTTTCGCGACGGCGTATGCTACGCCTATTTTGCCGTAGTATATTTTGGAGTTTCTGCGACGGATATAATGTTCCCGTCGTATAATTAAAACCAATTGCAACACTTTAGCCCTGCCGTCGCGTGAATTATTAGGAAAAAAGAGAAGAAAACTAGATGGAGTCTGGACGTGTGGCCACACTCTTCGATCTTCTTCTCCTCCTCTCTCTCTGCTCTTTTTCGTCTCCTCTTCGATGACCACCCTGAACATAACCACCTCTCTTATTTCCTTACTCAATCTCTCTATAGATATGGTGGTCGTGGAATCACTGGGATGGCTGACGGAATCGACTATAATGCCCAAGAAGCACCGCGCCATCGCCGGCATCGGCATCATCATCACCGCCGCCGTCACTCTTTCTCCGGATCTGAAATCTAAGCCTCCGAGTAGTACCGAATCATTGAATCGGTGCTCTGCAAGCAATTCCGAATTTCAAAGGTAATTATTGATTTTATGCTGCACAATGAAATTGATGCGCGAGTGTCTTTGATTTTAGCTCTAATTTAATTTTCAACTATTCTCTCTGTGATTCTATTCCTCTTTCTCGATTCTAGGTTTTTGAGGTTGGTAAACTTTCAGAGGCTGAAGCGCGAAGCTTGGAAGAGCTTCGGGATTAAACCCTAGGTCGATTTAGTAAGCATTCTCTTTCAGATTTCATGTGGAAGCTGTTAGGTTTCTGTATTTTGTGGGCATTTTGGTCGTTGATTGGTTCAATTTCACGATTACTGTTTTCATTTCGATTTTTGAAATTGAGCAATTTTGGTACTTCATACAAATGAATGAATGGTGCTTCAGAAATTGATGAGTATTTGATTTTTATCCTTGAGAGTGAAATTTCAGATTGCATTTTCAACAATGTTGCTATGGATGAGCGGTTTAAGGAGGAAAGTGAATATTGTAAGTGTCATTTGCACCCCTAATAAAAGCAGCGCCTTCTTCGTCTCTCCACCCCTAATAGCAAAATATCATCCTCTACCTCGACTCTTAGAGCTGCCGCGTTCTCCATCAGGTGCCGATTCCATTTCTTTTTCTATTTTGATTTCTCTCTTTGTATTCACGATTCTGTTTATTATGATCCAAAAATCGTTCTGTTACATTATCTGTTCTGAATTTTGCTGTGGATCTGTTATATGTTGTTTGGTTTCTGTTTGATTCGTGACCTCATTTGTGGATTTGTGTTATTTCATATCACTATTGTGAATATGCATAGCTTGATTATCAGTATTCCCCAAATCTATACTATTTGTTAGCTTTTTAGGTTAGATTTGAGGCGGATTACGGGGTACGCTTTCTTATCTACTTCTACCTTAGATCTTAATAATATAGTATTTGATTATTAAGATGCTACCATTAGCAGACTATATAAAAGCTTTTGTAAGCCCAGTATTTGAAATTCCTAGTTAAACTTGGTTCTCAGTTTTGTTGTGTTTTTTCTTTCTTTCTTTTTGT
Source organism: Rosa rugosa (assembly GCF_958449725.1). NCBI lineage: Eukaryota > Viridiplantae > Streptophyta > Magnoliopsida > Rosales > Rosaceae > Rosa > Rosa rugosa. Next base: position 24,998,983 of record NC_084822.1, read on the forward strand.
AGTTTGGATCTCTTCTATCCATTTATGGTAGTTTCTGGTATAACGAAACAAGAAGAATGGGTTTAGGTGTTCATTAAGTGGGGTCAGATGCAGAGAATGGAACATACGTTCTCCTTGAACATGAGGAAAATGGCTTAAGTAACCGATACGAAAACTATGTTCTCCCAGTAGCAGTCAAATGCAGTTATGTCTTTCAAGCTATATTCCAGGTCTTGGTTTTTTTCTTCTTCCTTTTTTTCCCCCAATAATTAGTCAATGCATTAGCTCTGATGCTAATAAGTTCATTGTAGCTCTCTTCTTGCAAAATTGTCTATTCATATTGAACTAAACGTGAAGATGTTGATCTGGTGCCTGATTCCAAATTCTAACAAGGTACTCTGCTTTTAAATTTTCTGCAATTTTTTGTTTTGTGTGGTTTATCTTTCAAATGAGTGATCTGGGGTTTTGTTTTTATTGGACTGATAAGGCTTCGATGCTGGATGAAGCAGTTGAGTATTTGAAGCAGCTCCAGCTTCAAGTACAGGTCAGATAGTTTTCACTTTTTGGGATTATATAATTCTATTAGCATTACAAGCATTGAAAGATAAGTCGTGTTGAGTAGTATGGATTTTTTTGCTATGCTCTTGATTTTCTGTTGTGTAAGTTCAAGTTTTGAGGTATTATATTGATGCTATTATTCAATTAGCCATATTTGATTGCGTGTGATTGATTTCTCATTATAGTTTGCATAGTTGTGGATTTTGGGTTTTCAGAGGGGAGAAAGGAAGAAACAGAAGAAGGGGGAGACGGGAAGGACAGAAGAGGCAGGGAAATCCAAAAGACGAGAAGAACTGCTCTACTTCACAGATTCAAGGTACAAATTTATACACCAAATTAATTTTTATGCTTATTGGTTATGTATTATAATGATTAATTTCAGATCGATACTAGGTTTTCAATTTTGATCGAGTTCCTTTTCACTTCGTTGTGTAAATTTGAACTTGAATTTCGTGAATCACTGGGCATCTCATGAGTCATTGTACACCCACTATACACATGTGAACTTAGGAAAGTCCTGCATGATTACACTTTGCTATAAGGAATTCTGCAATATTTACTTAATCAGAATGATTCGATTGGTTGAATTATGTGATGGTAACAATGTTGAAGTGTTGTAGTCGGTGACTTGATAGAAGCTTTTTGAGACTTGAGTGTGTTTAGTGCTCTAATTATGCATTTGTTGTGTAGTATGTGCTTCCTTTTTTCTTTCTTTTTTCATTTTACTTTTTACTTTTTTTTTTGTAATGATTTTTCAATTTCATACTAGGATATGTCTGCTGGAACAAGGAACAACTTTGAAAACAAGTTTTGGGCCAAAAGCCAAGATAGTGGCAGCATCCATTCATTTTATGATGTCGGTGCTAATCCACTTGACAAACAAGTATCAATATCAAAATCTGACAAGAGGAGGCGATTAATGTTAGAGGGTACCGTTGGTAGCAGTATTCAAGGTGATCACTGATATTTAAATCTTTCTACAAATCAATTACAACATGCGAGACAATGTATACTAAATAATTACAGGTCATGTTTGTAACAAATGAAATGGCATTCATACCTTTCCAAGTGTAATCATCATCTCCAAATTTGGTTACTGTTCATCATCATTTCAATTTATGATATTTGCTGCAGATGGTACTAGCTTTGGTGTGCAATTCACACCATTTTTTTTTTATTAATGAAATATTCTTTTGCGACGGCAAAGTATCCGTCGCAACAAATTCACCCCCAATTTTTTTTTTAAATGAAATATCTTTTTGCGACGGCAAAGTATCTGTCGCAAATAGTTTAGCCATTGCGACGGCAACAATTTTCCGAAGAAAATACTTTTTGCGACGACATTTTACCGTCGCAAATGGATTTTGTGACGCCACCTATTGCAACGCCAACATTTCTGTCGCAAAAAGCTCAATTTTCTGTCGCGAAAAGTTTTTTCCGTCGCAAAAGCCCAATTTGCCGTCGCAAAAGCAATTTTTTTTAGTAGTGTATTTTGCTTCTCGGCAACTGTTTTGCACGAATTTTTCCACAAGCTTTACTTCTTGTTTCTGACCACATAAATGGTCATCTTTCATCTTTTGCATCACTATTATAGATCTGAGCCTTAACTTGCCTCAATTGAGCTCCTATTTCTCCACAGTTGCTCCACAAACCTTCTAAGAAAATAACAAAGTTAGTTTGATCTTTTTAACGAAATAACTAAGTAAAAGTGTAAAAGGTTAAACTATAAATTCGTCGTATTTTATGCTCCTATCAATAACTTGTTGGAAAATATGGAAAGTAAGGAATGACACTATCTATAAAGGAAAAGTCACTTTCCCTAATGAATGCCTCAGTTGCTACACTTAGTACTTTAGTAGTATGTGTACAGTCTCACAAAATGTTGGAGAGACGGCTACCTTAAATCCTTCACCCACAAATGTGTGGAGCCCTCCTCCTCCAAAATTTGTCAAAATCAATTTTGATTGATCGATCTAGAATGTAAACCTGTTCTGGTAAATTTTTCAATAATTCACCATCATTAACTGATACAACGATTCTTGCAAGCGCGACAAATTCGGGTTCTACAACTGTTCCGACGGCGGAGACAATTGCCTTACGGGATAGCCTAATTGCTGCCAAGGATAGCAGACTCCAGCTCATTGAGGTTGAGGGAGACTCAAAGCTTGTCATTGATGCTGTTAATGGAGTCTCTCATCCACCTTGGAGATTACGGAAAATCATTTCGGATATTAGATCACTGGCTGCTTCTTTTTCTATCATTACCTTCAAACATGTGTTTAGAGAGGCAAATTTTGCTGCTGATTCTGTCACCAATCTTGGCCACACTCATTCGGATTGTATTTGGTGGGTCAATCGCTTTCCACCAGCGGTCTCTAGAGCTATTTTGTTTGACTCTGTAAACTGTGGAGGGCCGCGAGGCCTAAGTTTTTAATGTTTTTCTTTTCGTATAAAAAAAAAAAAAAAAAAAAACTGATACTACGTTCAAATATTGCGAATCTAGCTTATTTCTTTCTAAGATTCTAAAGTCAGTAGCTTTTGTTTTCGTATTTCTAAAAAAGTGAGATCTTTTTATGATGTTGAGGAGACTTGAGTTTTCTAAAATGTGAGACTTTTGGTTTGAAAATAGACTGAAATTTTTGAAACAATTAACGTTAGTAAAATGTGAAGAATGAGAATAACCCCGAAAAACTGGCACATGAGATTTCATGTGACTTTTCTTATCGCAAAAGTATACCGACTTTCTAAAGTGATAGTCGATATTAAAGTTAACTAATCAAGTGAAACGTAAGCGTCTAAATTTTTTTTTTTAGGAAAATTTTATTTATAAGTAAAATTATGGTGTGCGCCACTGTGCGGTGTGCCGGTTCTCTGCTTCTCCATACCAGGTGAACGACTGGAATGATGTTTCTCAAAAACTGAAACCTCATTTCCTAAACAAAACCCAAACCCAAACCCAAACCCGTCCCAACATTTGGTTACACTGACAGACCGAGTGATCTGGCGGCTATGGCCACCATGGCGCTACCTGAGGCGAGCACAAGGCTTCCCTTAGGCTCTTTAACCCATATAGACATAAGCACCCTCTCTCAGTCGGAGCTCCACGCCCTCTCTCTCTTGTCCTTGAACCGCTGCGGCACTGACGACCTGGTGGTCCCCAAAATCGACCGATCCCAATTCAATGAGAGCGCCGGGTCCCGCCGCCAGACGTACTCCCGCCTCCGGCGCCCCCAGTCGGATGCGTCGACGGGCCATCGGCGGCGCGTGGCAGGCCTCCTCTCTACTCCGAAAGTGTCACCACCCCCGGCCCAAGCTGACGACCCGGAACGCAACGAGAACCATGCCATCATCGCCCACCTCAAGCACTTGATTTCCCAGGATCCCAAATTCGATCAAATCGACTTGGAGCCCACCTCGACGACGACGACGATGGAATCCTTGTTTTTGGACAAGAAGGTTGGAATTGCAGAATTAGGTGTGAGGAAGAGGAAACGAGGGAGGAAGCCCAAAGTGAAAGGGTCAGCAGGGTCCAGTGGCGAGGTACTGGGCATGCAGATTGTAAACAAGAACGGCGCTGCAGTTGACATCTGGGCTTTGCAGAACTCAGAAAACCCTTTTGGGGATGAGCTGAGGAGGAGGACGTTGGGTCTGGAGACTGAGGAGGAGTTGTTGGGTTTCATGAGGGAATTGGGTGGCCAGTGGGGGAGCAGGAGGAAGAAGAGGAAGATTGTCGACGCCACTGAATTCGGGGATGCCTTGCCTCTCGGTTGGAAGCTCTTGCTCGGCCTCAAGCGCAAGGAACGACGTGCTTGGATTTACTGCCGCCGATACATTAGGTACTTCCTATCTCACTTCTCACTTATGCCATTCAATGTTAATTACTTGTAATTTCAACAAATACATTCGCACATAGACTAAAGTGCATTCCATGTTTCGTAGCCACATTGGCATTTTTTCTGGTGATAACATGTCAAAATTTCAGCTCCACATGTATTATGGTCTTACTTCTGCAATAATATCTCCCGCACAGTTATTACGAATTGCTATTTGCGTCTGAGGAGCTGCCTGTCATGTGTGTCCTGCATCACCATCGTGTTTATAACCTCAACACAACATGCAAAATTTTTGGCTTGATTTTGTCTCTCTTAGCCTAGCTTGTGACTTTTGAGATTTGTAAAATGTCAAACCAAAATTAGTTTATTTCATAGCATCTAGGAATCATTTTTCCTATGAATGATTCAAAGTAGTTAGCGTATGGGTGGAATTATTTGCCTCACAAATCTTTGTCTCTTTGATCCTTAAGTTTAAAAAAACCAATTTTTTGACAGCAAAGCTGGTTAAGTAAGAGATTTCAAATCCCAAAGGATCCTATATCCAGTATTTGTGGCACAATGGTAGATCAAAATTGTTGAAATTAACTCTGAAACTATTCATTTACAGTCATTTCCAACTTCCAAGAGTATTATGATTCATCAATGCCTCAAGACCTGGATGGATGGGATCAATATTTAAGCGAAAAAAATCCTCAGAGATTCTATAATAGGATGATTAGGATCAACCATGATTGGAAATATAGTAAAAGGCACCATATAAAATAGAAGAAAGAGTCGCTAAAATGGGCATTGTTAGCTCAATACACATTATTGGCATTTCTCCGACAACTTGAGGTTTAAGATTAGTAGTTGTCAACTTGTCTGATATAGTACCAAAGGATTGTCTCTCCGTCTCAATCTCCCTGCCTCATGCAGCGTTGTAATTGGAAATAGCATACGTACTTTATAGAATAAATATATAGTAAGTTAGTAACCTATCTTTGCCTTCCATTCAGGTGTTATATATGAAAATAATAGCCTACCTTATATATAGAACATTATATATAAAACAAATATACAACAAAACATGTGTGTGTGTGTGTGTGTGTGATAAGGTAACTAGAAAGTATAATTTCAGAGAACAAATTGTATACAAATGATGATATTTGCCATTTGAAAGCTGAAGTTTCTCTGTAATCGTTGATCTCTTATTTTGGTGCTTTTACAATCTCTCTTTGTTCAGTGGTAGACTTGTCAGTTTTCTTCTCCCAAAATAAATAAAATAATATAATTCTGTCTGCTTCGATGTTTCCTTTTTATTTTTATTTTTTAGTTATAAACCTAACTCATGGTTTTATACTTGCATGTCACTTGATATTTTCCAGCCCTACTGGACAACAATTTCTGTCCTGCAAGGAAGTTGCTTCTTTTTTGGAGTCCTTCTTTGGTCTTAATAATGCTGAAAGGCAAGATGGTGATGGTGGTGAGAACATTCAGGAGGACTGTGTAATGGCTACCGAAAATGTGAGTATATATTTGTGCAGTTGTTTGGTTTTTTATACATTGGATAACAATTATTCTTCAATAAGCTTTATTTGGGTACAACAGCATGCTGATAAAGATGGAGAAAGAAGGCAAGATGTGAGCTCCAGCTCTGCTATACTGGTGTCTTCTATATCTAATGAGCCTGAGAATAAAGTTAGCGTATCGGAAATGGAAAATCTTGCTGAGGTTCAGATACATGACCTTTTTGAATGTCACAAATGCAGTATGACTTTTGCCGAGAAGGATTCATATTTGCAGCATCTATTGTCCTTTCACCAGAGGACTACAAGGAGGTATAGACTTGGTTCGACAGTTGGGGACGGTGTGATAATTAAGGATGGGAAATATGAGTGCCAGTTCTGCCATAAGGTATTTCTTGAAAGGCGTCGCTATAATGGGCATGTAGGAATCCATGTTCGAAATTATGTGAGGAGGGTGGAAGAGTCGCCAGCTCCAACAACTCTTCAAAAGAAAATAGAGTCTCCAACAAGGGAAGGTTTGCCATCAAGGAACTCTAAAATGGATGCTTTGATTGAAATTGCTCAAAACTCTATCCTCGAAACCTCCACTGCTGGACCAAATGAGGAATTAAAAGGTGGTACTACACCAGATCCATACATCAATATTAGTTCAGAAACTCCCGCTTCCAATAAACTCCCTTCCAATTCTCATCTAGAAATGAACATAGAATCTAAACTGACTGAACAGGACCTGGAAGATCTTATGATTGATGGAATTAATGAAGATGAGCAAGAGAGTGAGCATACAATAACTGATGGAAGTATGGGGGAAGCTGTTGATGCTATGGAAGTTGTAGATGATAAGGTGAATTCTTGTTTGGTTACCACTGCCTCATCTGCTGAAGAGAAAAATGGGAAGACATCTGAAAGGTCTGTGGAGATAAATGGTCTGGCACCCACCTCTGATGAATTGGAGATGTCTGGCACCAAGCAGGAGAATGCTTCTGAATGTCCCCATGTACATGCTTCTTCAAATAATAAATCTATTAGTGATGTTGCGGACAATGTAAAATGTGCACCTGCATTAGAGCATCCCAGTCCCGTTGAAGTCGATAAACAAAAGCATACTGAACCAATTGGTAGCATCGATCAACCTCGACCAGCTAATGATAGTTCCTTGGAGTTCCATGCTTCTAACAGAAATGAACTCCAAAGTGGGGTTTGTGACACCTCAATGTCATTGGTGCGACCATTGCTCTGTCTTCCCACATCCAATGCAATTTTGCAGAAGGTAGCAATGATTTGCCATAATTTGTTTCTGTATGTCTACAATACATTTAAATGCCTTTTTTTTTTTTCCTTCGCAAGTGAAAAAAAAATTTCTCAAGAATTTATAATTGTCTCATTCAAATGCAGTGTAAAAGAATTTCCGTCTGTCGTCATATTGAAAACTTCATAAACTTTCTTTTTAACAAATTTCCAAGATTAGTTTACCCTGCCTATTGTAAGAAGTCCTATAATTATGTTATGTAAAGTATCATTTTTACAAGAGATGGAACACATGGTGGTATGCAGTGGGTACTAAAGGTGACTCATTCTTTTACTTTACTATATTTCTATGTTCTTTTGATAGGGAGACGAACATCTTATTGGTGTTGGCCAGAGCGGTGACCATGTAATGGATCTAGAGGATCTGCAACAACATGAAATAGAACATCTGAAGCATGGTTCTGCTGCTGGGCAAGAATCTTTTATACTAGAGGAGGTAACGATTGATATGACAAATAGTTCAGAGATGCAAAAACCAGTTGGTTCCTCTGTCCAGTTTGAACCAGAAGAAGTGATGCTAAACATGGCTGGCAGCAATCAGCTTACAACTGCTTGTATCTGGTGTGGAGTAGATTTCAAACACGAGGCTGTTGATTATGATGTACAACCCGATTCTGTTGGCTTTATGTGTCCAGTGTGCAAGGCAAAAATTTCTGAACGTGAATGAATGACCTAGAAAAAAGAGAAAAAGACAGGGGGTCCATATGTAATCTGAACAAGATAGCAGGCCAGTGATATTTTGCTGATTACAGTAATTTCTGTTTATTGTCGAACAAATCTCGTCTGTCTTACGTAAATTATAATATTACCCTCTGATGGTATTTGCTAGTATTTACCTTTCTCCCGAGGTCCCGAATAGCCTTAATAGTTTAGATTGACTTTCATTTTTTGCTGTATGCATAGGTGCAAATGAAAATTTATGCTAGATCAAATTAGGTTCTATTTTTTCTACCGCACTAGGAGAGAGTTTTTTTTTGGTTGTTCCTTTTGTGAAGGAAAAATTATTAAAATGATATGTTCAATGGTCTATGATATTTTGGTCTCCGTATGTATGTATGTATGTATGTATGTATGTATGTACGTACAAGAGCTTTTTTGAGGCCGAGTAGAACTTAGGAAGGTTGCCGTTGGGTTTGATTTCCGGCGGCCCGAGAAAAGTTGGTAAAGCTATGGGCGGGGCAAGTGGTTGGTGTTGTCCATTTACTTTGCGTGATAAAACCCTAAACCGTATGTGTAATGGATGAAACTGCATGTGATACACAAGTATGGAACGGGTTAGAAGGAAAGAATTGTCCGGCTAGCTGTCACATCAAGCATAGATTCTTCATGGCATCGAATCGACATTAAAGTCCAACGGGCACTCATTTTAAATTGAGTATTTAGGTGCGTGGGTGCGGTGACCATTTTCGATCAAATAACGGACTGGCATTGAGCTAGCCAGCCATATCGAATATTTTCTCCAGAGAAAAAGTCAGATACAGGCACATATATCAATGTGACGATCTCTCCATTCTCTGCACTTCTAAGATCGACCGAGCACGAATTTCCGGTCATTAATTTAAACAAGGAAAGCTAAAGGAGATTCCCAAGTGCCAACCCTCTCTTCCTTTGTATGTGGGCCTTCAAGCTAGTATATATATATGGCCTAAAATACATGATTGATATGGACTGGTGATCCATTATGGGAAGCACAACAATGACCACCAATTGTAGTAACTGCAAGACGAGGCTTCCTCATCTAACCTCTCATCCAACCTCACCAATACCCCGTGTTACTCAATATCGCTGCTTCTGTGGTTATGTTAATCTGATTGAGACGACCAAGCCAGCTCTTGCCCAGCACCACCACGAAGGTCAGCAGCAGCAGCATAGCCATCGGAGACGAGCTTCCAGCTGGATTAATTCGCATATAAAGGGATCATCACCATCATCGTCGTCCAAGAACTGTAAATCCCCATCACCGTCACCGTCATCGTCATCGTCATCAACCAGCTTAATAAAAAGCTGTGGCAGAAAGCGCGCACTTCTTTGCGGAGTGACATACAAGGCGCGCAAGTACAAACTCAAAGGCACTTACAATGACGTCAATAACATGAATCACTTGTTGATCAACACCTTTTGTTTTCCAGCCGACTGCATTCGCATACTATCAGGTACGTATATATATTTGGCGTACAGATCTACTCTAAATTGCAGATCAAAAATGAACTAGGCCGGCGTACATAAAGTTATTCTCTAATGATCGATCGCTTATGAAAGAAGAATATAATCTTATCGTATATAAAAGTAGAAAAGATGCCTGATTCCTTGTGATATTTTGTAAAGGAATCAATTGCATCCACGCATAAAAGGGCATATACTTAAACTACTAGCTACTTCATCTCTCTATAACAATGCGATTTAGATATAAGAATATTCAGAAAATTCTAACTCCAATTAGGCCGAGTGTTTTGTTTTCGGAAGTAGTAATTAATTAGTAATATGGTGGATGCATGCAGAAGAAGAAGGGCAACCGAAAGAGCTGACTCCCACAAAGAAGAACATAGAGAAATCCCTGAAATGGCTTGTGGAGGGGTGCCAGGCAGGAGATTCGTTGGTGTTCTACTTCTCAGGACACGGACTCCGACAGCCCGATTTCAAAGACGACGAGGTTGACGGGTTCGACGAGACTATATGCCCTCTTGATTTCATGGAAGAGGGAATGATCCTTGACAATGATATCAATTCAACCATCGTCCACCCACTCAAGGAGGGCGTCACACTACATGCTATCGTTGATGCTTGTCATAGTGGAACAATTCTTGATCTACTCTACGTCTACGACCATAAAGGGTGAGTCTTATACAAACTATACGTTACCAATAGTATGATATAAACTAATCGATCTATTCTATTGTTAATATTGTTGCAGGAACAAGTGGAAGGATAATAGTCCTCCTTCTGGTGCTAGGAAAAGTACAAGTGGAGGGTTGGCAATTTGCCTCAGTGCTTGCGAAGACGATAAAATGGCAGCAGATACAACTGTACGTACGCAACTTAGTTAATTTTGATCTTACTACTTAATCAAAATGTAGTTAGGGTTTGTGTTGAATAAATATATCTATGCCTTTATGCAGGCTTTTGATCGAAATGTAATGAATGGTGCCATGACATACATTCTTATTGAAATTATTAAGAACCACTCTGGTAAAGGCATAACGTATGGGGAACTGCTCGACTTCATGTTTGATCAAATTCAAAGGATTAATGGGGAAAGATGCCTCAACTCCAGAATCTTGAGAAAAGTTTTTCGACACAAAATCATTCAGGTCAGTTTCAGCATCTTTTTTTTTTTTTTTGTTTAATTAATGTTTCTTTTTGAAAAATATTAACTGCAACCAAAGCTAGCAAATATTTGCTACTGTGTAATGTGGGTCCCCGTCATATATGCAGCAACCTTTATTGTCATCGTCCGAAGACTTCGATGTATACAAGAAGAAATTTCTCTTGTAGTAAGATGTGGGAAATACTGTAATGATGTTCAATTCATTTGCAAGAACTTCCGAATTATTGTCTATTGGGTGTATTTGTTATACTTCAAGACTAGTAAAACAATGCATTATCTCATTGTTTGGGTGGAGAAGAGAGACCCCAAAGTGGGGCTCAAGGTTTGGGCGGTGTGTCTAGAGAGAGAACACTGAAATTTGGGTTATGTTATAGTGTATATGTATAGGTCTTGCAGTAAACCTAGAATTATCGAGAAAGCAGACTGTAGATTGGGTCTCGTTACCTGTCAAAATAAACAAGGTCAGAGAGAAGACTGGGATGTTGGCTCTCCGATGCTTAAGTCAGAATAAATGTAAGAGAGAGATCAGTTGCTTACCATAAATAAAAGTAATTGCATATATAAATGGTATGACTCAGGATTTGCCTTTTTCATTGCCAATGTGAGGTGAGAATAAATGAGACTTACCAAAGTTGGTAATGTGAGGTCTTCGCTGGACTTGTCCCTAGGGGCGGGTCCCGGTCAATGTATGTGCCGGGTCCTAGGCCCACATTGCAGGGCTATTCCAGGTGTCTCCCGGTGGTGCATGCTCGGTTCCCGCTTGGCTCTGTGCCTAAGTACTTGTGACGTTTTGTGCTTGATACATAGTTGGTAACTTGGTATGTGCATATACTTATAGTGGTGCGAGGTATAATATTTGAGATATTTTGTGAAGTGTGGACCAAATGACAAAGCTATGATATTGACATATTCGAAAATGAAATTTAAATTTCAAATATATGTCACATGGGATAATGAGACGGTCCACCACCTAGTACAACCATGACATGCCATAAACTACCTTGGTTGACCAAAATCAAGCTGGTTGATAATTTCAATTTTTTGTCTTCTTGTGCTCTTTTATATTGTTTTTTGCTCCAAATTCTAATATTCGTTGGAGAAATTCTACAATATGTAGTTAACGTATGACATGCATACAATTGTCTTAAAGTGGTAAAATGTGTCTTCAAAATAGTAATATTAGTCCTCAAAGTGTAACATGAGTCCTTAAAATGGTAAGTTTTCTTAGTTATCACATGAGTCTTCAAGTTGTAAATTGAGTCCTTAAAGTGGTAAAATGAGTCCTCAAAGTAATAAAAATAGTTGATGTATGAGAAATATTAACATACCATACATTTGCGCCGTTCGTTGTATAATACTTCTGAGAGTTGAGTTTGCTAATTATGTCCTCGTTGACTCTTAGTTGATCCGATGGCCAATCGTTTAGCTTTTCGTCTTTTGGTCGGAAAGCACAATTTTGCACTGTTTTCTCATGATTTCAACGACCTCGCTTATTTCCTACAAATCAATAAATTGAATTAATTACATAATGATTTGCTTAAGGATTAGCTTAATTTCATTGTTTAGAATGCAATTACAAGCATAATCAGCAATCAAACCTTCAAGAATAATGAAATACTCCCTGCGAAAACGAAAAAAAAAACAAACAAAAAAAAGGTTCAAGGTTAAAGGTGAGCTAGATAAATGGGCTCATTTCAAAGGAACTCATTTAGCCAGCAATAATGCATAGGAAGGTTCTCATGGAATCACCAAATCATGAGAACAAGCATACATCCTGTGGAGCCAAGAAATGCTCATTGTTATGAAAGGACATAATTAGCCTCACAGGGAATAGCCATGCTCACAAACCTGAAACCGATCTAGGTCCGAATATTCCGAAGTCAATTGTATAACCAATTTGCCCCCACGAAGTATGGGCTCTAGACCATAGCCAACTTAGGGCTAATATAGACCCACGAGTGAATGATCGACTACCTCCCAGTTGAGGAACGACTAAAGCCCTACGCACTGGTCCAAAGACCAATGTGGAACCCATGGTTCCTATTCGGGTCTGTCCAACCAGGACAAAAGCCTTACTGAGGGGCCTGAGCATATAGTGGCCCACCCTGGTAAGTCCGCTTTCCCAAATAGGCTCCATATCGACCCATTCACGACTAACTAATTGGAGAAGCCCAACAAGCTTTCCAAAGGTGCCAAGCCTACTAGTGTTTACACAAACCCTACAAGGTCTTCTATATAAAGCATTCTCATGTTTTGCCTCTAGATAATCAAATCCGAATCAACTTAACTCGATTATGGGTAATCATTTTTATGGGAATTGAACTAGGCAAACCCTAAAATTCACTCATCTACAATGGTAAACCATTAATTCCGACTGTATTCTTATGATTATACTCTACGATCATGACTAACTTGATCGGTCGGATAACCCTTGGCCGGTACCACACTAATCCTCTCACAAACAGAAGGGTTTTTCTTGTCTTTTCTTATTGTGCAGGTGATCAAGTCAACAACCTTGACAAAATTGTGCTGTCAAAATTTCTTCTCTTAAAAGTCTGCACACAAAAATCAATAAAAGAAGTTTATAAGATGGTCATGATTCAACTAAATCTAACATTGAGTTGAGTTTCATCAAATATTGTGAGGTGATTTGAGATAGAGATTGATTAAGGAAGGCAGAATCTCTACCGTGGCCGCTGAATTCTAAGCCGTATCGATCTCAGTGAATAACTAACTATACATTACATAACTCATAAATTGCATGGAATAATATATGTGTGTGTTCTAAACATCACGTGCTATACCGCAAAGGGTGTATAGGTTGTTGGAAATTAAACGTGCCTTTTGATACGCCTAAAATAGACACTCAACTTAACCCTGCAAGAATATAGTTGTTAATATAGAATAAGTAGGGATCGTTCAACCAGGAGATTGAGGGTACACAAGTAATTACGTAACAAATAAAGAATCAAAGTATGAATTTAAGTATGTACGAAAATAATGAAAGAATATATGAACATGAAATTGTAAAAAGGGGGGTTTTAGGTTTTGTAACGCAGAAAATTAAAGTAAAACATAAAAACAATGCAGGATTTACAATGATATGAATGAAGATGTTGGAGACTCAAAAATCCACCACAAAACATGCTCAAGACAAGTTTATTATCCTAGTTTCAATTACTAAGTCGTGAAAATGTTTTAATTAAGAACAAATCATGAACGCATGTACAAGTTCTTATTACTTCCCTAAATTACTTAAGCAAGATGAACGCACCATTACTAAGCCTTTAGAACAAACAATCAAGGTATAGAACGCTATCCTATCAACAATTTATTCTAAGCATTAATCACATGTGGAAGTTCGATCGAAACAAGTATGCAAAACTAGTGTGGAACGCTTACCTAGCATGCAATCCTTTTTATTTGGTTTCACCTATTGTCCTATAGGTTTTACTACCATTGAAATAAGCATTATTAACTATTTATGAGATTAAAACACCTATTTCTAGCCCCACTCACAATCAGTTCATAATGTTCTATGCACGTGTTCATGAACATAAACAAGTAAGAGATATCCATAAACCAAAACCAAATAAACAATTTCACAACAAAGTAGTCAAAACTAAGAATCAAAACAATGTCAAAAACATGTCTTGGGGCTTCAAACCTTGCCCCTAACAAAAGTAATTTAGTTACACATTGTCTTAAAAATCACAAGCATAAAACATAAAAATAGAGAAAAAGAAATAGATAGTGGCAGAGGAAAAAGAAAGAGAGATAGAAGAGAAGGTGAAGGGTGCGGTCTTTTTGAACGTATTGCAGAGGCTCTTTATATAGGACATATATAGCCCTAGTTTCCTTCTCCAATTCTGCTTTGCAAATCTTCCTTAGTTGCTTGAGGTTTTCTTTGATTGGTGCACAATTTAATTTTTTTTTTTTTTTTTTTAAAAAAACCCTTAGCCCACCCCACCCTTACATATGTCAGTGAGAATTGAACCCATGACCTTTACAATGTTGGAATTATAATTTACCAACAGGTCACAGCTCACCGACATAATCTTGCCATAATCTTGTGCAATTCTTCTAGGACTCTCATTGATAATTGCAGCATCATAGACCTTCCAAAAATGCACAAGAAATCCGTCACTATTACAAAAACCACATACAAGGACACCCTACAAGGACACATTTATATGCATGTGTCCTAATAACCTTATGAGGATGACTAAAAAAAAACAAGGAGCCCCCGGTGATTTTTTTTGCAAAAAGTTGAACTTCCCACTTGTTTTCCCCCCCACAAATTTGCAAGTTGACCCGCCTCTCTCTCTCTCTCTCTCTCTCTCTCTCTCAAACTGAGACTTTAGAGGTCAGACCTAAATCAAAACCAGATGGTCCAGATCTACCAAAAACACAACCCTCTCTTCCTCGTCCACCCTCTGTTTTTGATCCATGTCTCTCTCTTCTCCATTGGCCGGCGGCCGGCTTCTTGGCCTCTACCTCTCTTACTTTGATTTCTCACTCCTGAAACCCTAAGCTAACACCTCAAAGAAGCCAACCCAAAATCTGAATGCAAACCACTCTCCCGTCACACTTTCTGTCTTCCTCCACCGTCATTCGCCATCTGCAATTCTCCATGCGCATCTCTTTAATCTCGTACTACTTTTATCTATAGATGCCAAACCCCTATCATACCATTTTCTAATTCACTTCCAAATTTCCCATATTTTTCTCAATCTAACACCCAATTTTCTCTGCCTAGCATTTTGATCTGCAAGTACTTTAATATATTTGATTTTTTTTTCATTCAAGAAAGTAAAAATCTTTTCTGGGTTTGGGTTTGATTTGGTGGTCAGTTATGACTCGTAGAAGTTTAAGTATCTGTAGGAGTTGTAGTTTTCATTGAACAAAAGCTCATATGTCTATTTTATTTTGAGGGGTTTCAATTGCTTAAGGGGTTTATTGGGATTTATGCAGAAGATTGATTTGTGGGAAAGAAAACTAGGGTTTGAGTTTAGAGTCAATTTTTTGGGCTTTTGATTAGCATGTGCTTTGTAGGATTGTAAGACAAGAGTTTGAGTTTTGTAGTGTTTTGTTATTTATAGGGTGTTAGGGATCATGGGTTCCAAGGATCCTGCTCCGGTGGTTGACAAGGTGAATGGGGCAACGCAGGCGCCCGTGGACTGGTAAGTGTTATGATGCGGCTAAAATAGCCTCACAATTTAACCCTGCAAAATGTAGTTATAGTATAGGATAAGCAGGGATCGTTCAGTCCGGGGATTGTAGGGTACACCTACACAAAAAGGTCAATTAACAAATAAAAGAATAAAATGGGGGTTTTGAGATTTGGTTCCTAATCTACTTAAAATAAAAACAAAACAAATAAAACTATATACAATGATCGACTTCCCTAACCTTGACCAATACCACTCAGAAATTACTAAGTGTAAAAACAGAAAATCCATTTCAACATGCTACAAAAATGTGCCCATCTTAAACGCTTAGATAAGAGCCCAAATGAAAAGCCTCAGCGGATCAATCCATTTATCTGATTCGTTCTAATGTAGGCTTGGATCGGAAAAGTCCTTACCAAGCCTAATACTACTAATTTTTGAAAACACTCAGCGTAATTCTCTTAACTAGTAGTATTATCTAACCCTCGAATCAACTCACACGTGCAAATTAACCATTACACATAGAATTTAACACGTAATTTCCAGAATCGTTTAATCATTAAGACATGATTTTTACCACTTTTTAGAACTAATTGCTACTTGTTTAACTCAGCGCCTTAACAAATAATAATTACTCTTGGCAAATTAAGCAAACACACAAGAACTCTCACCATTATTCTTGCATGCAAACTTATGAACCTAACTCTGAAAATTACCTAAACACATAAAAGGGCACAAGATTGTAACATGCATCATAAAAGAATTCTCGAAATTAACTCAATAATAAACTGAAAATCTCAAAAATATTAATAAAAATATTCTGAAAATTTCATGTCTCCAATTACACAACTCGCAAATCCGAACACACAAAACCGAAACAAAAATTGTGAGTAGAGTCATAGTTACACTTTGAAGCTTTCCTCAGCGGCTTGGCAACAAGGTGATGAACTCGTCTCTGCTATGGTGGTGGAGCGTCCTTGACTCAGCGCCTAAGAACTTCGTAGATTGATGGATGGATGGTGGTCACGGTCTTGTAGGTGTTGGAGGTTTGAGAAGTGAATTGGGCAGAGTCTTGGAATAGCTTTTGGCCGGGAAGTGATAGGCTGGGAAGTGATGCCAATTCTATTCTGGACGTTGCCTATTTATAGGGGAGCATTGGTTGGCTTTTGTCGATCATACCCTTCATCATTGGACGGATGGGATTGCATCATAATTCCTTTAATTTCCCAACTGAAACGTCTCCTTTATGGCCTTAATTCCTCTCATAATGGGGTCTTTTAACAAGCTTAAACGTCTTTCTCTTATTTATTTTCCAGTTGAAACATCTTTTTTTTCTTTATTCCCCAACTGAAAAACGTCTTTCTCCTTTATTTCCCTTCTTCATTGCTTGGTCAAATGTCTTAAATGCTTTATTTTATGACTCCATCATTGCTGGTTCCAAGAGTTCCACCAGCCAAGGTTTCCTACAACAAGCAGGAGAATATCAGAATTTTCTAGAGAAAATAAAGGGAATTAAAATGTAAAGACCACAAAAACGAGGAATCCTGATCCAGCTAGGATTTTTCATGAATTTATCTTTTTCCGCTTATTTCACGCTAAACACTCTACAAGACTCTTAAAATGACTCGATGACTCAAAACACGAAAGTTAAGGGAGAAACAAGGCTGAAATGGGGCATATACTCAATAATATTGTCACACTTTTTGCTCCTATCATGTTACAGATCTTAGGTTTGATGTAGATGTAGAAGTGTTTATGTGAAACCTTGGAATGTCAATTACATGTTTTGAAACTGTGCATGTGTGATTAGGAATGGTAAAGCTTGTCTTACTTTAGAAACTTGATGTAAGATGGTATAATGATATGGCTAAAATAGCCTCACAATTTAACCCTGCAAAATGTAGTTGTCAGTATAGGATAAGCATGGATCGTTCAGTCCGGGGATTGTAGGGTACACCTACACAAAAATGTCAATTAACAAATAAAAGAATAAAATGGGGGTTTTTAAATTTGGTTCCTAATTTACTTAAAATAAAAACAAAACAAATAAAACTATATACAATGATCGACTTCCCTAACCTAGACCAATACCACTAAGAAATTACTAAGTTTAAAAACAGAAAATCCATTTCAACATGCTACAAAAATGTGCCCATCTTACATGCCTAGATAAGAGTCCAAATGAAAAGACTTAGCGGATCAATCCATTTATCTAATTCGTTCTAATGTAGGCTTGGATCGGAAAAGTCCTTACCAAGCCTAATACTACTAATTTTCGAAAACACTCAGCGTAATTCTCTTAACTAGTAGTATTATCTAACCCTCGAATCAACTCACACGTGCAAATTAACCATTACACATAGAATTTAACACGTAATTTTCAGAATCGTTTAATCATTAAAGCATGATTTTTACCACTAGTTAGAACTAATTACTACTTGTTTAACTCAGCGCCTTAACAAATAACAATTACTCTTGGCAAATTAAGCAAACACACAAGAACTCTCACCGTTATTCTAGCATGCAAACTTATTAACCTAACTCTGAAAATTACCTAAACACGTAAAATGACACAAGATTGTAACATGCATCATCAAATAATTCTCGAAATAAACTCAAAATCTCAAAAATATTAATAAAAATTTTCTGAAAATTTCATGTCTCCAATTACACAACTCACAAATCCAAACACACAAAACCGAAACAAAAATTGTAAGTAGAGTCATAGTTACACTTTGAAGCTTTCCTCAGCGGTTTGGCAACAAGGTGATGAACTTGTCTCTGCTATGGTGGTGGAGTGTCCTTGACTCAGCGCCTAAGAACTTCGTAGATTGATGGATGGATGGTGGTCACGGTCTTGTAGGTGATGGAAGTTTGAGGAGTGAATTGGGCAGAGTCTTGGAATAGTTTTTGGCCAGGAAGTGATAGGCCAGGAAGTGATGCCAATTCTGTTCTGGACGTTGCCTATTTATAAGGGAACATTGGTTGGCTTTTGTCGATCATACCCTTCATCATTTGGACGGATGGGTTTGCATCATAATTCCTTTAATTTCCCAACTGAAACATCTCCTTTATGACCTTAATTCCTCTCATAATGAGGTCTTTTAACAAGCTGAAACGTCTTTCTCCTTTATTTATTTTCCAGTTGTTTTTCCTTTATTCCCCAAACTGAAAACGTCTTTCTCCTTTATTTCCCTTATTCATTGCTTGGTCAAATGTCTTAAATGCTTTATTTTCTGATTCCATCGTTGTTGTTTCCAAGAGTTCCACCAGCCAAGGTTTCCTACAACAAGCAGGAGAATATCAGAAATTTCTAGAGAAAATAAAGGGAATTAAAATGTAAAGACCGCAAAGACGTCGACGGTGAGGAATCCTGATCCAGCTAGGATTTTTCATGAATTTTGTGTTTTTTGCCTATTTCACGCCAAACACTGTACAAGACTCTTAAAATGACTCGATGACTCAAAACACGAAACTTGAGGGAGAAACAAGGCTAAAATGGGGCATATACTCAATAATATTGTCGCACTTTTTGCTCCTATCATATAACCTTTAGAATAGAAAGGGTGCAAGATGGAAATTTTGAACTGGGGTTTCTGAAGGAACGGATTCAAGTGACAGGATA
This sequence comes from Rosa rugosa, assembly GCF_958449725.1. Classification (NCBI taxonomy): domain Eukaryota; kingdom Viridiplantae; phylum Streptophyta; class Magnoliopsida; order Rosales; family Rosaceae; genus Rosa; species Rosa rugosa. The sequence goes on from NC_084822.1 coordinate 25,018,287, forward strand.
TGTAAACAAGTATGTTTGGCAACAACACAGCCTGTATAGCTATTGAAATCTACTCAACTTTTGGCCATTGTTGGATGTGTATGTGTTTTAGCCATCTTGAGTTTTCTTTTGCATAAAATGGAGTGATGTAATTAATATATTATGGATTAGAAATTGTGTTAAAAAAGTTTGTGTTAGTTAAGAAAGAATACCCAAATGTGGATTAGATGTTGAGAAAGCTATTTGATATGTGCAGGGCTTGTCCTGGCAAAAAGATACCAGGCAAAATTACTAAGTGTACATACCGCCTATATCACATACCGCCAAGCATAAGCAACAACCTCGTAAGTGGCCCCCGCGACATGGTTAGTCCCGCCTACAACATGCCTCCGGTAGACCTACACCCGAGCTACCTCGCTATGGTGGAGGTTGGCTGGTATCTAGACGGGAGGCCATCCTCCGATGCTCTCCAAAAGGCTTCAAGAGAAACAAATAGGCACATATTGTCCCACATCAGAAATATAGAATAGAATGGGACTTCCTTTAGCTATAAGGGAAGTCCTCCCCTTCTTAGATGAGGATGGGATCCATGATCCCCACACTTGTATACTACAAAGGCTACTTGGCCTCACTCATAGTGGAACTTCCAAGTGGACGTAGCCTTGCCTCAAAGGCAATGTGAATCACTATACATGCTTGTGTCACTCTCTCTCTCCATCATGCATCATACTTAGTTCCCGTATTCTCACACGGAAACATTGGCGCTAGAAGGAGGATCCCTAGGAGTTTGGGTATGAGCCTCAGACCTTGAGCAAGGGTCATCTATGGGAACCACCAATCATGTACGCGCAAGACACCCCTCACCTTGAGCAAGGGTCATGTACGGGTACCACGAGTCAGCGGGTACACGCAAGACACCCCTCACCTTCCTCACCCAAGCCTCCGAGGAGCCACCGGATACATGAGCCAACAGGTACCACTAGCCAGCGGGTACTAAGAGTCAGCGGGTACGTGCACATCCCACTCCCAAGTACCTTCAATTCCACTCCCAAGTTCCACTCTTCTCCGGGCCTCTCACGAGTCAGCGGGTACGCACACCTCCCGGTACCTCTCTCCATCCCTCTGCTATGCAACACAACACCACCCATCTAGGAATCAAGGTCCAATTGCACGTGGACCCAGATAGAACTGCTGGCCTCGCTCATCAACCCCTCCCCGGAGATACTAACTTGTATTTAGGCCAGCGGGAATCATCTCTTCACCGACCAGCATCGTTATCCAAGGTGTCACCGGTAGCGCACCCAAATTCTCTCCGGCACTCATGCTTCCTCCCGGACAACTCCGTGCTCTATCTCACTGGCAACTACTCTAGAAACATCAGAACCAACATCGGCGAGTCAGTCCTAGTCACCGAGCCGCTCTACTCATACCGGTGCTTCAATTTTGCTCGACCGGGAATTCCAAAATCTCAGCTACCTATCCCGGTGGCTGAGATTCACCAATACCATCTTCACATCCCGGCAGCCGTTTCTCCTCTCGCTGACTAAACCAACCTTGAAATTGATCCCCATCTTCGACACATCCCCGTGGCATCGTGTATAAGCTGGAGTCCCGGGGACAACATCATTTCTGGATCCACCTCCGTTCGACGGTTTTGAACAACAACAACAAAAAGAAGAAGAAAAAAAGCTGATCTTTGCCACACCTAGACAATTGCTTTGGACACCTGAGAATATGGTTTCGACACCCAACCGGACAGCACAGTCCTCCAGGGATCCATCAATCTACTCAACTCAGGATTTTCTTTGTCCGGGTACTCTACCTCGAGCATTTCCGGTACTGTGCATTTCTCCCGGCAGTGCATTTCTACGAGCAAGCAAAACTAAGTTTTCGTACTCGTGGCATTCTTCAAAGTCACTGGTAATCATGCATCTATATATGCCTGCTACGCCGCGTGTAATTACTGCTTATAATCAAAGTCCATATGCATGTATTCTATCTGTCTTCACAGAACGTTTGTAGAATCACTTTTCATGTCACCGCTTTATAGTTGCATAGCTCATGCTGCTTCTCTTCTGAAGCTAAATGCACGATTACTATATTAGCTAAAATATGTTCCATGTGTACGTGTTACATTTTAACCCAAAGAGCATGACCCTATCTCACCACGTACGAGCTGCATTGATCACCCTGTACCAGTGTTCAAATATAGCTGCTGTATATCTTCTGATGGGGGTCAAATATCCACCTTTCATTAATTATTAAATGATGCGGCTGAAATAGCCTCACAATTTAACCCTGCAAAATGAAGTTGTCAGTATATAGGATAAGCAGGGATAGTTCAGTCCGGGGATTGTAGGGTACACCTACACAAAAATGTCAATTAACAAATAAAATAATAAAATGGGGGTTTTGAAATTTGGTTTGTAATCTACTTAAAATAAAAACAAAACAAATAAAACTATCTACAATGATCGACTTCTTCACACTCAAAACAGACTTTTCAAACCATATCAACATGCAACGAGTTGTTTCAATCTATACAACCTAAAATCATGCCAACACTAAATATCATAAATGAATTCGAAGTACAAGTCTGAAGAGATCGAGTACCACTTTAATTCTTCTTTTTAATCTCCTAAGTTAGGAAAAGTCCATAACTTAAAATATTTCATATAAAACATTACGTTAATACTGAAGAGCATCTGTCAACATTAAATATGAATCATTAAGTGCAATTATAATTCTGAATTCAAACATGTATGCATCCATAAGAAGTTACAAACGCACGAATATGTAGCATATAATTAATCTCAACCATTGTACATAGCCTTTACCACATCAATTTCTGCCCTAAAACGATTAGGTGAATTAGAACACAAATTTGGCTTTATTAACCTGCAGATTAACATCACTGTTCAACCAAAATCACATGCTTAAAGATATAAAAGGATGACATGAAATCAGATTGTAAAGATATCATAAACAACTCAAAAACATAAAGAAACGAATCTGATAATTACTAACATAAACTTATTAAGCTCTTCACGGCAAGAGGCTTTTTCTGAATTTTGGAGAGGGTTTTAGAGAGAAGAGAGCTAGGCTAATGAACTGAATTTTGCGTGAAGAAGTGATGGTTTTGGCTTCAAGAATTGCTGCTATTTATAGTGGAATTCTCCTCTCTTGTGATGCAATCATGGCCAATCATCTAGAGGTGATTTCTCCTCCAAATTTCCTTGATTTTCTCCTGACAGAGTCCTGATTTTTCTGATCTCTTTTCCCCTTAAAATGCTCCTTCTCTTTCCCTTGAATAGTGACCAGATACATCCCTTATTCCTCTCCTTTGAATTGCACTAATTTCTTCTTCCAAGAATTGTGCACACAATGAACTCCTATAATCAAGAAAAATCAGAATTTAATTAGAGTTATAATCAATAGGAAATAAGATAATTAAGATAATTAGGATAAATATTGAATATAAACTCCCCTCAATATTTAATTCCACAAAACACAACCAAACATACAATCACCCTAGGTAACAATTAGTAATCCCTGCATCGAAACTTAGTTCAGGAGATCACATGAAAACAAACAAAAGAAATCATATAAATCCCTGCATAGAGTTTAGTTCAGGAATTTACATGAAAACAAACAATACAAAAAGCGGTAATCCCTGCATATAACTTAGTTCAGGAGATTACATTAAAACAAACAATTCAAAAGACAGTAATTCCTGCATATAACTTAGTTCAGGAGATTACAATTAAATCAACAATAGAATTCATAGAAAACCAAATCTCATGTAAACACAAACGAAAAACCCCAGAAACCTTCCCTGAACTACGACAGACTCGAGCTCAACTGAATTGTAACCTGTCACCTCTGCCGAGGTTCAACCTTACGACCAAACTTCAGACCCTTCGGTCCTCAGAATAGAAATCCAGGTTACCACTGTAACCTTCAAACTTCAGACCCTTCGGTCATCAGAATAGAAATCCAGGTTACCACTGTAACCTTCAAACTTCAGACCTTTCGGTCCTCAGAATAGAAATCCAGGTTACCACTGTAACCTTCAATCTTCGGACCACTTGGCCCTCAGAATAGAAATCCAGGTTACCACTGTAACCTTCAAACTTCAGACCCTTCGGTCCTCAGAATAAACCCAGGTTTACCACTGAAACCTTCTGACTCACAATTGTCACATCACAACTCCAAATAACTCTTTCAACAATATAAATCATCAAAAGTCTACATATCACATGCCACACCTTCCAGATATATATATATATATATATAGTCCACATAAATATATATATACGTAGTCACCCACTCAGGGATGCCACTAATACCAAGTATAGTTTTATAAATTAACTACTCGAAAATCATTTTATAACAAAACATTGTTTTAACCTACCCATGAACCGTTGTCGATCAAGTTCATATATTTTAAAACAAATAATTTGTTTCGAAAATGATTTCTCATGCTAACAATAAAATATACTAAAATAAAACATAACTAATTTATCAACCGAAACACCGTGAGATTTACTCACCTCCAAATCCTGCTGCGTCTTCTCTAACAGCCAAGATACGATTCACAATCGTCCGCCAACTCAAACCATCAATCACCTAACCAAATCAAGGCCACACTCAATACAACACAAAGCACACAATTCACAAAACACACTTATACGACGATCCAACAGTCAGATCCTCAACCGAGACCATCCAACGTCTTCAGAACACTTCTACGATCAATAAATCAAAAGTACAAGTCAATCGGACGGCCAAATCCTCACGGATCAAAAACCGAAACGAATCGAAAACCCTAAAACCCTAACATGCATCAACTTTCTCCAAAATAACCTTATAATATATCAAAACGACCGTATCGATGCGTAGATGCATAAACTGAAAACAGAACACAAAAATATAGTCTGATGCGCCGCCACAAGCGACGGGTCAGCAGGCGGTCAACGGAGGTGGTCAAAGCCGAGTCAACCACCTCCGATGTAAAAGTCGTCAACTACAAACATGTTCAAAATGAAGAGATGAGCCACCTTCATACATGGAGCTAAGTGAGATTCGGTCTAGATCGTCCTAGATCAAGCTTGGAAGTTGGATCACTCTCGTGCGAAAACTCAAGCTTGGAAGTTGGAAGTTGAATCAAGGATGTCGAAAACTTCAAACCTTGATCTTTCGCTCCACACTCAAAATCGTGATGCAAGGCTTATATGGGGATGATCAGGAGGAGGAGACAATTCCAAAAATGTCAACCAATCGCCGAGGGGATGCCGGAAAAAGGGTGTGAGCCCCCGAAAATTTTGTTTAATTTTTTTAAGGTAATTTTTCGCCAATAAGATTTTTCCGCAAGGTAATTTAAGTGAAGGAATTTATTTTGGAAATTATTTTGGTATCGAGACCACCTATTGGGCTGACAATTTAAGTTTGGGCCGAGATTCTTTCATTTGGGCCTAGAAGGTTACAGAAGTTTAGTGAGGCGACAATTTGTTGAATTTTCGAAGACGATAAGTTGAGTTGAAACAAAGTTTTGGATTTGGATTTTTACGAGATCGAGTTTTGGGCCTAGGACGAAGTCGAGAAATAACTTAGGAAGTTTCTGACGAAAGGCGAATAAAAGAAAAGCTACGAGCCCAAAACCGAAAGCAATTAGCTAGAAGAGTTTCGTAATTCGTCGCAAGGGCAAAATGGACATTTTACACACATAAGTATAAATAGAAAAGGGGTAACTAGAAAACCCTAGAGCCCTCACTCTTTCCCTCTCGGCCGCGTTTCTCTTTCTCTCTCCCCGACCTCTCTCTCTCTCTCATTCTCCCTCTGCCATCACCGGAAAATACCATCTCCGGCCACCATCTCGCAAAACCACCACCACCAATCGATCCAGCACCCAAATCCGACCCAAGCCTAAGCCTTACCGTCGACATGCATCGCCCACAGCCACCGTACACGACCACCACTGTCGCGACCTCACTGCCCCTCCTCTTTCGTCGATCTCCGATCATTACCTCGCCACAGCGCCACCACATCTCCACTCAACAAGCGACGAGGAGTAAAACCCAGAAGCCCTGCCACCCACCGAAGCTGAACGACGCCAAACACACATCATCGGAGCCCTCGGCTCTGCATGTCTTCATTTTTCGGCCTCCAGTCCAAATCGAGCAAAACCACCTCCAGAAATAGGATCAGCGCCTCGTCAATCACCACAACCCCTAACCCAGACCTTTGACTCCAACCAGAGCCGCCGCACACCGCCGTAGCTCCGCCGTGTACATCGCCGATATATCCAATCTTTCTGGTAAGCCAACCCGAGGCCCCTTTCCTTGTCCCATTGAGTTTCCAATTTCGAAATAATGGGTCTCTGATGCTTTGTTCTTCGATTGGGGATATTTGAACATTGGGTACGGAGGAGACGGAGAAGTACAGATTAGAAGGAAAGGCTACTAGTCTTGAGTTCGAATGTGTTCTTAAAGGAATGATGAAGAGATGATGGCAACTGCAAGATGCAGCACGTAGTGAAGGATATGGTCTCGGCAGACTAAAATGGGTAAGGAACACAGGCTTTCGAATTTTGAATTTGACTGTTGTTGGGACATTGAGGTTAATTAATTAAGGATGTTGTTTTATGGAGGAAATGAGGTCTGCGGAACTGCAAGCTTTCGGAGAAGGGAAGTGCTGGGTCAGTTCCATTTGTATTGAGGAATTGGTAAGAAACTCGAGACTTTGTTTTGGATATGGATTGATTGAGAATGGATTATTGATCCTATTTTTGCGTACGTACTAGGGAATCTGAAGGATTAATGGTGGTGAAATGAAGCTTCCACGATTTGGCTATCTAAATTGGAAAAGAACAAGGGTAAGGGTCTTGGTACTTCTGCTGTGAAATATTGGTACATGGTGAGGTTGTGGCCTTGTGGATTACTTGAGATGAAATTGATTGAATGTATGGACAGAGTTTATTTTCTCAATTAAGATGATGTATTTGGTTTTGGAAATGTCCTTTTGCTGATGGGCTTAATTTGGTGGTAATTGAGAATTAAAACTCGATGTGTTGAATGAGGTCAAAGGGATTAAGTAACCACAATTGTTTGAGAAATTGATTATGAATAGTGGTGGATTTTATTTGATTGAGCTAAATTAGGATATTGGATTAACGTTCTTGAAATAAGGTTAAAAATCGGAGTATTCTAGTGTTGCCATATCCCGAAGTTATCGTAAGAATGTAATAATTCGGGAATGGTAATTACTATTTATTTGCTAGTATTTAATGATTAAGTAAAATGAGGTCAAACTGGTTGACCGGGATTTTAACATGGAAAGAAGTGTGATCACCATCTATCGAATGAGCTTACTACGTTAAGTGAATTGTTCGGTAATGGAAATTGTGATTTGTTTTCGTAAAGTAAAAAGGTTAAAGAAATGAAGGTGAAAGTGCTAAGTATAATCACCATATCCTAAATGATTCAAATGCTATATCATTTGGATTTGGATTGTTTGGGAATGGATAATAGAATTTATCAACTAAAGGAAAATCCTACAAACACAAGTTCTAGATCATTGTTCGATTAAAGGATAATCCGATGGACTATAAGGAAATTAAGTAAATGCTTTGGTTGCTCAGTTAGTTGAGTTATAATGAAGTCAAGTTACTTATTGGTTTAATTTTATTATAAAGGACTCGAGCGTGTGCACATGGAATTGGACAAAGTATCCAAAGTCGGAAACGAAGTTAAGTTTGGGCGAGCACTCCATATCCAGGTAGGGTGAGCTGTCCCTTCCTTGTTAGAGGTTTTTCTATATGTGGAATGCTCTAGTATATTAATATGTTGCCTGCAAGTACGTTTTTGGTTGTTCATTAGTCGATGCCTCGTGATATCTGTGTTTCCATAACTGATATTTACTGATTACGAAAACCGAGGCTAGACTTGTATGTGGAGATACTGTACCCATTGTATGTTTGTACTTGTGACCTGAAAGTGAATGGGACCTAGACGCATAGATTCCTAGGGATCCCACGGTGTCGATAACCGTGAACCTCCGGAGGGGGCCATGCTCCTATGTTTGTCGAGAAAAAGTGAGTATAGACAGTGAACCAGTCATAGGAGACTCAGGGCCAGGAAATGGACACTTTCGCTACTTGTAGTCAGAAGTACTACAGAGTAGTTGGCCGGTTCTCGAATTCAGGACGAACCAGGTCGGTCACCGATTTGTTTTATTTTAGCCGGCAGGTAAGTATCTCGGAGCTCCAAGTTGTGTGAAGCATACTGCATATGTTTTATGAAAGAAAACAAATGTTTGTGGTTGCCTCTTTTCTTAAAGCATTTTTTGATAAACGTGCACAATATTATGTAGTAAATATTTTCAAGTATATTATTTTTCAAACCTAGCATGGTTGGGTCGGCCCCTACTGGGCATGCGAGGACGAAAGCTCACCCCTACTATAGTGTGCAGGTTTCGAGCATGTGGTCGGGAAGCGTACAAGGGAGGCACATGGCACGGCTTGGCGCATTTCTCTTTAGTTTTATCAAAAGAAGGTTTTGGTCCTTAATCGGATTTTGTAGTAGCTTGTTTATTTACTTTTTATTTATTCCCTATTCGTTTACAAAAATTCCAGGAGACCCGTAACCCTGGGGCGCGTCTCCCATACTTGTAGTTACTTAGTGATCTGTTTTATTTGCCAAATTGGGCTCCGATCGCAAGCCCAAAACTCTTAGCCCATTTCGAATTCCGCTTTTGAAAATGTGTTGTTAGGTTGCTAGAATGATTTGTCCAAGAAAGTGTTTTGTAAACCAACAACCTAAACTCAAAAGGCCTTGCAGTTTCGGGTTGATGAGCTATCGAGTTGCCATTCGTGACATGTCGATTCCTCATTGGCTCGGAGTCGCGGCGCTGTGGGACCCCCTCTCGGGTCACCACAAAGGGTTTTCCGGCCGGGTCCTATCGGCTCAGCTGTGGTATTCGATCTCGGTCTGGGGGCGACGGCGGGGCGAGCTGACACCGCAGAGAGGACGATCAGGCTGAGGCGAGTTGGTCTGGTCCGGGTCCGGGTCCGCGGCCGGAGGACGCCTGACGGAGCGGGAAAACACGGGTCGGGTCGACGGAGACCCGACGGTTCTGAGGAGGCGCGGAGGAGAGAGAAGAGAGAAAAGCAGGGGCCAAAACACAAAAACTGGAAATTTTGGGATTTAATGAAAAATCCGGATTTTTCTCATATTTATATAAATTTCCCAATTTTTCAATCGATCATAACTTTCTCATACGAACTCCGATTCTTTCATTCCACATGTCCACGAACTCGTATCGACGCACTCTACAACTTTTGTGAAGGAAGTTTACGGAGAAACCCAACGTATAAAAAGTCAACCTTTGCGCCCCCCCTAAAGTCATACTTTCCGAATAAAAATTCGTCCGAAACACTTCCACTCCCCCCTTGAACCACGAACTCGTACAAACGAACACTTTATTAATCCCAGGAAACATTTAGGAATTAATAACAAATTTCCGAGGTCTTACATATGAAGATACCGATATTTAAAACCTTGGTTGGGCCTAAGGGGGAGAGGGAGGGAGGGAGGGAGAGAGAGAGAGAGAGAGAGAGAGAGAGAGAGAGAGAGAGAGAGAGAGAGAGAGAGAGAGAGAGAGAGAGAGAGAGAGAGAGAGAGAGAGAGAGAGAGAGAGAGAGAGAGAGAGAGAGAGAGAGAGAGAGAGAGAGAGAGAGAGAGAGAGAGAGAGAGAGGTGTGCGAAACGTTTTTTTTTATTGTCTACGCACTCACATGTGTAGAAAATGGTGTTTATTGTCTGCAGGCCGGAGAGGAAAAAAACAGGTTTTCGCGTGCGCTCTTCTCCCGGCTAAACGTCGTCGGCGCTCTTGCCGCTGCGTTCTGGTCCGGGAGAGGATGATAGGCTGAGTTAAAGGTGTGATTCCATGGCGGAGGTACGGCTTAGGGATGGAAGTTGGATGTTCGATCTATGTTTGGGGCAGATCGTGTTGGATCTCTCATCGGATCGTGACAAGGCGGGTCCACGGCGGAGGATTTCGGTGCGGCGGCTTTGTGGCGTGTTGGTAGCGTGGTGGCGATTGGCGGTCTGCTGCCGGCGGTTGGCGGTGGTTGAGTTTTCCTTCTGGGCTTTTTCGGACGGTGGAGGTTGAAGGAAGGAGGTCTGCAGGGGTCGGTTGCAGAGGAAGAGTTGATCGGCGTGGGTTGAATCAGCGCGAGTTCGGAGTCCGATTGGCGGCCTCGAGTCCGTGGCTGTTCGGGGTTGTTCGGATCGGATCTGGTTCGTTCTTCATGGATCCAACCTGGTTGTGGATGCAGCGGCCTGGAGGGTTGGTGTTTCGAGTTGGGATAAGAGGTTGTTGGGCCGGGCTTGCGTGCTTGGGCTGCTGTCAATAGTGTTTTAGGGCTTGGTTTTTATTTTTGTTTTGTTTTGTTGGTAATAAGACACCACCTAGGTTTGGGTCTGTGGTTTTAGATATTAGCTCTTGTTTCAAGGGTACTACAGGGTTTGGCAGAGACAATCTTTCTCTTTGGCCTTCTAGTGGGTCGCTCCGGTTCTAGTTTTGGGTCAGCAAAAAAGTCTGCCTGTGGCATAGACGAGCATTAATGGCCTTCTAGTGGGGCGTTTCCTATCTAGTTTTGGGTCGGAGGCGATTGTGTGTTGGAGCATTAATGAGTTGACGGTGCTGATGATAGGACGGTGACGGTGTTGGCTTTTCTTTAGTCCTAGGTCTGATTGTCCAACAATCCTTTTGGTCGGGTTCGAAGCAACGACAAGTGTTGGCTTAGTCGATTAAATGCTGGCCAGGTGGATTCTGGGTGGGAGTTAGTGTTCTTGGCTGACGAGAGGTGAAATGTTATGGTTTCTCTGCTCCAACACGTTTTGTTGTTTCTGCCATTTTGTCTGGTGCCAGTTTAGTCTTTTTAGTTAAGTCTTTTCTCTAGTGCGTTTTGGAGTCGGGGCCTAGTTTGGCTTCAACAGTGTGTCAGTATAGACGTCCACCGTGACGTCTCAAGTGGGAAAAGTTTCGGTTGAAGCTTTTATTTCCCATTCTCATTGTAATCTTCGTTTTTATTAATGAAGTTCTTATTTGATCAAAAAAAAAAAATTACCTTCTGCATGTGTACAGAAACCAAATCGGATATGTGGCTAAGACTAAGTATAGCCATCTATTCCTTTGTGATAATACCCGTGTATTGATTATTTTTAAGATTTAATTTGTTTATAATTAATGGACACATATTGCGGTATTTAAATCATAGCATTATACTCAGAGACCTCAAAGTAGATTCCTCACCAGACTACCCAAGTAACAAAATCCTGATACAGACCCTTAAATTTGAGAATTTGAGCTATTATATGACACATTCATGTATGTACATGGTTGAAATCAAAAAAATTGCATATGAAAGATGTACAGAAAACTTATGCAGATTGTATTGAACCGCATGTTCTGATGTGTGATTGAAGGTGCTGGCCAGCAATTATGTATAAAGTCTGCCTCTACATTTGTCATTTCTTTCTCAGAATAAATGTCAAATTCAAATCAGGCTGCACTTCTGCATACAAAAACAAAATAGGGATGAAGAAAAGTAAAGACCCAAAGAGTGAGTAAAATTGGGAGTACACATGAAACATGAAACCTCGAACTATATCTTCATTGTAGACTAATTGAAAAGAAGCCAAAAACAGGAAATGCCAAGTTCAACAGCTCACATGCAAGAAAAGAACGAAGACAAAAAAAAATAAAAAATTCACAAATTTTCTGATAAATGAGAAAAAATAGAAGTTAAAGCATCTGAAGAGAATCCATTCAAGTATGACCATATAGGATTACAAAGAACAGAAGCATCTGCATACGTATACAAAATTATTGGAACAAAGACTTACCATCTTGAGTACCAGAGGTCACTGACTTGGAAATTTTTAGATTTTCTATATCAAAAATAGGAAATGGATTATTGCAGATTTAAGAGAAAACAAAACAGATTTGAAAGGTGAAGTGAAAACTAGAAGAACAGATTCAAAGATATTCAAATTTGATACCGATGCGATTTAAACCTGGAGAACAAATAATTACAGGAGAAGTGGAGACACTCCAAACTATTTAAACCCAAAAATCCCACATTCCGAAATTCCAGGTGATCCAAGTAAGTGAGATTATTGTTGTTTGATCACAGCAAATGAATCAAACTGGAGGAGAGACCGAGAGAATATGATACCTGAGTAACATATGTTAGTTCAGGAGATATTTGGTTTAAGGAATTGTTTCCCTATCTACAAAACAACACAACCGAAGTCACAGATCACATAAAAGAACCATACAAAATACATAATATTCATTTGATGAGTTTAGAGCAAAATTAGTGCAATTGGTTTTGGTATCTCACGAAATAATCACCTTGGCTAGCTCATTCAATCATTCACAAAATCACTATCATTCAAAGGAAACAGTTACATTAGTAAACCTGCTCGAAAGTAAAAATGCTAAAAACATAGAAATCATCTTGTGAACAAAAATACCTCTAAGTTGTTAGTATTTCCTTAACTCCACTCATGGAAGCGGGACAATACGAAATGAAAGGCCATCCTGCCACCATATACTGCAATCAAATTTGGCAAGATTTTCACAAACAAAAAAAATAAAAAAAAGCTCTTATTCCAGACTTTTACTAATTCATTGATAATGGGTCAAAATCCATAAATGCATTCAACAAAATTAGTGGTAAGAGAAATAAAAAGAAAATATAGCAGTCAATAATCTCACTTCTAAACAACGTTAGTCATACTCTCTCTCTCTCTCTCTCTCTCTCTCTCTCTCTCTCTCTCTCTCTCTCATAGTAAAAAAAAAAGGACAAACAGAGATCATAACAAAATCCAGATTTGAAGGAGAGGTTGAGTACCTGAAATTACAGCCTCATTTTGGTTAAATTTGAAATTATTGAATGCATGGGGAGAGAGAACCATTGAGAGACATCGATTGAAACACATGAGACTGCATAAAGGGATAACCCAGATTGCCTATATGAGCTGAAGCGGTTAAAAAAAATTACATACCTGCTTCATTATTAGTAGGGAGGAGAATAACAATAATGCCTCATACATACCTGCTTCTGTGGTCCTATATATTCTTCTTCTTGTTCCTTATTTATGAAACCAAAACTATCCAACGATCATAAACTTCTCAATAGACTCCTAAATAAATAATATCAACAGAATCCAATCACCTAAAATAGAACTGTATGTTTACCAAAACAAAAGCAACCCAATGTAAATTTACCAGCTAGGTTCACCTATTAGGGAAAATCAGCAAACTACTGATTCTAAATTTCTAATCGATATTTTTCTTTTTATCTTTTGTCGTTTGATTTCGTTCTTCTTGCCTCTGGCTTGCGCTTCCCTGTTGTACTAACGGATACCTCCCACATCGTCATAATATCATTCCTTTTTCAGGTCGTGTGCCATGGTAGTTTTTCGTTCCTGTAGACATCGTGCGTTTTCATTGTATTCTACGTCGTATTAGTTTGGAGTCCCACGTTCCTAATTTTTTCTATTTATTGAATTAACTTTTGTTTCTGACATGGACAGTTTTGGCATTGCAATTTTTGGTGAAGCTTTTGACACCAAAAATCACGCTTTCATTTCTTTTCTAACTAGCAATGTGCCCGCGTTTCTCGCGGGTGATATTATGATGTTAATGGAAAATAGATCGATTAAAAAGAATAGTTGTTATTTATTTTTTAGACATAAAATAATGGTAGTTTGGCTAATTACACTTTTACACTTTTATCTATTTATATTCTATTAACTTAATGATAATTATGTTATTGAAGGGTATTATAGGTACTTCAAAATTTGGTGAAACCTTTTGACACGAAAAGATGGCCTCCATTTATAGTAGTAAAGATAATAGAGATTTATACTCCGTGTGCATTAGTGATTTTACCCTTCCGACGAATTACGCATTTCTCCTACTGAATCACTTTGGGCTTCGAGCTCGTAAGTTTTTTTTTTTTTCCACCAACAACAATCTTTTTCATTCCTAGACTATTTTTGGCTCGAAATTCACCTCTTAAAAATCCCATTTGTTTCGCTATGATCAATTCAACTCAATATTCTTCTTTAATCTGCTAAGTCCAACTAGTCTCAAATGGTCCAATTGGAAGAGCGCTGGCCCAATTTAAGATAAGCTGACCCAAATCTTGATCTCAACAACTAAGCAATCTCTAAAATCAACTTCTTCACTTAATTCATCTTGCGAAAAATCTTAGGTGGCTTTCGGTAACGTTTTCAAGTCATCTTTTTCATTTTATAAAATGAAAATTGCTTGAAAATGCGTTCGTTGGTCTGTTTTCAAAAATGCAGAAAATACAAATTGAAAATAATTTTTTATTTCACTCATAACACAGGAAAACGACAAATAAACGTTTTCACCTTTTCATTCTCATATTTTAGAAAACACGGAGAAATATTTTCCAAAACAAAGAAAAAAAAGAACGTGCTCTCTTCTTCCATATTCTCACGTCGCTCTTGCATTTGTTTGGTCTATTATATGAACGTCTTTAAATTGTTTTCGGAATAAACTACCGGACACATTTTCGGATCTTAAAAATCCAATCTTGTTTTCTCGTTTTCATTTTCAAAATTGGTTTCTGAAAAATCATTTTTAAAAACGTTACCGGACAAGCTTTGTCAAAAAATTATCTTCAAAAATTAAATAAAATTTCTGTGCCTCACAATTAACGGCATTAGTATGGATGTTAAATGCCACGTGGACTGCTGGATCAAATGAATGGTTGAGATTGCATATTGACTGTTGAGTCATTTGCATCGTCGGTGGATAAAAGAATTTTCGAGCATATTTACTGCATTCTCATATGCAGATTGTATTGGTCAAGAGACAAAGTATTCAATGCTTGTCTGATAGTTGAGTTGTAAGACTCCCTATAGCACGTTGTAATGCATCCCAATTAACTCATTGAAGAGTTCATCCTAGTCTTCCACTTGTCTTTTCCTTTGCTTTGTTATTCTTGCTTCTTTCCTAGTGTGGTGTGATTTGTTTGTAAACCTATCACCCATGGTAGTTGGTGTCAGCTGGGGCTTTAATATCATCATGACGGGCAGCCTTTCCCTCACGAACAAACCAGTCCCTCAACTGATGAGCCTTGCGAAAATCTGGGTCAATGAGTAGCCGGCTAGAACGATTTATTGTTATGGATCTGGTCTGGTTGAAGTCATTAACCCTCCCGCGTATGACAGCTAAAACTGGAAAATGATTAGAATCGAGCATGTCACTCAGCCTTTGACCTTGCCTGTCACAGTCCTCCCCCCATATGGTTATCAGTATCACAACGCTTTTATCAGTGAAATCCTTTATACGCAGATTTCTTCTCTGAGCTCTCACATCATTGTTTACATTTCCAGGAACAGAAGGGCCGACATATATCAGAATACCAATAACATTAACTACAGAATTAGCGTCAGCATCCTCAACTGCACGAATGTGCTTGAAGTCATATAGCTGCTCTGGTATTGAATCATCATGAGCGCACAGTTGCACTTTTGAACTTTCATCCAGAGTTATCTCGAATTCATTGCCCAGATCATGAAATGACGCGCTAAAAGCAAACGCGCAATTTAACACTGCAAAATGTAGTTGTCAGTATAAAATAAGTAGGGATCGTTCTAGCCGGGGATTGATGGTACACCTGTAATTGCAAAAACAAATAAAGAATAAGTTTAAGTTATTATTTACAAAATAAAACAAAGAATAAAAATATATACAACTTAACACAAATAAGGGGGGTTTAGGACTATTAAATAAAAAATTAAATAAATAAAATAAAGAAAAAGTAAAAACACATATACAAGGGTGGAACGCAAGGAACAAAGATCAAAACCACAATTATATGCAAGAAATCCAATTACAATTCCTATAGTTGATTTTCTATGTCATGAGAAAGAAGTTGACCATGTGAAACGTTAGAAAGCAAACGATTCCCCATTTTTTACTTTCCTTGAATATTTAATCTAAGTGAAAGCACCTAAATTAAACCTATTGAACATGCAATCATAGTCTAGAAAGCTAGCTACTTAAGAACACATTCAATGCATGAAGAACAAAGAAAGGATGTCAACCAAAGTGCACAACCTAGTATGAAAAAGTTCATCTATTTGCAATCCTCCTTAATTGATTTCGACTTTTGTCCAAAGCCTTTACTACTTATGAAATAGGTTCACAAAACTATTAGGTGAATTGTTTACCTAAATCTAGCACCAATTACATGCATATATCCTAAGTTGGTGATAGGAGCATTTTAATGCGACGTTTTAACTGTAAATCCCTACATTTTCTGCATTATTTCCTTAATAAAACTCTGTTTAGGAAAGTTTCCATTCTTCGATTGGGAAAGTTCCTATTTGTAGAAAGTTTCCATTTTGTAGTTTCTATTTTTCATTTTTAGAAAGTTTCCCATTTTAGTTTAGGAAAGTTTCCGTTTTTCATTTTAAGAATGTTTCTATTTTTTATTAACAGTTTCTATTTTCAGGACCTCGGAGCTAAAAAGTGGAAATGAGCTCATAAATGGAAAGAGGAGCTAGCCAACGTTGGAGGGAGACAAGATGAGATACAAAGGGACGCAGAAATGAGCAGAAATGAAGAAAAGAAGTTTTCCTGTTTCAACCAGGAAATCCTGTCCAAGAAAGGAAACGACTCCTAGGTCATCCATGAAGTGTGATCGAAAATATTGAAGTGTTATGATGTTGAGAAGCTTCTTGAAGACACTAGAGGATGACATGGCAAGAGTGTGACGCAAGAAGGCCCAAGAACTTCATGGAAAGTGAATTTTCGGCAAAAATGGATCAAAGCCCAAGGGAACTAGGGTTTTGTGACGCAAAGGAGATATTTTAGGGAGACTTAAGAGTCTTTGCCGTGCAAAGAGAGAGAGAACAACGTGAGAATCAAGAAAAATCAAGAAGAAAACGTTGGGAGAAGAAATAGGGAGAGTTTTAAGGAAAGAAGAAGTGTGGACAACAAGAAAAAGCTAAAAAAAAAAAAAAAAAAAAAAAAACAAGAAAAAGCTCAAATTGCGTCTAGGTTCATCCCTAAATTCCCTAGAGGAGTTTTGGCTGAATTTAAAGTATAAAATCAGAATATATCCATGGAAATTCGGCATTTATATATTAGGGAATTATTTTGGAGCTTTATGATTGGTTGGATGACACACTAGGGCTTATTTGGCGCTACATGATTGGTTGGAGCCGTGTGGCACGATTAAATTAATTTCTTGGGAAATAAAGGAGAAATACACGGCTTGGAGACCAAGTATGCCGTTCCCCTATATATACTCCTTCATATTTGACGTTGAGAGGATCCCATAATTCAGAAAAATCACACCACAAAATCGTCAAGTCTCTCTCTCCATCCTCTAGGGCAATCCACGGTTTTCAAGCAAGGAAGAAGAAGAAGAAGAAGGAGCCGTGAGCATCATCATCCATCCTCCACCTTGAAGACTTGCTTCCAAGATTCAAGAATCCAAACGCCAAGCATCCATCCCCATCTCCATCTCACGGTGTAATTCAACCTCTTTCTTTGTAACCTTGTTTGATTTTCGTGGAATTGTTTCTAGTTGACAACAATGTTTGAAACAAGATGTTAATTTCGAATTCCATGATTGAATAAATTTCAAATTCTTATTATTGTGATTCTTAAGTTGCTTATGTGAGAATGTTTAATTGAATTTGCTTAATTGATATCTCTTGTATGTTTATTCTAATTGGTGGCCAACTTTTAGGGTTTATGTATGAGTGGTGCTAGATATTAAGAACATGATTCAACTTTTTGTTTTGTGAACTTAAAATCAAGAGTAGTAAAGGTTTTGGACAAAAATCGAGTTCAATTGAAAAGGATTGCAATTAGGTGGACTTTTTCATACTAAGTTGCGCACTTGAGTTGATAGCCTTTCTATGTGTTTCATGCGTCTAACATGTTATGATTATCTAGCTTTCTAGAGCTTGAATGCATGTTTGATAGGATTAGTCTTTGTGCTTTCACTTAGGCTAATTAGCATTGAAAAGTAAAATATGGGAAATCGTTTGCTTTCTAACGTTTCACATGATCAACTCCCTCTCATGACTTAAGATGAACAATAATAGGGTTGAGTCGAATTTGATTATGAATTTGGTTTTGATCTTTGTTTCATATGTTCCATTCTTGTATAAGTGTTTGTATAGTTTTATTTGTTTTACTTAGTTAATTTTCAGAAAACCAAATCTTAAAAATCCCCCTTAATTTCGTAAATTTGTAGATACTTGTAAATATCTTTGTAAATATTATACTTTGTTTTAATTTTAATTCTTTATTTGTTTGACAATGACAGGTGTACCCTCAATCCCCGGAATAGAACGATCCCTACTTGCTTATACTACTAATGATATTTTTAGGGTTAAATTATGCGCTTGCTTTTAGCGTATCAGTTGGCCACCAAAGAACACATACATATAAAAGTTTTCTGTAATCCAAAATCAATTAAGCAATCTCACATAAGCAACGTATAAATCAACATATAGAAATCACAACTTTATTTCAAAACATATAAACGGGCTTTAAACTTTGCCCTTAACGTCATGTTAACTAGAATTCATAACTCTACGAATCAAACAAAGGAAAAGAAAAGAAAGTATGAAATACACCGTGAAAGATGGATGACAAGCCTTGAGAGGAAGAACTTGAAGATCCTTGAAAGCAAGCAATCTTCTAGGGACAACACAAGGGTGGATGGCGGCTAGGATCTTGATGTATTGCATGGCTTCATCTCCTCATTGGTTGAGACGCAGAGCTTCTGAAGACTAGAGAATGGAGAGAATTTTTCTGATGTTTAGAATTGTGTGGGAAGTGGTGTGTAGAATGCTCCTATTTATAGGAGGATGGCAACTTAGTCTCCAAGTCTTCAAGATTGATCCACACAGCATTAACCAATCAGATAATGCCCCGTCAGCTCTACTATGTCATCCAACTAATGAGAAACCTCCAATTTAACACCTTGATTTAGGGAGATTATTTTTGAATTAATTGCATGATTATTTTCTGATTTATCTCCTCAATTTCAGCCAAGAATGAATGTGGACATCAAGGAATGTATCTGGACCTGTTTTCAACCTTTCTGCTTGTTGCAATCCCTTGAAATTCTTCTTCCTTATCTGTTGAAATCTCCCTTTGGCCATAATCATGCATTTAGGATTTAATTGAGATGTCATTATCCATATATATTCTTGAAATTCGGCCAAAATCATTTTGCATCTAATATGGACCCAAAATCTGATTTTTAACCATCTTTTCTTGCCAAAAATGACTCCCAATCCATATCACCTTTGTAGAGGACGTTTTGAGCTAGTTCTTGGGCTATCCTAGTCCACCCAGGTATCCTATTGTCATCAGGACTCCTCATTTTTTGCCATTTCTCTTCATTTTTCCGACCATGCTTCCTGGTTGACTCAGGAGTCTTGCTTTGACAAAGTTTCCTATTTTGAACAGGATTTCCTGGTTGGACCAGGAAAACTTCATTTCTTCGTTTCAGCTCATTTCTACAGCTCTCGTGTCTTTCCTCTATCATTTCCAACGTTCCCTTGCTTTTCATGTGCCTTTAAGCTCATTTCTTCTCCATTTGCTCCAAAGTACCTAGAAAATAGAAACTTTTATTAAAATTACTAAAAATAGAAACTTTCTAAAGATGGAAACTTTCCTAATCAAGAAGGATTTATTTAAGGAAATAACTAAGTAAATATGAAGAAATAACATTTAAAATGTCGCATTAAAATGCTCCTATCATGAAACAACTTACGCACAAGTTTTATCGTACCCTTTGATATCCAATAAACTTTGCCAACCTCAATCACTCCATAAAATTGGTCAACAACAGCATCAAAGCAGACCACTCGTATTTGCCCACCCTGGTCACAGAGGTCGAAAGAGAAAACCTTACCAGCATGTCCAGCATCGTTAAATGTACGCTGATCCCCTTTTGCAGTGACTCTTGCTTTGATAACCCATCCTGTCTGTCCACACTTTAGATCATCAATAGGAGTAATATATGGTAGCGCCTCATTATCGGACACAGGGCCACTATTTTTAGACTGTGGAGGTGGCTGGTAGGAAGGTTGCCCAGTAGTAGCTCGGAAATTTGGCACACTGGGAGCTGAGCTTCCAGGATTCAGAACATTATAAGAAGAGCTTTGAGATTGAAATGTACGTCTGACATTTGGCATACTGGAAACAGAGTCGGGCCTGGGATTCTGCCATTTGGAAACAGGTCCTTGGCCAATATTATGAAAGTTGCCATAGGCAGACTGCTGGAAATTGTTCATAGGCAATGTAGTTTAAGCAGTTGTACCAGACTGAACATATTCTTTTGGATTCCCAATAAGCCCCGAGTCCAGTACAATAGTTTCCATATTCATCACAACAATAAGCCTGCACAAGAGTTCAAGGTCAAAACCGGCCACAAACCTACTTCTCCTCAAGAAACATAACGAAGTATCAAATAAGAAACCCAGCAACTCTAGTGTCAAACTGTCATAACCGGTTGAATTCACTCACAAGGTTTCACAGCTTATATCCACTATGAGTTCTCTACTCGCATCATTTTTAGCTTCTCTTAACTTTGATAAACTCTCTATAATTTCAACCCCCATCTTTTGAAAAGTTACATGAATATCAAGGACACATACAACAGCTAGCTTGCTTGAATCCACAAAATGAAAACAAAATCCTCAATTACTAGAGCCACACTACAAGAAACAGACCGAAAAATACCTGGAGTCATGTTTATTGAGTGCAAAATTTTCTGTAATTTATAGCTTAGAAAGCGTTTACTTAATTACCCACAATTTCAAAACTCAAATTCTCAAACTACCACAACAACACTCGGTTTCACTCAACTTTATATAGCTCATCGAAACTTGAAGTCATCCAAATGAATCAGAAACCCTAAACTTACGGTCACAAAATTAAAACAATTAACGAAGCACATATCAAAATAGATCTTAATGAACAGAAATCGAAAATCGAGAGAGAGAGAGAGAGAGAGAGAGAGAGAGAGAGAGAGAGACGAACTTGCGGTCCTCGACTTTGGAGCAAATGTACTCGGTGAGCCGGACGACGGAGCCTTTCTTGACCTGGTCAGTCCCAAATAGGTCGTTGAGCTGAAATGCGGCCATGGCCCGATGAGAACAAACGACGTCGGAAACCATAAACTGATAGCCCACTGGCATGTTGTTGGGCCTGATGGGACTGATATCGGTGACCAACATCACCGGCTTCAAGTAGACATTGCCGCCGATGATGGCGTCTACAGTGCTGCGCGTCAGCTTCACCGTCATTTCTGAAAACCCTAGGCGTGTATGTCAGCGGACAACGGCGAGGGTAAGGGTTGTAGATACGGTGCAGAAGCTACGGTGGATTTGAAAATTGAGGAAATCAGAGGGAGAGTGTGGGAGTAGCGGGGTGTTTTGGGGAAGAGGGTTAATGGCTAGTTTCTAGTTAGGGATTGCTATGATTTTTAGAAAGTGGGTGAAAATGGATAAAACCTCGCTGATCATATCCACTAACTGAGAGACACGTGTCCTCCTAAGCCAATTATGCCTTCTACACAATCTAGATTTCGTTGGTGGCGCTGTGCTTCATGACCGCGATGGAGGTGGAGGAAGCAAGCATAGTACTGCTGCGAAACAAGGAATAGTATCCCAGAGGAGGATTTGCCATTGCCGGAGACGTGCCGTTACCGGAGACAAGTACAGAGACATCTCGATCTGCAGCGTAGGCTTTGATTGAGAGAGTGGGGAAAGAGGTGGTGGTGATTGGAAACCGGCAATAAGGAGTGGAGAAGGGGTTAAGGATTAAGGAGGAGGAGGAATGAGGTTTGGGGATGGTCGGGGTGAGCAGCCGATAGGGAATGGTGAAGAGAAAGAACGAGAACAGAAGAGGAATAAGGAGAACAGAAAGAGAGGGGCCCAAAAAAAACCACGTGTTGGACCTTGAGTGAGACACGCAAGTGTTGGTTAGGAAGGGTTGCCCATGGCTGGGCAGCGAAGTATTGTCCGGTGAAATTTACACTCCCTTTTATTTTTTAATAATATTTTATCTCACATCTTTTTACACTTCTTAAAGTGCTCTCGAGTTAGATTTTGTTTTCTTTTTAAAATTTAGTCGCTGTTTAAGTAAATTAAGATTGTGTCTGGCCCAAACTCTAGGTTACTTGACCTAGTGGTAATAGAGTTTTAATTAGAGATAATCTCAGAGAATTTTAATGTATGATTACCTTTCCTTGTACAATTCAGATTCTAAATATTTGTAATCCTCTATATAAAGAGGCCCCTATTATCAATGAGAACACATAGCAATTCTCTCTCAAATATCGTTTCCCTAAAACACGTTATCAGCACGAAGCCCTAACCCTGAAACCCTAAATTCATAGCCTTCAATCCCAAAAACCTCCGCTGCCCACCTTGAAGCTCTCAACTCCAGGAGTCCAGAACCGGCAGTACCACCTCCAGAATCGGCCGGAAAAAATACCGAACCGGCCTCCGAAAGTAACAAAAGTTCCTCTGCCTGGTTCAAGGCCTTCCCCTCCGCCTCCTACAGCCATACTCCACCTCCAGCAGCGCCTTGATCCCAGATTCCGGGAACCAGAAAAAAATTTCCCGGAACCGGCCTAAAATCATCTGAACCACCCACCAGAAGCCGCTGCACCTTGAATCGCCGCCTGCACTTCCACCTTGAACAAGTCACTACCAATATAACTAAAAACTAATGTCAATGGACAAGTCAATGTAAATCTAAAGAAAATGGTTATGTCACTGTACATGTAACTGTTAAAAACCTATAGACACAAAGAATACTGAATGATTTATAAAAGAATGAAGCAGATACACTGTCTCATAGTCAAAAATAAAAAAATCCAATGAGTAAGCACCTTACAAGCACTTATCATTTATTGAAAAAATGAAAAATCAAAACAAAATTTCAAACTGTATTGGAGTCACTTGCTATGTCAGTCTATCCCCAGACGCTCGTTGGATCTTGCAGGATAAGACGTCATCTTGAGACCCATACTAGTATTTGGTTGGGACCCATCTTTCCATCCATGTTCCAGCCGAAACAATTGGCGCTAGAAGGAGCTACCCCGAACCCTTGCTCGGGAAGCAACACAGCTCTCCAACATGACTACAACCACTAACGTCGCTGATCCCGAGGATCAGAACAGGGAAATAGGCAGGGCACTCAAATTCCAAACCCCTGCGAACACAAACACAGGGCAGTCCGGCATCACCACCGATGCCAAGACGGCACTATGCCAGACCTCATGGAGACTCGAGCACAAATAGCAAAAGAACACGTGGCCGCCCTAGTAGCCCAAATGCAGGCCAAGGAAATGGAAACCCAGAATCGCATGTTGCGGGACATATTAGAAAGACAAATAGCAACAACGAGGCAGTGGAGAGGGCAGCACGGGAAACACCTCAAGCGAAACTAGTTGGGTTGCGGACACCACACACATTCGTTTCCCCTGACCTCTCTACTAGCTAGAGTATCTGAGTCCACAGCAACCGTCGCCTCAACAAGCGGCACCTCGAACATCGCCTATTTTAACACACCATTGCAGACCAACGCCGACATCCGTCAACGCCTTACCATTCACGGAGGGGCAATCGGCAAACCTCAATACGACCCCGACTTAAACACTCGGCTGCTCTTATAGATGAACCAAACAATCACCGCTTTATAGACCTGGGTAGAGCTTGCCGAGAGTAGGCGAATTTGGCAACCTATCACAGCAGGATTCGAACAAAAACCTGGACCATTCACACAACATATCCAAGCCAAGAAGTAGTCGCAAGAATCCAAACCCTTCAGAATTGAAAAGTACAATGGTTCCAAGGACCTTTACAACCACCTCGAGGTCTTCCAATCCATTTTTCAAGGCACAAACTATACGAATGCCATGCATGCCATCCGTTTGAGAAAACATTGACCGACGAAGCTCTCCGGTGGTTCCTCAACCTACCTCCAAACTCGATCGACAGCTTCAAAGAATTACAGAGCAAGTTTGTCAAAAGATTCATACTGTGAACCAGCGTGTACCGTTCCACTAGCCAGCTATTAAAGGTCAAACAAAGGGAGAATGAGAACCTCAGGGACTTTGCGATGAGGTGGCTACGGGCCCCCTCCTCCTGCCAAGACCTAAACAGGAACATGGCAGAAGTAGCATTCCGAGAGGCGCTGAGTCCCGAACACTTCCTGTTCCAAATCACCCAACACCCCCGGGACTCATACGAAAACTTGATTGATTACAACGACTCTAGAGAGAAGCACTTCGGCAAGAGCCCAAAAAAAAAAAGTATCAAGCATCAGGAGGCCACGGCCACCTCGGCACCCCATACCACAAGGACCAGCTCCCCAGAACCTTGACCGCCTCTTACGAGGACATTTGGCGTCAGCACAAGGATATAATTCCACCACCCTAAAAGCGCAAATCGCCAAAACCCAGGGCTCACGATAACAGAAGATATTGCGACTACCACGAAGAACCAAGACATACCGTGGACATCTGCTACGCATTAAGAAATGCCATCGAGCACATGATTCAAAAAGGGCAAGTCACACAATACAAAACCCCAGCTACAGGAGTGAACGCACATTGTAGGCCCCATGAAATTTCGAACATCACTTTTGGAAGGGAAAATTTTTTTCGCAACCTCTATTTATCTAAAGACTTTTGAAAATAGCTTGGGCTTGGGCCTTAAGCCCAAAAATCGCTTAAGCCTAGAGTCCATAATTTACTTTGGACACCCAACAAACGGGTATGCTAGTTAACCTAGCCCAATAAGTTAGTTGACTTGATACACATTTCTGCAAGCGTACGTATCATTGTCAAGATAGGGAAATATTATGCCCAAAGTTTATCGTACTACGGAGATTAGTGGCTAACCCACAATCATTGGGTAATCGGAAATAAAGACACTTAGCAAACAAAAGACAAAGAAAAAGAAAATAAATAAAAATGCTACTTTAAGGCACCAAGCCTTAGCAATGCTCGACTTTAGTTTGCACCGAAGCCTAATCAAAGCTATGAGCCTAGTGATGACTATTTACAATGAAGTAGAAATTCTCACCGAAAATGCAATTTGCATTTCTAATAACTAAAGTGCAAGAATTTAAATGGAGACTTTAATTAACAACTAAATTAAATAAATGAAAGAAAACTAAAAAATGAATATAAATATGGGATTGGTAGTTAGGGATGAATCATAACCCTAATTCAATGCTCTCGATGCTAATTTGATTTACGTGCAATTTATTAAAGATGGTAGAAGTCGTACCCAAGGCTTTTCAAGGCTCAAGAGCAGAAATTCCCTTTCATGGTATTCCTACTCCAGTTCAAGGGCCGTAGGAACTACTTGACATGAATTAGAGCCGGTTCAAGGGTCACTAATTCACATCAAGAGGCCTAGAGTTCGAGGAATTAGGCAACCAAGCTCACCATAATTACGATCAAGCTAATCATGTAGTGAACCATGCTTGTACTTCCCACAAATATTAAATCGGGGTTCTAGCCCTAAAATCTAAGGATGTCATCCCCTAAATTTTAATCTACACTATTAAAACACATACCCAAGAGTTGACGATTCCTAAACATGCATTCTAATCAATTATCACAAAACACAAGCATCCAATAATTAACAAATTCCATATGCTTAATGTAACGTCCCGAACCCAAATTCACCGGTTTACTAGTCATTTGGACAGTAAACGGTAATTTGTTTTACTTTTACTCTTTTTCAGCAACTTTAGTGGCCCTAAAAGTTGATTTTTTGTTCGGGTCAAAATTTGGGAAAATGTTCTTCATGGAAGTTGTAGAGGACGTTAAACCGAGCGCGTGCATATGTGGTTCGTAAAAATCGGAGCTCGTATGCGATAGTTATAAGCGAAATAGTAAAGTTACTGTTTACGGTTACTGTTCATGGTAAGTTTCTATAAATAGCCAAGTTACTGTGGTAAGTTTCCATTTTTGGAAACTTACCCGGCCTTTTCTCTCTCTTCTCCCCCGACATTTTCTTCATCTTCGGCCCGATTTCTTCTCCCTCCGGTTTCTTCCTTCTCCGGCCGACCCACGACGGAATCCGGGCACCGGCAGGTTCGCCTCCTCCTCCTTGTCACGCCTGCGGTGGTGTTTGGCGGTGGCTCGACCGGTGGAGCTCGGAATTGAGCTGTGAAGGTTACTGTAGCCGATCGGAACTTTCATCGATTTCCGGCGATTCCGGCCGTTTCCGGCCACGAAATTGGCATCGAAGGTTCGGTTTTCATCACTGATCATTTCCCCTATGGCCTTGTGTCACGATTTGTTGTGTAGAAGTCGAATTGATGAATTGAAATTTTAGGGTTCTTGAGAAATTTCTGGGCTTGTGTTCATCGGCCGAATTGGAGCTCTTTCAGGTAAAATTGGAACTTGTTGTAGTTGAATGAATGGTTGGGTGTGTTGAGTAGATGCTACTGTCCAAAGTTGGTGGCCATCGGAGGTGGTGGCCGCCGGCGCGTGGGGCCCACGCGCCGCCACTGTTGGTGGCGCGTGGAGGCGTGTAGGGCAGTGTTTTAATTCCAGTTTTTAGCCCATTAAATTCTATAAATGTTGTAGAGCTTGTATGTGAAGTTTGGTGATTTTTGGAGAAGCTTGGAATTAACTATGAATTTTTGAAGTTTAGGGTTTCGATTATCGAATTACGAGAATCCGACGGTCGGATATCTCTCGGTTCTGCTTTGGAACCTTTAAATTAACGAATTGGTATTAGTGGTATAATTTGGGCTGAATCCGAGGAGAATGGGAGATGTAAATTATGAGGAATTGAGTTTAGGAATTATATTAAATTGTTGAATAATTATTCACGGAATATAATCGTGTACAGGATGTCGTACCGAGCCCTGGCTCGATGAAGGAACTCGTATACGTGATCGTCGGAATAGTACTGTGAGTGGACTTTTGTTTTTAAGTAATTGATGCATGCATTATTTCTTAAAGTATGCTCTATTTATTCATCAATTTACATTTCGAGTATGAGATTATAAATTGATTTCGTATTATCTCATATAAATACTTTCATTATTGATTCGTTTCCGAAATTGCTTTTGATTTATAATCTTAATGGTGAATTATCTTATTTCTGAGGTTATTTCCGGAATTATTCTCTAATTATATTTTATTTCGATTTGAGACTTTTAAAGGAGTTTCGAAATGGGATTTCGATGGAATTATTTCTTGTTTATTTATTTGATCTTTGGTTTTGGCATTGGGAATGCCTTAGTAATGATTTCGGTTTGAGAATTGTGATTTTGTTTAATCTCGCTTTTCTGCTATTGATTTGGAGATACTTTTGGCGTGTGGGACACGTCGTTGGAAATTCTTTAACGAGAGATGGGGGAAGCCTTATGTATTTTGGATTTACTGGATTTTCGGTTATGTTTCCCTGTGCCATACTGAGGGGTGATTTTATCATGCTAGCATTGATTTTCCGCCTTTGTGGCGCGGTGATGGGATCACCGTAGCCCTTCCGCCTTTGTGGCGCAGGTTACTGTCTCTGTGATAGTAATTCTGTAGCCCAGTATCCTATCGCTACACTTAGTGGCGTAAGGGTATATTACGGGAGTTATGGGAGTTCTTGGGAAGCTATCACCCAAGCCTGAGTGGCTTATTCGTATGGCTATCATCTTCCCCTACTTATACTATTTTTGACTAGCGGGGACTAGTCTGAGTTTTCTTAACCAGCGGGGCTGGACTTATATTTTCGAGTATTGAAATTTCAATCTTTTACTTTGTTGTTTTGACTAGCGGGGCTAGTCGGTTTTCTGGAGTTCAACGTTTTTCGGATTATTTTCTTAAGTGTTCTATAAATGTTGCATGCATCCGGATTTTATATATCGAAAAATGTGGGAAAGTATGAAGTTTTATTTTGTTTTATTCATATTAAATTATTTATTTTTGTCCACTCACGCTAACGTTTTTATGTACTTTCCCCTGGGCCCTTCGGTTTCAAATGCCCAGTGTGCAGGAGAAATTAGTTGAGGTCGGGCGTACATGGAGTCGAGGCATAGTCAACAGTATGGCTTCCGCAATTGCCTTGAATTAGGTTTTCCTCATTTACCTTTCTATTAGAATTGCTCTGATTACCTGCGGAATTAAGGTTATTAAGTTGAGATTTGTGTGTTGTGAATTTGGTTGATGTTGTTTGGGGGAGCAGGGTGGCTCCAAGAGATTAAGGATGGGTGATTTAGAAGTGTAAATTCTCTTTCTACAGGTTTTGGGTTGTCCACTTTAGGGGAAGTTCTGCCTAATTTTCGGTAGAATTTCTTCTAAGGTGGGCCCCGCAGGTCCACTTCGGATTTCAGGGTGAAATTCGGGGCGGGTCCTGTCAGTTGGTATCAGAGCATTAGGTTGTCAGATTCTGTAGACTCATTTCTATCTTGTTACCTTATACGCTTGATGTTACACAGTACCTCCCGAGTGATGGCCCGACTGCAGCGGTTCCCCATCGTTTACTCTTCGGTGCTGATGTACTCATTAAGTGTGTAAGGTACATGTTTAGATGGTGTTCCTTTAGGTGTTATGCCTCTTGTACGCCGACCTCCTAGGGTTTTCGTTACGTAGTAGATTAGTCGCATGTTTTGCACATTTCCCTACTGATGGTAGAGTAAGACTACTCTGCAATTTTGAGTTGTGCTACGATGTGTAATTCGAGGAAATGTTGTGGTTGTTTCTCCCTCGATGATAATAAGTTTGTTGGGCAAGATTTAAGGTGCGTGATCGGAGTTCGATTATGTGTTTGAGTGACCGTGATGAGCGACGATAGCTTTGGGTCGTCTTCGAATACCTTGAATCAAAATGGTTTTTGAAGTGGGACTAATAGTAATAGTGGTTCTGACTTTGAACTGAGTTTCGAGGAATGTGTCACGTATACGTGGTTGATGTTGTGAGCATCATTTTGGAATGATACCTTGCAATTTACAAGGAAAACCAGATTGGAATTTTCCTCTTTGGACACTTTGTTCTGTTGACCTGACCATGACTGGTGGACATAGTTTTGTTCAAGTAAAGGAAATTGATTTTTGCCTCTTTGAGTTATGAATATGTCTTCTTAAGTTTTGGATCGTATTGAGTATGGAGATGGACTTAAGTGAGTTTTGAAGCCGTTTTGTGTTTTAAGTTTAAGCAGACGGACACTTAAAGTTTTGCAATAGAGTTTGATCTTGGTCAGTAAATAATGGAGAGGATTTGAACCAACTCTTTGTTAAGAATATTGTACGTGAGTGTGTGTCCTTGTGGGGCTGTGCTACTTGACAGTTTGATATATTTCATGGGAGAGAGTTCCCTTAGTTTACTCAGAAGTTATTTTAAGGCTTTATCAGAGTTCTAAATTTTGAGATCGGGTGAGATGTATAGTGACATGTTTGATAACGATATATATTTTTGTGGTGATTAGTTCGAAATCGGATCCGGGTATCGTTTTGTGTGATATGATGATGTTATTCGAGGAAAGATCTTATGAATGGTGTTTTGTCGTCTTAGTAAACTGTTTGTTGCTCGGGTTGAATGGAGGAATTTAGTTAATCTTTTTACCTTGGTGCCATTACTGGTGATATAGGGTTAAGCTGTTTGAGATGTAATTCTCACTTTGACCGATCCTTCTACCGTATGGTAACCCTTGATTGGAAAGAATAGAAAGTTGTGGGTATGATTGAGTTTCGGTCACCATCACAGATTTATAGGTACGATGACTTGGCAAGATGTTGGAGTTGAGTTTGGAAATTATTTGTTTGAACTTAGAATTTGATTGTTGGGTGGTGGGACCACTTTCGGATCTTGGTATCGCTGGAGGTGATACGTGATGTTGGACGGGTGTCCTTCATCTTAAAAACTAGTGTTTTTGTCAGCGGAGGATGAACTATGTAGCGAAAGTTGGAAGTTGGAACCGATTAAAAGCAAAAAAGGGAGTATTGAGGTTTTGAAAGGTTTCAGAAATCAAGGACATTCGAATCGTCTTACGACGGCTGCGATCGTTTTGTCGTGCATGAGGGTACTATTAAGTGTCATTGGTTATCCATTTGGGCGAAATTGTTGAACTTGGGATCAAGAAATGGTCGTAGGGACCCCACGGGGTGTCCATAGTAATTCAAGTGGAAGTACTATACGATATGGTTATGATCTTAGTTTAAAATCTATAAGTTATGGTGAAGGTTGGTAGTAGTTTTCCTCGCGGGGCGACGCTAGTCAACAAGTTTAGGGATTCTGGTAGCATTCATTGACGGATTCCTCGATAAGTCTTTTGGGGACTATGAAAGAATTTCTTTCCTATTTGTGGATTACGTCGTTGCTTTAATATCTCTTTTTCCTAATTCACGAATCGATTTTCTTCTCTGCAGTATTTGGGGTGCTCTACGCTCACGTAACACGATGCACTCTTGTTTACTTATCGAACCGTTCACAGGTTGCTTCAAACATCGGGTTTCTCAGTCACGTTTGGAGGAGTTTGGAATTGTTGGTGATTTGATATTAGTGGTTGGAGTAATTGAGCGAGTTTTGCCACCCTGGTGACCCTTAATTGGAAATGTATAGGAAGCTGTTGGTACAAGTGATAACCGGTCACCACTTGACTAACGGTAAGAGGACTTGAACAGGTAGTAAGAATTGAGTTTGAATTAATTGATTAGGCTTAAGTTTTATCAAGGTTCCATCTGACCATTAAAATACTAAATTGTAATATGGTTGAGTCGTGTTGGATTATCTCTTAGTGAGAAGAGACTTAGAAAATTTGTGGTGCCCTCAGTAGTGAGAATTACCTGGGTATACGAATTAAGATTACCATTTAGGGCAACAGAGATCAACGGGAATGGCATGGATTCAACCAGATTGCAGGTTTATGACTATTATAGAAGTGTAGCCTCAGCTAAGAACAGTGTTAGTGCGATGCATCTTCTCCTGAATTCGAATCTTGGGTTAGAATAGATTGTGAAGTGACGGTTATTGCTTTGCACCAGGTTTCGAACGACGTGGTACTCATTGCGTGCCATTAAATAAACACTTTCATGTGAGGAATCTTAACAGTTTGGATTGAGAACGTTGACAATTAGTAGATTCCTTGAAACATATGTGATTTGGAAGAGTTTTCCACTACATTACAATTATAGGAAGTTTGTGAGGAACAACGCTAGTTAGCTAGTATAAGATACTATAGGTGTAGCTAGCAAGGTAGATATCAAATGAGTTTTCCTAGTTGACTCAGAACGTCATCTCATGGCTTGACCAATGATTTTAGTCAGGTATCAGAGTAGCGCAGCGGAAGTGTAGTGGCCCCTTAACCTACTTGATTAAGAACTTATAGGTTCATTCGTGGCTGACATTTATTATGCTTGACAACTAAGGGACCTTTACGTGAACGATCTTCTAGGAATTTAAGCACAAACAAACAAGGAAGGAAGTGCTGTCCTTGT
Organism: Rosa rugosa; assembly: GCF_958449725.1. NCBI lineage: Eukaryota > Viridiplantae > Streptophyta > Magnoliopsida > Rosales > Rosaceae > Rosa > Rosa rugosa. The sequence continues at coordinate 25,049,816 of NC_084822.1, forward strand.
AGTTGCTAAGGAAGTTGTTGTTTTAGAGTTTTCGATTAGCAACGACCATCTTGTGATTATCGCAATATTGATGGTGAATGGGTTGGATTGTCACTAAGCGACTTTTGTGAGGAACTTATGAATGCTATACTTATAATAGGTGGTTTGTGACGTCATTACCAGGTATCATCTGAGCCAACCGTTGAAATGAATTTTCTTTTATACCGGAATTTATGTATGTGTGAGGTTATGGTGCTATAGGGTTCAGCAAGACAAGGGATTTGACTTTGGACGTGGATGATTCTGGATTATTAGCATGTTTTCATTGCTTTTGTAGTGGGGGATCATCAGAGTTTTGTTAGTTAGATTTGAGGTTGAATGAGAAGTTTAATCTAAGGAAGAGTTGTTAAGTTTTAAGATTGTCGTATATTGAACCAGTTGGAGTTAACGATTTCATTCCTCACTTAATGAAGACTCTCTGTGATGTTTGGAAATAAGTCTACTCCTTAGACGGTGGAAATCAATCAGATTACAATGACTGGCCATATTTCAGCTTGAGGACTGTTCCTTTTGTGTGTTGATTCCTTTATCTTGTTTAGCCAACTCTTGGACTAGATCTAAAGTTAATTTCTACATGATTTGAGCAGGCTTGCACAGTTTTTTTTCATACGCTATGATCGTCATTTTTGTTTAGTCGACGAACTATCTTCTTGAAGAATGCTGTATTTCAGATTGTTATATGCGTCCTACTTCTATTTCGGCGATATGAAATTTCGAGGACGAAATTTTTATAAGGAGGGGAGATTGTAACGTCCCGAACCCAAATTCACCGGTTTACTAGTCATTTGGACAGTAAACGGTAATTTGTTTTACTTTTACTCTTTTTCAGCAACTTTAGTGGCCCTAAAAGTTGATTTTTTGTTCGGGTCAAAATTTGGGAAAATGTTCTTCATGGAAGTTGTAGAGGACGTTAAACCGAGCGCGTGCATATGTGGTTCGTAAAAATCGGAGCTCGTATGCGATATTTATAAGCGAAATAGTAAAGTTACTGTTTACGGTTACTGTTCATGGTAAGTTTCTATAAATAGCCAAGTTACTGTGGTAAGTTTTCATTTTTGGAAACTTACCCGGCCTTTTCTCTCTCTTCTCCCCCGACATTTTCTTCCTCTTCGGCCCGATTTCTTCTCCCTCCGGTTTCTTCCTTCTCCGGCCGACCCACGACGGAATCCGGGCACCGGCAGGTTCGCCTCCTCCTCCTTGTCACGCCTGCGGTGGTGTTTGGCGGTGGCTCGACCGGTGGAGCTCGGAATTGAGCTGTGAAGGTTACTGTAGCCGATCGGAACTTTCATCGATTTCCGGCGATTCCGGCCGTTTCCGGCCACGAAATTGGCATCGAAGGTTCGGTTTTCATCACTGATCATTTCCCCTATGGCCTTGTGTCACGATTTGTTGTGTAGAAGTCGAATTGATGAATTGAAATTTTAGGGTTCTTGAGAAATTTCTGGGCTTGTGTTCATCGGCCGAATTGGAGCTCTTTCAGGTAAAATTGGAACTTGTTGTAGTTGAATGAATGGTTGGGTGTGTTGAGTAGATGCTACTGTCCAAAGTTGGTGGCCATCGGAGGTGGTGGCCGCCGGCGCGTGGGGCCCACGCGCCGCCACTGTTGGTGGCGCGTGGAGGCGTGTAGGGCAGTGTTTTAATTCCAGTTTTTAGCCCATTAAATTCTATAAATGTTGTAGAGCTTGTATGTGAAGTTTGGTGATTTTTGGAGAAGCTTGGAATTAACTATGAATTTTTGAAGTTTAGGGTTTCGATTATCGAATTACGAGAATCCGACGGTCGGATATCTCTCGGTTCTGCTTTGGAACCTTTAAATTAACGAATTGGTATTAGTGGTATAATTTGGGCTGAATCCGAGGAGAATGGGAGATGTAAATTATGAGGAATTGAGTTTAGGAATTATATTAAATTGTTGAATAATTATTCACGGAATATAATCGTGTACAGGATGTCGTACCGAGCCCTGGCTCGATGAAGGAACTCGTATACGTGATCGTCGGAATAGTACTGTGAGTGGACTTTTGTTTTTAAGTAATTGATGCATGCATTATTTCTTAAAGTATGCTCTATTTATTCATCAATTTACATTTCGAGTATGAGATTATAAATTGATTTCGTATTATCTCATATAAATACTTTCATTATTGATTCGTTTCCGAAATTGCTTTTGATTTATAATCTTAATGGTGAATTATCTTATTTCTGAGGTTATTTCCGGAATTATTCTCTAATTATATTTTATTTCGATTTGAGACTTTTAAAGGAGTTTCGAAATGGGATTTCGATGGAATTATTTCTTGTTTATTTATTTGATCTTTGGTTTTGGCATTGGGAATGCCTTAGTAATGATTTCGGTTTGAGAATTGTGATTTTGTTTAATCTCGCTTTTCTGCTATTGATTTGGAGATACTTTTGGCGTGTGGGACACGTCGTTGGAAATTCTTTAACGAGAGATGGGGGAAGCCTTATGTATTTTGGATTTACTGGATTTTCGGTTATGTTTCCCTGTGCCATACTGAGGGGTGATTTTATCATGCTAGCATTGATTTTCCGCCTTTGTGGCGCGGTGATGGGATCACCGTAGCCCTTCCGCCTTTGTGGCGCAGGTTACTGTCTCTGTGATAGTAATTCTGTAGCCCAGTATCCTATCGCTACACTTAGTGGCGTAAGGGTATATTACGGGAGTTATGGGAGTTCTTGGGAAGCTATCACCCAAGCCTGAGTGGCTTATTCGTATGGCTATCATCTTCCCCTACTTATACTATTTTTGACTAGCGGGGACTAGTCTGAGTTTTCTTAACCAGCGGGGCTGGACTTATATTTTCGAGTATTGAAATTTCAATCTTTTACTTTGTTGTTTTGACTAGCGGGGCTAGTCGGTTTTCTGGAGTTCAACGTTTTTCGGATTATTTTCTTAAGTGTTCTATAAATGTTGCATGCATCCGGATTTTATATATCGAAAAATGTGGGAAAGTATGAAGTTTTATTTTGTTTTATTCATATTAAATTATTTATTTTTGTCCACTCACGCTAACGTTTTTATGTACTTTCCCCTGGGCCCTTCGGTTTCAAATGCCCAGTGTGCAGGAGAAATTAGTTGAGGTCGGGCGTACATGGAGTCGAGGCATAGTCAACAGTATGGCTTCCGCAATTGCCTTGAATTAGGTTTTCCTCATTTACCTTTCTATTAGAATTGCTCTGATTACCTGCGGAATTAAGGTTATTAAGTTGAGATTTGTGTGTTGTGAATTTGGTTGATGTTGTTTGGGGGAGCAGGGTGGCTCCAAGAGATTAAGGATGGGTGATTTAGAAGTGTAAATTCTCTTTCTACAGGTTTTGGGTTGTCCACTTTAGGGGAAGTTCTGCCTAATTTTCGGTAGAATTTCTTCTAAGGTGGGCCCCGCAGGTCCACTTCGGATTTCAGGGTGAAATTCGGGGCGGGTCCTGTCACTTAATCCATTACATCAAATTTGGGCTAAGGCACACAACCCTAACCCCAACAAAGTCTACTCACAACCAATAATCGTAGACATCAAAATTACAAAATTCAAATAGAAAAGAGTAGAGAAGTGTAGGAGAAAACAAGAATAGTCACAAATAGCTAAAAAGCTAGCATGACTAGTCTTGATTTACAACTACCACAATTACCCAGGTCTTGAATCTTGTAAAGATTGAAGTCCTTGATGAATCCTTGATGAATCCTTGAAGCTTTGGGTGAGATCTCCTTGAAATCCCAATATAAAATTAAGGAAAAGATGAAAAGTAGAAAATGAAATGGAGGAGGGAGAAGAGAAGAAGAGGTGAGAAGGGAGAGATCTCCCAAAATTCGGCCAAAAGGCCTAGGGTGTAGAAAAATGGGTCTTAAGCTTGTGAAAATGTGTGTGCAAAGATGCATAAATACCCACTTGGATCCAAGGGTCAAGATTGGACTTGTACCCTAGATCCAAGGGCTCAAAAACAAGTAGAAAATTGGTAAAATGAAAAGACTAAAACAACCTATTAAAAATGTAGAGAATTAGAAGATTAGAAAATATTTTGGAAAATATAAAGAAAACCGGAGGGTAAAAGTGTAAGTGAGTGTATGCCTAGTGAACACAAATAAATATCTCATTTACATGTGTAATGTGTGTGAGATGTGGTCCACTATTATTATTGTCATTACATCCATTTTGAATTTGAAATTTAAATACAAAGATGTAATACAAATGGGCTTGGATCTTCATTTGTGTGCTTCTTTGGTCTTGGGCCATGGACTTCTTGCTATCGGGCCAAGTTGACTCGGTTGACCAGATGGTCAACCAGTTGACTTTATGTCCTTTAGTCAGAAGTTGACTTTTCACATCTTTCTTTTCACTCTTTGTTTCATATTTTCCCTCTCTTGTCCATAATTTCCTACAAATGAAGAAAACAAAGTAATACTACCAAATAATGCTTGAGTATTCGCTAATTTCAAGGTAATTAAGGTTAGAAACACACGTAAAGTATGTGTGAATCACACCCCAACACTTGAACTTTGCTTTCCTCAAGCAAACTAAATGTAAAATAATATCTGAAAATCTATTAACTCAAACACATATGCTCAACTTAAAGAAAGTGCGGTATTAGCCTTCCCAACCATAACTCTCGGAGAACTAATTATGTATATGACCATGAGGTTGACAAAGCACAACATAGGATTTATGAATTAAGGCAATTAAGATGCACATGTGAGAAATGCTCAAGCATATGTATGTGATATCCATGTATTAAATCAAATAGTCACATAGAAGACCCGATATAACCCACTAAACTCACATAAGTTCACTAAATATTACCGCTCAAGTGTTTAGGGGCTATATGTGTTTCACTCAAAAGCAATTTCACAACATGCGCCGCCATATGCTTGCTCTTCGATCTCATCTCCGCTAGGTAGCTCACAACATTCAAGATCAAGAGGTCTTTTATTTGGTTGTAATGGGGCTAAGGGCAAGTGGTTAAAAGAAATGAAGGATAAGGAAATACAAAGTCCATAGAAATCGATGAAGCAACTCTCTCTTGTAGAGATATATGACTTTTGCTTTCAAATGCTAACTCACTCACTCTAATCCCAATGTACAACCCACGCTAAACTATGTACAATACTTTACTTTCTTTCTATTTTTGGATTTTCTTCTATTTGACTTTCTCTTTCTTTCTTTCTTTTTTCATTTTTTTCACCCTTTTTCTTTTTTTTTCTTTTCCTTTCAAACAACTTTTTTTTTTTTTGAAACATTCCTTTCTAAACAAAATCGCTCACCCCCACACTGATTCTTTTGTAACCTCACACTTTTGACTTTTTCTTTCTTTTGAAGAACTCAAACATAAAGTCATTCTCTCGAATCGCTTCACCAACTACCATGAAGGGTAGGATAAAAGTGTTTAGGCTAGGTAGGGATTTGTGGTGCAAATGAACAAAAAGGCTAAATATATAAATAGGCTCAAAGTGGCAATCTAGTGGTAAATATCTTTGAGCACATGCTTCTTTGGCCATGGTGCACTATGCCAATAATGCCATCAGACAACACAGTTCAGACGACAGAATTTTTGTTTTCTGTTGTCTGAATCTTTTAAACTTCTTTAGACGACATATAAATTAATTCTGTTGTCTGAATAGCATGAGAATCCATACTATTTCAGTTTTTTCATCTTTTTCGTAAGTTAGAAAATTAAGACAACATATATCTGTCGTCTGAAAGAACTGATAAATTCTCATGAAAAAGTGGAAAATTAGGACAACATTCAAATGTTGTCTGAGTAAACCGGAAAATAATTTCTCTTAATCTGACCAAAAAAATATTTTTGACAATAAATAATTATAATTTCCTTAGGAAATCTCATTTCCGATAATATTCCAGAAAATCTCAAAATCATCATTAAGGCATTCCCAATGCCAAAACCGAAAGTCGATAAATAAATAAGAAATATAACTCTATCGAAATCCCATTTCGAAAATCCTTTAAAAAAAATCTCAAATCGACGAATAGAAATATAATTAAATAGTATAATTCCGGAAATCACCTCGGAAATAAATAATTCGTCAAATAATATTATAAATCATAACCAACTTCGGAAACAAATCATTATCGAAAGAAATTATATGAGATAAAGCGAAATCAAAAATAATTAAATAGAGCATACTTAAAAAAATAAATGCATGCATCATTATTTAAAAACAAAAGTCCACTCACTGTACTATTCAGGCGATCACGCATACGAGTTCCTTCGTCGAGCAATAACTCGGTACGTCGCCCTGTACACAATTAGTTTCCGTGAATAACTATTCAACAATTAAATACGATTCCCAAAATCAAATCCTCATAAATCATCTCTCCACTTCTTCTCGGATTCAACCCAAATTTTACCTCTAATACCAATTCGTTATCTTAAGGGTTCCAAGTCAGAACTGAGAGATATCCAACGGTCGGATTCTCGTAAATCGATAATCGAAATCCTAAATTTTCAGAAATTCATAATCGATTAAAAACTTCTCCAATTCCAACCAAATTCACATATTCAATCTCTACAAAATTATAGGATTTAACTAGCTAAAAAAAATAGAATTTAAATTCTGTTTAAACGCCACCACTGTTCACGCACCGCACTGTTCACGCGGCGGTCAACTTCTCCGATGGTCGCCAAATTTTGGAAGCAGCTTCATCTCAACCCCCCTAGCATTTTTCTCAACTACACCAAGTTCAGAAAACAACTAGAACTACCTCAACAATTAAGAAAACAGTAAAACCCCAATTTGTGAATACTGGCCGGATTTCAATCTCAAAAATCCTCCAATAAATCTATGCAATATTATACTTAAAAGAAAACTCATGAGGTAAGGAAGAGATTGATACCATTTTTGCTGCCGGAAATTGCCGGAATCGGCGCCGGAAGATCTCTCTCTCTCTCTCTCTCTCTCTCTCTCTCTCTCTCTCTCTCTCTCTCTCTCTCTCTCTCTCTCTCTCTCTCTCTCTCTCTCTCTCTCTCTCTCTCTCTCTCTCTCTCTCTCTCTCTCTCTCTCTCTCTCTCTCTCTCTCTCTCTCTCTCTCTCTCTCTCTCTCTCTCGTCTGGAAATGGGGTTGATCAGCCCCTTATAATTAAGGTGTGATGAAATGACGAAAATACCCATAACTTTGGCATACGAACTCCGATTTATACGTACCACATATGCACGCGCTCGGTTTAACGTCCTCTACAATTTTCATGAAGAAAGTTTCCTCAAATTTTGACCTGAACAAAAAGTCAACTTTTAGGGCCCCCCTAAAAGTGCCAAAACGAAGTTAAAAGTAAAAGTAATTGTCGTTTACCGTCCAAATAATTAGTAAATCAATAAATTAAGATACGGGATATAACAATCAAGGACTTCAATCTTTACAAGATTCAAGACTTGGGTAATTGTGAGAGTTGTAAATCAAGACTAGTCATGCTAGCTTTTTAGCTATTTGTGACTATTCTTGTTTTCTCCTACACTTTTATCTGCATTTTCATTTTCATTTTCATAGTTAAATTTTGTGCCTTCGTCCGGGCTTCATTCTCATGCCTAAATCCAACATGGATTTTAGCATTCGAGCTCATTTGATAACATTGAGGACAATGTTGGTTTTAAGTGTGGGGTGAGAGCTCGGGTGCCCTATGAAAAAAAAAAATTTAGATTAGTTTTTTGTAATTATATTTTAGTGGTTAATGCTTTTTCCAACCCCAATGACGAGATATGGACTTAACTTGTTATGATTGTGGATAGATTGAGCATGATCTAGGACTTTGAATTTGTTTTGTGATTAAGTGTATATGTGATCTATGCTTGACTATATGTGTGCACATAGCCTATGATTAGGTTGGTTCATCATAATTAGAGAAGCATATAGATGATTTTGATTGACTTGCATCCCCTTATTTGTGAGCTTTTGTGCCTATATCTATAGTGTATGCATCGTTCATTCACTTATTCTTTCATGTGTGTACAATTTCATGACATTGCGTATCTAGAATTTGCTTGAGACCTCTCGAGGCTACTTTTAGCTAACGACGGGATAGAAAGTGTTTGGCTCCAATTTTGTTGCAGCTGGTCAACAGTCTCTTTTCTTGCGCGGGCGTGCCAGCACCGTTCGGGTGCGGTCGTCGGGGGTGTCCCTTGACCTGACTTCTATCAAGCGATTGTAGACGAGGAGAGCACCAACCTCGTCGTGAGATTCTTTCTGCCTCGTGGTGAGGACTTTGCTGAAGTTTCTTCTTGTTAACACAATCGATACTCAATATTGTAGATCGAGCAGAGCGACATCACCGGGAAATGTTGAGATCTTGCTAAAGCGTGACTTTAGCTTGGCTGGGTTGCAACGGCGTTACCCTTGCTTGGCTGGTTCTGTAACCGTTGTGGTCGCGGCACTACCGTCGGCTCCCGAGGAGACTAGGACCGAAGCACGTTGACAGAGGGTTTGGTGGCACTGAAAGTCGGCTTCTGAGAATACTAGGACTAGGAGTGTGATCACCGGTAAGAGAAAGAGAAGGAGAGGAGTTGCTCTTAGAGAGGTTGCTCTAGAGAGAACTTAGATCATCTTAGAGATGTTTTGATGTTGTGTTGTGAATGTGTGTATTAGAATGAGAGGAGAAGGTGTTTATATAGGGAAGAAAAAGAAGAGTGAAATGATGAGTGGAAGAAAAATAATGAAAGTAGATCTAAGTTCACTTGTAAAATATGGAAAAGATAGAGAAAAGATGAAATGAAAGCAAAGCATGAAGGTGCAGCAACATGGAAGTGGTGATGATCTATTAAAGAGATTGTAGAAGAAAAATATATCCAAGGAAAAAGAGAAAAGCATCTAGCTTTCTTCATGTGGGTAGGAAACATGAACATGTGAATATTGAGCTGGTTTTAGGTCAGTTTCTGCCCCTTTATTCCTTCAATTATTTCTCCAACAAGCCTTCATTATATGCCTTCGACTTCTTCATATGAAATGTTCCACTATGAGTGTAGATCATCCTGAAAAATTTTCAGATTTTTATTCCATGTTCTTGGGCCGAAAATGCTGCTGGACCTCTTACAGGTCCAGTTTTCCAGTTTTGCTTCTGTAGAAAATTGGGCTGATTGTTTGAAGGCCTTCCACTCAAAAAAAGCTCTTGCACTCTTCATAAGAAATGATCATTGGTCTGTCTAGAATGGATCTGGAAAGTTTCAGCACATTTCGATTTCATTTGGTTAGTCTGCCACCCCTCCTTCCTTGTCTAGCTCGGTTTTTCCTAGCCGAAGTAGGAAAATATGCTAAAGTTGACTTGTCATACTTCCATAGTAGGCTTTATTTAGCCTCTAAATATATATTTCGAGCTTGTCGACAATATATAGCTTGAGCCACTGACATTGGCTCAATTTCTCCAACACATGCCTTGTCAGGCCAAAATGTTCATTTTGGGTCCAAACATTGCCCCCCAGACCTCGAAGTCAAAGGTCTTCGTCTTGACTGAAGAGGTCTTGAATCAACACTACTCTTATAATGTTTTTGCTCCAAAGCCACTTGTATTGGCTTGACTGATAATACTTGACTGATTCCATATAGGCCTCTAAATAGGCCATAAAGCTTGAATGCCACAATCTGGATTGCCTTTGTCATGAACTGACACTTCCTTTGCCAACTTTATTGCCCCCCATGGATCTGGCCAAACTTGGGCAGGTTGTAGGAGATCAGAACTTTAGCGTGCCCCCCATGCGAAGGAGACTGCTTTTGATCGCGAATGAGGATCCTTCTCTTCCTTGGTGGTAGCTTCGCCATGTGTATAGCAACATATATCTGCCTTGTTCGCTGGCTCTCTGTTGATTTTCTCAAATGCAGGTGTTGAAGCCGCTTTCCTGGATAGATCAAGGCCTATAGTACTTGGCGAAATAAGATCCAGAATAGCAAACTGTTTGCTGTCATTTAATCCTTCGCGAGTCTTATGCCAAAGAGGATGATTGGATCATGGTTATCGACATCATGACGTGTGACCAAGTGAAACCACCATAAGAGCTGCAACTTTAGCATCTAAAACCGCATCGGTTTTAATCATGTTTTATTTAAAAAAAAAACATCAGGCCACTATGCTGGCTCCGCGGTGGTAGGAAAAGGTGGAATATCTTCACTGTCGCCTTAGATGCGATTCTCAAGATGGAATAATGACTCATTAATTTTTAACTAGGGCCACTCACTGGCCCAGCTAATAAATTAATCTCCAAAAATATCTGAGCTATAAATCAAGGTGTAATGGAGAAGTGTTCCTCACAACCCAGAAATGGCATCTAAGAAACCATTAGTTATCGATCAGGCAGATGAAATCACTGAGAAAGCCGCATTCACCTGGCGGACTAACATGAGTGTTCGATGTAGAAGTCAGACCGGAGAGGAGAAAAGTCGACTGATGGGCTTTGGTGGCTGCGATAGTCAAGCGAGTCTGGGTCCCACACCTCGCGATCGTTTGCCAGATGATGCTATGGCTTATTATGCGCTTCCCATCCGCCGTCCCATCCCGGCTCTTCTCCGGTCTCCTGCCGATCTTGGAGGTTGGGGCCAGAAACATCATAGAGTCAAAATTGGTTTCTGGCCCTCAATCCAACCTCCTGATGCAGCCTGGTACAATGAGGTTCGTGCCCGAGATTTGGCTCGCTGGCGCGCAGTAGGCATTGCGGATGTTATTGACTTATGTCTTCAAATTCCCGGCGGCCTTAATCGCGCTCCTCTCGCCGCGGCATTTTGCTTATGGAACACCGCCAACAACACTTTTGATTTCCGCTTGGGGCAGATGAGTATTTCCTTATTGGATATTCTCGTTATCACGGGCCTACCCATCCACGCGACACCGTATGTTCAAGGCCAATTTGATGACGAGAAATTCCCGCTGCAGATGACTCAGACTGGTCGCAGCATTCATAGCAGATCTTTCCCGTCTTGGCGAAATTACTACCGCGGACATCATGACGAAACCGGGGGAATTGCCTTCCTCGAGTGGTGGCTCTATAAGTTTATTTTCTGTACTTCTGCTGGTAAACCAACTGGCACTTGGTCCTCTTTGGCCACTGCTCTTTATAATGGCACAGTCGTTGGCCTTGGTCAACCGGTTCTGGGTTCGCTTTATCGAGCCCTTTATCAAGTCGCTATGCATCCATTCGAAGTCCAATCCTCAGGCCCTTTCTGGATTTCTGGCTCCAGACTTATTTCCCCCATTTTCGCCGACCAGACGTGCCAACAGTGCCTCCAAATGACGTTCTGTTGGGCCGGTGGCTCTGCCGCGAGGAAAGGTATGAATCTCCGGCATTTTCCGAGTGCTTCTCGTTTTTGTATCTTCTGGATGAGATGCCGGATGTGAAGTTGGTGGTAAATAGAAGATTCCCCGCGATATTGGCAAATGGGTTTCTTCCTCGCCCGGATCATCGCGAAGAAGCTATGATGATGTTTCGCCGCACTATTTCTTGCTCTGACATTCAATTGGCCACGGATGAACTAAGTTACGAACTTTATGCACCCAATCACTTTGCTCGTCAATTTGGGTTGGCCCAGTTGGTACCCTGGCCTCTGGTTGATTCTGCCAATTACTACACCTCTTGGCGGAGATCAGCTCCGCCTGGGTCTGCCCCCTTTCAGAGTCAGTTTACTTTGATAGTGATTCCCCCTTGGGTCAGAGCGCTATACCCCCTCAACGATGTTGATGATGACTATGCTGATTGGTGGAAAGAAGTGTCAGTGAACTGTTGGGGCATGAATAACTATGACCTTTTCGCCATCCTTTTCCGCGACTTGGAACATCCCTTTGCCGTGGACAGCGACATCCATGAACAATATTATGCTGGCGAGACTCCGCCTCCTGTTTCTGCTCCTCCGCAACATCAACCTGTTCCGCCCCCGCAGCCACAAAGGCCCTCGCGACAAGCACAACCGGGAATACAGATTCGTGAACAATGGGCATCAGTAAGTTTCCAACTTCCCTCACCATTTCTTTTCCTTGGCTTGAGTATCAATCCTTATTGCTAAGTACATTTGTTTTATTTCTAGAGTACCAACCGGAGCAGGGCAGCCTCTACTCAGGCCGGGAAACAGAAGGCAGTATCCGAGGAGCCTCCTGAAGGGGAGTCCTCTGATGATGACGATGTGAGCCTTGTTGAGGTAAACTGCCCCAGACTAATTCTGACTTTGCACATTTGGCTTTCCAGACCCCTTCTATTTTCTGAGTTGTGATTCCTCTTCTGTGCAGGTAATTGCTGCTCATACTTGCAAACGCGGTCGCGCCCAAATTGCTGAAGAGGACTTTGAGGATGACGAGCCTCTGTCAATGCGGCTGGTAAGCTCTGGCCCTGTCTTATCCTTTTTACATTTTAGAATCTGGGCAGGATCTTCACTGTGTATCTTTTGACAGGTCCGTCAAAGGACCACTAATCCCTCTCGCCTGAGCGAGGCTGGACCCTCAGCCACTGCAGAAAAACCAACTCTCTCGCTAGTTCAAGCATCAACTAACCCTGTGGCGCCTCTTCCGTCTCCCACATCTACAGAGCATCTGCAAGGTCCTACCATTCTAATAACGATCTCCGATGACGACTCCTCGGAGGATGAAAGCGTGGAAAGCCACTCTGAGACTTCTGCCGCTTATGAGGAAATTATGACGACAAAGATTCTCGCGGCACTAGAGGTTCAAGAGGTGAATGAGGCGGGGCCTCTTCCTCTTGGTGACCACGTACCAGATATTGACCTGACAGCTCGAGAGGTAAGCCACTGTTTGGCCAATACTTTCCATTTCCCTTTGGATCCAACCCCGCTCTCTGACATTTCTGAATCTAATCAGGATTCTGTTTGTACCGAGGAGGTGGTTACAAACGCTGAGGGTCCTATCGGCCGGACAGTCGCCCAAGAGATGAAAAATGATACTGACGGTGGTGGTGCCCCCCAAGTCTTGCGAATAAATGAGACAACCGTCGAAGCCGAGGGCCCTGTGCTTGAATCTGCTCCACTTGCCCATGGTGAGCCGCGAGTTGAGTTTCCAGATTCTCCCGCAGCTGAAGGGACAGACCAACCTATTGAAGATGAAGAAACTGAGGAAGCTGTCCACCCTTTTGCATTGGTGGTTCGTGATCCTGTGGCGCCTCCGCCGCCTCCTACCAGATTCGAGAGATTGATGAGGGTGTTAGAGCTAACTCCTCCTTCTGCTGTGGATGAGGCTAAGATGGTGCTTCACGAACATCTGGGTCCTCAGGTATTGGAGACTGACATCCTCTCGCGAGTCTTGGAAGCCCTAAGGTATCTTTGCCAGGAGAAGGCATTGACCCTGCAGCAATTTAGTGCCATTGACGATCTGCTGAATGAACTTGGTGAGGCCCGCCAACGTCAACCGGCCGCGAACGCCCAGGCTCACGACACTCGAGAGGCTTTGAATAGCCTCTCTCGAGAAATGGACATCTCTCGCGGTATTTTAAATGAGCGAACCAACCGCCTGCGGGAACTACAAATCCAAAGGTCCGACTTCAAACTTCGGATCGAGGACCTCCATACCGGTTTAGCCTTTGTTGAAAACGCGATTGCTACAGAAGAAGCCCAACTTGATGAACCTCTGGCTGCTTCTGAAGAAATGGGCCGCAACCTGGCCCATCTCAGAGAACGGGCCACTCAGGCCGAAGCAAGTGCTATTGAGGCGAAACTCCGCGTGGAGGAACTTTGCTTGAAATTGAGATTTGCGGGCCAATCTCTGTAGGCCCCCTCGAAAACCGTTCGGTCTCCTCACATGCTATTAATCCTTTCTTTTCCGAGATTTAAGGCATTAATCACTCGTTGAAATTGTACGGTCGTGAAAAATAATCTCGTGAATAGAACAATTAGTCCCTTTTTTCCCGAGATTTGGAATCACTAATCTCGATTTACTGACATCGGTTTGACTCTTTAACCATTCATCCAAGGGTGGGGATTTTCCTGAAGTCCCTTTAAATAGTTGTATTTTGGGCAAGGATTCACTCACAACAACTTTTCTGAAATATTCGAGAAATGGCCTTTCAATCCTTGCTTCTTTTTCTCCTTCTTCACAAATCTTCCCCTCATGAAATGACCTTTAGTCTCTAAATTTTAGGCTTTATGGCGTAATCTTAAGCCTGGGTTAGGCCTTATGGCGTAATCTTAGGCAACCCCTTGTTTCGCCTTTCTGAAATCTTGCAACAACAATGCCAGGCTTCAGATTGGTTTAGAAACACGAGGGGACTCCGAGTGTGAGATCCACGATCATGCGAGATCATCTTTATTAGGATCCCCCACTTGGAGCAAATCGGGGAAGGGAGGGAAGCCAAATTGAGGTTCGTCTTTCCTCCTCTGTTTCCTTCCTTCTGGACCCGGCCTGTGTTGTGCCCTCCAGATGGAAGGGGCTTTGGTTCTCACCTCCTTCTCCCCCTTTCTCTTCTTGATAGAATCTTGGAGGGATGAGAAGGGATGGACTCTTTGAAAGAATGGGTTCAAGCTACAGAATGGTTGTTCCTGTACTTCACGTCCAGCTAATGGTGGTTACCAAGGTTAGAGGGGGTGCAGAGACTCAAGCTGATATTCGGTTCCTTCACTCTCTGCCCCTCCAGGAGATAATGGCGCGGCTCAACCCGGCGTTGGATTCCATAGCTGCTTCCACTTGAGAAAATATTCAGAAGATAATCCGAAGATTCCTGTTTTGTATTCTAGCCACTTTTGGCTTTGTAATGAATGTACTGCTTTTGGCCGCAAAGCCACTTTATGAATACAATAATATTTTCTTATCCTGATATCCAAATATTCGTGAGAAGCCAATAATTGTGTCTCGCAAGGCCCCAAATATAGGCCCCTATAGTTGTATATTGAAAATAATATGAACTTTTAAAATATGCTCCGCGTCAAAAAGAGACTCGCGGCGAGGGTTTTGAGAAAATATGTATCTTTTGGATCCACTTGCTGGCTCCCAACTCAAAACTCTTAGCGCCAATAACTCCTTCTTTTCCGAGATTTAAGGCATTAATCACTCGTTGAAAAACAACAGTCGTGAAAAATAATCTCGTGAAAAGAACAGTTACCTCCTCGAAAACCGTTCGGTTTCCCCACATGCTATTAATCCTTTAATAATAGCTAACTCCTCAAAAACCGCTCCTCACATGCTGCTAGTCCCTTTTTTCCCGAGATTTGGAATCACTAATCTCGATTTACTGACATCGATTTGACTCCTCTTTGACTGTCCAGCAGGTGGAAATGCTTTTCCGAGACTGTCCGTCCAAGGGTGGATATTTGCATGCCTATATCTTCCTCCACATTATAAACCCAAATTTCCAATCCCAAAATCATATCATCAACTCGAATATTTCTAACAGCAATTACTCATCATCATCACTCTTCAATTCTCGCATTCTCTCAATCCATCACCAATGGAACCACAAACCCAGGAACCAACCGAGGATGGAGGAAGCAACAAAGCAGCCGGGAGTAGTGCTAACATGCTTTGTAGGCGGAACAGGTGGAATCCCACTACAGATCAGATAAGAATCCTCAAGGAGCTTTTCTACAATAAGGGAGTTAGGTCCCCAACTATAGAGCAGATTCAGAGGATCTGTCTCCAGCTGAAATGGTACGGCAAGATCGAGTTCAAGAACGTCTATTTTTGGTTCGTGAACCAAAGGGCTCGGGAGAAGCGGAAGAAGAGGTCCACTTCGGATGTTCATGTGCCCATGCAAAGATCAGGGCTTGTTGGTGATGACAATGGTACCAATTGGAAACCTGAGGATCAGTATATTAACTTAGAATCTTCTGCATCTGCTTCTGCTTCTTCAGCTGGTGTGATTGCTTTTAACGCGCAGATGGGGAACTATGGTGGTTATGGATCTATGAACATGGAGATTGAAACCCTTCCTCTGTTCCCCATGCATGGTGAGGACATCTTTGGTAACATGAAGACTACTTCCGATGGAGGTGGCGGTCACGGTGGTGGCTCTCACATTTCCCTTGAGCTCAGCCTTTCCTGCGAGGGCAAAGCTGGAAAAAGTTTCTGGAGCCGCTGACTCGGCTTAGTAGCTTTGCGAGTGTAGGAACACTTAGAATTGTCCCCCATGTCTTATGTGAATAGACTGACTAATAAATTAATCCCTCAGTGTTTTGACTCCTTAGTAATTATGGATTGCACTAATTTTTTTTTTATATAAGTAGTTGAATTCAATAAGACAATGTGAATCAAGGTTTAGACATGCGGCCCAAGTATAGTCGCCTAGACACAAATTTTCTTTCAAATCCTTTGGGCAACCTTACTGAAATGGCCAGGTGGGGGAGGGCGAACAAGAGAGGCAGAATCCATTTTGGCATGAGCTACTCCCACATAGTGGTTTAGGCCCATTTGCACGCACTTCTGGATTCAAGAACCTGTCATGAACGTTGTCCCCTTTCTAGACACCATTTCACATAGGCTATACTTACTAAGATGAGAAAGGTCATAAGTGTGAAGACAGTTCAACAAGTGTTAATAAAAGCCGCCCTTAACCTTAAGGGACCTGAACTAGGCACCAATAAGGAGTTTAGGCCAATATTAACAAAAGAGACTTCACCTATTCCGTTATGATTCACAACCCCTTTACCAAATTCAACTTTTTTTTTTTTTTTTTTTTTTTAAACTATGAAAATAAAGGTAAAAAACTGAAAACTGACAGGAAATTAACAACAAAACAAGGAGCTAGCAGCGACACGTTTGGCTAACCTCTAGAAGGTCACGGGGGTGGCCATCTATGCTTCATTCCACGCTCCGATGTATCAAAATTTGTAGGGTAAAAATTCCTCCTGTGAGAGCTCATAGGAAAAGAACAAAGACACTTCTCGTTGAAGAATTTGGAGGAATTTGGCTCGTGAGAGGGGTAATCTTGCCCCCCAAGTATCTTTGTTGGTTGGCGAAACATGATCTTCAATTGCACTTTTGGCGATGAAGATGTTCCAAGATCGGCTTTGTTGCCAACTACCATGTCATAGAACATGGTGTCTTCAGGATTAGCCACAGATTGGCCATTATAGACGACCACTTGCTGGTCTGAATTCTCCACATCAAGAGCTTCACTTGTTGGATAATTATAAACAAGAGTTAACTTGTATTGATGATACTCAAATTTACAGTTGCGAAGGACAACTTGGCCACTAGAATAATTGTTCTGGCCATTCATGCAACGTGGGTTGTAGATGTGCCCTCCACATATATCAAAGCCACCGCTTGGCCTTGAAGAATATATGAAGAACTTCAAGTTGAATTGATTAATAAAGCCACAAATTGGCTTCTGTAGACCACAACTTAATTGATAATTAAGTTGGCTCTGATTTTGATCACCTTCACCAAGACGTCCAGTAGCAGAGTCACAATTAAAATGATCATGAACTTGCTTCTTTTGATCAAATGGATGATCATGGGCCATATCTTGCCCCCCATGCATCTGATCAGTAGCCACATATTTGGCTTGATCAGTGGAGAAATCAGATATTTGTTCAGAGACAATTTCATTGTCAGAAAAACATTCTTGTGGACCGTCTTCTCCATGCACAACCTCTGTGTAAGGCTGTGACTCACCAGTGAGACCCTTAGGTTGATTGCCACCTATAGGCAAGTTAGTCTCAGAAACGACCTCTTCGCGAGCAGGTTTTTGACGTCCCAATTCGCCTTGCTGCGAATTAACCAAGCTGGAACCTTCCTCGCGTAAGGTTGTGAACTCAGATGTGATGTTCGCGGCATGTTGAGTGGTCTGTTTGTCGCTGCTCAAGAAAGGCTTATAGAATTGTTCTCTAGCTTCTCGAGCGTTCTGCTCAATTTGTTGGTCCCAATCGCGAAACCTCTGCTTTGTTTTTGCGATCAAACTGGCCATGTCCCTGGCTCGCTTTTCTTTATACCTCTCGACGTTGGCCATGATGATCGCCAGCTGTTCCTCAATGCTTGCCCCCTCTGGGATGGGAATAGGCATAAACTCATCATTAATGGCAGTATCGCCAGTGGTGGCAACATTGACCATCTATTTATTTTAGGAATTTCTTTTGGTAAAGATTTTCCTCTGGCATCCCAATGATGGTGAACACAAAAAGACTCTGGTGTAGTCCCACTGGGCGTGCCAAAATGTTTGTTTTGAAGCCCGGTGATTGAATGTGCTTGATAGGAGCATTTTAATGCGACGTTTTAACTGCATTTCCTTACATTTCTTGCGTCATTTCCTTAGTAAAACTCTGTTTAGGAAAGTTTCCATTCTTTGATTGGGAAAGTTCCTATTTGTAGAAAGTTTCCATTTTTCTTAGTTTCTATTTTCCATTTTTAGAAAGTTTCTATTCTTGTAGTTTTCATTTCTCATTTCTGGCAAGTTTCTATTTTTCATTTTTAGTAACTTTCTATTTTTCATTTTTGGTAAGTTGCTATTTTTCAATTTAGGAAAGTTTCTATTTCTCATACTAGTTTCTATTTTCAGGACCTCCGAGCTAGAAAGTGGAAATGAACTCACAAATGGAAAGAGGAGCCTGCGAACATCAAGACAAACAAATATGAGAGAAAACGGTCCACACATTTGAGCAGAAATGAAGAAACAAGCTTTCCTAGTGCAACCAGGAAACCCTGCGAAATGGAGGAGAGCTTACCAATGAAGTTTCCAACGCAACTATGAAAAGAAATGAAGAAAATAAAGTGTTGTGACGTTGGAAGATGACATGGCATAGAAGTGACGCATGGAGGCCCAAAAACTCTCAAGACTTGTTGGATTTTCGGCTAATTGGATAAAAGCCCACCAAAGCCCATGGAACTAGGGTTTGTGACGCAAACCCTAGCCCTAAAGATGTTTTGCCGTGAATTTGCAAGAGAGAAACAAGGAAGAGGCGTCCAAAAATCAGAAATTAAAAAGAGATTTTCTAGGGAGATTATCTAGGGCTATTTTTATGGAAAGAAAATACTTGGAGATAAACCCTAGATGTTTTGCCGTGAAAAAGGAAGAGATAAACAAGGGAGAACGTGAAATTCCTAGGGTTTTGGACGGCAAAGATATTCCCTAGAGAGTTTTAAGGAAAGAGAAAAAGGTGGAGACCAAGAAAAGCTCAAATGAAGACTAGATACATTCCTACATTCCCTAAAGAGTTTTGGCCGAATTTAAAGACAGAAAATCAGAAATTATCTCAAGAATTTCGGCAAGAAAATCAAGGGAAATATTCTAGGAAATTATGTGATTGGTTGAGACACCTCATAGGGCTTATGTGGCAAGAAGTCATTGGAGGAAATTATGTGGAAGTGCAAGCAATTGCCGTGAGCTTTTCTAGGGTTTTGGACGGCATGGAGACCTAGGGGCCGTCCCCTATATATTCCTCTCTTCTCTCAACGTCAAGGGTTCGCTTCCATTGCGTTTTACACTTTGAAAAAAAAATCAGAAAAGTTCTCTAGCCTAAGCCGTGTTCTTCTCCATCCTCTAGGGCAACCACGAAGTTCAAGCAAGGCCAAGGAAGAAGAGGACAAGCCGTGCACATCATCCATCACCATCCTTGAAGATTGCTTTCGAAATTCAAGAGACCATTCATCCCATCTTCATCACGGTGTAATCCGATTCGCCTTGTAACCTTTGCTTTGTAATTTTCGTTGGTTATGCCTTAGTTGACACATATGTTTGAACGAGTATTGTTTTCTGAAATTTTATGATTAATAGTTAATTTTCAGATTCATACTTTGCGAATTATGGTTGCTTATGTGTGAGTGTTTGATTAAATTTGCATGATAGAAATCTTTTGTATGTTAATCTTAAAGGGTTCGAAACATTTAGGGTTTTTATATAATTGGTGCTACGAATTTAAGAACATGAATCAACTTTTTGATTTTGTGTTCTTGAATCAATAAGTAGTAAAGGTTTTGTACAAAAACCGAATTTAATCAAAGAAGATTGCACTTAGGTGGACTTTTTCATACTAAGTTGCACATTTGAATTGATAGCCTTTCTAGATGCTTCTTGCGTTAAACATGTATGATTGACTAGCTTTCTAGGGCTTGAATGCATGTTTGATAGGATTAGTCTATGTGCTTTCACTTAGATTAATTAGCGTTGAAAGTAAAATATGGGAAATTGTTTGCTTTGAACGTTTCACATGATCAATTCCTCTTGCATGACTATGATGAACAATGATGAACTTGGATTAATTTTAATCATATGTTTCGATTTTAATCTTTGTTCTTGCATTCCATTTATATTTTTATGTTTTAGCATTTTAAGTATTTTGTTAACTTAGTTTAATTTTCAGAAAAACCAAAATCAAAAACCCCCTTTTAATTCGTAAATAATGTGCATATGTGTAAATATTATACTTTGTTTTAATTTTAATTGTTTAATTGTTTGACAATGACAGGTGTACCCTCAATCCCCGGAATAGAACGATCCCTATTTATTCTATGCTACTAATGACATTTCAGGGTTAAATTATGCGCTTGCTTTTAGCGTATCAATTTTTGGCGCCGTTGCCGGGGATTGAAAAATCATTTGTCACTTTGTGAATATATTGTTTTGTTTGTAATGTGACCGAAAAAAAAAAAAAAAAAAAAAAAAATTTTACTTGTTAATTATTTTGTAATTGTCGAAATTTAGTTTAATTATTTAGGTTGTTATTTTTATTGTTGAACACGAGTTTAATTGTTAGTTGTAAATTAAAGAAGGAATAGGTGAAGTCGTGTTTATTAATATTGGCCTAAACCCCTTATTGGTACCTAGTTCAGGTCCCTTAAGGTTGAGGGCGGCCTTTATTAACATTCATTGAACTGTCTTCACACTTAGGACCTTTTATATCCAAGTAAGTATAGCCTATGTGAGGTGGTGTCTAGGAAGGGGACAACGTTCATAACGGGTTCTGGATTCAGAAGTGCTTACAAATGGGCGTAAACCTCAATGAGGGAGTAGCCTATGCCAAAATGGATCCTACCTCTTGTGTTCGCCCTCCCCTACCTGGCCATTTCAGTAAGGTTGCCCAAAGGATGTAGGAGGGACTTAGTGTCTAGACGATTATACTTGGGCCGCACGTCCATTTGATTTACCGCTTGGAATTAAATTTGATATCAATAATATTTATGACAAAAGAAAATGTAAGAAATTGTTGTGACACTTAAGGTATATTGGATTAAACATAATCTCGGAAAGGAAGCTGTTACAGCCCATTGCACTCTGAGATTCCCTGTTCCCGTACCTAAGTGTTGAAAATAATTTTAAAAATAAAAGAAGAAAAAGAGAAAAGAAACCGAAAAAAAAAAGAAAAAAAAAAAAAAAGTTAATTAGATGTGAATAGTGACGTTTTGTACTTTGTGTGAAAGTTTTGTGTTTTGTCTAATTATACTTGTAAAGAAATAGAATTAACGAAAATAAAATGGAGTTATAAATTTTGTTAATTACTTAATTGTTGTGAGTGTGTAAAATCGTATGAGTAGACAAGGGCCCTTTTGTTAATATTGGCCTTAACCCTTCATTCGTACCTTTCTAAGGTCGTATGAGGTTGAGGGCGGCCTTTATTAACATTTGGAGAACAGTTTAACACATGAGTAATTTCCAAGCTGAGTAAGGGGCATTACAGATGGTGTCTTAGGTTGAGACCCTGGGTGATGGGTTCAAATTGGATCTCAGAGATACTACAGACTGTGCGTAAACCACAATGTGGAAGTAGCCAATAGGGGCGTAAACCTCAATGAGGGAGTAGCCTCCGTAGTATCACCAAAATGAGTCCTCCCTCTCACTTACCTCTTAATCTGGCTATCTGGCCTTCTGAAACAAAGGAAAGTGACTTATGTCTAAGCGACTATCCCTATATCGTAGCTCACCAATAGTAGTGGTTTCTATTGGGCTCGACTTACAACTTGGAATCAATTGAGTTATTAACCTTGTTTATGACATTTCCATGACAAAAATTAAATACTTGTACATAACTCTCAATTGTAAATTGGTCTATTTTCTTACTTCTCTTACTTGTACAAAATTTGTAAGTCTCTTTTGTTGCATTGTGAATAGTGACGTTTTTGTATAAAATATTAATTTGTATTTCTTGTATTTTGTAATTTACTAACTTGTGTACTTCTTAATGTTGTTCAGGATATCCATGAATGACCGAGCCTTCTAAAATCCCTAGTGTACGAGAGATTGAAGAAAGACTTGCTCGTTTGAAGAATCCTCCACAACTTGAGTACAGAAGACCTTCCTCTTTGTCATTCAAAGAGTACAAGTTTAACGAGCAAGGGAAGAGAATCTATCCTTCTGAGGAATCTACATCACCTACACCTACCCCATCTCCTCCTTCACGTTCACCTTCACCTGTGATTTCGTCTAACTCTACACCACCACCTTCACCACCACCTGAAGAAGTTCAAGAAGAGAGAATGGCATCCATTAGGGAACTATCCACAGCAACAGTTGAGGGAGGACCCCCTATAGGTATTGTGTACCCTGCCCCTGCTGCAGGCAGAAATGCAGAGTTTGAGCTGAAGAGTGGATTATTGCACCAACTCCCTAAGTTTCATGGGCTTCCTATGGAGGACGCCAACAAGCATCTTAGAGCATTTCAGGTTGTGTGTTCTAACATGCAACCACAAGGAGCAGATGAGAACATTCTGAAGATGAAGGCATTTCCATTCTCCTTAGCTGACAGAGCCAAAGATTGGCTATATGAGATTCCTGCTGGACGTATCACCTCTTGGGAAACAATGAGGAAGGCCTTCTTGGAAAAATACTTCCCCGCTTCAAAGGTCATCACACTCAGGAAGAAGCTCAGTGGGATTGAACAAGCCCCAGATGAGTCCTATTCTGCCTATTTTGAGAGGTTCAATTCCTTACTTGCGCAATGTCCTCAACATCAGATGAAGGATGAGACCCTCCTTACATGTTTTTATGAAGGACTCCTACCTTTGGAAAGGCAAATGCTTGATGCTGCAGCTGGAGGAGCTTTTGTGGACAAGTCACCTGCAGCTGGAAAGGAACTTATTGAAAATCGTGCCCTAAACACTCAACAGTATGAGGGTGTGAGACAGACCACTCGTAGGGTCAATGAGGTGAGCACTAGTCCTGCCATTGCGGATCAATTGAGCAAACTCACCCTTCTTGTGAACAAGGTAGCGACTATTCAAGGCCAAGGAGGACCTTCTGCTTGTGGGGTATGCTTTACCCAAGGACATCCTACGGATCAATGTCCTCAACTAAGTGAGAATGGTGGTTGGGAGTCTGTGAATGCCATAGGAGGCTATCAAGGGAACCAAGGGGGTCCCCAACGTCCAAGGTATGATCCATATTCGAATACCTATAACCCTGGATGGAGGGATCACCCCAACTTCAAGTGGACCAACAATGAGAATGTTCAGAATCCTCTTGGTGGGAGTTTCCAACGTCCCCAAGGACCTTCATTTCAAGGACCTTCCTTTCAAAGGCCTTACATGCCTCCTCCACAGAACGTAGGGAATTCAAATTCCCACTATGATAAGACGATTGAGGCATTGACTAATTCCACTCAGGCATTGACTAGTGCCACACAGACTTTGATGCAAGGACAACAGACCCACACCAAGGACATTGCTGAACTCAAAAAGCAGATGGGACAAGTGGTGGACTTCATGACCAAGTTTCATGAAACTGGTAGGCTTCCGAGCAACACAATTCCAAACCCAAAAGGAGGCTCTGAAGGCCCACCCAACTGAGGACGAGAGGAAACCAAGTCTAGGCTGAAAGACTATAAACATTAAGCGCTGCTTGGGAGGCAACCCAATTCAGAAGTAGCTGTGGAGGAGCCTTCAACGCAGATTTTTCGTCTTCTTCCCTACTTCTTTATTTTTGTAGCTTTTTGTTTGTCTTTGAACATTATTTTCGTAAATTTCATCCCTATATGCTTAAGTGTTTCATTGCATGCTTATGATTAATTACATTGAGGACAATGCAATATTTAAGTGTGGGGGAAGGGATTTATATTTTGTCTTTTATTGTTTTGAGTCATATATATATTGAAAAATACAAAAAAATCGAAAAATGTCATAAAAATAAAAATTTCGTTGCTTTTGTTTTTTTTTTTGTTTTGAGTCTTAGGATGCCCTTTCAACTGTCTAGGATGATTCTATATCTCTAAAATCATGACTAAAAGAGGATCACGAAATTGAGATAACTTAAAATGGTATTCTTTGGTTAATTGAGATATATGAAAAATATGTGTCTTGTAGTGGATATGGATTTCGAAACTTTGGTACAGAATATGAGCATGTTAAGATGAGTTTTGATTCATATAAACCCATGTGAGATAATTGAACCATGTTCCTTTTTCTTGGAGTGAAAATGAAAATATATTCTTAATTTCTTGGCGATGTTTTGATGATCTCATTATTCTTTCATCTTGATTGACTACTTGCCATAGATTAAGTTTGATGGACTAGAGAATGCTAGAATTCGCTCTTGTGCTTGTTGAGACGTGATATCAATATATGGCCCTGATTCTGGAAGGGATAGAGGCACCCTAGGAACTACCACCATTGCCAAATGAACCTGTGTCCCTAATTGTGCCCGTCGTGGGACTCCCCTAGATAAACCCCTTTGAGCCTACGTTAAGCCTTTTCTTTCATCACCCTTAAAATCTTCAACCTAAGCCTTAGTATAGCTATAACCCTACCCTTTGTCCTAAGGACTTAGTGGAGCTAAATTGAGACTTTACTTGAAGAATTTTGACGTCAATTTTGAAGAATAAGAAGAGGTGAAGGTTCAAGTGTGGGGGTAAACTTGTCCATGAATGAAAAATGTATGAAAAAGCCGAGAAAAAGAAAATGGAAAAAAAATGAAAATATGTAAACGGCTAAGAAAAAGAAAAGAGAATATGTTTATGGACTTTAGTACCCCATACTTAGTGATCTTGGAGTTTGCTTTGAATTGAAGGCCCACTACAGAAAAATTTGGCCTTTGTCCTTTTCACTAGAGTTCAAGGGAAGTTTACAATGAAGATTGGGCCCAACATGAAGACATTAGGCCCTTTTATGTGACCACTAGGAGAAAGTGACGTTTTTGCAATGCCTTGGTGACATATTTCGAGGACTCTCTACATTTACATAAGCTCTACTTGGTTTTCAGGACACTTTGTTAAATTCCTTACCCTTCGTTTCTTTAAACCTTGAGCCATGGCCCCATTACAACCTTTGAGGGGACCTTCTTGATCCTTAAGATGGGACAGCCTCTGATGTGGAGATGAGTTACAAGAGTTGAACCTATGGCTTGGGTCCATCTGTGCAAGTAGTTGATATCCTTCATGAGATCTTTAAAGAAAATTATACTTGTGCTTTCGTTTCTTGCATTATGTGATATACTTGCTATCTTTCACATATAATTGAGTGTATAAGCTTTTAAGCATTGCCATGATCTGAGAGAAGAAAGAGTGGATATACCTTGTGAGGAATTGAATCGAACTTGTTTGAAGCATGCTTAACAGAAACCATCACCATTGTTCCAACCAAGTCCTACTTGTGTTCATGTGAATTATGTGTTTTAATTAACTCTCGAATGCCTAAACATTGATTCTTGGTGAAGTGCTAATCTTGGTGTTGTGAAAGTAAGAGATTGCTGAGACAAATAGTTGAAGGGCAATAGAGTCTTTGTTTGTTTGAGTCTTTAATTTTCGTTGAGTCTTAGTGTGTGTCTTTGTTTGATTTTGCTAAGGGACTAGCAAAAGCTAAGTGTGGGGGAATTTGATAGGAGCATTTTAATGCGACGTTTTAACTGCATTTCCTTACATTTCTTGCGTCATTTCCTTAGTAAAACTCTGTTTAGGAAAGTTTCCATTCTTTGATTGGGAAAGTTCCTATTTGTAGAAAGTTTCCATTTTTCTTAGTTTCTATTTTCCATTTTTAGAAAGTTTCTATTCTTGTAGTTTTCATTTCTCATTTCTGGCAAGTTTCTATTTTTCATTTTTAGTAACTTTCTATTTTTCATTTTTGGTAAGTTGCTATTTTTCAATTTAGGAAAGTTTCTATTTCTCATACTAGTTTCTATTTTCAGGACCTCCGAGCTAGAAAGTGAAAATGAACTCACAAATGGAAAGAGGAGCCTGCGAACATCAAGACAAACAAATATGAGAGAAAACGGTCCACACATTTGAGCAGAAATGAAGAAACAAGCTTTCCTAGTGCAACCAGGAAACCCTGCGAAATGGAGGAGAGCTTACCAATGAAGTTTCCAACGCAACTATGAAAAGAAATGAAGAAAATAAAGTGTTGTGACGTTGGAAGATGACATGGCATAGAAGTGACGCATGGAGGCCCAAAAACTCTCAAGACTTGTTGGATTTTCGGCTAATTGGATAAAAGCCCACCAAAGCCCATGGAACTAGGGTTTGTGACGCAAACCCTAGCCCTAAAGATGTTTTGCCGTGAATTTGCAAGAGAGAAACAAGGAAGAGGCGTCCAAAAATCAGAAATTAAAAAGAGATTTTCTAGGGAGATTATCTAGGGCTATTTTTATGGAAAGAAAATACTTGGAGATAAACCCTAGATGTTTTGCCGTGAAAAAGGAAGAGATAAACAAGGGAGAACGTGAAATTCCTAGGGTTTTGGACGGCAAAGATATTCCCTAGAGAGTTTTAAGGAAAGAGAAAAAGGTGGAGACCAAGAAAAGCTCAAATGAAGACTAGATACATTCCTACATTCCCTAAAGAGTTTTGGCCGAATTTAAAGACAGAAAATCAGAAATTATCTCAAGAATTTCGGCAAGAAAATCAAGGGAAATATTCTAGGAAATTATGTGATTGGTTGAGACACCTCATAGGGCTTATGTGGCAAGAAGTCATTGGAGGAAATTATGTGGAAGTGCAAGCAATTGCCGTGAGCTTTTCTAGGGTTTTGGACGGCATGGAGACCTAGGGGCCGTCCCCTATATATTCCTCTCTTCTCTCAACGTCAAGGGTTCGCTTCCATTGCGTTTTACACTTTGAAAAAAAAATCAGAAAAGTTCTCTAGCCTAAGCCGTGTTCTTCTCCATCCTCTAGGGCAACCACGAAGTTCAAGCAAGGCCAAGGAAGAAGAGGACAAGCCGTGCACATCATCCATCACCATCCTTGAAGATTGCTTTCGAAATTCAAGAGACCATTCATCCCATCTTCATCACGGTGTAATCCGATTCGCCTTGTAACCTTTGCTTTGTAATTTTCGTTGGTTATGCCTTAGTTGACACATATGTTTGAACGAGTATTGTTTTCTGAAATTTTATGATTAATAGTTAATTTTCAGATTCATACTTTGCGAATTATGGTTGCTTATGTGTGAGTGTTTGATTAAATTTGCATGATAGAAATCTTTTGTATGTTAATCTTAAAGGGTTCGAAACATTTAGGGTTTTTATATAATTGGTGCTACGAATTTAAGAACATGAATCAACTTTTTGATTTTGTGTTCTTGAATCAATAAGTAGTAAAGGTTTTGTACAAAAACCGAATTTAATCAAAGAAGATTGCACTTAGGTGGACTTTTTCATACTAAGTTGCACATTTGAATTGATAGCCTTTCTAGATGCTTCTTGCGTTAAACATGTATGATTGACTAGCTTTCTAGGGCTTGAATGCATGTTTGATAGGATTAGTCTATGTGCTTTCACTTAGATTAATTAGCGTTGAAAGTAAAATATGGGAAATTGTTTGCTTTGAACGTTTCACATGATCAATTCCTCTTGCATGACTATGATGAACAATGATGAACTTGGATTAATTTTAATCATATGTTTCGATTTTAATCTTTGTTCTTGCATTCCATTTATATTTTTATGTTTTAGCATTTTAAGTATTTTGTTAACTTAGTTTAATTTTCAGAAAAACCAAAATCAAAAACCCCCTTTTAATTCGTAAATAATGTGCATATGTGTAAATATTATACTTTGTTTTAATTTTAATTGTTTAATTGTTTGACAATGACAGGTGTACCCTCAATCCCCGGAATAGAACGATCCCTATTTATTCTATGCTACTAATGACATTTCAGGGTTAAATTATGCGCTTGCTTTTAGCGTATCAATTTTTGGCGCCGTTGCCGGGGATTGAAAAATCATTTGTCACTTTGTGAATATATTGTTTTGTTTGTAATGTGACCGAAAAAAAAAAAAAAAAAAAAAAAAAATTTTACTTGTTAATTATTTTGTAATTGTCGAAATTTAGTTTAATTATTTAGGTTGTTATTTTTATTGTTGAACACGAGTTTAATTGTTAGTTGTAAATTAAAGAAGGAATAGGTGAAGTCGTGTTTATTAATATTGGCCTAAACCCCTTATTGGTACCTAGTTCAGGTCCCTTAAGGTTGAGGGCGGCCTTTATTAACATTCATTGAACTGTCTTCACACTTAGGACCTTTTATATCCAAGTAAGTATAGCCTATGTGAGGTGGTGTCTAGGAAGGGGACAACGTTCATAACGGGTTCTGGATTCAGAAGTGCTTACAAATGGGCGTAAACCTCAATGAGGGAGTAGCCTATGCCAAAATGGATCCTACCTCTTGTGTTCGCCCTCCCCTACCTGGCCATTTCAGTAAGGTTGCCCAAAGGATGTAGGAGGGACTTAGTGTCTAGACGATTATACTTGGGCCGCACGTCCATTTGATTTACCGCTTGGAATTAAATTTGATATCAATAATATTTATGACAAAAGAAAATGTAAGAAATTGTTGTGACACTTAAGGTATATTGGATTAAACATAATCTCGGAAAGGAAGCTGTTACAGCCCATTGCACTCTGAGATTCCCTGTTCCCGTACCTAAGTGTTGAAAATAATTTTAAAAATAAAAGAAGAAAAAGAGAAAAGAAACCGAAAAAAAAAAGAAAAAAAAAAAAAAAGTTAATTAGATGTGAATAGTGACGTTTTGTACTTTGTGTGAAAGTTTTGTGTTTTGTCTAATTATACTTGTAAAGAAATAGAATTAACGAAAATAAAATGGAGTTATAAATTTTGTTAATTACTTAATTGTTGTGAGTGTGTAAAATCGTATGAGTAGACAAGGGCCCTTTTGTTAATATTGGCCTTAACCCTTCATTCGTACCTTTCTAAGGTCGTATGAGGTTGAGGGCGGCCTTTATTAACATTTGGAGAACAGTTTAACACATGAGTAATTTCCAAGCTGAGTAAGGGGCATTACAGATGGTGTCTTAGGTTGAGACCCTGGGTGATGGGTTCAAATTGGATCTCAGAGATACTACAGACTGTGCGTAAACCACAATGTGGAAGTAGCCAATAGGGGCGTAAACCTCAATGAGGGAGTAGCCTCCGTAGTATCACCAAAATGAGTCCTCCCTCTCACTTACCTCTTAATCTGGCTATCTGGCCTTCTGAAACAAAGGAAAGTGACTTATGTCTAAGCGACTATCCCTATATCGTAGCTCACCAATAGTAGTGGTTTCTATTGGGCTCGACTTACAACTTGGAATCAATTGAGTTATTAACCTTGTTTATGACATTTCCATGACAAAAATTAAATACTTGTACATAACTCTCAATTGTAAATTGGTCTATTTTCTTACTTCTCTTACTTGTACAAAATTTGTAAGTCTCTTTTGTTGCATTGTGAATAGTGACGTTTTTGTATAAAATATTAATTTGTATTTCTTGTATTTTGTAATTTACTAACTTGTGTACTTCTTAATGTTGTTCAGGATATCCATGAATGACCGAGCCTTCTAAAATCCCTAGTGTACGAGAGATTGAAGAAAGACTTGCTCGTTTGAAGAATCCTCCACAACTTGAGTACAGAAGACCTTCCTCTTTGTCATTCAAAGAGTACAAGTTTAACGAGCAAGGGAAGAGAATCTATCCTTCTGAGGAATCTACATCACCTACACCTACCCCATCTCCTCCTTCACGTTCACCTTCACCTGTGATTTCGTCTAACTCTACACCACCACCTTCACCACCACCTGAAGAAGTTCAAGAAGAGAGAATGGCATCCATTAGGGAACTATCCACAGCAACAGTTGAGGGAGGACCCCCTATAGGTATTGTGTACCCTGCCCCTGCTGCAGGCAGAAATGCAGAGTTTGAGCTGAAGAGTGGATTATTGCACCAACTCCCTAAGTTTCATGGGCTTCCTATGGAGGACGCCAACAAGCATCTTAGAGCATTTCAGGTTGTGTGTTCTAACATGCAACCACAAGGAGCAGATGAGAACATTCTGAAGATGAAGGCATTTCCATTCTCCTTAGCTGACAGAGCCAAAGATTGGCTATATGAGATTCCTGCTGGACGTATCACCTCTTGGGAAACAATGAGGAAGGCCTTCTTGGAAAAATACTTCCCCGCTTCAAAGGTCATCACACTCAGGAAGAAGCTCAGTGGGATTGAACAAGCCCCAGATGAGTCCTATTCTGCCTATTTTGAGAGGTTCAATTCCTTACTTGCGCAATGTCCTCAACATCAGATGAAGGATGAGACCCTCCTTACATGTTTTTATGAAGGACTCCTACCTTTGGAAAGGCAAATGCTTGATGCTGCAGCTGGAGGAGCTTTTGTGGACAAGTCACCTGCAGCTGGAAAGGAACTTATTGAAAATCGTGCCCTAAACACTCAACAGTATGAGGGTGTGAGACAGACCACTCGTAGGGTCAATGAGGTGAGCACTAGTCCTGCCATTGCGGATCAATTGAGCAAACTCACCCTTCTTGTGAACAAGGTAGCGACTATTCAAGGCCAAGGAGGACCTTCTGCTTGTGGGGTATGCTTTACCCAAGGACATCCTACGGATCAATGTCCTCAACTAAGTGAGAATGGTGGTTGGGAGTCTGTGAATGCCATAGGAGGCTATCAAGGGAACCAAGGGGGTCCCCAACGTCCAAGGTATGATCCATATTCGAATACCTATAACCCTGGATGGAGGGATCACCCCAACTTCAAGTGGACCAACAATGAGAATGTTCAGAATCCTCTTGGTGGGAGTTTCCAACGTCCCCAAGGACCTTCATTTCAAGGACCTTCCTTTCAAAGGCCTTACATGCCTCCTCCACAGAACGTAGGGAATTCAAATTCCCACTATGATAAGACGATTGAGGCATTGACTAATTCCACTCAGGCATTGACTAGTGCCACACAGACTTTGATGCAAGGACAACAGACCCACACCAAGGACATTGCTGAACTCAAAAAGCAGATGGGACAAGTGGTGGACTTCATGACCAAGTTTCATGAAACTGGTAGGCTTCCGAGCAACACAATTCCAAACCCAAAAGGAGGCTCTGAAGGCCCACCCAACTGAGGACGAGAGGAAACCAAGTCTAGGCTGAAAGACTATAAACATTAAGCGCTGCTTGGGAGGCAACCCAATTCAGAAGTAGCTGTGGAGGAGCCTTCAACGCAGATTTTTCGTCTTCTTCCCTACTTCTTTATTTTTGTAGCTTTTTGTTTGTCTTTGAACATTATTTTCGTAAATTTCATCCCTATATGCTTAAGTGTTTCATTGCATGCTTATGATTAATTACATTGAGGACAATGCAATATTTAAGTGTGGGGGAAGGGATTTATATTTTGTCTTTTATTGTTTTGAGTCATATATATATTGAAAAATACAAAAAAATCGAAAAATGTCATAAAAATAAAAATTTCGTTGCTTTTGTTTTTTTTTTTGTTTTGAGTCTTAGGATGCCCTTTCAACTGTCTAGGATGATTCTATATCTCTAAAATCATGACTAAAAGAGGATCACGAAATTGAGATAACTTAAAATGGTATTCTTTGGTTAATTGAGATATATGAAAAATATGTGTCTTGTAGTGGATATGGATTTCGAAACTTTGGTACAGAATATGAGCATGTTAAGATGAGTTTTGATTCATATAAACCCATGTGAGATAATTGAACCATGTTCCTTTTTCTTGGAGTGAAAATGAAAATATATTCTTAATTTCTTGGCGATGTTTTGATGATCTCATTATTCTTTCATCTTGATTGACTACTTGCCATAGATTAAGTTTGATGGACTAGAGAATGCTAGAATTCGCTCTTGTGCTTGTTGAGACGTGATATCAATATATGGCCCTGATTCTGGAAGGGATAGAGGCACCCTAGGAACTACCACCATTGCCAAATGAACCTGTGTCCCTAATTGTGCCCGTCGTGGGACTCCCCTAGATAAACCCCTTTGAGCCTACGTTAAGCCTTTTCTTTCATCACCCTTAAAATCTTCAACCTAAGCCTTAGTATAGCTATAACCCTACCCTTTGTCCTAAGGACTTAGTGGAGCTAAATTGAGACTTTACTTGAAGAATTTTGACGTCAATTTTGAAGAATAAGAAGAGGTGAAGGTTCAAGTGTGGGGGTAAACTTGTCCATGAATGAAAAATGTATGAAAAAGCCGAGAAAAAGAAAATGGAAAAAAAATGAAAATATGTAAACGGCTAAGAAAAAGAAAAGAGAATATGTTTATGGACTTTAGTACCCCATACTTAGTGATCTTGGAGTTTGCTTTGAATTGAAGGCCCACTACAGAAAAATTTGGCCTTTGTCCTTTTCACTAGAGTTCAAGGGAAGTTTACAATGAAGATTGGGCCCAACATGAAGACATTAGGCCCTTTTATGTGACCACTAGGAGAAAGTGACGTTTTTGCAATGCCTTGGTGACATATTTCGAGGACTCTCTACATTTACATAAGCTCTACTTGGTTTTCAGGACACTTTGTTAAATTCCTTACCCTTCGTTTCTTTAAACCTTGAGCCATGGCCCCATTACAACCTTTGAGGGGACCTTCTTGATCCTTAAGATGGGACAGCCTCTGATGTGGAGATGAGTTACAAGAGTTGAACCTATGGCTTGGGTCCATCTGTGCAAGTAGTTGATATCCTTCATGAGATCTTTAAAGAAAATTATACTTGTGCTTTCGTTTCTTGCATTATGTGATATACTTGCTATCTTTCACATATAATTGAGTGTATAAGCTTTTAAGCATTGCCATGATCTGAGAGAAGAAAGAGTGGATATACCTTGTGAGGAATTGAATCGAACTTGTTTGAAGCATGCTTAACAGAAACCATCACCATTGTTCCAACCAAGTCCTACTTGTGTTCATGTGAATTATGTGTTTTAATTAACTCTCGAATGCCTAAACATTGATTCTTGGTGAAGTGCTAATCTTGGTGTTGTGAAAGTAAGAGATTGCTGAGACAAATAGTTGAAGGGCAATAGAGTCTTTGTTTGTTTGAGTCTTTAATTTTCGTTGAGTCTTAGTGTGTGTCTTTGTTTGATTTTGCTAAGGGACTAGCAAAAGCTAAGTGTGGGGGAATTTGATAGGAGCATTTTAATGCGACGTTTTAACTGCATTTCCTTACATTTCTTGCGTCATTTCCTTAGTAAAACTCTGTTTAGGAAAGTTTCCATTCTTTGATTGGGAAAGTTCCTATTTGTAGAAAGTTTCCATTTTTCTTAGTTTCTATTTTCCATTTTTAGAAAGTTTCTATTCTTGTAGTTTTCATTTCTCATTTCTGGCAAGTTTCTATTTTTCATTTTTAGTAACTTTCTATTTTTCATTTTTGGTAAGTTGCTATTTTTCAATTTAGGAAAGTTTCTATTTCTCATACTAGTTTCTATTTTCAGGACCTCCGAGCTAGAAAGTGAAAATGAACTCACAAATGGAAAGAGGAGCCTGCGAACATCAAGACAAACAAATATGAGAGAAAACGGTCCACACATTTGAGCAGAAATGAAGAAACAAGCTTTCCTAGTGCAACCAGGAAACCCTGCGAAATGGAGGAGAGCTTACCAATGAAGTTTCCAACGCAACTATGAAAAGAAATGAAGAAAATAAAGTGTTGTGACGTTGGAAGATGACATGGCATAGAAGTGACGCATGGAGGCCCAAAAACTCTCAAGACTTGTTGGATTTTCGGCTAATTGGATAAAAGCCCACCAAAGCCCATGGAACTAGGGTTTGTGACGCAAACCCTAGCCCTAAAGATGTTTTGCCGTGAATTTGCAAGAGAGAAACAAGGAAGAGGCGTCCAAAAATCAGAAATTAAAAAGAGATTTTCTAGGGAGATTATCTAGGGCTATTTTTATGGAAAGAAAATACTTGGAGATAAACCCTAGATGTTTTGCCGTGAAAAAGGAAGAGATAAACAAGGGAGAACGTGAAATTCCTAGGGTTTTGGACGGCAAAGATATTCCCTAGAGAGTTTTAAGGAAAGAGAAAAAGGTGGAGACCAAGAAAAGCTCAAATGAAGACTAGATACATTCCTACATTCCCTAAAGAGTTTTGGCCGAATTTAAAGACAGAAAATCAGAAATTATCTCAAGAATTTCGGCAAGAAAATCAAGGGAAATATTCTAGGAAATTATGTGATTGGTTGAGACACCTCATAGGGCTTATGTGGCAAGAAGTCATTGGAGGAAATTATGTGGAAGTGCAAGCAATTGCCGTGAGCTTTTCTAGGGTTTTGGACGGCATGGAGACCTAGGGGCCGTCCCCTATATATTCCTCTCTTCTCTCAACGTCAAGGGTTCGCTTCCATTGCGTTTTACACTTTGAAAAAAAAATCAGAAAAGTTCTCTAGCCTAAGCCGTGTTCTTCTCCATCCTCTAGGGCAACCACGAAGTTCAAGCAAGGCCAAGGAAGAAGAGGACAAGCCGTGCACATCATCCATCACCATCCTTGAAGATTGCTTTCGAAATTCAAGAGACCATTCATCCCATCTTCATCACGGTGTAATCCGATTCGCCTTGTAACCTTTGCTTTGTAATTTTCGTTGGTTATGCCTTAGTTGACACATATGTTTGAACGAGTATTGTTTTCTGAAATTTTATGATTAATAGTTAATTTTCAGATTCATACTTTGCGAATTATGGTTGCTTATGTGTGAGTGTTTGATTAAATTTGCATGATAGAAATCTTTTGTATGTTAATCTTAAAGGGTTCGAAACATTTAGGGTTTTTATATAATTGGTGCTACGAATTTAAGAACATGAATCAACTTTTTGATTTTGTGTTCTTGAATCAATAAGTAGTAAAGGTTTTGTACAAAAACCGAATTTAATCAAAGAAGATTGCACTTAGGTGGACTTTTTCATACTAAGTTGCACATTTGAATTGATAGCCTTTCTAGATGCTTCTTGCGTTAAACATGTATGATTGACTAGCTTTCTAGGGCTTGAATGCATGTTTGATAGGATTAGTCTATGTGCTTTCACTTAGATTAATTAGCGTTGAAAGTAAAATATGGGAAATTGTTTGCTTTGAACGTTTCACATGATCAATTCCTCTTGCATGACTATGATGAACAATGATGAACTTGGATTAATTTTAATCATATGTTTCGATTTTAATCTTTGTTCTTGCATTCCATTTATATTTTTATGTTTTAGCATTTTAAGTATTTTGTTAACTTAGTTTAATTTTCAGAAAAACCAAAATCAAAAACCCCCTTTTAATTCGTAAATAATGTGCATATGTGTAAATATTATACTTTGTTTTAA
Organism: Rosa rugosa; assembly: GCF_958449725.1. Taxonomy (NCBI): domain Eukaryota; kingdom Viridiplantae; phylum Streptophyta; class Magnoliopsida; order Rosales; family Rosaceae; genus Rosa; species Rosa rugosa. The sequence continues at coordinate 25,085,257 of NC_084822.1, forward strand.
TTTTAATTGTTTAATTGTTTGACAATGACAGGTGTACCCTCAATCCCCGGAATAGAACGATCCCTATTTATTCTATGCTACTAATGACATTTCAGGGTTAAATTATGCGCTTGCTTTTAGCGTATCAGTGCTTTAAGAGAAAAGACTCTGATGTAGTCCCACTGGGCGTGCCAAAATGTTTGGCTCCAATTTTGCTGCAGCTGGTCAACAGTCTCTTTTTTTGCGCGGGCGTGCCAGCACCGTTCGGGTGCGGTCGTCGGGGGTGTCCCTTGACCTGACTTCTATCAAGCGATTGTAGACGAGGAGAGCACCAACCTCGTCGTGAGATTCTTTCTGCCTCGTGGTGAGGACTTTGCTGAAGTTTCTTCTTGTTAACACAATCGATACTCAATATTGTAGATCGAGCAGAGCGACATCACCGGGAAATGTTGAGATCTTGCTAAAGCGTGACTTTAGCTTGGCTGCGTTGCTAGGGCGTTACCCTTGCTTGGCTGGTTCTGTAACCGTTGTGGTCGCGGCACTACCGTCGGCTCCCGAGGAGACTAGGACCGAAGCACGTTGACAGAGGGTTTGGTGGCACTGAAAGTCGGCTTAAGAAGACTAGGACTAGGAGTGTGATCACCGGTAAGAGAAAGAGAAGGAGAGGAGTTGCTCTTAGAGAGGTTGCTCTAGAGAGAACTTAGATCATCTTAGAGATGTTTTGATGTTGTGTTGTGAATGTGTGTATTAGAATGAGAGGAGAAGGTGTTTATACAGGGAAGAAAAAGAAGAGTGAAATGATGAGTGGAAGAAAAATAATAAAAGTAGATCTAAGTTCACTTGTAAATTATGGAAAAGATAGAGAAAAGATGAAATGAAAGCAAAGCATGAAGGTGCAGCAACATGGAAGTGGTGATGATCTATTAAAGAGATTGTAGAAGAAAAATATATCCAAGGAAAAAGAGAAAAGCATCTAGCTTTCTTCATGTGGGTAGGAAACATGAACATGTGAATATTGAGCTGGTTTTAGGTCAGTTTCTGCCCCTTTATTCCTTCAATTATTTCTCCAACAAGAATTCAGTATATGCCTTCGACTTCTTCATATGAAATGTTCCACTATGAGTGTAGATCATCCTGACAAATTTTCAGATTTTTATTCCATGTGCTTGGGCCTAAAATGCTGCTGGACCTCTTACAGGTCCAGTTTTCCAGTTTTTCTTCTGTAGAAAATTGGGCTGATTGTTTGAAGGCCTTCCACTCAAAAAAAGCTCTTGCACTCTTCATAAGAAATGATCCTTGGGCTGTCTAGAATGGATCTAAAAAGTTTCAGCACATTTAGATTTCATTTGGTTAGTCTGCCACCCCTCCTTCCTTGTCTAGCTCGGTTTTTCCTAGCCGAAGTAGGAAAATATGCTAAAGTTGACTTGTCATACTTCCATAGTAGGCTTTATTTAGCCTCTAAATATATATTTCGAGCTTGTCGACAATATATAGCTTGAGCCACTGACATTGGCTCAATTTCTCCAACACATGCCTTGTCAGGCCAAAATGTTCATTTTGGGTCCAAACAGAAAGGATTGAGGCATTTTAGCTTAATACCACCACTATGCCAATAAAGCCTTCAGACGACAGATGAGATCTGTCGTCTGATATGTAAATTATATGTTGTCTATCCAGCTGCCGTCTCTTACGGCATCAGACGACAGATATCCTCTGTCGTCTCTTCTCACTCAGACAACAGAAGTTTCACAAGGCTATGTCGTCTGAACAACCCAACACTGAAGGATTTGGGACTTTCTGTCGTTAATAATCACATACAACGACAGATTAATGTTGTTCAAATGAACTACAAACTACAGTTTTAATAAAACTGCTGTTGTCTGACATGTAATAAGAACACATTTATATGTTGTCTGAAGTTACCAAAATAAAGGCTTGTTTAACAATCTGTTGTCTGAATGCATTTTCAAAGACATTTGATTGTTGTTTGAAATTCACTTAAAATTGGGTAAATTGTAACTCATCTGTCGTCTAAATAGTTTTAAGAATTTATTATTTATTTTTATGTCTTTTGTCTTGTATTCCAACCACAGTTTTAAGTATTTATGCTGTCTAATAGACAATATAACTATATGTAATCATGTAGTTGTGTAGTTTGACTGAGGTCAGAAACTCACTCTTCTGTTGTGTGATAATTATATGAACTACGTGTTTCTGTTGTTTGTTTGAAGAACTTCTGTTGTTTGATAATGAATTGAACTTCAGTTTTATGTTGTATGTTAGAAGTATTTCTGTTGTTTGATAGTGAATTGAACTTCAGTTTTCTGTTGTCTGGTAAAAGTATTCTGTTGTTTGATAATGAATTAAACTTCAGTTTTCTGTTGTTTGATAGTGAAATAAACTTCAGTTTTCTGTTGTTACAAGTATGAAGGAAAAACAGAGAGATATTCTTTTATGTTGTTACTGTATTTGTGATACAACATATCATAAACCTGCATTTGTTGGATTTGAACCATAGCAAACCTCATTATGTACACTAGCTAGTCATCAAAAAGGCATATTATAAGATCTGAAATCAGCAAATTCCTCATTGCATCAATTAACCCACCAAAATACATTCCCATAAGTAGCATAATACTAATTAAACTAGCTAGTATGCTAGCCTTTACATTAACCGATTTTAATTACTGCCATTGTTGCATGGATCCTAATCTAACTAAGACAAAAACCTAGTAGCATCCATATAGTAGTTACAGCAACTGCATGCATTATATTGTTGAACATATTCCATCAGTTCTGTCAAAATGCACAAAAGCAGTTCCTAGACACTACTACTGCTCATAACCTAGCTACCAGAAACAAAAGCAGATATATAGGCTGATACTTAATTTTCTGGGAACTCCAAAACATGCTTAGCCCATTCTGCTCAGATCTCATCAATATCCTTGTCTGTGTAAACCAAATTTGACCTCGTTCCCCACTGCAATAAGGAAATGCAGCAAATTAAATATGAAAGTTATATGCACAGAGCATGCACTATATCATTAAACAATAAAGTCCATAGGTAAGAAGTTGATCAATTTTACCTTAATACTAAAATCCAAGTTCTTGTCCTCCACAATTTCTTTCATGTAACGCATAATGAAATATCCACAAGTCTTGTCATTTTTTTGCTTCGAAATACCCTGAAAATAAAGAATTAAGATAATCGAAGGTGAAATATACAATGAAGTACATAAAACTAACCACTAGAAAAAGTTCAACCGACTCACAGCAAGATTCTTCCATTGAATTACTTTCCTTCCTTTCCGATTCTTGTGAGCATTATAGATTTTAATTGAGCTTCAAACAGAAAATGATAATTAGTAAACAAGTCCAGTACATGAACAAGTAACACCAACTGATCAATCACTATAGTACAATATCAGACACTTACTTGTTGACAATAGATTTCCATTCCCCAGTATCGAATCGCCTTTTAAGTGGATCCATGAAGTGCACGACTTCTTCATTTGGGTTCACAACCGTCAACATCCAATGAGCACTATGGGATAACATAAAAAAAAATATATATGTTATATTACCATTAACAATATAACTTGACAGACCATATGCTTTAATTTTTACGTACCCTGAGTTATATGGAACCACAAAGATTTTCCCTAACCTCCCTTGCTTATATCGATCTGACAAAGACCGAGCCCTTTCAGTGGGATTTCCACACCCAAGTGTACCAGTCTGATCAGGATCGACAAAGGCAACCATATCCACCATCTTACACTTCTTCAAGACTTCATGAAGGTAGCTACAAATTATTTTGGAATATGAAACTGTTAAAAGTACTTCAAAAGAAACAGTGATACATGCCAATCAAAATTCAATCGTATAATGAATTATTGACTATATGCACCCAACTTGCTTTAATAATTCCTTACCTCATGTAAAACACAAGTACACGATTTGATACTTCTAGCTTGTTGGCCATGGTATAGAGATCACTTCTAAACAGACAGACTTTCTTTGAACAGCCGAAAAGGTCCGTAGCAAATGTTGGGTGGATGGTGACCCCATCTCTAAGGAAATTGTTCCCCCACGTGCACAAATCCTTTAATGTCGTTGGCAGATTTGGTGGCAAGTTTTCAAGGTCTTCATTGTCATCAAATACATCTCTCATTCTCTTCTTGGTATTAGCACTATTTTTTTTCTAGTTGTGTAAACCAATAAGACTACATGTTATCAACTTTTCCCAGATTAACATATTGCAATAGTACATGAAACAAAATTGCATATTGAACAAAACCATTTTCAAACTAGCTAAACATAAGACTGATTGATTACCTTCTGCTGAATGGCTTTAGGGGGTGCCTTTTCTCCAGGGATAACAACCAGGTTTCTTGGCCAGGCAACACAAGTACCAATGGCGTCGCTGACAGTGACAATCTCATCCTTCACTGGAATAGGTAACAGGCCAACAGGGCATCATCAACAATGGCTCGAACAACTGAGACGGGCATATTTTCCTTTCCCAATAGAACACCATGTATCAGCTGATCGCTCGATGCAACATTCACTAGAATAATTGTTCCAATAGCAACAATGTTGTCCACCCTATCTACTGCCAGTTCACACTTATGCACCGCAGCAGTCGTCTCCTAAGACAAACAATGAAAATAAACAATTAGTTCATATATTTTAGTTTCATTAATAGTTCCACTAAAGCTGCAAACTATAGGAAATGAGAAAAGAGATAAATGAAGAGAATAATGGTGTTACCAGATCATCATTTGCTGAAATTTTGGGAGCCATGATGTCTCTAACCTCCTCCTCGATTATTGCCGTTACTTTGTGGTTCCCTTCTGGAACTTCATGGTTCACTTCAACTAACAGTCCAGTTGCATCATCATTTAAAACCAACCTCTTCTTCACTGCATTGAGCTCACCGTCCAGATTATTCTGCATAACTTTCTTAGCATGTCGGGAACAACTCCCTTGTCCTGAACCAGGATTTTGAAGGGGTGTGACAGGTTTTGGTGACTCTAATGGCAGCTTCTTTCCATCAATCTTTGCCGCCAATTCTGCAAACTTGGCCGTCCAATATGCACGCTCCTCAGCAACCACTCTTTCTCTCTCTTGCTTCCATACTCTTTCTCTCTCCTGCTGCCATAAAGCTCTTTCATTTGCAAGAATGGTTTCCTTCTCTTCCTCCAATATCAGCTTTACACTTTTCCTCACTGTCACTTCAACACTTTTCTTTCGCCGTTTAGGCATGTCAAAGAACGAAGCTGGTTTGATATAACCTCCAACTCCTCGTACCCTACCAGGATGCTCGGGTCTCCCCAATGCCAAAGTGAGCACATCATTAGAACCTTGTGTGGTAATCGATCCATCAGACTCTTTCTGCTTTAACTTTTGCTGATAATTAATGGCTGATATATTATGAAAAAGCACACAGTGAGGTAATATAGATAAATGATTATGTCAAATATATTTCATCACCTTATAACTTTAACAGCTAAAAGCAACAATTCTGGAAATAAACCCTAATAAGCATAAATATAAAAAATATGATAACCCTATGAGCTACCTACTGTTTCAGATTCACCTACTCTATCGGTATTCTTGACAGAAGGTTCTCCATGCCATTTCTAATTCTTATAACTAGTCACAATGCCATTAAAAAATACATGGTCCTTAATAACTCCAATGGAAAATCCATTAGTGTTACAACACTTCAAACAAGGACAGCATATATTTGATTTGTCAGCAGCATTCGCTGAAGCAAACTTAAGAAAATCCTCAAACCCTATTTGAAACCTCAACGATCTCCTATCAGCATGCATCCATCCTTTTTCCATCTTATACATACACAAAAACAACAATTAGGAACTAAACTATGACCTAGGATCATAGAGCACTGAACTCATACATCTATATATAATGTATATGTATATAGGTACATAGAACCAACTTCATTCATAAACATACCAATTGGTTAAACTATCACCTAGGATCAGCATAATTCAATTCTATACCATCCATCATTTTTCCACATATATACACATATACAACAGCTAGGAGCTAAATTTAGCATCATCAAACTAGGTCACCACATGCATATAAACAGATACAAACAACCAACTAAATTCATCAACATACCAATCAGCTAATTTAACAAACTAACTATGCTATTCACGTAAAACATACCAGAAGATTACTGCTTACCTTAATTTGCTTAAGTCACAGCCTAGTTAATCACCACTCCTAGTACTCCAACCTTTCACTACAACAACAACAATAGCAATGCAATATCGAAAGAAGAGAGCTGTGGTGCAAGGCAGTTTCTGCAGAATTCCAAAAGAAGTTAGAACCTATCCATGACTTCTTGGATTAGCAATTTATGGACTACAAGTGATTAGAATACTCATATCTTTTGTTTTTTTTTTTTGTGTGCACGCGTGTGTCACTCATATGGAAGTTATATGCATATTGCAGATCATTAAATCAAGTACAAAAGCAGTTTAATAATAACTATATATCAATTGATAAAAAGAAAGTTAGAGTATTGCAAGTTATCAAATCTTCATATAAAAAGAAGTTCCTGCCATCAGCAGATATTCTGGCAAATCTACACCAATGCATTAATAAGCATATGGATAACAATAATCTGGTAGGAAAACATGTATAAGAGATTAAAAGAAACCTAATCACTCACAAGTCCCATCTCCTAACCAAAAGCTTATCAATGTATGACCTGAGTGATGCCTAGAGACCAAGACCCTCCAAGAACATACATTGTAGGTCTTCATTATTAACAATACAATAGCAACAACGTACAATATCAAACATAGTTTAGACTTCATTAGATTAATAGTTCTGTTTCTCTTCATATAGGAATCCTAGCCATTGATAGAAGATTGGATATGGTGGACGCAAAACTCATGCCCACTAGGCCATAGGTGTCTTAACATTCTTTTGTCTAGCTAGTAAATTACAATTCATTATTACTTTTTTAATTGCTATAAACACACGTGTTCTGTTTTCCAGTAAACTTATACTTCAGTATCATGTTGAATTGAACACCGCATATCAAAATTCATTCATAACACACGTGTTGTGTCCATCTTCAGAAAGCGTCTAAAACAGTAAAGTACATAATAACTCCAAAAAGTATCTGACAGACATAAGCATATATATATATATATATATATATATATATATATATATATATATAAAACTGGGGTTCATCTCAGAAATACCAAGTTAACTACACTGCTAGATAAAGTGAAATAATAAAGATCTATAGGTCCTATAGAAGCAATAACAAGTTAACTGTCAAAAAGAGAGAACCACAAATAACATAATGTCATGCGGCAAGTAAATAAAGTAACATAACAAATTTAAAAAATCCAATTGAAGCATGCATCCATGGTCTACCTTAATGTGAATCAAACTAGCACCAGCCTCATTAGCAACGACCTTTGCTATCAGTGTTTTACCACATCCTGGAGGTCCATAGAGCAAAACACATGTCTATAAATCTTCTCCCTGAAAACAAATAACTTCTCAATTACTCCATTATTTGTAGACAAATATAAAAAGAACATATAAAATGAGTATACAAGAAGCTTTCAAAAGCAGTGATTCAACAATGTGATCATATTCATTTTACCAAAGATGCAGTTTACAGAACAAAAAACAATCAAGGAAAAAGAATGTCAAGCACGCGGCTGTTCTGACACAGTGAGAGAAATCATGAAATATCTGTATTGCAAAAAATAAACACATATACATGAAAAAGAGAGATCATCAATGAATGAAAAAATGGATTACCTCATAGAATGCAGGGTAATTGATAGGCCTGACAATTGGATTCAAAAAAATTCCTGCTTTAATGAATCCTATCCACCATAGACACTCCAACAGATACCTATATCCTCGAGAACAATCCAATATCAAAATCAAAACCCAAATCCAAGAATCAAGAATTAACACCGGAAACGTTGAAAAGAAAGGAACTTGATAATGAATGAGAAGACCACCGTGCTGCTACTCGACGGTCAAGGGGACTAAGAGTCCGAGAGAGAGGTCTTGGTTTTCGTCGAAGTGAAAGAATTGATTACAGCGTTGACAGATTGAGTTTTTTTGACATAACTTTTTCAGCACCTAACACCCAGTCCCCGCACCTAGACTGCCAAATGGATATCCAACAAAACCTTATTAGCAAAATCCCCAAATCGATATCTAACAAAACCCTAAAACCCAAAACAAACCAAAGTCGAAACCCTAAGATTGACGAAGAAAGAGGCTTACCAATGAACAACAATGAATCGGACTCGCTCCTTCTTCAAATCGAAGAACTTGACCAATAGTGACGAGGGCCTCAAAATCGGAGAGAGGTTGAGAAGACTCTTCTCTATACCAAAACTCAGCCTGGGGAGTGCATTTGTAGCTTCTATCTCTTTTGGGGGGAGAAGAACCTCTCTTGGTTTTGAGACATGAATCGATCTGAGTTTATGTGGAAGTTCACTCTAGGTCGAGAGAGGGGCTGAGTTTCTGTGGAAAGAGAGCTGAGTTTTTGAGTCTTGTGGGGGAAAAAACACGGGGTCTAGCTAAGGGCAAAACAAATGGATAAGTTAGTTGTGTCAAAAATATTCCCATTTGTTTATGACTTCGAGACTATTTTGGCGTGCGGGGCCACGTCATTAGAATATATCTTTTTCTCGTGAGATATTGGGGAAGCTTTATGGATTGTTTTCCTCACCATACTCGTGAGATATCTTTTTCGATTGTTTTCCTCACCATACTCGGGTCGTTCAGTTAGTGTCTCCTCCTCACATACTTTGTGTGTGTGAGTGGCAGTTGAGGTGATTGGTTCTCCTCCTCACGTGAGTGGCAGTCGAGGTTGTTAGTTCTCCTCCTCACATACTCTGTGTGTGTGAGTGGTAGTCGAGGTTATTAGTTCTCCTCCTCACACAATCTATGTGTGAGTGGCAGTCGAGGGTAGAGCCTAAGGGGCTTCTTTACCCGTATGGTGATATTTCTTCCCCATATCCTATTATAACTTGACTAGCGGGGCCTAGTCCGATTTTCTCTTAATCAGCGGGGCTGGTATGTTTTCACGAGATTTTAAGTTTAAAGAAATACGTTTTATAAACGTTGCATGCATCAAGGCTTTATAAATTTAACTATTTGGGAAAGTAATAAAGCTTTGCTTCATTTAAATTATTTTGATTAATTATTTTTGTCCACTCACACTAACGTGTTTTTCAATTACTTTCCCCTGGGCCCTTCGGTTTCAAATGCCCAGTTTGCAGGCGAGATTAGTAGAGGTCGGACGTACATGGAGTCGAGGCATAGTTGTCACTGCTTTCACATTGTAGGGCTCATCAATTCTTTACTCTCTTGTTATTCATTTTAGAATTGCTCTGATAACCGTGGAATTAATATTATTAAGTTGAGATTTGTGTAATGTGAATTGGAAGATGTTGTGATTTGGGGAGCAGGGTGTATCCAGGAGAATAAGGATGGGTGATTTAGAAGTGTAAATTTCCTTTCTACAGGTTTTGGGTAGTCCATTTTAGGGGAAGTTCTGCCAAATTTTTGGAAGAATTTCTTCTAAGGTGGGCCCCGCAGGGCCAGTTCGGATTTCAGGATGAAATCTGGGGCGGGTCCTGTCATTGATGAATCCTTGAAGCTTTGGGTGAGATCTCCTTGAAATCCCAATATAAAATTACGGAAAAGATGAAAAGAAGAAAAAGAAATGGAGGAGGGAGAAGAGAAGAAGAGGTGAGAAGGAAGAGATCTCCCAAAATTCGGCCAAAAGGCCTAGGTGTAGAAAAAAGGGTCTTAAGCTTGTGAAATGTGTGTGCAAAGGTGCTTAAATACCCTCTTGGGTTCAAGAGTCAAGATTGGACTTGTATCCTATATCCAATGGCTCAAAAACAAGTAGAAAATGGGTAAAATGAAAAGACTAAAACAACCTAATAAAAATGTAGAGAATTAGAAGATTAGAAAATATTTTGGAAAATATATAGAAAACCGGAGGGTAAAAGTGTAAGTGAGTGTATGCCTAGTGTGAATACAAATAAATATCTCATCCACATGTGTGATGTGTGTGATGTGTGGTCCACTATTATTATTGTCATTACATCCATTTTGAGTTTGAAATTTAAATTTAAATACAAAGATGTAATACAAATGGGCTTGGATCTTCATTTGTGTTCTTCTTTGGTCTTGGGCCATGGACTTCTTGCTATCGGGCCAAGTTGACTTTTTGTCCTTTAGTCAGAAGTTGACTTTTCACTCGAAATCGCTCTTTGTTTCATCTTTTCCCTCTCTTGACCATAATTTCCTACAAATGAAGAAAACAAAGTAATACTACCAAATAATGCTTGAGTATTCGCTAATTCAAGGTAATTAAGGTTAGAAACACACGTAAATTATGTGTGAATCATTAGTTGACCTTTGACCCGAACATCTTCTGACCTAGTAAGGTTCTTGTACCTCATGACAACACCCTTGCATAATCTTGAAATCTACTTGTGCATGCATTTACGATTTTCTTATTTTACTTCATTTCTTAACAATTGGTGGAATTTATATTCGCCTTACCCGACGCTTACTCATAAACCATCCCTCCGTCTTTCAAAAATACTATTTACTCACTCAATATATTTTTCTAACCCTAATAATTTTTTATTAAACTTACCTCGCCATTTTCCTGTTTAAATACAAGTTTGGTAAAACTAAATTCTTATTTAACCTTGTCAACATTTTAACTTTAAATTTCTCTTGTACTTTCTTACCATATTTTTATCTCCCTATTATTCTAAATTTAAATCCTATTTTCCTATCACATGACTTAGCTGATTCAAACCCTCTTACAGCCCACAAGTTAAGCCTTCCACCTCACATGCAAAGTCCAAGTCTTCTTTTCTTGTTCCGGTCAAATTGGGCAGAGGGAAAGGAAAACCTCGATCAGCTACTGTGTTCCACGTTGCCACCATGCATATGGAAACTTCACCTAGAAAATCATCCCAGGCCTTCAAAAAGAAGTATCCAAGCTAGAAGTATCAGTCTACTTGCATGCCACAAAACACCTAGTTTGGGACATCCGATTGAAATGTCTTCTTCACCAAAGTTGTTCGTCATTGTCTCTTCTATCACTCAAAATTTCAGCCCTATTGGAGTCGTTCTGAGACCTGTACACTAATCGAAGTGGGAGCTCCTCAGAAACGAATCTTCTCCAAATTTCTGCTTGTATTCCTCCTCTTGCTCTACCCGAATCCCCAAATCTTGTTTGAGATTGACACCAATAATTGGTAAGTTCATTGAACCATCAAGTTCCTATCTCTTTCCTCAATTTTTAGGCTCAATGCGTTCAAACAACTTTCCTACATATTGAGAAATTTCTGTTTCACTTTGCATGTCCAAGATTAAGTAAACTTCTTGGCATGCAACTGGGCTTGATCAAATCAAACTCCATCAGCTCTCCTTCTAGTGGAAGCCCTCAGGAAAACTCACCTTTTTTGTTGGTCTTTGGTGAGTTTCATGCTTTCCTTAACACAGTGTTTAATTTGGTTGTTGTTACAAATTCTTGATGATTACGAACTTGTCACTACTGTTGTTGGTATCTTGTTGCTTTAACTTTGATATCTTATTCACTCTAATGTCTAGGAATTTTGCTAGACCATGGCTATACCATGAGTATTAAAATCGTATTTGGTTCAAAGTTTTATTTGTTACTTATAGCTGTCCAAACATCATGTTTCAATACATCATATCATTGAGCTACAACACTTGCCCATATAGTATCAGAAAGGGACTCAAGCTTTTGGTCTTTAGAAGCATTAGACATGTCCCTTAAGTGTGTTGGGTTCTCCTTGACTGGCCATATTGGGTACCAAAAGAATTTTGAACGAAGGAACAGCTTTCTGCAGTTTTTCAGTTTTCAGTACAATCTGACCCAGCTTCATTTATTTCAAAGATGGTGCTAAACCGCTGGGAATTTTGGATCAGTTCCTTCTAGAGAAAGATAATAGACACAAAATTGAACGTTTCAGAATTTGAATCACTCCAAAATCATTTTTCTAGAATTAGTTATGGAATTTTGAAATATGTGTACAGAAAACTTATATTTCTGGAAAAGATGTGCACATTGTTTTACTTTAGCCTATAAGTCATTTACTCTTTCAATGTCTTAACTTGAAATTCAATGACCATTTCAATCTTACTGGGTTGTTAAACTATCCTTCTTTCAAAACTTTCTCAAGAATTTACCCCTAGTATTTTGGACAATTTTCCTTGACCTTTGACAATTCCTTTTAAGCTATGTTTCCAGCTTTTAACAACCTGTCTTTTAAAAGTATTCTTACAACTTTTTACTAAAAACCAGCTCCTTCTTGGAACCCAAGTAGTCCGGTTATTAGCTAGTAAATTAGATTGGAGGAGGGGTTTTCTTTGGAGAGTATTGAGAGTGAATTGCTAGCCTTGTTTATCGTTGTTTATGTCGCTTATTTGTTATGGGTTCGGCATCTTGGTAGGATCTTGTGAGGTTGGTGGTTGCTACAAGCTTGCATTGAGGCCAAGTACTGCAAGAGAAAGCTCAGATTCCAGGTAGGGGATGCCTTTAACTCTATCTATGCTTTTCTTGCATATACTACGTTTTATATGAGGCCTCTTGCATGTTTTGGAAATTATCTATTTTCATACTTGAAATGGTTTGCTTGGTTGGAATGTGATGTTGGCAATTGATGGGGATGTAAGGAGATGGTTTGACCCTCTTTGGGGATTGGATATCCCAAACCACCGGTGTTGGGCAGCGTACACGGCCAGCGGCTAAAGTATGTTGTGTAGGGCACCGGTACATCCTGGTAATGTATGATGGGCACCTACAATGAGTCATGCGTCTATGCTATCCTTGTTATTGATTTTCCCCTTTGTCTCTAGCCTTGTGATAATGTGATTGGCTAGATTGACGGTTATGATGGAAGTTGTGGAATGAGATCAATTGCCGTGGATTTCTATATACGTGGTGACAATCACGTGGGATTGCAAACTGGTTTTATCTACTACCTTTTTGTCAAAAAAATAATAATAATAATAATAACTTATGTTTTCAAACTTAGATATGGGGGCGGGCATGGGCAATGACTGGATGTAGAAGCCTAACCCCTACTTTAGTTTGTTTTGCAGGTTGTTGCTGTCGAAGCTTGGGTACGGAGGATTATCTTTGGAGGCCACAAATTGTTTTATCTAAAGTTTATTTCTCTCTTTATTTAACATGTTTGATCTCACTAAATTTTTGTAAAGACATGTATGGTTGATGATATGTGTGATTGTTTGCCACGAAAGTGGAATATGTGATTAATGATTCTCTGGTTGGTTATTTGTTGATTGAATTTCATATTAACAAGAAATGTTTTTGTTGTGACATGGAATAAACATTATGATAAGTATGTACATTTCTTGTTACTTAAGAAGCTGGATATATCTATGAAATTCCTACATAATTAAACGTTCCCAAGATAAGTGAGCTATATAAATTTGTGCATCTAGGTAAACAGCGAGTCTCGGTTTAAAGGAGTTGTTAAACAAAACAAATAGTACGAGTCTCAGTTAAAACCTCTTTTATTCCAAATATAATGGTAAATATGAATATACATGTCCTACGATGTATAGAAGGCTTCAGGAAAAATTGGGTTGGCAAACAACAGTTGCAACAGGTTGTCGAATCTAAGAATATCATATAGGATCCTGTTGCAGAGCTGTCTTAACGGTTCATTTCAAAGTAGTGCAGTGAATGTTGTACAAGAACACCTTCCTTCATTTGTTGAGGAACCTATCGGAGAGCCCCAGAAGCCGGCCTGCTTCCATAGTATGTATGGAACCTATTAGCCAGTATTGTATCTTTCAGATATCATAATTTTCGTATTTGACCCAATGTTCGTACTTGATTCTTTTTGAAGTTACGCGTTGCCCAAGGACAACCTGCACCATCTGTGGCTCCTCAACATTCAGTTGACGAGACTACACTACTAGCTTCATATTAGAATGACTTTTCATAGTCCAATGCAGTTGAAAGGCATGTAGTAGAGACAGCAGGAAGTTTCTGCCCTAGAAGATGAAGGTGAATCTTTTGGCTTCCTTCAATTGTTACCATCGAGCTTTGGGGATTCAGAGTTTATAAGTTATACTGCTCTATTCTTTTGTAATGGGGTCAAACTCATATATACTTTATTGTTACATAAATTTGATTTTTGATATTTCCGAATGGCGCAATACTGATTTCAACATTTTTTTTTTATATAAGGCCTTTGACAGCAATATTAAGAATATGTTATTTGTAATATGTATAAATTTCATAACATTAGCGGAAAAATTAGTTTGGTTTTGGTAAATCCTTAATCTACCAATTATCTAAATATTAGTTATATATACCCTAATTTGCAATACACGTATTAGTTAATATACATGTATATTAAGAAATGTAAACATAATTATTTTCATAATAATATTAACATTATTACTAATGCTAGAATAATTGTATACGCATTTTAAGTACCTGATAAAAGTTCTTCAACAACTTCTCATATTAAATAATCTTAGTATTATTCATTCTACTTTTGTAAAGTTTTTTTTTTTTTTAGAAGAAACGAATTTATTCCTTAAACAGAAACATTACAACCATGGGGTTGACACAATGTATACTCTCCAACCTCCCTAGAATCCGAAGTTGAAGAAATACTCAACTCCCTAACTAATAACCCGGCTAAAGTCTTATCATTAACGATAAGTGACATGAGCCAATCAGGCCCAACCTCTAACCAAACTAAACGCCCATTATTTCGGGCTACATAATTCGCAATTGCATGAGCAACCATATTCCCCTCACGTCGAACATGATAGATGGTAGTAATATTGAGAAGAGCCATGGTACTTTGAATGTCTTCAACAAGTCCTTCTTCAGGAGCCAAACATCTCTCTTTTGAGTTAAGTAGATGAATAGCGTCCAAGCAATCAGACTCCACCACTACATTCCTTAGTCGTCGTTCTACCACCAAACCCAGACCAGCCTTAATTGCAAGTAATTCAGCCACTAAGGAGGACACTGGGTGTTGAAACTTTTCCCCACCAGTGGATTAAAGAACCAAACTCATCCCTTATAATCGCCCCACCACCAAAACATCTATCATTAACATTAGCTGCCCCATCACAATTTACCTTTAGCTGGCCACTTCTTGGAGGCTGCCACCTCCGTAAACTATCCAGACCCACCTCTTCCGCTGTCCTATATTCCACTCTAGCATGACAACCCATAGCTTCTTTAAAACTCTTCAGAAACTTCACCCCATTCTCATAAATGATATCAGAAGGCACAACAACTCCCTTATGATAACAATTATTCCTCTCATGCCAATTTAACCACAGCAACACAGCAAAAAGCTGTAACTCCTCTTCCCCAAGAGTAGAAAGAGCATGATGAAACAATTGAATAAAAGAAGGGAACTGACCAGATGACAGCTTTGAGTAAAAACCCGCCCTTTCGAACACCGCAACACAACTCGAACAACCCCATATTGCGTGTACAGGCGACTCTCTTCCCTGCTGGCATCTGAAACAACTCGCAGAATGAGCAATCTGTTTCCAATGTAAGACCTCCATGCATGGGATAAACCCCATAGAACACCTCCATAGAAAATGAATAACTTTTGGAGGCAATTTGAGCTTCCATAGATGCTTCCAGAAATTTCTAGGAGCTTGAACAATATTTGCAGCCTCTTCTCTATACTCCTCACATGCTAGCCAATATCCACTTTTCACTGTGTATCTACCATTCTTACAATAATTCCATAGACATACATCAGGACGACGTGTAGCTCCCACTGTGATACTGCTAATTGCTTCACACTCATCTTCCGTAAACCAATAGTTAAGTGCTTCCATGTTCCAGCCTCCGTTATTGAGCAACAAGTATGAAACCCGTAAGAACAGAGGAGCACCCTGCCTCAGAATAGGGCAGAAACTTGGCAGACCTGGCACCCATGGATCAATAAACACTCTGACATCCTTCCCATCTCCTATCCTCCATCTAACACCCTTCCGTAGCAACTCTCTGCCCCATAAAACAGATCTCCATAAATACAATGGACTTGATCCAAGCTCAGCTTCCATAAAATCAGATATGAGCAAAACAATGCAGAGGATGTGCTATCATTACCAACTTTGTCGAGAAACCAGATATGAAAGCATTGAGAGCATCCTAAGCCCTCAGAAAGACATCCGAGCGTGGAATGTCTATTGTTGGATCGATTATGCATCCCATTTCATGCTGCCCAAAATAAGATGACAGAGTTTATCAATAGCACCCGAAGTCCTTTTGGTTTTGGATGAGAGTTAAACAACACATACCTCATTCCACCATGTGCATACTAAGCCAAGCTTAGTAAATTCCGGAACCAGCTGTGTACTCCAAGCATCCTTGTCTGCACAAAGAGCAAAGAATGCAATCAATGTTTTTGTTTTTGGCACAGGGCCCTGCTTCTAAAGTTACAAATCAGGGTACTAAAGTCACAGACTATATATCATTCCTTGAAACAAAATAAACTAGTCTGGTCTCATATCTATGCTCCCCAGACGTTTAATAAATAATTGCAATTATAAATTTTCATCGTTAGGGAAAAAGAACAATAGAGGAAGGTGCTCATCAGGCATAAATTTCTAGCTATAACAAGACACATAACGACAAAACGAAAGAGGATAGCGGATAATTTCTTTGCTGAATTCCAACGAAACAATATTCTCAAAAAAAAAAAAAAAAAAAAAAATTCCAACAAAACAAGAGGAAGACTAAGAAGACAAGAGGAAGGTACCGATCTTTTCTGGATAGGGCACATTAAAAGAAAATGAGTCGGGCGCTAACACCTTGTCCACCCACACGTTCTCGTACATCATCGTCTCGTCCATCGTCGCGATTCCAAACCCTAGGCAGATTCGGGACAAAGTAAACATTGGAAACATCAAACTGTGATGAACACCCACATTGAGATTAACAGAAACTAGAAAGCATGAGAATTTGTGAGATTAAGACCCAGAAGGAGAAAAATGGAGGGAGAACGCGAAAACCTTTGGAGAGAGGAAGTGAGAGAGAGAGAATTGGGTTTTGGGTGAGGGAAAAGAAAAGGGCGGAGGCTGCTGTGGGTTTTGATTTTTTTTTTTTTTTTTTTTTTTTGAGTTAACGGGTTCAGCACGCACGACCAGTTAATTTGCGGGTTTTTAGCGTGCGGGCTTTTTTCAGCACGGATTAATAAACGGACAGGTTCGTGCGAGTTTTTTACGTGCGAATATCGTGCGGGTTTGCGGGTTACGGGTATAAACGCCAGGCCTACCAACATGAATGGTATAGAGATATAGTTTCTATGCAACTTAACAACATGTAGCAGAATTGATGCCATTTCACTTACAGGGAAACACCCTTTGATTCCATTTATAATCAGAGGAAGATTGGTAGAATTGGTCATCTAAATTGCACTTTTGCCAAAAAAAGAAGAAAATGGTCAATGCAAGCAAATATGTGAAAATCATTGGTTTTGAGTCCGGGGAAAGCAAAAGAAGAACTTGGAATCCATATTCCAGTCCAGTCTAATCGTGTGTGCCAAATACGACCTCATATCAGAATATGGGAGGACAAGGTAATTTTACTTCAATTCTTTGTTTATTTGTTTTCTTCAGGCAAATGATAAGTATGAAGCTTTGTTTTCTTCACATCAGAATATGGGACGCATGCCATTGCAGAATTGGTTTCTTCATAAATGGAATTAAAGAGTGTTTCCCTGTAACAAGGGATCGTAATTAAGAGACACATTCTGTCTTGAATGGGTCGAACCCAAAATAATAAAAGCTCTATTCTTTTAATGAATACGAGTGAAATTATATTGGGTGACATTTTCGCTCACTGTGTGCAAATTTTTACTCAACATAATTTTTGGCACGCCCGGTGGGATCCATTCTCCTTTTCATCTCCATTTATGGTATAACTAATCATACTTGTTACTTGTTTGCCACAGGAAACAATATGGCATCACAAGTGACAGTCTACTCCCAAGAGCTCAAATCTACTGAGTCAAATGCTGGAGATGCAAGACGAGCTGATCATCGTGTTTCATGCATCATCGATCAAGCTCTAATCACAAGTGATGTCCCAAAGCTCAACCATGATACACATGCTCCTGTTACAACTCAGATAATGATCGGTTCTATTCCAATAAGTTTGGTCGACACACTATATGAGGTTCCAACAAGGCCCGAAGCCCGGTCCCTCAAGTCCCCACAACAAGTACACCTGCAATCAACGACAGCTAATACAGCTTCCAGACTTCAGATAGTCAAGTTCACTTCAACCTCTGACGAGTCATCTGATCAAGAGGACAAAGTTGTTAAGGTACACCATCGTCAAAGTCAATCAGTGGTCAACAAAATAGCTTTTACAACTGGCAAGTCCAAGCAACGAGCGATGAGACTCCTATCTCATGTACCAGTGGGGGCATTCCAAGCACATAAATCACAGGGGGCATTTCAACCTAATGTACCACAGGGGGCCTTCTTGTACTCTTCAACAGAATCAAGACCATATATGGTCCCTGTTGTTAGTCAACATACTCAAGCATTGTTTGAGACAAATAACGGCACAAAGCCTGAGACCATGTCAGTTATGGTCACAAACGCATCAACAGTAGAAGAGCAACTAGAAGAAATGAAGACGATGCTAGCTGAAAAAGATGCTCAAATAGCAGCACTGACTTCTCAATTAGCCGCTATGGCTAACATAGGCAATCACAAAAATGATGAAAAGAGTGATCGTGAAAAGAAGATAGGAGGACATGGTTCCGCGATCGCAAGTCTAGAAGACATAAAGACACTAATTGCCGAAGGAATCCGTGAAGTATACACATCCTCAAATCCATAGTTTTCTGGGTACTTAAAACCCTACCCTACTCATTATGAAGCATTACCATTCCCTAAGGGCTATCAGAAGCCAACTTTTGACAAGTTCGATGGACTAGATGGCTCTCCACATGAACATTTGGCTCATTTCTTCTCAGCCTGTGGGGAAACATCGCAATCAGATGCACTGTTGGTAAGGCAATTTGTTCAGTCCCTAAAAGGAGCAGCTTTTACTTGGTACAGTCAATTACAACCAGGTTCTATCCTCACATGGGACGATACGCAAAGAGCATTTCTGGCACAATTTGTCAGCTCCAAAAAAAAAGTCTCGATCATCGACTTGGCTGACACTAAACAGAAGTCTGATGAAAGCACCAATGAATTCATTTCCAGATGGAGGAGCTTAAACGCCCAATGCTCAGAAAAATTAACGGAGCTATCAGCAGTACAAATGTGCTCAAACAATCTCTTACCACAGATAGCAACTTTTTTCAGCACCACAGAACCTCAAACATTCGAAGCGCTAGTCTCAAAAGCTAGCAATGTCGAAAGACAAGTCGCCCGTAAGAAGATTATGACACAGAGGGCATCCTTTAAAGACCATAGAGTCGACAATACAGATGAGTCACTAGCAACCTTTGTCAAAACTGACACCAAGTCAAACACATGCAAAGGAAAAGAAGGGTCTAGAAAGCTCACTCTCAAAGAAAGAAAAGAAGTCAAATATTCTTTCGATGATGACGACGTCGAACAAATTTTCAGTGAGCTCAACAAAGCACGAGCTCTTGTTTTCTGAACCAAAACGACAGAGTGAAGTCAATAAGACCAACGACCCCAGATATTGCCAGTACCATCGAATTGTTAGTCATCCAACGAAGGATTGTTTCGTTTTGAAGAACATAATCCAAGAAATGGTCAACAATAAGGAAATTGAGGTGGAGACATAGTCAGCAAAGTAAAATGCAAATTTGTTTGCGACATTATCTCTCTCAAAAAAAAAAAAAAAAACGCTCGCTGGATTGAAAACTCGAAAGAGCAGTCCAGGCAAAAATTAGAGCGAAAAAAAAAATCCATCATGGAACTACGTACGACTTGATCCCTTAAATGGGTACGTAGGCAGTCTAGTCTTAAATTCTAGATCCAGCCACAAAATCACATTTTCTCTACCAAAAGGTTGCGATCTAGTGGAACAAAGCCTTGCACCTCTGAGACTCCTTGTATGAGTATAAACTATAGCTGGCGGAAAAAATTACAAATATAGGACAGCTAACTTGCAGTGAAGATCTCATATGTCTAAACTCCAGCTTTCCTTCACCGAAAAAAGTTGTCAAGCCTCGTACGCGCAAAGCTTTCCACGCAGGATGCTTGAGGGGGCAACTGTTGAGACAAAAAAATAAATTCAAAAGTCCAATTTGATTAACTCCTACAAATATGTGGTCGTGGTCTTTCAGTAGAAGTTGGAGGCCAAAGCAACAATACATATTGATATGTCCACCAGATCAATAAAGCAATTTAATTTGAATTGTTTGATCAAAGGAGTTCAAAGCAAAAGAGACGGGAGGTAGACCAAACTAATTAAGTGTGATTGGTTAATTGTTCTCTATGCTTGACGAAGTGGTGTTAGCTCAATGGTTAGAGCACCCACTACCTATGTACGAAGTCATGAGTTCGAGTCATCATGGGGGCAGAAGTGAAACCCTTTGATCCTCTTTTAAAAAAGAAAAAAAAAATTGTTCTCTATAAGATCTTTTGTTTCTTTTGAACGTGTAATCTTATCAACAAGTTTTCAAATAAATATGCAATCACCATAGACTACAGAGGATGTATGAGTCGGTCAAAGAAAGAAAGAAAGCAATCAGCCTCAAGTGAAGGCATCAAATCCGCCTCTTACAAACTCGAGACCGAGTCAAGATGAAAGAGATTTTTACCTATCCAAAGTTTGAATAAACAAAGCTACCAGTTCAAGCTTCCAACGTGAAAATTGGAGTTTTGTTGCTGCTGTGATCATCTTCAAAGTGACAGATTATAGCTTCAAATTTGAATTTAAATTGCATGTTATCCTCATCTCCAACCAACCGTCTGGGTTCTCAGCTGCCTATAAAAAGGCTCAACCTCACGAGCAAAAAGGCAGAGAGGCTAGGGGCAGAAGCAACAAACGAGGAACACCAAAAGAGAGGAAAGAAAGACTAGAGAGCAGAGAAAAAAATAGGCGAAAGCTCTGCAACATTGAGGCACCCAAGAAAGAGGAGAGCAAAAAGGAGAGAGTTCACTCAAGACCGGAGTCCTACAGCATTCCATCCTTAAAGCTTTCCAAGAGAAGCCACACACAGAGAACCACGTTTCAGTAGAAGAAGCTCCATAAGTCACAGGTATATAATTATGATTATCACCTGAAATTACTGAACTTTTCCTTTCATGGTGCAGACGTTGTCAAGTGCTAAGACAACCAATCCATGAAGCATGGCCAAAAATCTCTCTGGAGTGTCTGTTGTTGCTCTCATCCTCATAATCTCCTGCTGGTGATCAAGGCGATTACCACATCAGCAATAACGGAGAAGTCGAGCTTCTGCCCACAATAGTCTCTCTGGCACAAATCAAAACCACAACGCCATTCTTGCCTCACTTTGCTTCTCGATGCCTATATGGCGGTGCGTCCTGCGTATAGGTGGCGAAAGCAAAGTGACCATGATGGTGTCCTCCTGGTGAAGGATTGCTGCTTCAACAAATGATGGTGCTCTCCTGGCAAATAAATGCAGCGTCTCTTTTATTCTTGTCAGTTGTCACCATGGAGCTATGGAGGTCCCCAAGGAGTCGCAATCTAGTGTAGGGTACTCTATGTATCAACAAGAGTATGACTAATCCGGTGGAACACATTGCAGCAGCGAATTCAATACACCTCCATCAAGGTTGTGTTCAAAGCCTTGTTACAGCAAGATGGTGTTTGTTGTCAAAGTTCTTGTCTGCATCTGCACCTGCACCACATATGGGAGCTCTGTCAAATGAGTACAAGCTGATACAACAGGGACGGAGAAGTTAATGCTGCTATAGACGAAGCACGCACCTATCCTACAGCTACTGACGAAGCGGCACCTGTCCTTCTTTCGGATGTGCCATTGAGCAAATAAGAAAAGAAGCGGGTTCTTCCAAAAGCACAGCAATTGATCACTACTGGAGCTTCGCAAAAGCCCTTGACGTACCTGCACACCAGCACAACAAATAAGCTAAAAGTCTACAAGACATGCAAATCACTAGACCAAGTCAAATTCATAAATATAATGCAGTGGCTTTTACGTCAAAAATGATGGTGACCAAGTTGCTGAAAGCAAACAAGTTTTAGATTTTGCAAAGCAATTAATAAAGCATGGACTAATCATCCTTTGCAAAGCCACGTAGTGGCTAAGGGTGTTTGTGTTTAAACTATTCCAAAATGGCATTGGGACATGAGACAGAAGCAACAAAAATATGAAAGCAATTGCTGCATAAATGCATCCTAATCAAGTAAAACAAAATTGGATGAAGACAAAAACTATATCAAGAGCTACGTGTTTCCTTGTTGATAAGGGAGATGATCATGGCATGTATTAGACTCTTGCTTTAACATATGATAAGTGAAGCGGTGGCTTGTTGCCAAAAGATGAACTCGTATGATGCCTCAAAAAGTAAAATATAAAGCTGGGTTGCGAACAAGTTCAATCGAGAAAGGGAAGAAGCAAAAGTCAATAAGACAAAGCTCACCAAGACTACCTCAATCAAATTTTGCAGAGATTGTCTGTGGCCTTTCATCGAACAGTTGGTGGGCATCACGTTCTTATTCTATAAATAAAAGAATGAGGAACAGCGACTCAAAACAGGCTCCCAATTCGTCGGCAACCAAAACAATAACTGCACTCTGCCTTGTTCAGATTTGCCTCAACCAAAATCCAATGCCATGAAGCAATTTCGAAATCCCAAAGTCTCTGACAAGCAAGACAAAATTCCAGAATTTGACTTCTCCAACGAAAGAGTAAAGAAAAATAATCAAAATCCTCACCCAGCTTCGCATAGTGAAGTCGATTGCAAGGTTCAGACAATGACATGTTCTCTTGCCATGAACAAAGGCGCAGAACCATCTCCCAGCACTTTGAGAAAGCTCCTACCCATCTCCAATTCAGTTTTCGTCTTCAACCCCACTTCAATTCATTCAGTGAAGCTCGTGGTCCAAATTGTGTTCTTACTGAGTTTTGAAAGAGGTCTGGAAGAGAAAGAAGAAGCAGAGCAGCTGAGGAGAAAACAAAAAATAAGAAGTGAATTGGAGACTTAGCAGCTGGGCGTCCACCAAAAAATGGAAGCAAGCCCATTGATAAAGGTCTACTCCAAATCTCTAGGGTCTAATCACAGAGCTCGGCATGACAGGTGCACAAATCAAATCAACGGACACTCTACCAAATTGGTTGTCCAAAAGAAATACATTTGACGGGTTCAAAAAAAAATATACACTCATCCGTCAAACAAAAATGTCAGTACAAAACCAGAAATACCAATTCTTATGAACTACAATGGTTTGATCCCTTTAAAGGGTATGTAGGCAGTCTAGCGACCCACTTGATGCAACAGCAACTCCAAACAGAATCCCTGACTCCACCAGTCAAATTCGACCAGTTCCAAATGAATCACTAACTCCAGTCAAATTCTCCAAGCACCAAAAAATCAAATCATTCCCAAATCACACAAAATTCAAAGGCTCTAAACCTTTCAAACTTCCCAAACACAAATCCAAAATAAATGGGTCATCTACCCATTTAAATCTCAAATGCCGGAACTACATGTGGTTTGATCCCGCAAAGGGTATGTAGGCAATCTAGAACCAAATTTATCTAGATGCAATCGCGTCCTAAACACAAAACCGAATCCCTGGTCCACTTCAACCAAATTCGTCCTAAACAGTATTCTCATTCCAAAATCAAGGCCCTCCAATGAGTCATTCACTCATTGGAACTCTTGAACTATGAGTGGCTTGATCCCTCTCCAAGGGTACGTAGGCAACCTACTCAAATATCCGGGTGCAGCCGCAAAAACAAACAAACACACATCCCATCAATTGGTTTCTTCATAAATGGAATCAAAGAATGTTTCCCTGTAACAATGGATCGTAATCAAGAGACACATTCTGTCTTGAATGGGTCGAACCCAAAATAATAAAGCTCTATTCTTTTAATGAATACGAGTGAAATTATGGTGGGTGACATTTTCGCTCACTGTGTGCAAATTTTTACTCAACAATTTCCCACTTTTATTTTGATCAAAATATGTGTCATTTACAAATTCCTTTGCACGATTCAATTTTTCATTTCCAAAACAACCCTTTTCCTATTTGATTTTTTTTTTAATTCTTAATTTATTACACATTCTAAATCCTAAAGAGATACAACCAAACAATAAAAATAACAATTAATGAAATTTTTGATTGATGGAGTTAAAGATTCTATCATTTATAAATTCCTACATATTTCATAATTTTCTCATCCAAACGCACCGTTAAGACTTTATGAATTCCACCAAAATCTAGGGATATTCAATAACGTCTCCTAGCTTCCACAGGTCTCCTAGTCTCATCAGGACTCCATATGCCAACCAGTTTCCTAGTCCAATAATTGGCCGAAATCTTCTTGAAGCTTCCGAAACTTTCTCGAGCGAATCCTTATTCAACAGGGACTCCTTGTGACACTAGGTTTCCCTATCCGACTCGAATTGAGACTCCTGATTTAAGTAGAACTCCTAATTTCCGAGACCTAAGAGTTTGAGTCCAAGTCAGCTTCTGATTTCTACTTCAACTGGGATTTCTTTTCCTTGTCGAACTGGGAGAACTTTCATTTCTTCATTTCTCTTCATTTCTGCATCACTTGTGACTTCCTTAGTCATTTTTGGACTTTGAGACTCCATTTAGCTCCTATAGTATCTTCACAAATATAATGTACCTACAAAACACTAACTAAGTTAAATTAATCAAGTTAAAGGAAATAACTTAGTCAAATATATGGTTTTAAACATTATAAACGTCGCATTATATCAGAAACATCTAAATAAATAAGAGTTAGAGTGGAGAAACTGAATGTTACCCACGGGTTTGGTGTTTTTGGTACCAAACCGAAAGCACAAAAGCTCATTCTAGCCTCCTAGATGCAACACAAGGTCAGAAATGCTTCAAATTATGGTAATTTTGGTTTCTACAAACCCAAATCACCATACAAATCCACAAAACTCTTAGAAACTATGAAGAACAAGGCTTGAATCTATGAAAACTAGAGTGTGACTGATCAAAAATGTATAGATTCTTCGGTTTTATAGCAAACCCAAGAGGCTATACACTTTTCTCTACACAAAAACTCTAAGAACTAACTAAAAGATGAAGAACCAAGAAAAATGGAGAGGAAATGGAGAGACCGCGAAGATGAAATGGATGAAGGAAAGTATAAAAAATGTCCAAAGTGAAGGGAGGGTCTATATAGAGGCCAAAACTGATGAATGGAGAGTGGAGATTAAAGAAAATGAAGAACAAATTTGTAAGCATAAAATGTGGACATAGTCTTTAATTCCACATAAAAATGACTTAAAAACCTATAAATATTTTGGTGGAGGAGCTAAAGTAAGAGTATAAAGGTCATTGTGCAAGGAAACAAGACAATAAATGAGAGACAAAGGTGTAAGATGTAAGAGGGGACCATTTATCATCTTTCAATTCAAATTTTGAATTTCAAAACAACCTACATCATATGTTCCCACCTAAAATCCCTAAGTCTAGTCAACAGCCCTTCCTTGCCCTCCATACATGCTCTTGGCCGGCCAACTTGGCCGGCCAACTTGGCCGGAATCCAGTGTTGACCCATTTTCGTCCTTTTGCGCACTTTAATCAAATTCCCCCCTTTAATTAAATCTCTAACAAGACTTCGGAATTGGCCTTTGCTTTCTCTATACCAAATGTTCCTTCATGAGAGTAGATCATCCTACCAGAATCAATACAAGCCTGATTTTGCAGTCTTTGTCTTCTAGTGTAGAAACTTGTACCGATATTTTGAAGGCCTTCCATTCCGAATTAGCTCTGGTACTCTTCATAAGAAATGATCCTCATGATGTCTAGAATATCCATGTAAAATTTTATTTAGAGTTCATTTGGTTAGACTGCCGCTCCTCCTTCCTTGCCTAGCTTGGTTTGTTTTAGCCAGAGTAGGAAAATGTGCTAAGATTGATTTTTTAGTGCATTTCAAGCTTCTCCATCATTTACTAGCATGATAAGAAAAAATAATAATAAATATATATGAATAACCACAAAGGTCAAGCAAAAGTGAAAGATTAGGGGAATAATTACTACGTAATTATAGACCTAACAAGAGGTACTGAGCATCATCAAGCATATAAGGTAATAGGAAGCAAGGGCATCTACAATACCCTACAACCTAATGCTCTGATACCAAGTTGACAGGACCCACCCCGATGAAATCCAAGGTGGTTGTCGGGTGCATCACAAGTATGAAAACTATGCAATTTTGTATATGATGTGCCATACTCCCAAGTATAGGAGGTCAAGTTTTAGTAAAGGAAAAAAGTAAAGAGTATCGTACCCAAGGGATTGAGTAACTCTACCATAGCTACATCACCGTGAAAATAAACCTAGAAAACACATGTAAAGTCTACATTTTTACAAGTTCACAACCTTAGCCCTTTGGAAGCTAAAGATCATGAGGATGGTATTAACAATTGTGGTAGTGAGCGGCTTAGTTGATCTTAATTTGGATAAAGAAAATTAAATGCATAAAATAAAATAAACAAATAAAAATGTAGAGACTAAATCAATAAGAAGAATCTAGACTTAGGTATCACACCTAACCTTATTCAAATCAATAAGAAGAATCTAGACTTAGGTATCACACCTAACCTTATTCATGCACAAAATGTAACCCATATTTGATGTAATAACATGTTTTGACAAACTTCCCCTTCGTGCTTTGGTGAAGCTATCAAGAAACTAACTAATCATACAATTTAACAATCTCTTTTGAAGCAAAGCTAAATTACACGACCTTTATACCATTCAAATATTTCGGATCCTAAATGGCTTATGGTGCCGTGAGCCTAAATTCTTCCAGAACCTAAACTCACAACATCATGCTTTAATTTCAAGGTAAGAAATTTAAGCAACTTAGTTCTTCCCATAGGAATAAGCTAAGCCACCACCTATTTAGCTACACATGCTACGGGATTAAGAGTTTATCAAGTTCATGTTTCTGATTTATTAATTTCCTAAAGCATGCTTCTAGGTGATAAATCTATAAACACTTAGGATACATAAAAGTATAGTGGCCAAAAGATTCAAAACATGCATAAACATCAAACCACATGGAAATTTACATTATTTGCACAAAAGTTTGGCTAGGGCTAGCTCTAGCCTCAAATCCAACTACTCACAACACATGTTATTACAAATATAAGCCATGAACATCAAATTAAAGAGAGGAGGAGAGAAAAAGAGAAGAACTACCCAACCTTCCATCTAGCTCTCAAAGATGTCAAATGATAAGAGAATTGCTTCAATGTATGGGATTTTCGGTTTTACAACCCAAAACACCATACACATCCACAAAACTCAAGAACAAAGAAGAACAAAGGCTTGGATGTGTGAAAGCAAGTGTTGTGATTGATTTAGAGTGTGTAGTAACTTCGGTTTTGGTGAAACCCAAGTGCCTACACACCTATTTCTCACACAAACTCAAAGAACTATGTACAAGGCATGAAAAACTAACCTAAAACTAGAGAAAAGAGAGATTTTGATGCTCCAAAATGAGGGAGCCAAGGGAATGCACGGTTTTGGGGAGAGAGAATGGGCTATTTAAAGGCCAAGGCAATTCAAATCAAGGATGGAGATCAAAAGAAATGAAAGGCTAGATGTGATTGACAAATGTGTAAGCACAAAAATGTGGATCTAGTTTTTGACTCCACATAGAAATGACCTAGAAATCCTATAGATATTTTGGTTGAGGAGAAAAAGTAAGGGTAAAAGGGTCATTGTGTAAGGAAACAAGGTAATAAAGGGGAGACAAATGTGTAAGGTGTAAGAATATGACCAGTTGTCATCTTTCAAATTTTGAATTTCAAAATAACCTAGACCTAAAATCTTCCCACCTAAAGTCTCTAATCCTAGTCAGCTCTTCATTGTCCTCCACATATGTTGTCGGCCGGCCAACTCGGCCGGAAATGTCCGAAATCCGGCGTTGACCACCGTTGACCCATTTTTTGTCCGTTTGCGCACTTTCTTCTCATTTCTTCCTTCAATTGAATCTCCACTGAGAGTTCAGAATTGACCTTTGACTTCTTCATACCAAATGTTCCTCCATGAGTGTAGATCATCCTGATAAAATTTGAGAGCTAAATTCCCTGTGATTTGCCCGAAAATACTGCCGGAATCCGTACAGGTCCGGGTTTGCAGTTTTTTGTCTTCTAGTGCAGAAACTTGTACCAATATTTTGAAGTCCTTCCACTCCGAACTAGATCTGGATCTCTTCATAAGAAATGATCCTTAGGATGTCTAAAATGGATATGAAAATTTTCAGCTCATTTGGAGTTCATTTGGTCAGGTTTCCGCTCCTCCTTCCTTATCTAGCTCGGTTTCTCCTAGCCGGAGTAGGAAAATGTGCTAAAGTTGACTTTTTAGTGCATTTCCATTCTTCATCATTTCCTAGCATGATAAGAAAAACATTATATATATATATATATATATATATATATAAACACAAAGGTTAAGCAAAAGTGCAAGATTAGGGGAATAATTACTAGGTAATTATGGACCTAATAGTGGCCTAGCTAGTGGGGCACACTTTAAGAATAACTCTGGTGAAGATTTGGCAGAATCACTCCTAAAAATAGATTACCCAAAACCTGTAGAAACAATTTAACATTTCTCAAATCAACAACCACTCTCAACTCCTGGAGCCTACTTGCTCCCTACAATTCACAACCAAACTCCATAATTGGATATAACACAATATTATATTGAATCATCTCAAATTACAATTCCTAGTTTTTTTTTAATTTTTTTTTTATAACTAGGAATCTCGTAAAAACAAATCAACCTTGCTGGTTAAGCATAAAAGTATGATATGGGGAAGGAAAAGTCACCACACAGTTAATAGAGCTTGCCAGGCTCGGGTCGGAGCCTCCTAGGCTATTGTAATAGTCTCCTAGGCTAAAGGCTCGACTGCAACCCACAAGCTATTGTGAGGAGGAGCAATAAGCTAGCTAGCAGTAAAATATAACAACTCAAGTATGGTGAAGAAAACAAATCCGAAAACCAAAATACAATAAAATACTTCCCCAAAAAATCTTGTGTAAAATAAATAATCACGAACCATAGCATGAACCGCACTCAAAAACATTAATCAAAATTATTCTAAAAAATTATGACAACAAATGCGATTACTAAATTTAATAAGATTTCTCAATTTACTAATATAATTACGCGAGATTAACAAAAACACATGATTTAAATCCATAATCATGTTTCGGAAATTCCTAGAAAAACTCAACTTCATATAATATCCAACACATTTTCAATTCCGAAACCAAGTAGTAGTTCACAATTCATTTCCGAAACCAACACATGCCCAATAATTAAAATAATATTTACGAAAATAATTGTATGCATATTTAATTTTAAAACAAAAGTCCATTCACAGTATACGGCTAAGCCTGCTGTAGATCAGAACTCCTCCTCGCGTGGATCCTCCTCAAATCTTGTACAAAGCACCACTTATAAACAACTAAACGAAAGACCAAAATTTAAATTTACGTTAATTAGAAACTGACTCTAAACACCGACTCCCGTAAAACTAACATCTCCAATTCTTCTCAGATTCAACCCAAACTTTGCCACTAACATATTTCGTCGATTTAAATGTTCTAGAGCAGAATTGAGGGAAATCTAACGGTCGGATATCCGTAAATCAACAACCAAAATTCTGAACTTCGAAAATTCCCGAACGATATCTAACTTTCTCTGATTCCCACCAAAATCATATCCACAAGTTCTACAAGCTAAATTCAACCCAACTAGTCAAGTTAGAAGGCCAGAATCGGCCCCACGTGCCCCCACGCGCTACCAAATCAACCCCTGATTTGGGTAGCAACACCTACAACAAAGTCCAATTTGGAGCCAAAAATCCGGAATTTATCTCCAAAGAGAAAATGAGCCGAAATCTTTCTAAGCTTGATTTTCCTTCCTTGATTCAAATCAGTCCAAGCTACTTGGAGAGTTTGTTAGGCGCTCCAAGAGCTTCAAAACCCAACAAGAATTGTCCCAAATGGTCCCCGGAATTGCAAGTTCTGACCGAGTCTTCGAAACGGGTATGCGACAACACTTTTTAGCTCGTCAAGGCTTCTATGCTTCAAATGGTGCAACAACACCCCCAAGGATCGAACGAGGATGAAGACGCGCATCAGATGCAACTGGTGCGGAGTCGATTGGTGGCCGGAAGGTGAAGTTACGGCCGGATTTGGGTTTAGGGTAAGGTCAGTTTCACGGGTGGCTGGAGAGGATTAGGGTTTCTACTTTGGGCTAAAGGGTGAAAAATGACTTACCATTTTCAGTAAGTCCTCCTTTTATACCCATTTCTTGGAATAGTAACTTTCGTTTTCTGACCATAACTTTCATGTACAAACTCCGATTTACGCATTCCACGTGTCCACGAACTTGGAATAAACGTATATAAAAATAAATAAAAACATTAGTTGTTGTGATGTTGGTTGAGTTTTGTTGTCCAGGTTTGTTATTTGGGTAGTCCACTTTTAGGGGAAGTGCCGCCAAATTTTGGTAAAACTTTTTCTAAGGTGGGTCCCGCAGGCTAGTTTCGGGTTTGAGGGAGAAATCTGGGTCAGGTTCAGTTACTGGATCACTGAGTCAGACAATGTTCATTATTTTGTTCTTGGGCAAATTTCATTTTACCTCCCTAATCTTTACACCCTAAATTATTTTTTGTCCCTGCACTTACCAATTTCAATCAATCTTGTCTAACTCTTGGCTTTTTTGCCAACTATTGTGATGTATTTTGAAAGGGTCTTTCTAAATGTACCCAGCAAATTTCTATCTAGACCCAGCAAATCAATTTTACATGAAAAGACATTTATATCTTCGTACGAAATGACAATAATAGTCATGGTAAATAAAAATAATAACAAAAGAAACTATAAAGTTTAAAACTCTTTTTTCTATTTGTACCCAGCAGTTCAGTTGTACCCAGTAGTTCACTGTGTTTACGTTGTTTCTTCTAGCAAAGCCTTAAACCCAAATTTCACTTTCCTTTATAATTGCTTCAAGGGTTTAATACGCATGATATTGACAAAGTTGTGACTGCAATTATGATTTCGGAGGCGTTAAATAAGGTTTGTGTATTTTGTTTATCATAGAACCAGAAAAAACAAAATAATTTTTACGGCAGTTTATCGCATTTCAATCGGTCAATAAAGACCGAAAATCAGTAGAATATTCGGTACTATACCACCGAACAAAATATAAAGGTTCGGCAGATAACCACCGAAATTGGGCAATATATTCGGAGCAAAAGCACCGAATACAACTGCTTCTTTCGGGTGACAACCACCGAATATTGTTATAATTTCGGCACTTAACCACCGAATGCTACTACTTGTAAAATTCTTTTATTGTTTTCAGTTCCTTTTATATGAAATATTTATAGCTTAATTATTTATTACTGTGACGTGTTATTTTCTTAACAGATTAATTCTGAGTCTATTGAAAGTGGCAATGGTTGGACTGAATGTGTTTTTGAAACAACAAATCAATTTATAACTAGTGAGGTAAGTAGCTTGTAAAACGTCAAGATGATTTGCTTCGGGTTTCAATTCTAATTTGAATAGTAAATGTTTGTTTGTACAGGTATTCAAAAGTCGGAATGAATTAGTTAACTGGACTCGTGAAGAAGGAAGAAAGTGTGGAATAGTAGTTGTAATCAGGAGGTCTGAAGCATGGACGAACAATTATATGCATTTTGGAACGATGACTTCAAACAGGTAATTTTCAATTGATATTTTTTATTTGTTAATAAACTACATATTGTTTCATATAATTTACTTGAATTTTCACATACTGTTCATATGTACTTTTAACTAGGGTGGAAAGTGCTCATTCAAAATTGAAGCGACATTTGATGTCTAGTCTGTGCAACTTTGATACATCATGGAAAAAGATTCACGCCTTATTGGTGTTGCAACATATAGCAGCTGCTACATGACTTTTAAAGCTCTTCAATACCGATGGATCATGAGGACCTCCCGGAAATGGACCACTTAGAGGCTCATCTGCATCTGTAAATGGTTCAGAAGCTTGTTCTTCTCCAGTATCAACCCCATCCTCTAGTACACCATCATCCACTTCTGACTGAGAAGGTTGAGAACAAAATTTCCTTTTTGTCTTTGAGGTTGTGGGGCAATCATGGTGTTTAGAACCTCTAGCCATACACACAGTTTTGATTCGGGACAACTCTCTGCAGCCAAGAGCAGGGCAAGTCTACTTGGAAAAACATCAGCTGACTTCCAAGTTTCCTGCACACAAACTTTCAGGACAACCACAAATATCAACAAGGGCGCAGTGATTATGCTCAAAATTTAGCTAAGGCAATCCACCACAAAGTGTCAATGTTAACGCAAGCTATGCAAGTCATACAACTGCACTGTTTTGTTTGACCCAAAAAGAAGAAGAAGGTTAAATAATGTTTCTAAACGACTGCTACCTTAAAAGGATCAAAATCAGAAGATGCTTCTATACACATTAGCTGCAGCTACGCATAAAAAAGTCTAATTTGCAAACCACAAGTATCCCCAAGGCCATCAATCACAATGGTCAGAAAATCATAAAAAGCATCCACATCGATAAAACCACGGGAAGAATATAACACAGACATGTAGCTTGACTAGAACATCAGGCTTCTGTCCCTAAAATTTCACAACAGTAAACAGCCAGCACTTGGCAAAATCTAACGCCCTATTGAAATCGATCTAAAAGATGATTACGAAGTTATGAACCCAAATCACAAACATTGGTCTTCAATTATGAACCCCATCTAGATCCTATCCTAATTTTAAAAATAAAATAAAAAAAACATAAAAGGCAAACATTATCCAAAAGATATGCTTAGAACTAGAGATCTGTGAGTAGTGAAACCCCAACACGCATGTTTTGTACCTTACTATTCCCAGTTTTCCATCAATAGCTCAAGGACAATCACAAATAGTTCTACTTTGGCCTATAGTTTTCACCTGAAAACAATTAAATCGGATCTCAACCACATAAACTGGTGCCACAAAAACATACCTCCGGGATCTCCCACAACGATAAACTACATATGAAATTGAAAGTAATTGGAAACCACATGACCTGATCCATTAGTTATGCTCATCGAAGATAAGCCTTGAACAAATTTCTTTTAAACGATTCTACTCCAACTAGTGGCTGCTCCCTTCAGCCAGAAAATATGGTCATAAATTCTAGTAGACCTCTGGCATAACATCTCCATGCAACCATGGAAAACCTTTAACCTAGAAAAGTCATGTTAGATGATAACCTACTCTAATTAATATTAGAAAACTCTAACTAATATTAGAAAGAAACAAAAAAGTCTCAGAGAATATCATGATCCATTATCTCCTTTCTGTCCAGGTAACATAACTCCATGATGCACTAAAATTTTGTGTTTCATATCAAACCTTTAGTTAATCTCTATGTTTCAATCTACATGCTTAATCTTAACTCTTGTATCTCCATGAAAAGTTAACATCCTAAATCACAAAGCTTTTACTTCCAATAACCAAACTCATTCCTTTAAACCACAAAATTAACAATGATCATTCCTTTGAGATAGAGTTCTGGCATTCCAACATATTAATTTCTACCTGTTCATGAGAAATGCAATGCGAAAATCAAAAGCTATTTCCTCAAAACAACTGTCCATTCTCACGCACCTTTTCATATTTAAATTCTCCAGTGTTATAATCATTCAACTAGTAAGATATAATTTTCAGAAGCTTCTCTAAATAATCATTCAACGGCAGGTTTTGTGTTGACTCTAAAGTGCAAATGCAATGCTAAATAATGCAAACAAAGCCTCAAGTCCAAACATTGTCACGACTCAGTTGTAATCAATATAAAGAACTCAAGTCATCCACTTCATTCAAGCATTTGAGTTCAAGCATCCAAACAAATACCCATAAAATAAGCGTTTCGTATCAAACTGATCAACTCTCTTATAAACAAATTGAATTCAAAGCAAAACAAAATTAAACAAAACAATAATGAACCCGAGATTCAAACCCTAAATTAAGAAATTAAACTAATAAAGAACTCGTGGAAGGAAATTTAAACCAAGAAGTGAGAGATACCTTCAAAGTCGGGGGTGAGAGCGAAGGAAATAGCGATGACCCACGAAGTCTAAGATGGAGATATTCTTGAGTTTGAGACTGCGCTTCTTTTTCCTCAACTCGGCACCGAGTCCGTCCTCTATAATGATGCTCTGCACGAGTTCCTCTCAGTTGGAGAACGAGCTTGGCGCGACCCTCATTGATGTCGAGTTCGCTGGGTGTGAGTTTTGGGCGTGAGAGTGAGATTTGCAGGGTGCAAGTTAAAAAGGGTATTGTTGGAAAAATTGCTGGGTATAACTACAAATTTAATTTTTTAACTGAGGGTAAAAAGTTTGCTGGGTCTAGATAGAAATTTGCTGGGTACATTTAGAAAGACCCATTTTGAAATTGTAGTTACATACGATATAATTTTGCATGCCACATTAGTGAATCGTCATCATACAAGGGGCCATTAAAGCCACATTTTCAACCCTTTTCAATTTATAAAATACTTAACAAAAAAATAAATTATTGGACATGATTGATTAAATTAGAGAGCACATGGGTAATGAAATTAAAGTGCAGGATCACAACTTAATGTCAGGAAGGTAAAGTGAAAGCTCTTCGTTTTTTTTTTTTTGCCCTTTTTGTTTTTGATTTTTGGACAGCATAACATATAAAGCAGATAAGAGCGATAGAGGCTCGGGCATCTCTCTCCAATGGAGTCAACTCTGAACGCGAGCACATCGACCACATTGGCTCTGCTCACCGTTACGAAAGCCCTGAACCGCCGACTTTGCAAGATCTTTCCGAGTCATCAACCCCTCGCGAGTCGATTGATAGCTCGCAGGCTCACTTGCAACTACGGCGACTTCCATAGGCAGAGGCCTTTCTCTTCATCGACGCTGAGAAGGAGCCTCTGCGTGGTTGATCCTCCGACACGGCGTCGTTTAGAGTGCGTCGCGAGCAACCATGCGTCATTTGCTTCCGGCGGTGGAAATGGTGGCTTCGGCGGCGAGAGTGGCGGCAGCGGCGGCGATGGTGGAGGTAGTTCGGACGGTGGCGATGCCAAGTCCAAGGTCGTTGCGTCTGGGGGCGATGACGTCTCGGCCGTCTCGACTGATGTCATACTGCTCGATGTTGGAGTATGCAATTCCTCTCTCTCTCTCTCTCTCTCTCTCTCTGTTTGTTTGTTTACCATTTCTGACTCATGGAGTTGCTCAATCTCCAACAGGGAATGACATGCGGGGGATGCGCAGCAAGTGTGAAGCGAATTCTAGAAAGCCAAGTAAGTCATGCTATCACTTTTCCTTTTTCATGCCTCTTCTGTATATGATGGTGTGGAATTGAATGTCATATGAAATTCCTGTTTCGAGGAGGACCTATATGGAGTGTGTTCTGTATGAAATGGTATATGGAATGAACATGAAATGAAGATATAGAACAATACTCTTGCGTTTTTTTTTTCGGAATCACATCAACAATCCATTTCTGATTTTAGTATCGTCTGCCTTGGTAGCATCAAAATCCAATCTTCTGCCATCAATTAACCAAGTAGGATGGATGATTTTTAAGATTTTCTTTTTGGTTGTTGTTGTTGTTCTCAAGTGTAAGAGATGTAGAAAAGAAGAACAAAGTTCTTCTCTATTTGCTTATCACTTAAATGGTTACGGAGACTGCCAGTTTGATTAGTTGATCAGCTTTTGCCCTATTTTGCAAACCTAAACATATTTTTTTATTTTATTTTATGGCAGCCACAGGTGTCATCTGCTAGTGTAAATCTTACGACTGAGGTGGCAATTGTCTGGCCTGTGTCTGAAGCCAAGCTCTCACCAAACTGGCAAAAGCAGTTGGGGGAGACACTTGCAAACCATTTGACTAATTGTGGTTTCAATTCTAACATTCGTGGTAAGCATTTCAAATTTCATTACCGTAAACTATTTATTGGTTCTTATTTTTTGTTTTTTATTGCAAATATTTGAGAATCAATCTGATTTTATTTATTGAAAAATTGTATGCTTGGTAAATTTTTTCATGGTTAATGTTCTCAGATGATATAGGTAGGTTCATGCACACAATAATTATACAGCTCCCTTGTTTTATTTTTTTATTATTTATTATTATTATTATTGTATTTAATTTAATGAGGTTCAAGTTTTAGGAACATCATATACATTCAATGTATGTACATAATGTACATTGTTTTATTAATGTATCTATTAGGACTTAGGACTATATAACTGCTCTTTGTTGCCTGGAGAAGACATCCAGAATGTCGTATTTTGAATATTCAGAGAGAATTTGTCACCATATATTTCATTCTCCTATTTTTCCCTCAAGGTTCACGGTCCCTCTAGAGAGGATTTCTCTACAACTTAGTTGACTGAGGAATTGGCTTTAGTTTCTTACTAAAGGGCATTATTTACTCTTTACGATTTTTCTAGGTAAAATCTTAACCTAACTTTATTCTTAATCTAAATGGGATCTACTTTCTTTGGATCTTGTTATGTACTAGGAGAAGTAAAATGAAACTGTGGTGCTTAAGAGTTGGCTTGGCTTAGAGGATGAACTTGTTCATTGGTCGACAATACATAACATCGTGG
The DNA here is from genome assembly GCF_958449725.1 of Rosa rugosa. Classification (NCBI taxonomy): domain Eukaryota; kingdom Viridiplantae; phylum Streptophyta; class Magnoliopsida; order Rosales; family Rosaceae; genus Rosa; species Rosa rugosa. The sequence goes on from NC_084822.1 coordinate 25,122,156, forward strand.
GTCTCTGCATCTATGACAATTGATTTTGGTTGGATGCTCTAACTTCTACAACTATAAAAGAATTCCAACTGTAGATTTTGTCAGAACTAGAGCATCCCGCCCAAAACCAATTGGCAATGGAGGAGAGGCCCCATGTTCATGTACACTCCATTTCAGAGGTACCTAGGTGATGTGGAATATGATAAAATGCCTCCTGATCGCCAGGGCTGGAGTCACTTGACACTTATCCTACACTCCAGGGCTGGAGTCATGAACTTGACCCTGCCTGCAGTTCACTTGTCTCCCATACCATCTAAGAATTAAAGCATCCCAAGGCCCATGTTCTTGTACACTATATGTTTCTCTGGTCCTCGGGGCTGTGGGACTACTGACAGATTTACCAAGAGAAATGAAGAACTAAAAGCCTCAAATATTACTAGTACTACACAGAAGGTTATAAATAATGCACTGGTCTATAAACTTTCCAGTTAAAGCTAACTCAAACTAAACTAACAGTATGCAAAAGAATTGGAACTTAGTCTTACCATCTCCATGTCTCTAACCAGCAGTCGACTGCAAGCTCATTACAGACAGACATTGTCATTACTGTTAGATCACAGTACAATCCTAACTGTAACTTGAGGGTGTGTCTTGTTTTGCTATATTGTGATCACAACATTTTCTTTTCGAAAAGAAACAACAAAACCTATATGGAAGGTCATTGAATATATTTCCAGAATCAGACTTCAGATTGACTTTAAAATGTTCAAGGACATAAATGTCTGAATTTGAAACTACGGTGGTTACTTGTTAAACTGCAAATTCAGAGACATTTTGGTGATGATTATTCCGTGTCTTTGGTCTATTAGCTGAGTTATTAAATGGGACTGCCCATAAGACAGCTTTATCATTAGACAAATAGGTGTGGTTTCTTCTCAGCTGATCTTTTCTTATTTAACTTCTGGACCGTAAGAGTTCCACATTCAGTCATACTGACAAGCATACTTTGCATGCTGTTTGTGTTCTCGTCCTGGATCTGAAAGCCTATAAAGCTCCGTTCATATCCTCAGTTCTCAACAGGCTTCTGTTTCTGATTACTACCCTAATTTCCCATCTCTTCTAATTTACTCTCTAAGTCCCAAATCCCTTTGTTGGTGCTATGTCAACAAACACTACTATTACATGAAAACAGTTTCTTTGGTCTGTTGACTATGCAAGATCAAAATGTTTATAGTTGTTGATGATACTTATATATCTACTTCTGGTTGCCTAGTTCTCACCTCAATATCTGAAATCACATTAGATATAATCATATGTTTAGGGTTCTTAATTGATTTATGTGAAGCGTGCTGGGTTAAGTGGCAGGTCAGGGAGCTACACAAGGAGATATATCACCATAGAACTGCAAAACATTTCTTGTCAGGATCAACCATAATTCTTTATGGTATGTCCTCATATCATTGGATTTAATTTCAGTGATGTGTATATGCAAAATAATGTCTTACTTCTCCAATTTTTGTAAGAACAGAGGCTTAAAAATTGTTATTGATACAAATTACTTGCTTTTTTTGGTAGTCTCAACTGGTTGGTGGATTGGTTTGAGGGCAATTCTATGGCAGAGCACCCATTGGTTTTGGAGAATGTGCAGTTCCACTTCCAGTCTATGAGCTTAGAGATCTCTTAGTTGTCATTAGGAAATTAAGAACTCCATATTTTCAAATAATTGGTTGTATTTTATATTTGAGAATTAGACTGATTGTTTGTCCATATGGGCATAGTTGATCTCTTCCATGCAATATGTAGTCACCACTTTGTTGTAGAGAATGCTAAAGGTATAGCTACAACTTCTAGCTATAAAGCTCCACCTAAGAAACAAGAAAAGAGAAAACCTTTTATGCCCGATCCCTATTCTACAACTTCAAGCTTGAGTTCCATAACCGATTCACTTCTGAAACTCCAAGCTAGAGTTCGGATTGAGTCACTCCTATGATTTTACAACAAGCTCAAATTGTCAACTCCTTTGGAGCCTCCTCCTTTCTCACTGCCTGATTTTACCGCATCTACCAGGATCATAGCTGTCCTCTAGCGACTATGTATGGGACAAAAGATCCATCTTATTTTCTGTAGGGTTCATCTTTTGTTAACCATAGGAGGACTCACTGGAAAAGTTCTGGCAAATTCTGGTCTACACATCTTTTTGTCCATCCCGTTTTGACGATGCAAATTGTTCATTTGTGACATCCAATTCAAGGAATAGATGAATCAAGTTGGAAAAGGATTAAACAAATATACAAATCAAGACCTTAAAAATGCACAATGTAGATCGTAGAAACGAGATTGAATTGTGGGTCCTATCTGCGATTCCTCAAATAGTAAAAAAAATAGGGATCCCTGGGTTGCCTTTTATATATGTATATATTATTTTTAAAATTTGCTCCTTCCATTGCAAATTTGAGATGCTGCATGCTTTTGGTGTAGTCTCAGTTGTGTCTAGAAACTGCTATCTTTGATAGTTGAATTGTTTTTGAGTGCTGGGACAAATTAGAAGACTGTTATTTTATTGCATCATGTGGTGCTGGCTAATTATCTGAAACCATCTAGATCAAGAGGAACACAAGAATTTTCAATTACGGAGAACAGAAGATGGTTCTCATTAGGACAGAAAAATACATTCCTTTCTTTAGGAGTCTTATCCTAGCATTTTAAGAGTATTTCTTGTAGTATATTTAACATCATTTGGCAGGTGTTTTTATTCATCTCAGAGGCTTTGCATTTTTAACTTTTCTAAACTGCCTGCTGATCTTTTGCATCTCTCTCTATTTTTTGGAAAACAAATTTCATCTCTTAAACTCATTAAACTGGTTACTAATTCCTATTCAGTGCTTAGGTTGATTATTATTTGGTTCACATTTCATCAAATATGCCATTGATCTGCGAACCTGGAAATTGTAGCCTTTTGTAAGGAGTCCTCATAAACAGTTTTTGTTGAGGTATCCTTTGTGTAATCGTGATGTAGGTGCTTTTGTTTCTAGATTTTTATCTGTTTGGAATTACAGCATACTTATCTGTTTTTAAACATATTCTTACAGAGTTCTTCAATCTTCACTGCTAGCAGACTCTTTTTATTTTTTTCAATAGTTTGCACACTTATGAACTAATATCTTTAATGTCTGTACTAATTGATTATTCCTTATGTGCAGATTCAGGAAGAAACAGTTTTCTTAAGATTTTTGAAAGGAAAATTGAAGATAAGCGCAAACGCCTGAAAGAAAGTGGTAGACATCTTTAAGTAGTGAGCATCTCTAGTTTACTTGATAGAATTTAATCGGTGTGTCCAGCTCTCTTGTAAACTGCTTCAAAGCTGTTACTACTGATGTTTTTATTATTATTATTATTATTATTTCTTTTTTATGCATTGCATGGTGCATCTAATTGCTATTTGTGTTTTTGTTTTTTTGGTTAGGTCATGAGCTTGCTTTCTCTTGGGCTCTATGTGCTGTCTGCCTAGTTGGTCATCTTTCTCATTTCCTTGGAGCTAAGGCTTCATGGATCCATGCTTTTCATTCAACAGGATTCCATCTGTCTCTATCTTTATTCACATTGCTTGGTCCTGGGCGTCGGCTTATCCTTGATGGTTTGAAGAGTCTTGTTAAAGGGGCTCCAAACATGAATACTTTAGTTGGTCTTGGGGCTTTATCTTCATTTACAGTCAGTTCATTAGCTGCCTTTATACCAAAGCTGGTTGGTGCTAATCGTCTTCTTCGTTATAGATCTTGTCTGTTTATGAAGTTCTAATTATTAATGTTGGATGAACAAATGGAATTCTTTGTGGTTAAGATGGTATTGGTGAACAACAATTGTTTTACATTCTACATTCTAGGACTCCTATTTTCTCCAAAAATTGTTGGTAGAGGTCCCGTGTTTTAATCTCCCCCCCCCCCCCCCCCCCCTTCCCACTTTGTAAAAAACATGGAGTCACCTTCATATGCGGGTCTCTCCAACATGTGGAGTTCAATTTATACATACGAAGCAATTGCAACTATTCAAATTGAGGATCTCCAGCTCTACTTCCATTTTAGAGTTTAATTATTTACTACTACTCTGAAAAGCTTCAGCGATTAGGATGCGGGCAAATAAATGTCTTATGTTTTATCAGTTGGTGTATTTTTTCTGTACTTGACATCTTTTTTGTTAATGCCCGGACAACTAAAATATGATACTCATTTATAATCTGTGTTGCTATAATGGTCATATGACTAAGCTCATTATATAGGGAGATGTGCTGTGATGACAAAATTTTGGGTGGTATGGATAAAATAATTTGACTTGCCTACGTTAGATTGTGTCTTCTTTATCTTTTTATTTTCATTAATTCCCTATTTGTAACTCACTATTCTAGCCTCTTGATTGCTTAATTAATACGGATGTCTAGGAACATGTATGTACTCTTCTTTTTGCTTCTTTTGCGTTGTTCAATGGAAGCTTCTGGATGCAGGGTTGGAAGACTTTCTTTGAGGAACCAATAATGTTGATAGCATTCGTGCTGCTGGGGAGGAATCTTGAACAAAGAGCTAAAATCAAAGCAAGCAGTGATATGACTGAGCTTCTTAGTATTTTACCAGCAAAAGCTCGTCTTCTGGTCAATGATGGTGTTAAAGAGTCGGAAACAATAGTTGAAGTTCCATCTAACAGTCTCTGTGTAGGAGATCAAGTTGTTGTATTACCTGGAGTATGTATTACTCGTCATTTATCATTTGTTGTTTGTACCTTCCCTGGAACATTAACTTTGTGTAGCTTTCCCACTTATACTTCGATTGAATTATGCTTTTGGGAGAATGTCCTTTTTTTTTTTTTCTGTGGGATGCCTCTTGTATAGTAACCTCTTTCTTTTATTTTCTGGGTTCATAGCTTCCGACTGTGGTGCTAAAAATAGAAGTAGTTTGTGAATTATAAAATCTTGTTTAGAATACAAGTTTCTGTGATTTTAATTCACTTCTCCCATTACATTAGGACCGTGTTCCAGTAGATGGAATTGTTATAGCTGGTAGAAGTACCATTGATGAGTCAAGTTTTACTGGAGAGCCATTGCCTGTGACCAAACTACCTGGGGTACATATCTGCTTACTAAGAATGAGCCTCTCCTCTATACGTAGTTGATTTGGCTAATTTGTTGAAGCTATTTATAATATGATTTTATCATAACATTGGGATACTTTTTGTTTATGCCAGAGTCAAGTTGCAGCTGGAAGTATAAATCTCAATGGAAGTCTTACGATTGTAGTGCAGAGACCAGGTGGTGAGACTGCTATGGCAGACATTGTTCGTCTAGTAGAAGAAGCACAGAGTCGGGAGGCTCCAGTCCAGCGTCTGGCTGACAAGGTCATCATTCTTTCTTAGAGTACTTGGATAGACATTATTCTGCAGTTATGTTTACACAGCAGTGGTATCCATCTGAACTTAAATGTGAAAACTTGGTTTTGGTAAACATTTAAAACCCCAGACAATGCCCCTACTTTCATATATCAATTCAAATAAAAAATTAGTTATATCAAGGGCAAAAATAACATAATTAAAATATAAGAAATAAAATAAAAAACAAGGACCCACATTCACAGAGGTTTTTGGTTTTTCTGAGTTATAATGCCGTTGACATTCACAGAGCTAAAAGCTATGATGGATTGAAAATTATTGCTAAACCTACAGAGTATATACTAATGAGACTGTTGCCTGATGATGGTGACATAGTTGGTAATCCTGAAATGTATGGAAGACTTGAAGGAAACTATTACTTAGCCAGTTAGCCATCACTGGACCATATATTTCATATGAGATGAGTGTCTTGAGTCATTTTATCACCAACCCACAAGTTCCCCACATTTTCAAGTACATCATAGGTGTTCTGGGTCATTAGATCCACACTGATGCAAGCTGGCAGGAATCTGGACATTTTTTCCTACACTTCCGTCATTTACTTTTCTTGTCTCCAGAGTGAGGGATCTCTGAAGAACATATAAATTGAACTCTAGCAGCTTTCAAGTGTGCCGTTGAGATATAATTTGATGACCTGATTTACTGAAATGGTTGAACTAACCTTTCGTTTGGTTTGCTTTGACTAGGTATCTGGGCATTTTACGTATGGAGTAATGGGACTCTCTGCGGCTACATTTTTGTTCTGGAGTTTGATTGGTGGACGTATTTTACCTGCTGTTCTTCAAGGAGGAAATTCAGTTTCTTTAGCATTGCAACTCTCTTGCAGTGTTCTGGTATGAGCAATTAAGAATCTCCGTCGTGAATTTTAAAGTACACTTTTTTGATAAACTAATCTGAGCATCACATCCACAACCAAGGGATAATGGGCAGAGGCCCAAACCCTTTTAAATTCTTAGGCAAGGTTGTATTTTCCAGTGTGGGAACACTTCACCTGAAGCACATTAACAAAGAAAAAAGAAATGAAACAATAAATTATTGTTTGGTTGGCTTTCGTTCTTTTCAATTCCTTACGTTCTTGTAGATATTAGTGTAAGAGGGACAGGATCTCACACAGATAGAAGACATTTATTTTTTCCCTACTAACTCTTGTTTCAATTTATCTACTGTTTTTGTTTTAAATATTTAACATTCAGAATCTGCGTAAACCTCACGAGATACTTTGGCATTTAAGCCGTGTTATTATGTTTTTTCAGTAATTCTATTTTATATGTTGTGGTGCTGCCTTTATTTATTTTTTGGCTGAAACTGTGGTGCTGTCTTTACACAGCAATATTTTGGCTGAAAGTATTGCATTTTAAGATGTACAGACAAAAAATAACGCTCTTTTGATTTGAAAATCTTCCTAGCTCCATAGACTAATTTGATTATTTTTTTTCTTCGTTTTTTTACTATACAAAGTTTGCATATTTATTTATTGTTTGCTTGTTTGTTCATTGTAGTGAGCATATGTTTTCTATGTGCAGGTTGTTGCTTGTCCATGTGCCCTTGGGTTGGCTACACCTACAGCTGTGCTGGTAATCTCCTTGAAATACTACTCTCTCTCATACAACGAACTATTTTGTCTATTCAAGTGATTGCATCCTCATCAGAACGCCTGAACGTGCATGGAAAGGGATTTATAAATTTCAAACTCTTGATGAAAATGGTCACCAATAGTATAACAAAATTGGTGTGTTTAGGGATTACCATTTTTAAAGGTGAAGGCGTAACCCATTGGTAGGTATGAGCCTTGAGGCATAAGTCTTTCGCAAATCAATTACCATAAGTAAAAATGGGCCAAGTACAGTATCTCCTTTTGAACTATAATTATGATCCAAACTCTATATTAGCGGTTAACCATCTTTACTTATTCCAGTGGTCACGGATTACCTGGAAGCAATGCATTTGTTTTACTTTCCATCTGTTTTGGTGACTTTTCACCTGGCGGACCCCCATATGCATACTATTGAGGGCATCTTGATATTTTCACAGAAAAACGGTAATAGAACTCACCTAGATTGCATTTGTCGTTGGGCCTTTCCCGGTCTCTCCCAGTTAGGGTACATTGCTCTTCCAACCCTTCCATAAATAACAAATCACCACCCTTTTCCAGCATCAAACATCCAAAAGGTGAACCCCTAACTATTTATCAAATTGTTAATCCTTAATCTTTGTTTTTGGGCCATGGTAGTTTTTCTTACTGCAACACATGTCACATTTTTTGTCTCTTGCTTTTTCTGTTTTGTTTTTTGTTTTTTTGTTTTTAGAAAAGAAACAGCTTTTTAATTGATAAATTCAATAATAGCAAAGCCCAACAAAGTGCTACAGAAAATGAAAATGGTTAACTGCCACCAAACTATCTTCACCAAAGCAGAGTTTTCAGTCTAAAACAGTAAAGAATAATCTAATCTTTAAACTTCCCCACAAACAGAGGCCCATAAAGATGCCCAAAACCTAATATGTTTGCAGAAAACCTACCGATTTCCAAGTGCTCAGGAGTGAAGCTGAAGTATAATCCAAAATATGGTCAAATTGATTATCTTTGAGAGATCCTGCATCTCTCTTTTTCGTTTAGCTCATAGTTTTCTGAAATTGAAAGGTAAAACACCTACATTTAGGAACAGGACAGTGGCAGGAAACTGAGTCTACAGACCAAAGAGGCTGGCTGCAATCAGTCAGAAATAAATTCCAATTCAAGTGAGCTTGGCTTAGTAAAGATAGTATATAATCCAACTTCTTTGTGTAGCTGCTAAGAAGAGTAGCACAACACTGCCCCAAATGTATTCAGCACTGTAAAAACATTACATCAGGACAAGATTATTAAAGTGAAGAGTAAAGAAAAATCAAAGCTATTGGGTTTGCTTAATGTGCTGGTAACTATAGAAGTAGCCCCTAATGATTCTGAATTTTTTCTAATATAGCCTTTGGGGTGCTGCAAATTTGTCTCCAAGCTAGTGAGTTGTTGGGGGGTCACAAAGGCTTTTTAGCTTCTGTATGTTTTATTTTAGTTTACAGTACAACTTAGGGTCTCTTTATTTGTCAAAAAACAAAAAAATTTAGGGTCTCTTTATCTGCTTTTTTTGGGTGCTAAGCTAATACTGTTGCATGGGGCTCTGAGTCCTCTGTCTCATTTGGCTAAGCAAATGGATGTTATTTCTTCTACTTTGCTTTGATTCACACCTTAAGTTGTGCCTCCAACTTGGCTTTTAAGACACTAGTTGCTGAGTATAGGTATTGACTGAAATGTGGCATAAGTCGTAACGCTTCAATATGTGGAAAGCTTGCAAATAATAAGCTGCACGGAATGTTTGGAGCACTCTAAAGAATCCTATTCCCATATTTACTTGATTGCTTATTTTTCTGTCTATTTTAGCAGACTTGGACATGTTTGTTTTTGACTTATCAAGTTGGCACACTAATACTGAAATCTATGCATTCATTCATGCTAGATTGTTTTTATTTTATTTTGTATTTTCTAAACTTGCGTGTACTTGTGTATACAATCAAATTTATGTTCACCGTCAAGTGATTCCAGGTAGGAACTTCATTAGGAGCCACAAGAGGACTGCTTTTGCGTGGTGGAAATGTTTTAGAGAAGTTTTCGATGGTGAACACTGTAGTATTTGATAAAACAGGGACTCTGACAATGGGCAAGCCAGTTGTGACAAAAATTTTGACTCCCGAACATGCAGAAGTTACTGGCGTAGAGTTGAGTACTGACAGAAATTTTCATTCTTACATGATAATTTTTAAGCATTGCTTAACTACTTTAAATTCCATCGTTTTTAAATTACCTTAATATTTTTGTTTTATATTTGAAAATGCTCCTAGTTTTCGTTGTATGGATAATGGTTTAGCATTCTTCTAAGTGATAACCGTTGCTTCATCTCTTCGACCCTCACTATCCTATTGCTTGGTTGCAATATGTGTTGATTAAATATTTTAAGTGTTTTTATTTTTTTTATGGGTTTCCATTATTTTTATTGCAAATATCTATCCATTGAATTAAAGCTCAAATACTTTTGTGAATGTGAATACTGTGACTTTGTTTGATCTTTAATCCAAAACAGTCTTAAGAGCTTGAAATTTTTTCCTCACAGAGACTGTCAGAGGCACAAGTCGGTCTAATAACTGATATTGTTCTGGACTTCTGGATATACAATCTGTTACATATGTATACAATCTGTTACATATAACTACTCCTAGGATTAAGATAATATTATCCTGTACAAGTGATTAATTATAGTTTTTTCTAATCTGCAATTTACCTACTATATATCTCAAAAAAAGAAAGAAAAATAGATTCATTATCATAAAAAAGAGAGAGATAAATATAGATTTGACTATCTATTTTGTTTTAATGTTAATATTATTGTTGTTTTTCTAACAGAGAAAAGTCGAACCATACTTGGTCAGACCTTGAGGTTCTCAAGTTTGCTGCTGGAGTAGAATCAAATACAATTCATCCTGTTGGGAAAGCTATTGTGGAAGCCGCTCGGGCTGTTAATTGTCAGAATATACAGGTATTACATGGGGAACAGTCTTGCTCACCTAATGGACAGTTTTGAGGGAGGGACAAGTGCATCTCAGCCACGTGTTAAATACATCTGAAATTATAACATGTAAAACTGTGCATATATTTTCAGCCTTCAGAGTCACTTGTCCCTCACAGTCTAATAGCAACCAAAAGAAAGAGCAAAAGGAAATGCAAGAAAAATTCAAAGAAACTTCATTTTTAACTGGCAGAGGACAACATGTAGTCTGCTAGGAGATAAGGTAGTACAACTGGAAAAACCTACACGTGTCCAAGGGACTTGGGTAATTCTAGAAATTCAAAAGAGCCAATACTGCTGGGCTGGTGGATCAGTTGGGCCAAGAGTGCAGTCTTAGGTCATTTTAAGGTTGTTGCTATCACATTCCCCAAAAAACTGTCCCTTAGGTGAGCAGGCATCACATGGGGGAACATCTATTTTCATTTCCTATTAAAAAAAATTAATGCAAGCCAGTACATGGATGATATATCCTGGTGTCCTGAAACAGAGCGTGTTATTGACTGAATGACTGTACATGCATCTCTATGATGTTTTATAGCACATTAAGTGGTCATTGTTATAGAGAAATGATCAACTTGCCCTTATGTTAAACAAAGGACCTTTTTGTTTTTTGTTTTTTTTTTGCAGGTTGCAGATGGAACATTTATAGAAGAACCTGGCTCTGGTGCTGTAGCTATTATTGAAGATAAAAAGGTTTCTGTTGGGACTTTGGACTGGGTCCAACGGTAATTCACATTGGACTTTTTGCACTTCTACGGCCTTACATAAAAACTTTTGCATGTTGCATTGGTCATTATTTGACTACCTGATTCCACTTGTTTCGGCATATTGCCATACAAGAGAACTTTCCGCTTGTTCTCTAAAGTTTCTATCCTTGTATCAGAACATTGTGCTCCAGAGACAGAAATTTTGAGACCCTCCGTTAGAGTTAACCACCTCCACAGACCCAATTTTATCCTTAAAGCCCAAGATTACGCCCTACATATCTATTTTGTCTCATCCGCTATTCAAGGACAACGTACTATCTTTTGTAAGGGAATCCCTTCCCAGTTTTCCTTTAAATCTGTATGTCGCTCCCTGGGGTATGAATGAAATGACTAAACTTTGATTTCCTTTCTGCTTGTTCCTTTTTACTGTTTGAACCCATTACCCTGACCATAACCCTTTTTATCCTTGAAAAACTTAGTATTCACCACCTTCATCACCTCTATCTCATTCGACCTTCTTCGCCTTCACTTGTATCTCTCTAGATTTGTAATGCATCAGGCCATAATCTCTTCCAATCTCTTCCCACCTCAATATCCCTTCTTATCTGCACTACTGCAACATTGTAAACTCAGCTTAATTTGTATCGCCGTTCTCACAGCCTTGTCTCTCAGATAGTTCTAAGCCAACATCATCATCTCTATCACAGCCCATCAACACTGGAGTTCTTCACTGTTCATCATGATCAATCACTTTTTTGTCGCACCCAATCCCAGTTTTCTTATTATAGTGTTTTTACAGTCTTTTATATTAGATTGTTTGTTATTTCTGCAGGCATGGAGTCAATAAGAATCCATTTGAAGAAGTTGAGGCCCATAAGAGTCAATCTGTTGTGTATGTTGCCATTGATAGTACTCTTGCTGGTCTTATTTATTTTGAGGATCAGATAAGAGATGATGCCGGACAAGTTGTTAAATCCTTATCTAGCCAAGGGATTTCTGTATACATGCTATCTGGGGACAAAACAGAAAACGCAGAGTACGTTGCATCTGTAGTTGGTATTCCAAAAGAGAAGGTCAGGGATTTTTAATTACTTCTTTTTCCAACAGAATCTTTCCATGACTACACACTGGTGCCATTAAGATTGAGACAATACAAACTAAATTTTCCCCCTTAAAATGACAGTTAATTTGTTAACTAGGCTGGATAAATGAGCATTATGTTGAAGAAAATAAAAAGGCATTGGAGTTAAACTGCAGGGAGCATAAAATCTGATAAACCCTGTGATTGTGAAAGGGAGATTTTGAAATTAGAAGTGGTTTTGAAGGAGCACTTCTCAGCTATGAATATCAATATAACCATTAAGAATTTGATGTAATTACTATTGATGCTTTTTATTTAAGGAATATAAAATTCCCAATTAGAACAGGTCAGAGTTTGCGGAAAAAAAAGAAGAGAAGCACATGGAATAACATTTTGAAGCCCATCTCTGAACCTTAACTCAGGACTTCTACTGCCATCCTAAAGAACGAAACCACCATTTTAGAATGTTTATCGAAGAGTCCCTAGTTAAATTATGGTAGTTGTTTTAACTTTGTGGTTCAATCAGTGTTTAGGTGTCTGAAGAGTATTCAGGGATGGGTATGGGTGGAAGAGCTCTGAGATTCAGTTATGTTTTGGTCTGCCCTGTCCAAATGCTCTTTACATTGTTCGGTATTCTTACTCCAAAGCTCTATGTGTAAGTTGCTTCTGCAGAGTTTGGCAGGCAACCACTGTAACAGTATGGTGATTCTTGGTATCCAATGACAGTAATGCATTTCCATATATAACAAGAAGCTTTTTGAAATTATCTTGCAGTGTTTCTACCCAAGTAGCATTTGCATCTACAAGCTGAACTTCAAAATATTTTCCCTATAAAAAAATGTAAAATTTATGCTGTCGATTGCAGGTAATATCTGGTGTTAAACCAAGGGAAAAGAAGAAGTTCATAACTGAACTTCAAAATGATCAAAATATTGTTGCCATGGTTGGTGATGGAATCAATGATGCTGCAGCCTTAGCTTCATCCCATGTTGGGATTGCCATGGGTGGTGGTGTTGGAGCTGCTAGTGAGGCCTCCTCTATTGTTCTATTGGGCAATAGACTTTCACAGGTAATTATTAATAATTTAACTTTGGTAGTCAACAGTAAACACCTTTTTGCAATCAGAAAACGTACTTTTTTTTTTTCAATTAGACTGAGGTTTTTTTTTCCATCAGATGATGAACCTTTTACTTCATATATAAATAAAAAATAAAAACATTCGGACACCTAGAGGGGTGTGGGGCAGATCGTCAATTTTGCATATGTATATGATAACTTTTTTTTATATGCATATATTTATATCATAAAATATTCAATTAATCGTTTTGGTATTATTAACCTTTTCCGTTTAGTTATTGTAGGACTTCATCCCCTTTTCCTGACCTTGTTTCTTTATGGATTTATAAACTTGGGCAAAAACCAGCATGCAACATTCTTTCTTACTCAAAGCTGATTTTTTCTAGAATCCTATGATGACTTTTGACAAGCCAAAACACAACAATCTCCACGGTGGTTAGTTAAAACCAAGTGGCTGGAACTTTCTGCCTTCAACTTCGTGAAGTAACCATGAGCGAACTTCAGGAACCTTCACCTTGACAAAAACTTTCTTGCCTCAGTGCACCACAAGTGAGGAGGTGCTCCACCCAATTCCTCACCTAATTTTTAACATGTACAAAAATTCACAAGATTGAGAAATGTTGAACTTCTCGGCATTGGTCTAAACAATCTGAGCCAATACTTTCTCACCTGTTAGTTCTCCTCTGTCGATCCCATCTCTATCGTGTGATATCAAACATCAATGTTCTTGACTTTTGCATCAAACACTTGATTCTTGGCCAAATGAATGAAACTTTGGCTGTCACATCTCACCACCACAGTTTCTTTCTTGACGAATTCCAAACTCCTTTTTCTTTTTCTTTTCTTTTGTTTTTTTTCCTGCTCGTATCAAATTCCTAAACTGTTGCCTATAGTAATTAATCAGCACCCACAATCTGACTTACTAGTGTGACACAATCAACCAATAAATGATAAATGATCAAGCATACAATTAAAATCGTAAAATAAACCCCATATGTAAGTTTCAAAATCCAGACCCCAAAATATTGGATGTTTTAAAATATTAACTAACAACGTATTAAAATTTTTATTTATGTAAATATACCATATTTGGTAATCATTCATGACTGCGTATATGCATATGTATTAATCACTCTTCAACAACTGATACAGCACTCATATAGGAGTCCTGCTTTACATCAAATAAGCACTGTCGTATAACATATATGATCCACATAACTTCGTGCAGTTGGTTGATGCTTTGGAGTTGAGTAGGCTAACCATGGAGACTGTGAAGCAAAATCTTTGGTGGGCTTTTGCATACAACATTGTAAGATACTTTCTTTGGTCTAAATACTGTAAGTTCTTACATGATGTATGGCTCGCTAATTATCATTTCTTTATTTCATTCTATCCTCTTTTTTTTTTCCCTCCAAGCTGTAGGAGTTAAAATAAAATAAGCACATAGGAATGAGGTCATTCCATTTTCTGAAGGTCAGGATTGGGTTCCTTGTTTGGTTAGTATGGAACAATGAGTGAATCGTAAACTTCAATGCATATCAACTTAAAGATATGCCAGCTCTATGCATTATTAGTGGCTAGGGTTGTTTTGTATGCTAATTATAATAACCTCCTGGAGTCATTTATAAGTACAGAGAATTGAGAACAAAGAGAGCAGATGGTAGACAATACTTCAAACTTCAACTCAGTCTTTTATACTGAGGAGAAAGAGAGTTGAGAAAGAGAGAGCAGATGGTAGTGTACTTCTAGGATTTGACAGAGGGTCTGAAAGGGTATTCAATTGGGATTAGATCTCGAGGAATCATTCTTGTAAAACTCTATTTTCTCCCGTAGTGAAGTGGATGGATGTATGCAGGAATTCTTTGAGTGCTTAAAATTTGCTGTGCTTTTCTGTTTTATCTTCTTGGTTTATTGGTTGTTAGTTATATTACACACACACACACACACACATATATAATATAAATCTTTCAATCGCTATCTGTTGCGACCACTGTTTTAAATAGCATGCCTCAAGGTGTGGTGCCTAGGCGTTGATAAAACTCCTTCTGCAAGCATCTTATTGGTGTTTGCGCTTGTCTCAAATAAGCATTTGCTATTTGATGAGAAACCGTAGTGTGCTGACGCGATCGGCGCTTAATGTGTTCTTTTATTTATTATTTAAAAAAAAAAAAAACTTACGATTCAACTCCAAGGTATTCACCCTTTTTGAGGCTTAAGGTTTCGAATTATTGCCTCGCCCTTCTCTTTCGCTATCTAAAACATTGGTTGTGACAAAGTTATCTACCCCCAACAGTTAGTGGGACTATATGATAAGGACATCATTGTCTAACCTCATAGGTTTTATGAGGGGGAGAAATGGCAGAAGAGAGCACCTAATCCATCTCTATCTATTTGGTTGGATGAAATGCTCTTTAGTTAATTACTACAGCTGTGGGAAAGATTTATGAAGAAATTTTATGTCAGCTCCTGTGACTTTGGCTCCAACTCTAGAAGGTTTAACCATCCAAATAGATTAACTTGAGACAAGAACTCAATATCAAACTACTGCTTCAGAACGTGTTTCCACAGAAATTGAAGCATCTTTTTGCAATGAAGAAGAAAGTGTGGGCGGAAGACTGAGGATGCAACCTAGGAGAAATGTTTGAAACAAAATGCTCCCCATGACAATGAGCAAATACATGATTATGAAGAAATAGCATTGAAGTCTATCAAGGTTGAATGTCCTAGTTATGCTAGCTTGCTGAATCCTAAAATTCTTTTGGATAGGTTATCTGACTCGAATCACTATTTTGAATAACTTTTCCGAAGCTCGCAAAGTCGGATGAAATGAAGCTGGTGGACAAAGGTTAGATTGAAAGAACACGTGAAGAACCAGTCACTCATTGGGATGAGATGAAAGAAAGGCTCAGGAGAAATTGATTCCCTTGTTAAGGGAGCATGACCGCTGCTGTTTACCTTGATAAGTTTTGAAGAATTTATGGTTTTTTTTTTTTCACCAACAATGTCTGAACTCTTTGCACCGGCCAGAATAACACCCAATAGTTAAAAGGAGTCAATGTGGCACTATAGGGGTTTTATAATTAATATTGTTTGGACTGCGGAAAATTATTATTTTAGGGGGGATTATTATTAGATCTAACAATAAATTAATATTGTTGGGACTACGGTAAATGAATATTTATTAACTTAGAGAGAGTTCTATGTATTTCCTAATTGAACTGCATAACTTAGTATATTTTGATTAGGTTTTCTATTCCTAGTTGGATTATGTTCAAGACACCTTGTGAGGTGACAAAAGAATCTTACGCTTGAATAGTTGAATGATGTACTCCCTGAGGATTTTTCAGATGAACATCCTTCTCTTCGTGATATTCAGCATGTAATTGCTGTCATTCATGAGAAACTTTACTGAATTTACTCATATTGTACGATGAATCCAGCAGAGAACACTGAATTGAAAAGATAGGTTGATGAGCTCCTGCAAGAGAATTAATTTGAAAGCCTCCGTCCATGTGCCATTCCTGCCCCTCAGACCAGAAGATGGCCATCGTGAAGGACATATGTGGATAGTAGAGCTGTTAATAAGATCACCGTGAAATATTGGGCAGTAAACACACAACACCACTGGAAGCAGAAAAAACAGAGAGCCTATTAATATTTAACCTTATTGCAATTCAATCCTTGGCATCTTTATGAAAATTCAAAAAGAGTGGGAGTTTGTTTGTTTGATTTTATGTTTCCATATTGGCTATCAGATTTACTTGTTAGTTATTACTCAAAATGATTCAAAGTTCTTTTAGCTGCCTGAAGTTGCATTTAATATCTGGAATAAATCAGAATGAGTAATCCTTAATGCTCTTTGACTGATTCAAGTACCAGAGAATTTCAATAACTGAACATATACCTGTTTAACTTTGTGTGCCTTCTATCCTCTTTGTAAGCATGCGTAAAAATATGTAGATATACATTGTTCACGATATATTACTGCATCCATGTTTCAAGAATCTCCCACCTCTCGTATTTCACGATATTCCATACTGTTTAATAATGAAACATAGTACGAAGTCTAATTTTTTGGACTCTATGTCCTACCTTGACCATTCCAATAAAGATCGGACTAAAGAGTGCTATGGGATGTATATGTTTTTGCTAGATTAACCATGAAAATGTTTAATTGAACCTCTCACCTCAGCCTGTAAACTTCAAGTCGATTTTCCAGCCATTGATCTTCTGTTTTATCTTGTTGTGCGGGCTAAGGATCAAGTCTATGAGTGATTTCACAAGGCAATTAGATTCTTGCCTCAGAAGAAAACATGTCGTAGTAGGATTTGGATTCCTATTGAATAAGTAAATTATTCATAATTCTAATTGTTGTAAGATTACTTACCGTTGATTCCAGAGAAAGTGTAGGAATAATTGCTTACAGCCAAATGGAATTAGTTGCCAAACTCTTATAATATATAGAAGGGCGTCTTTCTTTTTATACTTCTTTTTAGTTGTTCATTACATCTTATGGTAGGATTATGTACCCATTATTCATATAGTTGAAGATTGGTTGCTGCCCCTTGGCCATAGGCTATTCACAGAACCACGTTATTTGTGGTGTTTTTGTGTTCTTAACTCCATGTGATTCTCTTGGTGGAGTGTGCCTTATTTGGTGTTTTGATTTCCTATCCTACTTGATCACAACACTTTATTTGGTGCTTCTTTCGATTTTTGTTTCTTTCTCATTTCCTTTCCAAGATAGTATGTGCCTTGCTCCTTTCAGCAACAGTACTGGGTTTATGCTTCTAGCTTTCTTACAGGTTGGGCTTCCAATTGCTGCTGGAGTATTACTGCCTGTAACTGGGACCATGCTGACTCCGTCAATTGCTGGAGCTCTCATGGGCTTGAGTTCTGTAGGGGTTATGGCAAATTCGTTGTTCCTAAGATACAAGTTTTCATTAAAGCAGGAACGAAGATATAAAAGATCAGCAGGCACTAAAACTAACAGAGTTTCCAATATTATCATGGACAAGAGTGCGGGGGAAAAGCATCCCAATTCTGATGAAAGATGGAAAGGAGCATGATTTTACCAATAGAAAGGAAATGTCTCATGAACTAACTATAGATGGAGAGGAGCTGATAAGTTACAAACAGAAATCAACATATCACTGCAGAATAGGATGGAGGTAATATTCCTGCGCAGAATCTTCCACAGTGAGTGGCAAGTTATCTAGCTTATGTTTTAGGTAACCGTTGGTGTACTTGGTAATAATTATTCGAGATTCTCCATTTGTGTAGTTGGATTATAATCATTTATCTGGCACAAAAGGGCAATGGGTGTGATTCATTTATTCTTGGTAGTGTTGAACTAGAACTTGTTCTTGATTGGCTGGGCCTGGGATTTGATTTTTGTCTCCAATTCTTGCCGAATGAAGACTGCTAGTTTCTGGATTGAGTACATTCTTCTTTTTTTCAGAAATATCATTAGATTGATAAAAGCTCATAGTTAGTAATATTTAGGACGGGAGTTAAATGTTAAATATACGTACGTGAATAATTCGATAACCTTTAGTGAAAAATACTTTGAAAAGTTCCGCCATAATTTACAAAAAGGGTAAATTATAAAATACGATACATGTATTTAAAACAAAATGTAATGAAAAATATGGACGTGTTTAAGGAAAACCAAAATTATGAGAGAATTGAGTCGTGTTTTCATTGATAATAGGGGCATCTTTATATAAAGGATTACAAGACTGATTCAGTTGTACAAGGAAAGATAATTATACAATTAATCGGATATCTTCGGGAAGTGTTTAAGGAAAACCAAAATTATGAGAGAATTGAGTCGTGTTTTCATTGATAATAGGGGCATCTTTATATAAAGGATTACAAGACTGATTCAGTTGTACAAGGAAAGATAATTGTACAATTAATCGGATATCTTCGAGAATCTCTCTAATTCTAAACCCTATTACAACGAGGTCAAGTAACTTAGAGTTTGGGCCAGACACATATTTCAGATTTACTTGAACACTCCCCCTTGTCTCGCCCAAACGTGGTGCTCATTTCGTTGCCTCATTAAAAATCTTGCTGAGTAACAAAAACCCTGTGGGACAAAAATAAACCTCGGTCGATGGGGGAAAAAGAGCACAACACACCATTCACGTTTCGAGATCATACATATAGACATCTCCCCCTGATGACAACGGTCATGGGAGTTCGGATAACTTCTGCAAATGATGCTACCAACATGTTTCTCGAAAGTGGAATTTAGGCAATGACTTAGTGAGCAAGTCTGCCACACTGTCCTCAAATCGAACCTAGTTTACTTTGATCTTGAGGAGAGTCTGTTGTTACTGATTATCCTTAGTGTTGTCGCTTTTGATGTAGCCTTACTTCATTCGTTCAAAACAAGCGGCATTATCCTAAATGCTCGTAGGCTCATATGTGGTAGACTTCAAACCATAATTGTTCGAACATGCGTAATTAGGATCCAATCCATATACATTCACGAACCACTTCATGAAGAGCAATAATCTCAGCATTGTTCGAAGATATAGCGACTACGGTCTATTTTGTAGACCTCCAAGATATCACGGTCTTTACCCATGGTGAACACTTAACCAGTTTGGGAATGACCTTTGTGTGGGTCAGAGAGATATCCAATATCAGCAAAACCTTCCAACACATGTGGTTTTGGGATGGGGATAGAGGACACGGGCCAATGTTGGCAGCGTTCCTGGTGTGTGATGAGTCCGAATCCATCGTCTCTCTGCAGGGATAGAACAAGCCCATATCAATCGTACATCTTAAGTACCGAATGATATCTTTTACACCATTCCAATGGCGTCGCGTTGGCGCAAAGCTATACCTTAGCTAACAAGTTCATAACATATGAGATGTCCGGTCTTGTGCATTGAGCTAAGTACAATAATGCGCATATTGTACTTATGTAGGGCATTTCCGCCTTTAGCACATCTTCGCCATCATCCTTCGGACGAAGAGGATCATTTTCAGGATCAAGACTACGGACGATCATGGGGGTGCTTGAAGGCTTGACCTTGTCAAAATGCCTATGCATTTATCAACACGATGCTCAAGTTCCAAACCGAGACATAATCGTGTTCTCCCAAAATCCTTCATCTCAAACTCGGATTTCAAGTGTTCAGCGGTTTCCCTTAACTCTTTAAGGGCTTCCAATGAAGATCATGTCCAACATGAACCGCGATAGAATCCGAAACTTGTTATGGAAACGCGTGGGCATATCCCTTTTCAATCAAGTAGTCACTTTAGTGAGCGTTTCAACCTTTTTGTAAAACGCGCTCCGTGGTCTAGAGCCACTTGACTTGGGTAATTGAAGTTCACCACGAACCTTCATGTATATTCCGTATCTAGATCCCCATAGAGATACGTAGTGACCACATTTGTAAGCTGCATGTTCAGTTATTCAGAAACTACCAAACTGACAAGGTAGTGAAGTGCAATGACATCCATTACAAGAGAATATGTCTCATCGTAGTCGATTCCAGGGCGTTTTGTGAGAAGCCTTGCGTCATAAGGCGAGATTGCCATCTCTTTTCTCATCACGCTTTCTAACGAAGACCCAGTAGCCAATAGGTTTTATGTTAGGAGGTGTTGGCATCACTGGCTCGGAAACCTTCCTCTTCGTTAGAGAATCCAACTAATTAACCTGGATCACATCTTTCCATTTAGGCCAAATTTCTCTACGTTGGCATTCATTCATCAACGGAGCGTGGTTCGATATCATCGGACTCAACAAACTCATGCGCAACGAAATGCGTGACTACATCATCAATTATGATGGAGTTTCTATCCCTCGTCTCATGTACACTAGTGTAATTTTCAAATAGCTCTATATTTTCAGGAATAGGTTCTGACGTTGAGGCGTCCCCCAACTATAACCATAATATGGAAGATTCTCATGAGACGGATTTTGAGTCTTGATGATCAAAGGATTGGAATGTGCCAAAGTATCATTCGAACCTGCGGGCCTCACACGCATCGTAGCTGGAGCCATGGCCTATAACGCTAGAGTGCCACTCTCTTTGGCTTTGGCGCCATGCCTACCTCCTTGTAGGGTGGCACTACGTTCTCTCGCAGGGACGTCCTTCTTTGCAGGCATATTTGCAGCAGATGTGTGATCTCATCACTTTAGCAGGGATCGAGATAAGACATAGTGGGGACAGGCCACGACAATTCCTGTCGTTCCTACTGAACATCTGTGTTCTTATCTCCCCCTAATGACGGGAAGACTGTCTCATCAAAGTGACAACCCGCAAATCTAGCGGTAATGAGATCGCCTTGCAAGGGCTTTAAGTGGCAGACGATTGTCGGAGTCGCCTTGCAAGGGCTTTAAGTGGTAGACGATTGTCAGAGTCTCCATGGATAGTTATTCACAAGGATGTTGTCATGCTTCCGAGTTGTAGTCAAGAACTGACTTGAAATCACATAAGCGGAGGTTATGCCATCTCACTTATATGTCAGAAAGCAGGGAGTCACGGACGTTGCCAAATCTTTCTTCGAGTGAGACCCACAGCCTTCTGGGATCTTCTTCATTCATACACTCGTACTGGAGCGAATCATCCATATGACGAGTCATTAGGATGATGGCTTTCGCCTTATTTGCCTCTAAGGCTGCTCTATTTTCTTCCAAAGCTTGAGCTTGCTCAACAGTTAGCACGTCCTAGTTAGGCTCGAAAATCGTATCCAGGATTCCATCGGCCTTGAGATGCTAGCGGACATCACGAACCCACCTGTGATATCCAGAGCCAGTTGTTCCCAATGGAGCAAAGTCCAATTTGTTCAGGTTACTCATCCTGAAAGAGAACAAGAAATTAGGGTTAGTTTAGGAGGGTAAAAGGCTACCACGAAAACATATAAAATTTATGAGCGTAGTTGCTCCCAAGAAATTATGAATTTCTGAGCGTAATCGCTTCCAAGAAATTCAATTCCGAGAGGTATTGGATTAGATTGAAACAATGACGTAAGTGGTCGATCATAAATTCTCTACAAACTCTAAGTTTGGAGATCTCAACAAGCTCCAAGCTTGGAGTGAGCACGAACCCCCACAGTTTGGCTTAATTAGGTCTCCTCTATGATGAAGAAAGGGGGCTAGAAGAAGGGAGTTTGCAAGTCCCCGAGAAAAAGAAGAGAAGAAATAAAAACTTCAAAAACGGGAACTTTTAGTAAAAAATACCTCGAAATAGGTCGCCAGAAATTTGACTGGAAAAGTCGCAGGAAGTTTACAGGCGTTGACTGGAGCTGACGTGGCAGTGGGTCCCGGTGATAACGTGGTAGTGGGTCCCTTGCTGACGTGGCAGTGTCTTGGGCTGCGGCTGCGGCTTGGGCCTGTTGCAGTGGGCTTCTCCTTCCTCCTTTTTTTTTTCTTTTCCTTCTGCAGGTTTTTCTGCCTGATGTTCAGTCGGCCGGTTCAGCAAGTTTTAAGCCGGTTTTTTAGATTTTTCTTCCGGTTCCAGGATCTTGGGATCAAAATGATGCTGCTGCTAGAAAATTTTGGTAGTAATTGGAGGTTCGGTGGAATATTTGCTGCGGATGGTTTGGAGATTCCGGTGGCCGGTTCAATAAGTTTCCGTCCGGTTCTGGTGGTTCTGCTGCCGGTTCTGGAATCCTTGGGTGGAGGTCTTCAAGGTGTGCGGCGGGGGCCAAAAGGTTTTCAAGGTTTTGTATTCGGATTTAGGGTTTTGGCTATTAGGTTTTAGGGTTAGGACGTCGTGCTGATAACGTGTTTAAGGAAAACCAAAATTGGGAGAGAATTGAGTCATGCTTTCATTGATAATAGGGGTCTCTTTATATAGAGGATTACAAGACATAGAATCAGAGTTGTACAAGGAAAGATAATCGTACAATTAATCGGATATCTCCGAGAATATCTCTAATTCTAAACCCTATTACAACTAAGTCAAGTAACTTAGAGTTTGGGCCAGACACATATTCCGGATTTACTTGATCAGGACGTAAAAATATGGATTGATATTTGTCATTTATAGTATTTATATGTAGCTAATATGTAAAACATATATTTTGAATAAAAAAATCTAGGTGAATCATATCCTTTTCAAATATTACAATTTGGATAGACAAAACTTCAACACATTTTAGTAATTTATTTATTTATTTTTATTTATTTATTTTAATCAAACAAATCAATTCTCATTCAACTCAAGCCAGAATGACGCAGATGCATACATTTCCTTGCCATCTTTATGGGCAAGTCTAGGACGTGATATGCTAGCACTACTCATTAGACAACCAGTGCGCACTTATTCTAAAAGTGAGTCTATGAACTATGAAAATACATTGTAAATAGGTCAAGACTAAAAAAGTAAAAAATTTTGGGCATAGCTTCCTAAAAATAGGAAATTGATAAAAATAAACTAAACTATTTTATTAGATCCCAAGACCCAGACTGCCCAGCCCAAGGCAAAATAGCAAGAAGCCCAGCTTCTTCCGATCTCCACAGCCTTCCTACCGCATGTACAGCGAAAGCCGCCCCGATCCACTGTAGACTTCTCCACACTGACGTTGTTGCCAACTGTCGTCCAGCTGCAGGAAAGACACCATTACACACTGCCATCAATAGGACAAAGCAAGCATGCTTATATTAGTTCCTTAATAAATGAAAAGTGTTTGATAAGGAGTTTCGGTGTCCTTTTGATCATGTTAAGCTGTTGCTGTTATTTTGGATACTGTGATTGAATGGGGTCTTGCTCATACTTGTGACACTCATGGTAATGAAAAAGTTGTAGTGACTGTTAAATGGACTAAGCTTATTCCTGGATAGGTGAAATTAAAGATTGATGATGCTAGAGCTCAGAATGGAAGAATTGGAGGGGGTTATAACAGATTGTGATGGTAACTGGATTTCTGGGTTCTATGCTAGCTTGGGGAGTGGTCCCGCTCTTGAGGCAGAAGCTTGGGATCTTCTGCTAGGTTTAAACCTCACTAGTTCTCTTTAGTGTGCCTCTGTCCTCAATGAATCTGACACTGAAATCCTAGTTCGAATGCTTAATCAGTGTAATATCCCAGAAATTCGTTATTTATTTCTGATAATTTTTTGAAGTTGATCGTTAGGACAATTTCGTGGTTCGGGGATGAAGTGGAAGTGTTTCAGACGAATAATTTCTCGAAATGTTTTATTTTCGAGGGGTCAAGGAGTTGACTTTTTATTCGTTGAGTTTCTCTGAAACTTGCTTCACGAAAGTCGTAGAGCGCGTCGATATGAGTTCGTGAACATGCGGCACGCGTAAATTGGAGATCATATGAGAAGGTTATGGTCAGCGGAAGTTTCTGCTATTTTGAGAAATTACTATAAATAGATATTTCCAAATTTAGAAAATCAATTATGATATTTTCGGAAGGTATTCCTCTTTGGAAAATCCTTTCTCTCCGTTCTCTCTCTTTGAAATCCTAGGATCCGGAAGTTTTCCGTTCGACCCGACCCGACGATAACTTCCAATTCAGGTGTTCTCCGGCGACGGTGCTGGCCCAGACCTGTTCGCCTCCTCCGTGTGGTTGTCCCTATGGTAGTCTTTAGCGACGATTTACACCGAGCACGGCGGATCGAAGAGGTGAAGTTCAACGACGGCAGATATTGCCAGACGGCAGGACTCGAAACCTGTCGCATTTTGCTCCTACATCGTCCTCTTTCGATCCTTGGTAGTGGTGTTGATCAATTTTCAGTGTGGAGTTGCAACTCTCGGTGAACAGTGTGTTTTGGCTTGCAGGGGCGATAGAGGCCGATTTGGCTTGAACTCCAGGTATTAAAGTTGGTCTTCGTAGTGTAAACTCCATTTTGGACCTTTGGATCTTGCTGGTTTGGTGTTTGGCACGGCAGTGCGTAGGGTCCACGCGTAGCCGACTATGGCGGAGAGTGGCGGCGTGTCCGGCCATGTTTGGGACAGTTTCTTACTTCATTATTATCTACTCGTCGATATGAGCATTTTGATATATGATTTGTAACATTTGGAGATCGTTTGATCACGTTAGGGTTTTTAGCGGTTTCTATTATCTTGGCTTTCGATCCGTGAGGATCTGACCGTTGGATCGTCCTCTTATTTGGGCGTTTTGATCCTAGAAGTGTTTTGGAGGCCTTAGATGCTCTCTGATGAGGTTTCATCTCGATTGACGTATCATTCAATTTATAGTCCTCATTTTTTGAACTTTAAAACGATTGTGTGCTTTGTGTTGTATTGAGTGTGACCTTAATGTGATTAGGTGATTGACGGAATTGTGTGAGCAAAGTTTGATGATTTTGTGCTTGTCTCAGTTTGTGTGTGAAGACGCAGCAGGATATAGAGCTGAGTAAATCTCACATTGTTTTGGGTGATAATTAGTAATGTGATAGTTTTAGTTGAATTAATTGTTAGCTATAAATCATATTTATTGCAAGTAATATTTGTTTTGAAAAATATGAACTTGATCGTCAATGGTTCATGGGTAAGTAAAAAACAAGGATTTGTTACAAATGATTTTCGATGGAGTAGATTGTGAAATATAGTTGGAATTGTTTGGTGAAGTGAAAAGCATTATGTTTCGCATGTTTTGATCATTATTGTTGTACAATGTGATTTTGAGGGAAACAAATGAATCGGGAAGAAAAGACAGTTTTGTTGGTTTTGAGTTTTGAATGGAGTATGTACGATTTTGGGTGATGGTTTGAGGTGTGAAAATAATATTTTGAAAAGGTTTTCGATATTGTTTGAGAATGGTGAATTTGTATATCAAGTTATGATAACCAAGGTGGTGATAATCGATCGATATAGTAGTACCAAAGTGGTGATGATCGATATAGTAGTACCAAAGTGGTGATAAATTGTATGATGATTGTTGTATAAGGGATGTGAATTATTGTTGAGTGATCGATGTTGTGGTGATTTGTGTTATCAGTAGAGGTGTAAATCGTGCGAAAATCTTCCTCAATTTCATACCAAATCAAATCCTTATCTTCTACCTCACCATAGATAGTGACTGCAAACTCAATGTTGTGCTCCAATTGGCGGTGCAAGATGTGCATATTGATTTGCAGATTCTGACTTTCGAAGCTCAATATCAACAGTTCCGGCATCAGCAGCACGTTGACGGCATCTG
Organism: Rosa rugosa; assembly: GCF_958449725.1. Taxonomy (NCBI): domain Eukaryota; kingdom Viridiplantae; phylum Streptophyta; class Magnoliopsida; order Rosales; family Rosaceae; genus Rosa; species Rosa rugosa. The sequence goes on from NC_084822.1 coordinate 25,148,138, forward strand.
TAGACTTGGTTTTGGAAACTAGTGCAGCGATCTCCGGAGTGAAGCAGAGGTTGGCGTTTTTTTTTTTTTTTTTTGGGGGGGGGGGGGGGGGGGGGGGGGGGGGCGCGAGCTCTCTGTTGGTAAAGGCTACTTGAGCCATGGCTTCGACAGCCTTCTTCAGCAGAATCACTTTGCACTGATCAAGTTTGAGCTCAAACCACCGCGACATTGTGGAAGAAAGCTGGAGAATTTTGTTGGAGGAGAAAAAGGGGTTCAAAAACCTTTTGAATTTAATTCTAATTAAGGAACAACCGCATTCACATTCCATTCTTGCAAATCCTCCACTCCTGCACAACCTTGGCCCCCATTTCCTCATAAAACTTAATCCCATTCACATTCCAATCCAGCACAAACCACTCCACATTGAACCCGGCTTGGCGAGGAAAGTAGAATAACTTGGGAAAAACAGGACAAACTCGGCGATGCCACATTAGATCTAAAGATATGGCTCTTTGGGTCGTCGATCCAGAGGTCAAGATTGAGGATCTTAACTGTAGAGTGGTAGAATTGGTTGGAGCTATGAGAGTCGTTGGGGAAAGGGGCGAAGGAGACTTCGAGGACGAAGATGGTGAAGGACTTGAAGGGAGGGGAGGTGAAGAAAGTACAGGAGATGGAGATGAAACCAGCAAATCAAGCTGTGAGGGAGATGAAAGAGTTTGACTCCAAACTGACCAAACTGCAAAAATACAATTGTACCCTTCATTTATTTGATAATGGCATCGGCCGTAACGGTGTAGTTAACGGAATGTATCGAAAATGGGTCGGGTTAAATAGTCCATGTACTTATGTTGTAGTTCTGAAAATATATTAATCTTAATTCTCAGTGGAGGATAGGTCATGTATCGTTCTTCAAAATTTCACTTTTTAAAAAGTATGGAATTGATTAAAAAAATAAAAATAAAAAAGTAAACTATAGTAACTAAAATATTGTGTTGATAAAAAGTAATATTTGATTATTATAAAAACCGACCGAATCATTAACCGATTGAATCAACCTAAATTCGTGGTTAATCCGTTAAATAAACTGATTAACGGATCCGGACCATTATTGGATCAAATTTTCATCAATCCAAACTAGTCATTTGATCAACGGATCAAATTTTCAATCCGGACCGAATCTGGATCAAAATCCGATCCATTGACAGGTCTAGAAATAACTACTCAATATGTCATCGTATGCTCTAAAGTACATGTTCTTTTCAATTTATAAATCTACTTTGCCCAACCATAACTTTTCGCAACTCTTCAATTTGAACCTTAGCTCAGCCACATAATTGAGTTGCTGGGGTCCAATTCAATCTCAAGATAAAGAACAACTAGTTTCAATGTTTGTCAAAGCCATTGTTGGTTAGGTTAACAAGATTCAAGAATGAAACTTGTTGATCAATTCTTTAGCTTATTATTAAATGAAAATAATTTGACAGATGTTAGATGAATTAATGAAATTTATTTTTGTTGGAGATTTCAATTATATATATATATATAATATGTTACACAATTAATTGAAGAAATGTAAAAGATTTATTATATTTATAGGATAAAGAAAAGTTTATATACATTATATGCAACAGTACAATTACCTTAAGGTTAAAGAAAAGTAAATCTCTCATTCTTGTCGACCATTCCAACTGTATTAATGTAACTTTTAGTGTAGAATATCTTTTGAGTATCTTCAACAACGCAAGCTATATAGTTTAAGTTGACGAAGTGGTGTTAGCTTAGTGGTTAGAGCACCCACTACCTAATGACGAAGTCATGGGTTCGAGTCACCATGGGGGTAGGAGTGAAATCCTTTGATCCTCTTTTAATATAAGAGTTAGGAAAAAAAAAAAAAAAACTATAGTTTAAGTTAAAATAACTAAGAAACTAAAATATAGCTATAGGTTTAATAATTTTTGTCCCCCAATATTAGTTATTTCAAATCTTTTATAAAATCATAAATTGCCGTATGGATAAAGGGCAAAGAAAATAGGAGATATAAATATAACTATGTAAACTTCATAGCTAAATATAGCTACCTATTTACAAAAGTTATAGCATCTTCAACAGTAAAAGTTACTTTTTAGTTAAATTTAGCTAAAGTTGTGAAATATAGCTATTGATTTAACAATGTTGCTCCAATAATAATAGTTATTTGTAAGTGATATATTATGTTTTATCAAATCGTAAACTGACATGTTGACAAAAGAGGAGAGAAAAATATAACTTTTAATTTAAGGGAAAATGGTCTGTACGGTGCATGACGTTTGCCTCCTTATAAATTTCGGTACCTCATGTTTTGAAAATATCAATACGGTACCTGAGATTCTCAACCCGACTGAAGATAGGTACATAGAGTCGTTAGCTCCGTTACGGCATCTGTTAACTGGCAATTTTTGAAGGGTATTTTCATCCTTTCATGGTTTTTTTTTTTTAAGCATCTCTCTCTCTCTCTCTCTCTCTCTCTCTCTCTCATCTTGTCACCTTCAACCCGAAAGCCCCAAGCTTGAACTACAAGAATCAAGATCGAATTTTTTGTTCTTGGTTATGAAAAAAAATTTATAATCAATAGCATAAATTGGCCATTAGCCCATTAGGATTTTGAAGAGCGTAAGAAGGTTCAGCCGGTTATTTCTTTTCAAACTCTTGTTCAAGAAACAAAAAAAAGAAGTCTTTTACTCTCTTGATTTCAAATTGAAGAAGAAGGTATATATGGATTCAAAACTATAAAATTTATTTTCATTGCAATTCTATCTTAAGTTTTTAACAGTATATAATTTCTTTTTCTTATTTGCAAGAACTCCAATTTATGTTTTGATACTTGGTAATTGGTTTTTTTTTGTTTTTTTGAGGGAAATGAAAGACTAATTCATTGACGGGGAATCATGACAATCAGAGATTACAATAGTCTCCACAGATGGAGGAATATTGGTAAAGAAGTTCACCCTAAACCGGCCACCTTTGGCCTCCTGCGCTAGAGTATGCGCCACCAAATTTACTTTACGATTGCCGTATACTAGCCGTGCATCAAGAGTAGCGTGCAGCAGTGCTCTCAAATCATGTATCAAGAACCCCAGGTCTGAGTGGTCGAGAGCAGACCCATTGACAGCCTGTACCAAGTCCATGTAGTCGGACTCCACCAGCAAAGGGGTAAAGTGGTGATCAAGAGCTAGCTGCACTCCTTGAAGTAAAGCTAGCAGCTCCACATGTCTAGATGAATGAGCTACCGCCTCAGTGTGTCGGAAACCCCCCACCACGGAGCCTTCATGATCACGAAATATCCCTCCTAACCCAGCCAAACCGGTATTCAAGTCAAAAGCAACATCCATATTGAGTTTGATAAAACCCACAGAAGGTTTGCTCCATTTATGTGAACCTCGTGAACCATTATCACGAGCAAGAGGAGTATGAGCAGCTTTATAATCATTCCACCAACCCAGCGTCATAGGCACTATTTCATTAGCAGCTTTACACTCTTCATCCCAAATTCGGGAATTCCGATTCCTCCAAGTAGCCCAGATCAGCATTAATAAAGGAGAAAAGGCAGCATGTGTTAGAGTGTAGATTGCAATCAACCAATCCGCCACGCAGGATGCATTTGTAAGAGTTGGGATATTAGCAACTTGAAGGATGCTTGCAGCATGAGGACAATCCCGGAGAGCATAGATGGGGGATTCCACTTCTTCCTCACAAAAAGGGCACTGGGTATCGATGTCAATACCACTTTCACTGAGCCAACTTCGTGTGGGCAGAAAATTAGAAGTTGCCTTCCACGCACATACTTTCACATTCCCAGGAACCTGAGCGTTCCAAAGTTGCTTCCAGAGAATAGCACTCGGATTAGGAGGATCTAAAACCGTTGCCAGGATCCTATCCCGAGCAAAATGATACGCAGACTTCACAGTAAATTTGCCCTTGTTATCGCCTCCCCAAATCCACTGATCTCCATGGTTGTGGGGACTCAACGGCAAAGCCTGAATCTTCTGGACAATATGTGGTGGAAAAAGTCTAGAAAGAAGTGGGACATTCCACACCCCAGGTTAAAGAAACAAGTCTGCTACCACCGTAGCATCAGCTGACCGGAAAGAGCCTAAGTCCGCACCCAATAGCCACGGATCCGACCAAATATTAGTAGACAAACCATTACCCACATGGCGACGTATACCAGCCCTTAGAATATCCCTACCTTGCACAATACTCCTCCATGCATAAGAAGGTACGTTGGTCGCCCAAAGAAGCTTCCCAAAAATAACAATGAGGAAAATAAATAGCTTTGAGCAATTGCCCAACTAGCGAGTCAGGCGTTTGAATGAGGCACCATCCTTGTTTCGTTAACATAGCCAGATTAAACGCAAATAAGTGCCTGAATCCCATACCGCCCATACTCTTCGGTTTACACAACTCATCCCAAGCTCGCCAATGCATGGCGCGTTTCTCCTCAGTACTCCCCCACCAAAATTGGGCACACGGTTGGTGAAGCTCTTGAATGAGAGATTGAGGAAGTAGATAGCAATTCATAGTGTAGAGAGGCATTGCCTGAACCACCACTTTAATTAGAAACTCCCTTCCAGCACTGCTTAACAACTTAGACCGCCAACCAGTCAGTTTCTTAGACAATCTATCTTTAAGAAAAGCAAAAGTCTTCGACTTGGACCGTCCCACCAGAGTTGGGATACCCATATATTTCTCATGTTTAGAGACCTCCTGCAGCCCCAAAATTTGTGCCAAATTATCTCGTAGATGAGGGAGAACACTTCCACTAAACACCACGTTACTTTTCTGTAGATTGACTTGCTGGCCAGATGCTTTCTCATAGGTATTGAGTAAGTTACGTATCATATGACAATCTTCAGGGCTAGCAAAGGAATACAACATACTGTCATCAGCAAAGAGTAGATGGCTGAGTGTAGGAGCACCATCACAAATCCGGAGACCCTGTCAACGTCCACTAGAGACCGCATGAGATATAAGAGCAGATAAACCTTCTGCACAAAGAAGAAACAAATAGGGCGAAATAGGGTCTCCTTGCCTTAATCCCCGTTGAGGAGTAATGAATCCCTAGGGTGCTCCATTAACAAGAAACGAATAGCGTACCGTAGAAAGGAAGAACATGATAAACTCAACCCACTGAGTAGCAAAACCCATCTTCAACATGATCCTACGCAGAAAGCTCCATTCCAACCTGTCGTAGGCCTTACTAATGTCCAACTTGAGGGCAAAAAAACCTTCTTGTCCACGCCTAAGCTTGTGCATATAATGGGCTACTTCCGAGGCCACCAGAGTATTGTCAGAAATAATCTGTCAGGCACAAAGGCACTTTGTTGGGGAGAGATAATGGCCGGTAAGAAATTCTTTAACCTGTTAGCCACCACCTTGGAAGCAATTTTATAAATCACATTACATAAAGCTATGGGTCTCAAATGTGACATAGTCGTTACTTCTTTTACCTTCAGAATCAGCACGACATGAGTGAAATTCAAATCCGGGGGCATCTCCAGCGTAGTCAACATAGATATAACTGCATGGCCAACTTCTTGCCCTACCAAAGGTGACATGTCATCAGGCCCGGGGGCCTTAGAAGGATGCATTTGGAAGAGGGCCATGATACGTGCAAAAGCAATCGCCAATTTAACCCTGAAAAATGTAGTTGTTAGTATAGAATAAGCAGGGATCGTTCAAGCCGGGGATTGAGGGTACTTACATGTGAAAAAATAAGAAAAAAGAATTTACAAGACAAACGAAAATAATAAGTATATATAGACAACAATTCGAAATTTACAAAGAATCCAAGTTAGAGTTAAATTAGGAATCCTACTCCTACTAGAATACATTTTACAAGTCATAGTTATATTAGAAATCCACATACAACAAGGATTACTAGTCGTATACTAATTAGGATTACTTAATCTACAAGAAAACAAAGTCAAAGCCAAGTCAAACAAGGAATCCTAAGTCAAAACTAACTCTAACTACTTTTCCTAAAAAACACCAAAGAATCCCTAAAATTTAGGAACACATAAAAAACACAAAACAAACTCCTTAAAAACACTAAATTAATTCCTAGAAAACACTAACACATATTTACTATTCACGGAGACAGTATTCACGAATTTTAAAAACATTTTTTCAGATTATTTATTTTATTAACTACATTAACATGCTACCTAAAAGTCTAAGTTAATTTTAATTATTTACACAAACAAGAAAACATAAAGATGAGGGGTTTTTGAAGATTGAAAACAGAAATTTTCAGAAAACAAATAAAGATTAAAAATAGTTTCTATACAAAGGTGGGAAAAGAAGAATTTTTGGAAAACAATTCATCAAGAACCAATCAAGAACAATTCATTCATGCATTCTTTTATCTTTGTAGTTACCATGGAAAGATATCAACCAAGAAACAAAGATACAAGCGACCAATGTCCCTTATTTGACTTCCCTTTACACAGTTGATCAAGCAACGCACTTAATCCAACATATTTCAAACGCAGGTATCACACAATCGAAGCGACTCATAATCTCATGCATTCAAATCATTAAGAGCAAGTGAAAGTTTAGTCAATAAACATGCAAATCCAAGTACTCAACGCAAGTCAATTCATCACATGCATAATCTGATTTCGACCTTTGTCCAAAGCCTTTACTACCATATTGAATTAGGGTTACAACGCATAAACCTAATTACTAGCTCCAATTACATGCAATCACTCTAAGTTGGCCACCAAAGAACAAGAACATGCAAAAGTTTTCTATAAAACAAAACCAGATTATCAATCCATATTCGGTAACTAACAAGAATCAAAGACACATAAATGAATCAATCATAGAAAAGAACATCAAAATAGCATCCAAAAATAAGATTGCATACTCAAAAGTTTAGATTCACACATAGAAAATCCAAAGCAGAAATTCTATCTAACAAATATCAAACCGTGAATATATGTATGGTAAAGCATATGAACAACCCTTAATTACGTCCCAAAGACCCAAAGCAGCTCCAAGGTGTCGCAACAAGTGAAGATCACGGCAATGGAGGAAGATGGCACGGCTAAGCTCCTTGAAGATTGTGAAAAACCTGAAAACTAGAGAGAACAAGTGAGAAATCGAAATTGTGGAGAAAAGTGTTCCCATTGAGATGTCATAAACACTAGGTATATATAGGAGAACGTCTCAAAGCTCTACCAATCCATTTCTACTTGACTTCTCCAAGTTCTTGTTGATTTAGGACTTCTTTGACACAAAACAGATTCCCGGCAGAATTGACCCCAGTGCACTAAAACGGCCATAACTTTCTCTAGAAAATTGATATCGACAAACCGTAAAACGATATGGAAACTAGACATCCGTAGCTTTCCAATCATATAAAGATAATAATTTTCTGAGCTCTGAACTATTTTTGGGACTCCGTTGAAGTTGACTGATCTGCACAGGCAGATTTCCGAATTTGTAATGGATTTGACTTTAAAGCATAACTTGTGTCCAACTAGGATTTATTTGCCGTCACATGCCTTTCACATGTCCTTCACGCCACTTCTAGATGCTTCATGAATACTCCTAGCTTCCACAGGTCTCCAAGTGCAAGTAGAACTCCATATGCAAGTAGGTTTCCTAGACAAATACTGCTTCCTTTTCTGCGAGATATTCTGGACTCTTCTGGAACCTTCTTGAGTAATCCTTATCCAACAGGGACTCCTTATCACAATAGGTTTCCTTATCTGAGTAGAATTGGGTTTCCTTGTTCAAGTAGAACTCCTAGTCCAAGTCAGCTTCAGACTCCTACTCCAACTGGGATTCCTTCTCCTAGTCAAACTGGGAGAACTTCCATTTCTTCATTTCTTTCCATTTCTGCGCCACTTGTGCCTTCCTTAGCCATTTTTGGACTTTGAGACTCCATTTACACCTACAAAACACTAACTAAGTTAAATTGATCAAGATAAAGGAAATAACTTAGCAAAATATAGGGTTTAAACATTATAAACGTCGCATTTTATGCTCCTATCAAATACCCCCACACTTAGCTTTTGCTAGTCCCTTAGCAAAATCAACATAACAAACCAAAAGACTAAAACAAAGAAACCAAGGAAAAGACTAAGTATAGAAGACGAAAACACAAAGACACAACAAAGACTCAAAACGTTGACACACACAAATGACTCCTAAACCCTTTAACATATTGTCTCAGAAATCTCATACTTTCAAGTCACCAAGATTAGCACTTAACCAAGACTCACATCTTCAAGATATTCAAGAGCTAATTACAAAATATAATCCACATATAAGCATGTAAGACTTGGGAGTAAACAATGGTGATGGTTTAGCTCAACACATTTCAAACAAGTAATGATTCAAACCTCACATGGATATATCACTCTTTCTTCTCTCAGATTCAAGGCTCATGCTTAAAAGCTTATCACTCAAGTATATGTGAAAGATTACGAAGTAGATCACATACATAAGAAACGAAAGCACATATATTTTTTTTTCTTTTAAAGATCTCATGAAAGATATCAATTACATGCACGAATGAACACAAGCCATAAGTTCAACAGTTATAACTCATCTCCACATCAAAGGCTGTCCCATCTTAAGGATCAAAGAGGTCTTACAATTAAGGTTGTAATGGGGCCAAGGCTTAAGGTTGAAAGAAACGAAGGGATAGGAAAATCACAAAGTATCCTAAAAACCTAGTAGAGCACTTGCTGATGTAGAGAGACATAATTCTTCGAAATCCACCATGTGCATAGCAAAACGTCATGTATCCTCCAAGGCTTATAAAAGGGCCAAGTGTCATCATATTGGACCCATACTTCATTCTAACCTTCTTTTGAATAAGTGTGAACATGACAAAGACCAAATTTTTCAACAATGGGCCTTCAATTTAAAACAAACTCCAAATCCACTAAGTATAGGGGACTAAAATCCATAAATAACAAACATTTCTTTTTAAATTGCCGAAATATTCTTTTTTTTCTTTTTTTTTTTACGATTTCAATCTTTTTTTTTTCTTTTTTGGCATTTACATAAAATTTCTTTCATATGGACAAGTCTACCCCCACACTTGAACTTCTTCATGTCTTCAAAACTCATCCTTGACGCCAAAACTCCAAGCAAAGTCTCGAAAATATGCTCCACTAAGTCTTTAGAACAAAGGTTAAGGATATAACTATACTAGGGTTAAAGGTTAAGGAATTTCGAGGGTGATGAAAGAAAAGGTTCAATGTAGGCTCAAAATGGTTAAACTAGGGGGGTCCCACGACGGGCACAAATAGGGACACAGGCTTTATTTGGCAATGGTGGTAAAATCCTAAGTAAGTACCTTTATCCTTTCCAGAATCAGGGCCATATATTGATAAAAGTCTCAACAAGCATAACAGTGAATTCTAGCATTCTCTAGTCCATTAAACTTAATCTATGACATGTAATCAATCAAGATGAAAGAATAATGAGATCAACAAAATCATCGCCAAGAAAATAAGAGTATAATTCATTTTTTTCATTTATCACTCACAAAGAAAGGGCACATGGCTCAAATTCTCACAAGGGTTATTATGAATCACAACTTATCTTCCACATATTCATATTCTGTACCAAAGTTACGTATGCACCATATCTACTACACATTCATATGCTTTTCATAAATCATAATTAACCAAAGAATATCATCAAACATTATCCCAATCTTGTGATCCTCTTTTAGCCTTAATTTCAGAGATATAAGCACATCCTAGACAGTTAAAATGGCATTCTAAGACTCGAAACACAAAACAAAAACAAAAACAAACAATTTAGTTTTTTTTTTTTTGGGTGAACAGTGACAATTTTTTTATATTATTATTAAAGTGACGAAAATATGTTTATTACTAAAAATGACGAAATTGTTTTTTTTTTTTTTTTTTTTTAAGACCACAAAACTAGCTATCTAAAAACAAAGTGAAACGTTAAACCCTTCCCCCACACTTAAATCATGCATTGTCCTCAATGTATAAACAATTAGAAAGCATGCAAAGCATAAATCAAGCATATAAGAAAAAGTTAACGCAACAAATCCTAAAACAATTGAAAATTTACGAAAATAAAAGGAAGGGAATAGTTCAAGAAAGCAAATCTGCGTTGATGGTTCCTCCACAGCTACGGATGAAATGGGTTGCCTCCCATGCAGCGCTTAATGTTTAAAGTCTTTCAGCCTAGACTTGGCCCTCCATTTATTCCAATGTATACACACAACAAACATCACATAGTAACAAGTATACACAAGGCCAACGAAATTTTATGTATATATTTACAAGTTTTACAATTTTTACAATCTTTAAGTAGTTAACTCCAATAAAGAATCGTGAATCAAGATTTAGACACACGGCCCAAAGATTCTAATTTTAATACAAGTCTCCCTTCCCTTTATCTTTTGGTAACTCTTTTCACACAGAGCCAGGTGGTAGAGGAACGATTTTGGCGGAGCTCAGCTCACTTGATTAGCAGGGGACGAGACCCTTTGCTAGCACTTCTCATATCCAATCAACCTAGACACCCTATGCTAATAAGGTGCGCCTACTTGATAAAGAAAACTTTGACAAGTATTAACAAGAGAATATTTCATGTAGTCCATTATGACTCACAACTTCTTACCAAACCCAACTATTCTTGAAAATTGTCTAAGTATATGACTTCAACAAGACATCATGAACTATTGTTTTGGACGTGCAGCCCAAGTCCTTGCCTACACACAAATTTCCTTTCAAATCCTTTGGGCAACCTTACTGAAATGGCCAGGTGGGGGAGGGCGAACACGAGAGGTAGAATCCATTTTGGCATGAGATACTCCCACATAGTGGTTTAGGCTCATTTGAATGCACTTCTGGAAAAAAAAACCTGTCATGAACGTTGTCCCCTTCCTAGACACCATCTCACATAGGCTATACTTACTTAGATAAGAAAAGTCTTAAGTGCAAGACATTTTTTTCAAGTGTTAATAAAAGCCGCCCTCAACCTTAAGAGACCTGAATCAGGCACTAATAAGGGGTTAAGGCTAATATCAACAAAAGAGACTTCACCTATTCCATAATAGTTCATAATCCCTTACCAAAATCATACCTTAGTGGCGTTTTCATCACATGAAGATTTTTCAATCCCCGGCAACGGCGCCAAAAATTGATACGTGCAAAAGCAATCGCCAATTTAACCCTGAAAAATGTAGTTGTTAGTATAGAATAAGCAGGGATCGTTCAAGCCGGGGATTGAGGGTACTTACATGTGAAAAAATAAGAAAAAAGAATTTACAAGACAAATGAAAATAATAAGTATATATAGACAACAATTCGAAATTTACAAAGAATCCAAGTTAGAGTTAAATTAGAAATCCTACTCCTACTAGAATACATTTTACAAGTCATAGTTATATTAGAAAGCCACATACAACAAGGATTACTAGTCGTATACTAATTAGGATTACTTAATCTACAAGAAAACAAAGTCAAAGCCAAGTCAAACAAGGAATCCTAAGTCAAAACTAACTCTAACTACTTTTCCTAAAAAACACCAAAGAATCCCTAAAATTTAGGAACACATAAAAAACACAAAACAAACTCTTAAAAAACACTAAATTAATTCCTAGAAAACACCAACACATATTTACTATTCACGGAGACACTATTCACGAATTTTAAAAACATTTTTTCAGATTATTTATTTTATTAACTACATTAACATGCTACCTAAAAGTCTAAGTTAATTTTCAGACTCCTACTCCAACTGGGATTCCTTCTCCAACTAGGATTCCTTCTCCTAGTCAAACTGGGAGAACTTCCATTTCTTCATTTCTTTCCATTTATGCGCCACTTGTGCCTTCCTTAGCCATTTTTGGACTTTGAGACTCCATTTACACCTACAAAACACTAACTAAGTTAAATTGATCAAGATAAAGGAAATAACTTAGCAAAATATAGGGTTTAAACATTATAAACGTCGCATTTTATGCTCCTATCAGGCCACACGAACTTCCTCCATGTTATAAGGGGCCAACAGAGAAGCATTCATAGATTCCGTAACTCTAGGTGAGATGGCCTGGAGTACAGTATCCTGAGCTGCCAAATCAGAAGGTTGGGAACTAAAGACCAACTGGAAGTACTCCAAGATAACTCTCTCAACCACTGGATGAGACTCTTGCCACGTGCCGCTTTGATCAAATAGCCCTTTGATCCTATTCTTCTATCGTCTATTAGAGGCACGCTTATGAAAGTACCTCGTATTTCTATTCCCTTCCTTGAGCCAAATTGCCCGCAACTGTTGGCGCCAGTATGTCTCATCAATGGACAATAATTCATTCAATCTACTAGATAGCTGCATCTTGGCCTCATGATCAGCCGGGTCAAAAGGTATTTGTAGAAGAACTGTAAGACCTCGAAAATTTGTTATTAATTCCTAAATGTTTTCTGGGATTAATAAGGTGTTCGTTTGTACGATTTCGTGGTTCGAGGGTGGAGTGGAATTATTTTCAGACGAATAATTATTCGAAGTGCACGTTTTAAGGGGGTTACGAAGTTTGAATTTTCATATGTTAGGATTCTGCGAAAACTTCCTTCACGAAAGTTGTAGAGCGCGTCGATACAAGTTCGTGGACATGTGGAACGCAGAATTCGGAGTTCGTATGAGAAAGTTATGAGCGATTGAAATTTGGGGAAATTTCTATAAATATAAGAAAATATGAGATTTTTTCATAAATCCCAAAACTTTTGAAATATCCATTGTCCTCCCCAAATTCTCTCCGTTCTCTCTCCTCACTCCGTGCGACCCGATAGTGACCCGACCCGGATCCACCATAGTTTTCCGGCCACTAGTAGCGGCGGACCCGGCCTGGACCGACGCGCCTCAGCTTCCGTCGTCCATCCTTGGTGTTGGTTTCACCGGTGGAGCACCCCAGAAGGAGATCGAAGGCCTCAGTTGTACGATCGGGACCCGACCGGTTTCCGATCTCCGGCGACTTGCCGACCGATTTCTTCACTGTTCTGGGATCGCCTCTTCTTGCTGATCATCCCCATATAAGCCTTGCATCACGATTTTGAGTGTGGAGCAAAAGATCAAGGTTTGAAGTTTTCGACGTCCTTGATTCGATCTAGGATCTGATCAGACGCACGAGAGTGATCCAACTTCCAAGCTTGATCTAGGACGATCTAGACCGAATCTCACTTTGCTCCAGGTATGAAAGTGGCTCATCTCTTCATTTTGAACATGTTTGTAGTTGGTGACTTTGGCATCGGAGGTGGTTGATCCGGCGTTGACCGCCGTGGTTAACCACAATCTGAACCTCCGCTTGTGGCGGCGCGTGGTGGTGCATCTGGCCTTATTTTTGTGTTCTGTTTTCAATTTATCCATCTACACATCGATATGGTCGTTTTGATATATTATAAGGTTAATTTGGAGAAAGTTGATGCATGTTAGGGTTTTAGGGTTTTCGATTCGCTTCGGTTTTCGATCCGTGAGGATTTGGCCGTCCGATCGACTTGTAGTTTTGATTTGTTGATCGTAGAAGTGTTCTGAAGACGTTGGATGGTCTCGGATGAGGATCTGACTGTTGGATCGTCGTATAATTGAGTTTTGTGAATTGTGTGCTTTGTGTTGTATTGAGTGTGGCCTTGATTTGGTTAGGTGATTGATGGTTTGAGTTGGCGGACGATTGTGAATCGTATCTTGGCTATTAGAGAAGACGCAGCAGGATTTGGAGGTGAGTAAATCTCACGGTGTTTCGGTCGATAAATTAGTTATGTTTAATTTAGTAGATTTAATTGTTAGCATGCAAAATCATATTTATCAAAATAAATTATTTGTTTTAAAATATATGAACTTGATCGACAACGGTTCATGGGTAAGTTAAAACATGGTTTTGATATAAAATGATTTTTGAGAGGAATAATTTATAAAACTATAGTTGATATTAGTAGTCATTCCTGCGTAAATGACTACGTATATATATATATATATATATATATATATATATATATATATATATATATATATATATATATATATATATATGGATGGGGTGGCTGTGACATTGTGAGTCGTGTGGGATTTCCTTAAAAGGTTTTGTTCTGAGGGCCAAGTGGTCCGAAGTTTCCGAAGGTTACAGTGGTAAACATGGGTGTAATGATATCGGATGCTTGCAGTTGTACTTCTTGGGGGATAACTTTGTGTTATGGCACTCAAGGGTACATGTTGTCTGCAGTTGTACTTCTTGGGGGATAACTTGTGTTATGGCACTCAAGGGTACATGCTGTCTGCAGTTGTACTTCTTGGGGGATAACTTTGTGTTATGGCACTCAAGGGTACATGTTTTTAAAAGAGAGTTCGGGTGGATTCTTTCCTTTATTGTCCATTGAGGGACTTGAGTTCTTTCTAGAGTGTGGAGTTGATTTCGGTTTTATTTGAATTGTTTGTTTTTATGTAATCTCCTGAACTAAGTAATATGCAGGGATTACTGCCTTTTGTATTGTTTGTTTTAATGTAATCTCCTGAACTAAACTATATGCAGGGATTACTATGGTTTCTTTGTTTGATTTTTAAGTAATCTCCTGAACTAAGTTATATGCAGGGATTACTATGAATTCTTTTGTTTGTTTTCATGTGATCTCCTGAACTAAGTTTCTATGCAGAGATTACTGATTTTGCTTAATTCTTATTGTGGGTACAGTTGTGGGTTGTGATCTGTAGTGATTGGAAAATGAGTTGAGATGATATGATATGATATGAACTTGATGTTTGGTTGTGTTTTTGTGGAATTAAATATTGTTGCTTTAATTCTTCTCACGAGTTGAGAAATTATAAGCATGCGTGACGTGAGTCACTTTAATTGAGTTTACTCATACAGGCTGAAAAGCTTACCGGGTTTGTTTTATTCAACCCGGTACACTATTCTATGGTGTAGGGTTTATTGTGCAGGTCAGTGTAATCATCATCGAAGCTGAGGTTTTGTTGCTGTCGTAGCTTGGACGTAGTATGGTATCTTGGTTCTAGTCTTCCGCTGTGTTGTGAGTGTAAAAGGTGCGTTTACTTATTGAATTATTATTCAGTTTAATTTGTAAACACATGGTGATGTGATATTTGACTCTAGAGAACGAGTCGGTGTTGACATTGTGAGTTCAGTTTGTTTGTTGCTTAGTTTTAATGAAAAATTTTCTATGTGTGTTTTCTTGTGTTTGTTCTCGCGTTTCGGATTTGAATTTTCTTTATTCAAAATTCGGGGCGTGATAAGAACATTGAGCTGGGACCGAACAGCTTCCACCTCATTCCTACGACTTCGAAAAACAGTCCGGTCCCAAGTGAGTAGTTGTTGGCCAACCCCTTTAATTTTCCTACATAGATGCAACATAGGATCCCCAGTAGAAGGTGCATTCCAGGCTTCCTCTACCTCTGGGAAAAGCCTTCATGAGTACACCACATCTCCTCAAAATGGAATTGCCTGCGTTGACGCTCATGCACCGGTGGGACACGGCGTACTTCTAGTAAGAGAGGGATATGGTCGGATCTACTAGGATGAAGGTGCACCACTCTTGAAAAACCCAATTCAGCACGCCATGCAGGGGACGCAGTGCCTCTGTCCAATCTCTCCTTCGTACCAGGGTCACACCAAGTATACAGTCCCCCCGCTGCCCCCATATCTTCCGAATGGCAATCGGTCAGTGCTTGCCGGAAGGCATGCATCTGCCATAAATGTCGAAGTCTGCCACCAGACTTCTCTCCCAACTCCAAGATTTCGTTAAAGTCCCCTGCTACCACCCACTTTTCCAGCGGATCCCGAGCCAATGACCTAAGCAGGTCCCATGAATGGTGACGTTGACCCGTCTCCGGGTGACCATAGAATCCGGTAAAACGCCATTCGATATTATTTGGGCCCTTCACCAAGGCATTAATAAAATAACGATCAACAATCCTAACATTGACGGAGATAGATGCATCCCACAACAAAGCCAAACCGCCTGCTCTATCAACTCGGTCAGAGTGCGCTGTCTGAGAGAGGCCAACAGATTTTAGGAGCGACTGGTGCTGCTGTTTAGTACAATGAGTCTCGCTAAAAAAGACTAAGCAAGCCTTGTGCTTTTGAACTAGGGACTTGAGAGCGTACCGAGTCCTATTGTTTACAATTCCTTGACAATTCCAAATCAGACAATTCATGATGATGGGAACAACGTGACAAAACACCCGCTGAAGCCGGTGAACGGCGCTGCAGAAAACCCTAAGCCCAGAGGCGCAAACCCTAGGTCCGAAAAGTTCTCCCTATTTTAGTATCAAAAAATTCCTGTATTGGTAATTGGTTTATTTGAAATTGTCTTCTTTTCATTTATTAGATTGATTTATTTTTCATGAATGACAAGTTATTTGTGGTTTTATTTTTAATTTATTGTTGGCTTATGGATCATACTGAATATATTTTTAACTTATTTGTTATAATTTTTTTTATTTGCCAAATTATAGTATAGTAATGTAGTTTGAATTATTCATATTTTATATCTAAATCTCGTAAGATTTAAATCTTGATTCCGTATGGACATGGTGATAGAATAGTAACCTTTGCTACAGTAATACAACAGAGCTAGGCCTTAGTAGCCATTACTAGAAAGTCTATCTTTATTGTTGTCCAGTCTGTACCCGAAATCTGAGAAGACTATGACGCCACCGTTAGAAAAAAGAGCCCACAACCTTCAACCCCTTATCACGATGGACATCACTAGCTAGCCCACTGCCTTGCAAAACACGGGACAACCTGCCTAAATCACATTGAGTCGATCCACCATTACTGCCATCCGCCATCACGAGCAACATCACTAGCCTCATCACAACCGCCAACAACGTCATTAATGCCACAAGCACTCGCAAATTCAATTAGGAGTTGCAAAGGTATCAGGATCTGGTATGACTAATTTTACGGCGTTACCTACATCGACGTCATCACCAATCCACAACTCTAGACCACCTAGAGCCATAGAATCCATTCGAAAGGGAATTGGCACCCCACTTCGATCACCGCTGCCGTGAAAAGACAGTGACGTACAGATGAGGCGCCATCCCACGCTGTTCACCACCACTGCACACAACGCCATCGACGTGTGTAAGCTCACGGCGCTAGAAAATACCCGACCCCAACTAGTCCTTCCCATCTGCGACGACTCCTCGAAGCGACCTCTAAAGGACACCATTAGCCACAAACACCTTCTGCCCCTACTAGACACCCCTTCACGAATCTTCCAGCAGAGGAGATGAGAATTGCAAAACATAGGCTGAAGTCGAGAGGGAGAACCATTGTTAAACAGAGAAAGTTTGAGAATTTTGAGTAACGACGATCCGGCATGACGACGCACTTAACCCTAGCAGAGCACTAGGTGAGTCTTTTTTGGAGATTTCTCTACATTGAAGTATTTTAACATTATTCAATAAAAATAAAAATAAATAAATGATACATTAGAAGTGGCAAATGGGTCGCTAGGCCTGACCACGACATGAGTCCGGCAAGTTTAAAAGCGAGCCGGCCCGGCCTAAACCAGTTAGTGGCCTGCGATCCAGCCTGTTTCTATAATATAATTTTTTTCCCTTATATTATAAATATAATATATATTTATAAACGATAAACTTATATTTGAGTGTATACAATTAAATTTGTCACTTATTTATCTATTTTGTTTACAAAAAAAAAAAATTATCCATAGAGTGTAGGAATTAGTTTTGGTTTGTGATTGGATTGTGTGTAGTTGAGACTTGAGACTTGAGACTTTGAGACTTTGAGAGTGGAACCAGTGGTATATGAGCCGCAACTTATATTTAAAATATTGGTCTCGATTAATTTTAATTTTCAGCATGAAACGAGTACGGCAAGACCTGCCTGTGGGCCCTGCACGAGCACGACCCGGCACATTGTGGGATTGGGCCGTGGACTGAGTCGGGCCTAATATTTGAGTATATGGGCTGGCCCGTGCCTAAGTTCGTTAAAAAATGAGCCGGCCCGAACACAACCCCAAGCCCGATTAAGTGGACCACACTGGCCAGGTTGCCACCTCTACCGTTGCGTGACCATTTTGTTTTGGTTCAAAGCTTAATCCCAAATTGAGCTTTGAGCCTAGCGCATAAAGGGAAACCCAAAATTTGGGTCGTGATTTTGTTTTGGGCAACCCTAAAAATGACCATCACATTACCTTGAAGACCCAGAGAACCAAAATCGTAGATATTATTGTTGAGAATCCACAGTGGTGAAAAGAGTTCATGGCTGAGGAGGAGGAAGGTGGCGAGATCAATGGCGGAGTGGGATCCCTGGACTCCATCGAGTCTCGGTGGGTGTTTCAGGATGAGGACGAAGACTCAGAGATCGACGACGAGGACGCAGAGGAAGACGTGAGGCACCGCCGGACCGTAATGGATTCTGAGGACGATGACGAGGACGATAATGCCGAGCAGAGGTTGATTCGCACTGGGCCTCGCATCGATTCTTTCGATGTCGAAGCCCTCGAGGTCCCTGGCGCTCACCGAAATGAATATGAGGTGCTTCTCCACTGAAACTCTTCACTTTTACAAATCCATACTCACTTCATTCTTTGCATTTTGCCAAATTTCCTTTGCTCAGTGATTTTCAATGAACCTCAGCTACATGTATTTGATTTTTTTTTTTTTTTTTTAATGTTTTTAGCAGCTTATTGCTACAAACTGTGTGATGAATTTTCACATTAAGTTACTCTATAGGCAACTGATAGTTACTTACAAGTTGCTTCCGAAAGCACTTGAGTAGTTAGGCTATTCCTGGCGAACAGAATACAGCTTTGTGAAAGCAAACAGTTGCGGTTTCCGTAGGTGGAAAGAAATCGGAACATCTTTGATTATAATAACATCATAATGGGATTGGAGTGGAGGAGCTCTTAGACAAAGTCAGGCTTTGGGCTTCGGTTACGCCAAAATTTGGGGATGTTTCATCTTTTAGTGTTTTCTGTAGATTGAAGACCAGCTCCTTGTTAGTTTCAGTTAGGGTACGCTGTAGAATTTTGTGTAATGATGCTTGTAGTTTAGGCTATGTCTGGTGGAATTCTGGTCTACTGGTGTACATTTTCTACTTTTTAATTTTTGTTCTATGAAAAAGCACTCAATTTTGTAGTTATGCATTTTTTTTTTTTCCCTTCCAAATATGGGTTCAAAAATGTCTTCGTTATTGTTCATGCTAATGAAATTTGAGTTGTCTACTGAAAGATTGAACAGTTGTGAAAGTATCTAGGTCTCTACTATGAATACATAGATAGATTATGGTTCGCTAAAACAAAGTTTTAATTTTTTTACTGTGATGGTACCTTGATACAGTAGTCCTATTTTGGAACATGTAATGTGCATGTTCCTTGTGTTGTTGTTTCTTCACTTTTGTTACTTTTTCCTTTCTTTTGTTTTATAATTTATCCGTTCATGTTTCTTCTAAAAAACAAGAAATCAAATTTGGCTTTTGCTAAACGTTTACTTTAATTAAGTGAGGAGTTAATTATATAGTCATAGTGTAATTATTGGATCATGCAGAAGGATGTTTCTTTGCATGGAGCACGGATATTGTTGAAATTTGAAATAATAAAGTATATTTAATTGCAGGATTTCAGTCTTGGAAGGAAAATAGTAATTGCTTTCCAGACCCTTGGGGTTGTATTTGGTGATGTTGGAACCAGTCCCTTGTATACCTTCAGTGTGCTGTTTAGCAAGGCACCTATTAATGGAAATGAAGATGTTCTGGGTGCATTGTCACTAGTCCTATACACTTTAATATTAATCCCCTTGCTTAAGTATGTTCTGGTTGTTCTTTGGGCTAACGATGATGGTGAAGGTATGCTGCATTTGTCACTATCTCTCTCTCTCTCTCTCTCTCTCTCTATGTGTGTGTGTGTGTGTGTGTGTGTAAGTGTGTCTGTATCTATCAATCTATCTATCTATCTATATGCAAACCTGCGATGTATATAGTAAAATTACATCTTCACTTGAAGTATCATAATTTTAACTGTTCCAGGTGGTACTTTTGCTTTGTACTCATTGATCTGCCGACATGCTAAGGTCAGTCTTCTTCCAAATCAGCTTCCATCAGATGCCCGCATATCAAGCTTCAGGCTCAAGGTGCCATCTCCTGAACTTGAGAGATCTTTGAAAATAAAGGAAAGGCTTGAGGCTTCACTGACTCTGAAGAAGCTTCTTCTAATGTTAGTGCTTGCTGGTACTTCGATGGTGATAGCTGATGGCGTTGTTACACCAGCAATGTCAGGTATTGGAGCAGTTTTTTCTTTTGTTCTTGTTGCAGCTGATCAGATCAACCTTCTAATGATTTGATGACATGGAGGAACTCCTTTTGTGGTTGTTTTGGATGTCATGTTTTTTTTGGTGGGTTTTACAAGATTAATTTAATGCTTTCTATTACCTTGTCATTGATTTTCATTTACTTGTTTTTCTCTATGCAGTAGTTTCAGCTGTTGGTGGCCTAAAGATCGGAGTAGATGGAATTACGCAAGGTATTGTCTAATCTGTGAAGCAACTCTAAATTTTTTTTTTACTTCTCTGACTTTCTTTTTTGTTTTATTTATTTTTTATTTTGGGTTATATCGTTTGTTCTTAATAAAATTACAGTTTGATACATTAGAAGTTGGTATGAAGAACTGTTTGGTATGATGCACGCCTATAAGTTTGATTACTTGTTTGGTATGAACAATGCTGCCGTATGACATGACATGAACAATACTGCCTTATGACATGACATTATTGTCCCATGGCAGTCTTATGATAGTAAACAAGTTGGCCCTTTCTGTTTCCCTTATCAAGCTGCAGCTAGATTTAGCTTTGTACAGCTTGACTTCTGGTTACCAGAAGGAAGTGTTATGTGTGTTCAGCAGTAAAAGTGTAAATATTGTGTGTACCGTAATGCGAAGAGTAAGTTTATCGAGTAAGTTCCCTTGGTTATTTTCAGTATTTATTACTCGTAACTTGTACCTTATTAACTTGTCGACCTAGCAAGGCCTCAAGATTTTCTTTGGAAACATCTATAGAATTGGTATTCTTTGCTTATGGATGTAAAGTATGGGTTAAGTAATTAGTGATGGTCATCCTCGTTTCTTCATTCTAAATCTAATTGAGCTGCTTTAATTTAACCACGATCTTAAGCTTTTAGTTCCCCTTTTTGTCTTTGGGTGCAGATCAAGTGATGATGATTTCAGTTGCGTTTCTTATAATCTTGTTCAGTGTACAGAAATTTGGGACAAGTAAAGTGGGACTTGCTGTAGGCCCTGCCTTATTCATATGGTTTTGTTCCCTTGGGGGTATTGGTATTTACAACATTGTTCAATATGACAGCAGTGTCTTGAGGGCCTTCAATCCTGTTCACATCTATTACTTCTTCGAGAGGAACTCAACTAAGGCCTGGTATGCTCTTGGGGGTTGTCTTCTATGCGCAACAGGTAACGAATCTTGAAACTTTTGCTTGTGTGGATGCTTCATTATTGTTATATTTGTCCCTGTAAATTATGCAACCTTGATTCCAATTGTAAATTTTGTTTACACCTGTGTAATGCAGATTTAACTGTTACATGTTAAATTATGAAACAGTGACTCTAGAATCATTTTCTTTAGGGAAGTGATTTTGGCACTCCACTCTCTTTAGGATTTCAATAAATGGTATTATTATGTTGCTTAAGGATTGTAAAAATCACATAGTTTGATAAACATTATTAGTGTCTGACAAGTAAGTAGAATAAAATGGATGAGATGTCCTTTCTAGTTGAGAAGGATTTGGCTTAAGGCAATGTCTTTCAAATGCTTGACAATGAAAGCTAAAGTGAAGGAAATAGTGGAATCCTATCCCATAATGATTCTGCATCTTCTTCCTTCGTCTTAAAGATATTATTGTGGCATTCAATCCACTCACCACTATAGGATCTACTCAGTACACCTTCATAGGTAAGTGACCTTATGTATCCTCAGTCCCCACTTCTAGAAAGCCACCAGACAACTGCAGTAAGAAACTTCTAGGGCTCACCCACAATAAGCCAAACAAGTCCAACAAAGGGGACCAGGTCTGACATGTGAACCTACAGTGCAGGAATTGTGGTCTAAACCCTCTCCCTCCTTTTGACAAATTGGAAAGACTGCTGCAAATTAGTGGCCTAACTATCAGGATAAATTTTGTTCATTTATGCAATGAACTGGAGAGGTAGTAAATACCACCTTTCTTATTTGGAGGGGAAAAACATCGGATATCTCTGGTTTTGATTATAGTACCATCTATTTGATAGAATGCTGTGACCCTCTTGCATACGCACACACCCCCAATTGCATGATCAGAGGCATCTATGTAGAGTTTCAAAGGTTTTTGAACATCTGGAGGACCCAACACTGGTGCCAAACTAACTGCATTAGCTTGTCAAAAGCACTTTGACATTCACTCATTCATTCTCACTTCTGATCCTTCTTTAGAAGATCAGTCAAATGGTTTGCTTCTTTGAATACCCTTTTATGAATCTTAGGACGGTTTTTCATCATCTTGTCAAGTTTATTTAGGGTGGGGGGTGTTGAACCGTTAATGTATCCAAGTCCTAACCTGTTTCTTCAGCCCTCATTACTTGAGCTAACCCTATAGACATGAAGTACTGCTAAGAAAGCTAATAATATTGATTTTGAGAAAGTTCAAGCAATTGAAGGGGTTCAAGAAGTATCAAGCAGATTTTCATGTTTCAAAAAATGAACTTCACGTGTAGAAGTTGGTGTGAGGAATATGCAGATGTAAAAGATATTTAGTAAAGATGATGATCTGATGAGTGAAATTTAAATTCCTGGTCAATGATAAATATCAATTGTAATCAAGAACAGCAGTTGTTCAGCAATTTTATGACAAAGATTGTCAAGAAACTCATGAAGAAATTAAAGGTTTACTCACTAGGATATTGAGATAGCTCCTACATCTACAATTTCAGATTTTGAACATGTTGAATTTCCCCTGGTATTTCCAATCATTATCTGGTGGATATTATCAGCATATGGAAAGATCAAAGTCGCTATTTGGTTAAAGAACTTGTAATAAAAAGTCAAAAGCAATCAAGAATTCGAGATTTGATTTGTTTGAATAGATATCAAATGTCTTGGCCTCTCCTAGTTAGAACCTTCTTATGAAGTTGCTTCATGTGCGGAAATGAGAATGGAAAATGACAGGCATTATGAATTTCAAACCAAAAATTTAATGGAATTTTATAGATCAAACTTTGGATAAGTAGTTCAATACACCAGATAAACCAAACGGGTAATACTGAAACTTCTAATAGCTTATGTAACAGACCTCATAGACCTCTAAATTACAGCTGCCTGCCAATCTAAAAGAAAATGATGGATCCCTTGTCTCAATGAAAACCAACATTGGTTGAAAATTTAACTCTCCCTCAATCCCAGCCTCTTTGAAATTTTCAAATATTCTCATATTCAAAGGAGAATATCCCATAGCTTCTTGATGAAGATTATTCTAACTCTATCAAATAGGTCGCAATAATGTGGAAAAATGGAAAAGAAAAGACATGTGATTGAAGTGCTCCTATTGTTGTAGTTTCGGTAGTGCTATTGTTGGAAGAGCTCAAAGCATGATTTATGGAGTGTCAACTATCACTCACGTGGTGAAATATTGGTGGAACTGTGCTTTTATATGCAGATACTGTACTTTTTTTTTTCCCTGTATGGTGGACAGGGAACCTATGTAGCAATGTCATCAACTATTAACACGTGTTACTGATGGCATGTAGCATGTTTCAGGTTCTGAGGCAATGTTCGCAGATCTTTGCTACTTTTCTGTGCGATCAGTCCAGGTAAAGAATTAAGAACTAATACCTTTCCTGTGATACATCATAATTTGAATATGGTGTTCGCTGGCTGATTACTACAGATTTAATTTACCGGGTTCTTTTTCTTTACAGCTTACATTTGTTTGCCTTGTTTTGCCCTGCCTTATGTTGGGTTATTTGGGTCAAGCCGCATACCTTATGGAGAATCCCAATGGGGCTGACCAAGCTTTCTTTTCTTCAATTCCAAGTAAGCTCCATTGGTCTATTTCTTTGGCTTTCTACGTATTTCAGGTGTTGGTGCCTGTTTTATTCGTTAGTGCTTCGATATTTTGTTAACTATCAAGTCATAAAAGATATGTCATTAACTCAATATCTTTTTGTTTGCAGTTTGAACATTGTATTGCATGCATATGTAATGGATGAACGTTAATTACTGAGATTTCTTTGGCTGCAGGTGGTGCTTTTGCCTTTTGGCCTGTGTTCTTCATTGCTAATATTGCTGCATTGATTGCTAGTCGTGCAATGACAACAGCCACCTTTTCATGCATAAAACAATCAATGGCACTTGGTTGTTTCCCTCGTCTTAAAATCATACATACCTCCCGGAAATTTATGGGGCAGATTTATATCCCTGTTGTGAATTGGTTTTTGCTGGTGGTTTGCCTGGTGTCTATCTGCTCTATTTCAAGCATTGATGAGATTGGAAATGCATATGGTAATACTCATTATGCTGCAAAATATTTAATCTTGTTTTTGTTCAGCTTTGTTTTTCATTTTGTTATCAATCTTTAAGTTAATATGCTGGGTTACTCTAGAGAACTTACACACAAACTTTTGCATAAATGTAATTGTTTTTTTGAAACGAAATGTAATTGTTTAGTTGTGTTCAAAATCTGAACAAATGTTGTGCATTCCCTCACCTATTAGTACTCACTGCATTCCATACACCTGACTCTCTTTGTTATTGCATTTTGGTTAAAGTTATAGTTGCAAAATGTCTCATTAATTGGGTTTTGGGTATGACATGTGCAGAAGTTTTCTGCTTTAAATTTCCCCTATTGTCTTTGAACTTTTAATGAATTGCTTTCTTTTTGGCTTGTACTTTCTCAGTGTTTTGCTTATGAAATTTGTGGTACTATACGATAAAAGAATTGCATTCTGAAATTATATTGTTTTAAAAGAACAAATTTTGGTCTCCTTAGAGTTCAGAAACTACTCCCTATCAGCCTCATTACTAGATTGAAAAGCTGCAGTGACTTGATAAATGTAGTTTTCTTGAAGTTTCAGTGCTATATATTGAGTTATTTTTCGGCATGTTTGAGGATTTCTTGTCTTCTATTGCACCATGGCCTCTTTCTAACAAAAGTTCTGTTTCTTCTCAAAGCACTTTTTTTTCCCTTTTAACTTTAAACCTATAGTCTGTTTTTCTTTATGAAGATAGTTTTCCTCTCTTGGTTAAAATTTATCTTGTTATGGTCCTGATCCCCAAAGTTAGAACCTTTTATTATTTTCGGCTGTCACATATATAGGAAATA
Source organism: Rosa rugosa (assembly GCF_958449725.1). Classification (NCBI taxonomy): domain Eukaryota; kingdom Viridiplantae; phylum Streptophyta; class Magnoliopsida; order Rosales; family Rosaceae; genus Rosa; species Rosa rugosa. The sequence goes on from NC_084822.1 coordinate 25,173,492, forward strand.
CATTAACTCTTGTATCCTTCTAATTTGCACGAGTAGAGAAATATGTGATACCTTCAAAATTTACACATTTGCTTGATCAAAACTTTTTATAACATGACAAAATGAAATAATTCAAAATATTATATATGTAAATGAACTCCTTATGTTTAAAACAAATTCCCTCTTTAGAATCTACTTGTTTGAGGCTTTGTACATATGGATAAGCCATATAAGTGACTCAATTTTTTTGTTTTCCTACTGGAATCCAATAGGTTGGTCCCTACTCCTACATCAACCTTAAATTCTAATATTTATCTCAACTTGAAATATAAAATCTGCAATACCTAATGTCGTTTCAGCTAAGAAACAACCAATTTATGATTGCCCACCTGCTGTATAACATACAGGCATTTTGATGATATACTTTAAGAATTTATATCAATTAATTTTTCCTGTGTCTATACAGATGAACATGCATTATTCACTTAATATACTGGATTTTAAATTTTAATTTTTTTATATTATTTTTTTTGATAATGATCCTCTTGTACTACAGGAATTGCTGAGCTAGGAGTGATGATGATGACAACCATTTTAGTAACAATTGTTATGCTTCTTATATGGCAGATAAACATTATTATCGTGCTGAGTTTCATAATAATTTTCCTCGGGTTGGAATTGACATTTTTCTCATCAGTTCTCTGGAGTGTGGGAGATGGAAGTTGGATAATTTTGGTCTTTGCTGTTATCATGTTCTTCATAATGTTTATATGGAACTATGGAAGCAAGCTTAAGTATGAAACTGAAGTAAAGCAAAAGCTGTCAATGGATTTGATGCGGGAATTGGGTCCTAATCTTGGGACCATCAGAGCTCCAGGAATTGGCTTACTTTACAATGAGCTAGTGAAGGGTATACCAGCAATCTTTGGCCATTTTCTGACCACACTTCCTGCTGTCCACTCAATGGTCATATTTGTATGTATAAAATATGTTCCAGTTCCTGTAGTGCCTCAAAGTGAAAGGTTCCTATTCCGGCGTGTCTGCCCAAAAAGCTACCACATATTTCGTTGCATTGCCAGGTAACATGCTAAACTTGTGTGAGTTGCATTGGCCAAAAGAGAAGAAAAAGAAAAAAGAAAAGAAAATACTGGTTGGGAGAGTAAGATGTTGGCCTTTAGTAACCTTAATTTGTCTCTATAGATGTTGTTGTTGTTGTTGTGTGTGTGTGTGTGTACAGGCCTTATCCAGTAACGGGGTTAATCTTACATTAAAAAATTTGCTGACATCCTAATTTAAAATATAAATCTTGAGAATCAAGACCACCCATCTTAATATGACTCCTGCAAAGTTTCATTCAAATCCAGTAATCCTTTAACCATTTGTTTACCCATTTTCACCATTTTAGTTCATTCTGACGGTCTGTATTGTCTGTATTGTTTCACAATTTTACATGACCAAAAGGTTACCAACGTGGCAGAAGAGTTACTTATTAAAAAAGAAATCTAAAGGATCAACGATTCCAACTTCTGGAATTTATCCCTAGTATTGGTTGACGTTAGCCGTAGTGGAGCCCCTTTTGGTTAAACTTTCAAAATACCAAAGAATGACCCTTCTTTCTTACAGCAGAACTACAGAGTAACAAAAAATATCAAGGCCTCACCACTTACTTCCATTTACTTTTCTCATATTATATTCCATATAAAAATATGGGCCAAGTGTAAATGAATACTTATTTTAGTATTACTGTTTCTTATGAGATGTCCCTAATGTAATGCTGAACCTTAATAGGGCATGACCCTCAGTGCAGCTGAGTAAAATTGTAGTCTTATAGATGTGGGGACATCATTTTCCTTTTTGCTTTTCCTCATGATTTGTTTAGATGTTTGATGTTATTACTTCAATAGGTATGGCTACAAGGATGTTAGGAAGGAAAGTCACCAGACCTTTGAACAGTTACTAATTGAGAGCCTCGAGAAATTTATTCGTCGGGAAGCTCAGGAGCGGTCATTGGAGAGTGATGGGGATGATGGGGATACAGATTCGGAAGATGAGTCCTCTTGCTCAAGGGTTCTCATAGCTCCCAATGGAAGTGTCTACTCACTTGGCGTTCCTCTCCTGGCTGAGTACAAGGAGCCGAGCAAGCCAATCTCAGAAGCTAGCACATCTGAGGAGATGACGTCAGTGCCTCCTACAGATCCAGCAATTTCTGATGCTGAGCAGAGTATTGAGAGGGAACTATCTTTTATTCGCAAGGCAAAAGAATCTGGGGTTGTCTATCTTCTTGGCCATGGGGATATTAGGGCCAGAAAAGATTCCTGGTTTATTAAGAAGTTAATCATAAATTACTTCTATGCCTTCTTGAGAAAAAATTGCAGGAGGGGGATTGCAAATTTGAGCGTGCCTCATTCGCATCTAATGCAGGTTGGCATGACATATATGGTTTGAGGATTGATTTTGTGGATCAAAATAACGCAAATTTAACTTTTACAACCGAGTTGAAACACAGGCAATTGGAGTTATACAAAAGGCCTTGATGTTGCACGCCTTCCCATCACTGCTGCTTAGATTATCAACAGCTTATGGGGTTTTAGTGCCATCATTGATTCTTGGCTGTTTGGTTCCATCAATCCGAGAAGCATTTTGCATGAAGTTTTGTACTCGGGTGTTCTTCCAATTTTTGCCGTCGTGCATTTGGAAAGTGTATTGTAATTACAATGTCAAGTTATGTGAATGCGATTTATAATGACATAATTCCACTCAAAAGTTATTTGACATTGAAAAGAATTGTTGGGTTGGCATTCATTTTTGTTGAGACATGATACGAAATTAACATAACCTTAGTTAAATAATTATTGACCAGGAGCCTACTTTGTGTGTCTCGTCCCTCAATCACTTCCTCTCTAAAATTCATGTATATGTTAAATTTCTCGATATCTACAATTACAAAAATTTAGATGGACCATATTTCAGTCATATTATGTGACGGGTGAAGTTCCATTTATTAATGTGGTATTGTGGTATAACAAAATATGCTTAGCATGTCGACGTTTCAAAGTTAAAAAGTTCTGTGGCGGACAATGCTTCTAAGACTATTTGTAACGTCCCGAATCTAAAGTTATCAGTTTACGAGTCTTTCGATGGGTAAACGACAATTACATTTAATTTTTGGCTCCGTTTTGACATTTTAGGGGGCCCTTTTGTTCGGATCAAAATTTGAGAAAATGTTCTTCATAAAAGTTGTAGAGGACATTAAACCGAGCGTGTGCATATGTGGTACGTAAAAATCGGAGTTCGTATGCGAAAGTTATAAGCGAAATATAAAAGTTACTGTTTATGGTAGATTGGTATAAATTTGAAGAGTTACTGTGGCCGGGTAACTTTTCTTTCTTTTCTCTCTCCTTCCCCCGTGCTCTCTCAGTCTCTCTTCTGCAACCGGAGTCTTTCACCACCTCTAGGCCACCAAATGGCGAGCTGCGAGCATCGATAGACACAACCTCCTCCTTATCACGCATGTGGGAGTTGTTTATGACGATTTGGCCGGAAATGTGGAGATCGAAGCCAACATTTTTACTGTAGCAAATTAGTCAACACCGATTTCCGGCCACCTCCGGTCATAAACCCAGGTCCATTAGAAGCGTCTTGAGCCACTCTTCATGCTCGCCAAGTTTCATAACCCAGATCGAAGCATGGAGGAAGAAAGCATAATTGGAAAATTTCACTGTACTTCGGAGTGCTTAATTGTTCGGCTACTTCAAGGTATTTTCTGACTTTGTCACAGTTGAGAAAGTTATTGGAAATGTTGAGATGATGCTGTGCATGAAATTTGGTGGCCGGAGGAGGAGTTGGTCGCCGCATGAATAGTGCGACAGGTGGATAGTGCGGTGTATGAACAGTGATTTATATTCTGTTTTTTTTTTGTAGCTAGTTAAATCCTATAATTTTTGTAGAGGTTGAATATGTGAATTTGGTTGGAATTGGAGAAGTTTTTAATTGATTATGAATTTCTGGGAATTTAGGATTTCGATTATCGATTTACGAGAATCCGACCGTTGGATATCTCTTGGTTCTGACTTGGAACCTTTAAGATAACGAATTGGTATTAGATGTAAAATTTGGGTTGAATTAGAGAAGAAGTGGCGAGATGATTTATGAGGATTTGATTTTGAGAATCGTATTTAGTTGTTGAATAGTTATTCACAGAAAATAATTGTGTACAGGGCGACGTACCGAGCTATTGCTCGATGAAGGAACTCGTATGCATGGTCGCCTAAAGAGTACTGTGAGTGGACATTTATTTTAAATTAAATGTGCATGCAGTATATTATTAATTTCCGATTGAGGTTTAATTTATTATTTGAATTATTGAGTATTATGATTTTATGAGCTTGATTTCTTGAGATTTATTATGCTCTATGAGTTGTGGGATTTTTAGTGGATTTCATTCCCGAGGGCTTTCAATAGATTTTCAAGCTAATTATTTATGAGTTATTGAGTTGGGAAATGATTTTCGGGAAGTGACTGATTCAGAAAATATTATGAGAATTATTGATTTCGAATATCGGTTTTTATGAGGATTCACGAGTACGAATGTTTCATCGAATATTTGAGCATGATTGAATTATCGAGATTTATTGAGCTTTGAGCTCCGCACTTGTCAGCCTTGAAGTTAGATTGAGATTTCTTTCCGAAAGCATTTATTGATTTACAGAGTATTTGATTTATGCTTTCGAGGATTTATTGAGATATTGAGATTTGAGTTAGCGAGATAATCCTGAGTTATGCTTTCGGTGAATTTTAATGATTTATTGAAGTAATATCGAGTTTCTTTCCGAAAGCAAGTAATTGAAAGAGGTTATTTTCAGTTTCTTGAGGAGGCTATTCAGTTTCTTGAGGAGGCTATCAGTCAGCGCATGCATGCATTACCTAGTTGGCAGTCCCTTCTAGGTGATAGTCTGGTTGGCAGTCCCTTCCAGACTACATCCCGGTTGGCAGTCCCTTCCGATGCGTCACCTGGTTGGCAGTCCCTTCCAGATGACATGAGGTAGTTAGTAGGCAATCCCTTATAACTACCTGTGACTAGTTGGCAGTCCCTTCTACCCACCGCCTCTTATTCTGGTTGGCAGTCCCTTCCAGACTATATCCCGGTTGGCAATCCCTTCCGATGCGTCACCTGGTTGGCAGTCCCTTCCAGATGACATGAGGTAGTTAGTTGGCAGTCCCTTCTAATTACCTGTGGTTAGTTGACAGTCTCTTCTATCCACCGCCTCCTGTTCCGGTTGGCAGTCCCTTCCGATGCGTCATCTGGGTGGCAGTCCCTCCCAGATGACATGAGATGACTAGACAGCAGTCCTTTCTAGTCATCAAACGAACCTCTTGAAAATGATGTTTTAAAAAAGGATTGAGGATGAGATTTTAAGAGATTGCAGTAAAGATGATGTTTAAAAGTATTTTCAAGATTGTTACTGCATGTGAGGTTTTAGAGAATAACTTGGGAAGACATTAAGTTTTACTTATACATTCGAAATTACTTATTTTTCGTCCACTCACTCTAACGGTTTTTAAATGTTTTCCCCTGGGCCCTTCGGTTTTAAATGCGCAGTTTGCAGGCCAGTTTAGCTTGAGGTCGAGCGTACATGAGGTTGAGGCATAGCTGTCATAGCTTCCGTATTATAAAAGTATCGGTCCTTTATCTTATATTTTATCATATTGTACGCCTGTACACTAGATTGCTCTGATAACCCAAGATATTAATATTCTTAAGTTCAGAATTGTTTGTGAAATTGGAGATGTTGTGATACGAGGAGCAGGGTGGCTCCAGAAGATTAAGGATGGATTATTTTAGAAGTGTAAATGTCTTTCTACAGGTTTTTGGGTAGTCCACTTTTAGAGGGAGTTCTGCCAAATTTTTGGTAGAATTTCTTCTGAGGTGAGTCCCGCAGGGCCTCTTTCGATTTCAAGGTGAAATCCGGGGCGGGTCCTGTCACTATTCCCCTGAAATCAATTGCTAACCCTTTCCTTCTTTTATTATTATTATTTTTTTCATGAAAGAAATACAAATAAAAAACCAACAACTCAAAATAAAGGAGTTTGGCCAGCACCATTTGATTTAGTGGCATAAGTCTCTTCTTTGTAAGTTGGAGGTCGTGAGTTTTACTCACAGTAGATTAGTTGTTGTATTTGATACAGGGGAGTGAAATTTGCACACCCCCAATTGTAATATGCACTCCCACTATCTACATTTAATATTATAAACTTACTTCCTGTTTTGCCATTTTATTTTATTTTTTACCAAAAGTTAAATAAATTTTCTATCTAGTTAAATTAAAAGAAATCTGAACATCAATTGTAGAATTTGTAGTTGCTCAAAAACTCGACTACTAAGCAGATCAAGTCTGCATCTATCTGAAAAGAAGATCAAAACTTTAGCCAGCAAAGCAAACAATGACTTGATAAGTCAAAACTAACTTCATGCTCCAACAATGGTGGTCTCCTCAGCATGTTGATTCCCTTTCAGTTGAAGAACAATTGAAAAAGGTAATACTAGTCATTTGGTCTTTTGAGTAGTTGAAGGGAGAGATTGGCAGGTTGTGGACTTTCAATAGCTTCACCAGCGAGCAATTTTTTGGGACATATAGTTGGATTTTCTGATTCTTATAGTGTATGGTTTTTATTGGGAATTTAACTGGGATTGACTAGGCCATGTTTCCCACACTCGAATTTTTCACCAAGGACTTTGGAGGAGAAAGCCAGCAAACTGAAGGAAAAAGAAGACATGAGAGTTTGCTGCATTTCTGAGGTAATACTTCTCCAGCTCCCACCATTAGATCCACGATCCCAGCCACCACCTCCACTTCCACGGCTGTTGCCACCACCACTTCTGTAGACACCACCTCCAACGAAGCAACGAACTCGATCTATAGCGAGAAATGAAAACCGTAGAAAAGATAAAGACTCAACTTTGAGGAAGAGAGTGAGAAACAGAGAAAGGAAAATGAGATTTGAGTTTATGGATAGGATTGAGGTTGATGTTCTTCCTTTATCTTTCTGGGGTAAATATCATAACTGGGGTTGAAGATGAAGAGGCTGGGTGGGTACATGGGTGAGAGCAATTTAGTGTTTCGTGTAAGGGCAAAAGAGGGAGTGCAACACATAAAATCATAAAATATAGTAAATTTAGATAGTGGGTGTTTCTTGTGGCTTTCTCCGGATACTTCACACAGAATGCTATACCGCCTGGGGTACCGATCCAACTCCTAAATCCTGAACCAAGAACACAGCTACATCAAAAGCGACAACACCAAGTATAATCAGCAACAACAGACTCTCCTTAAGATCAAAATGAACTAGGTTCAATCTGAGGACAGTGTGGCAGACTTGCTCACTAAGTTATTGCCTAAATTTCACTTTCGAGAAACATGTTGGTAACATCGTTTGCGGAAGTTATCTGAACCCCCATGACCATAGTCATTAGGGGGAGATGCAGACATCAGGGGGAGATGTCTACATGTATGGTCTTGAAACGTGAATGGTGTGTTGTGCTCTTTTTCCCCTTCGACCGAGATTATTTTTGTCCCACATGATTTTTGTTACTCGGCAAGGTTTTTAATGAGGCAACGAGAGGAGCACCACGTTTGGGCGACACAAGAGGGAGTGTTCAAGTAAATCCAGAATATGTGTCTGGCCCAAACTCTAGGTTACTTGACCTAGTTGTAATTGAGTTATAAATTAGAGATATTTTCAGAGATATTCACAGATATCCGATTAATTGTACGATTATCTTTCATTGTACAACTCATAGAATAGCAATCCTTTATATGAAGAAGCCCCTATTATCAATGAAAGCACTACTCAATTCTCTCCTAATTTTGGTTTTCCTTAAACACTATATACTATTTGTGGGTTCACTATTCATCAGCTTAGTAATAGTGCCGGCTCAAGCCGAGTCGACATTGTGAAAAGACGATTTTGCCCCTACCTCCTGTCTCTTGCCCCGACATCTGTCGTACTGCTTAGTGTTATCGTGTTTTTACCAAGGACTAAAATATCCAAGATATACTCGATATTTCCTCAAAATTTCCAATTTTTACAAGTATCGATATTAATTTTAACATCTTTTCGATATATCATTTTTAGTATATTTTGAACTAATCATACAATTTTTATCCAAAATTTTGATAAAATTTCTATCAATATTCACTATTTTCTTTGAAATTTTTTTTTTTTTTTGAAATATAGTTCCATGATATTCGATATTTCCTTCTCACTCCGGTAGAGAGAGGGAGCGCGCGAAGAAAGTGGTGCTGTTTGTCAGCATCTACAACCTTCCCTGCTACGCCGTTCCTTTTGTCCTCCATGTTCTCAGCTGTGTTCCTCTGATTAGCTGCTGGCTGAGAATTGCACAACCGCTGTTTTACCCGCATCTGAGGACTCTTGGCAGCATCAGCTCCTCCGGTGCAACCGATTTGCGGGTAATTCCTTTTATGCTTGGATTTATTCTTCGCCAAATTTCTGTTCTTCGTCCTCAGTTTTTATTATGAATTTGGATGATGGGTTTTGTTGGATTTTGGTTGTTCTTATGGGTTTTGTTGTTCCCCCGACACAGAGGAGGCGAGAGTAAAAAGAAAGAGAGAGAAGAGGAAATAAGAGAAAGAAGAAAAAGAAGGAGACGAAAAGCTCTCTGGGTTTTCTTTGATCGGTTGGTATTTGTGGGAATCTGATGTGGTTTTTGTCTTCTTTCTTGGATTTCTTATGTGTAGTTACTGTATTTGTCTTCGGCTGGCCAATGGAAGATTCGTCTTCAGCTGACCAAGCCTGTTACTTAGCCTCCATTGGTATGGGGAGTTTGCGGAGCTGCTGCCTCTGGTATGCTCCTTGCTTCTTCCTGATGGCCCCCCGTGTTTGCATGTTTATAATTATGTTGTAGTTTAGTCTGACAACTGCAAACAAAAAAAGCATAACTGGATGATAGGTGAATTGGTTAGTGTAGGCAAGATTATTCTGATAATTATGTTGTAGTTTAGTTCTATTAGTGCTCTTTAATTTGTTGGCTTACCTTTTGACAATGCTGTATGTAAGACATCTATTTTATTTGATGAAGTCAGAAGAACCTTTTGTTTATTTTTGTTTAGGGTAAAAATAGATTGATGAAGCCTTTTTTGAGTGTTAGCTGCTCCACTTCATGTTCATATTCGTTTAATTAATGAGTCATGGCAAACTTTATCAAACAGAATAGTCCTCCCTGTGTTTGTTTGTTTTTCATGATGATGCTGTTGAGGCTCCCAGTGTTTGTTAATCCGATAGAAGGGACTGAAAAGTTCACGATATATGCTGTTTTGAAGCTGTTATTTACTTTCTATTTTCAGATCTTATAAGATTTTGAGTGTATTGGAGTTTACTCTTACTGTACATTTTCGAAAGCAAGAGGGGGAGGTTGCAATCATATTCTGGTTTTCTACTTAAAGGTTGTACTGATCTACGAAAAATGTTATGGATGGTTTAAGTCCATCTAGGAACAGCACTGGGTTGCAATGTATGAGAGTAATAATGGTGAGTTTTCTGTGGCTTTTGAGATAACAAAGCATGATGTAGGACAGCACAAGGTGGGTTACTGCCCTATAATTGTGCTTAGCCTTAGATGGTAGAAGCTTTAGTAATGAAAAGAGGTGTTTAGCGAGGACAAAAAGATAGTGTTATGGTTTTGGGTAGTTCTGGAGAAATTATAGTGGTTTGAAATAATAGGGAGGCGAAGAGAGTCTTTGGAAAGAGATCTCAAGGCACTACGACTTTAGGAAAATGGTGAAATCTATTTGTCAAAGTTTTTAGGTCATGTCATTCAACCATAAAGTGAGTTGTTCATAAGAATTTCATTAAAGTTTCAAGTAATAACCAAGATAAACTGTGGGATTGTCTGTTTTCGAGTCAAATGGTCATTACTTGCATCTGGGTTTTATGACTTTATCTGTTTTGGATGTTTGGAGGTTTAATTTTGAGATAAAGCTTCATGATCTACATAGCCTCTGCAAGCCATGCAAGATTGAACATCTCAAAATTAAACCTCCAATGGAGTTAGCAGATTTTCATTAAAGCTGAACCATGCAACCAGCTATTTTGGTCTTTTCTCTTGAAAAAGTTATCGGTTAGTTAGATTTTTCCCTTATGGTTTGTTTTACCGTCACTTTGATACATCTTTGTTGGTTAGTGTGATGATTTTTGCATTGCAAGTTGAAATTTTAGCACAAAATTCAAATAAATGCAGTATGTTTCTACTGTTCTCCCTTTTTTATTGTTCTGTGAGTTAAGAACTATCTATTTTAATCATGTTTGTGATCCAACCCTTCATCATTATAATAAACATGATTATATAATCCTATGTTCTGTGAGTTGAGAACTATCTATTATAATCTATAGTCTACTAAGCTACTGTAGGTGTAAGTTTATTGCAGGCAATTTGTACAATAAAACATATTGTTGTTGTGGAATTTGTAGATTAAGGGCAGTTTGATGAAAGGAGGTCTATGCAGTTATAATTTTTGAAAATTCATATACAATTTTGTTCATATTTATATCTAGGGACTGTCTTTATGTTCTTTTTCTAAATGAAATACTCTGTTAGCACTTCTGTATGCATACCACTAAATTTAATGTCACCATATACAGCTTTTAGACCATTATGATTTATGACCAAGTAGTTGGAAGTGAAATAAGTGAAGCACATACTCTGCATTTTTATGTTAAAGGGCAATTGATTTGACGTAGCTGTTTATTCTCACTGAATTCTGGGGCAGGTTCCAAGTTATTAGAAGAAGATGCAGAGAATAGAAAGGTATAATAATTACAATGGAGCAAATCTGAACTCTGAACCAATTGTCTACTATTACGTTTTTACCTCTCTTGAATTTTGTTGCAGCAAGTAGATACACTTGGTACTACTTACTTTGGTGCACTGTCTCAAAACAATAAGGCAACTTTTACTAATTCAATTCAATTGCGTCTTAATTGATGAAAATTTCCAGGCATCAAATTTCCCAAAGTGGTTTTTACTGGATCAAATTCTTAAGCCTGGAGTTTACTCCAAATGTTGAAGGAGTAGTCATGATTAAGTACTGCAAATACAGAAATCAATGACAACAAATGAATGTGAATTTGGTGCATTTCTAATTGGCAATAACTATAGTCTACCACCCCCTGCTTGCATCGGATTACCGTACACAACTAAATAAACTTACTTCAGTTCTACTACAAATATCAAATTCTTTCCAAAACATTGGAATACATATTTTTAGTTAAGAAAATTATAGTGTACTGAATATTAATTGATCTGATTTGAGTTAGCATCTTATGTCTACAAACGAAGAGCAATTCCAATTCTGATATGGTTTTTTAAATTCTGTTCATTTCTTTGGCATCTTTTCGTTTCGGTAGCAGCAATTCTTTAGCTTTCATGGGGAAGTTAACAAAGTTTATTTTTGTTACCGTTTTCAGTTTGTTATTGTGGAGCTCTGATGTTGTTAAATGAATACTATGTAAATGAAGCGGCTGTTGAACATTTGAATTTGAATTCATTGTCATTTATTTAGGTGGTTATCTATGGCATCAGATACGTTGCATGGTCTGTTTGATTTTGCATTCAATCTTATGAATGTTTATTTTTATTTTTTTATGTCCAATTTATTCTGATTCATTCTTCTTCCAGATTTACAGGTGGGGAGTAACATCCTTCCAATTCTGAACGTCCTCCATGTACATACTGAAACGAAAAGATTTTGCCTTTTTTCCCTTTGGAGAAGAGCATGACAGGGGAGAGCTTGGAGATGTATAATGGGTATTTTTCAGCCTTTCGCCTCCTTTCATATGAAAACAGTCACAATAACCTTTTGCTTATTTTATGTTTAAATTACTCATCCTCTACTTTTCTTTTTCTTTTTTTTTAACTCAGTGCTCATTGCTCCTTCCAAACACAGAACATGGGGTTGAAGGCCAGTTACTGTTTTAATAGTTTAGTTAGCAGCAAATCTATAATTTAGAGTTGTGATTTGTTGGAAGGGTGGAGTAGCATAGAGTCACAGAGTGTTGAAGTTACAAAGGAACTTTAATCACTTTTGGTGTAATTACACAGGTATCTACACTTTGGTGAAGTGCTTAGGCTTAGATTGTAGGGACAATATCTTGACATTTCTGTATGAGGGAATACATTTTGATCAGCTACCATCTCTAGCTTGCAGAGAAATTGAAATGCATACGAAGCATAGAACTATCATTTTAGGGGTCTTGATATTTTTCTTCTTCCTGCAAGCAAGAAAAAGCAACGAAGATATAGAAAGAACAAAGCATATGAAGTTGTCGGATACTCAAAGTAGGGAGATTGCCTCCAAGTATATGACAAAGCATATGAAGTTATCAGATACTCAAAGTGGGGAGACTTATATGGCAATCTTTTGTACTGAAATCACATCTGCCATTTTGTGATGAGATAATGGTTACACATATTTATAGCATATAGAATGCAGTTCCTAGAACTGAGTAGACACAATATAACTAAACTCATAAATAATTTTGCTTCATTTTATTACATCTATCTTTCATTTTGTTTTAGCATAGCTAATTTGTTTTTATTATTCAAACCACACTCAACTACAAAGTTCTTAAAAATAACAAAAAGTACTTCAGCTTTTTACTCCGCAGCAGGGGTTTTTTTTGTAGTAACTTACTATAACACTTTTTTTTTGTCCGATGGAAATAACACATTTTTTCTATAGCACATTACCAATAACTACAAACCCAGCCTACTATTTACCATGCGCAGTGGCCCATTAATCCATTCTCATGCGGATTGCCTAAATAGCCCTTGCGATCAGCTAAATCATGTGGGATATTTTCTTCTATTTTTATTATTATTTTATTAGATTGGAATTGACAAAGGTATCATTCTTATATCATTGATAGGTCCGCCAATTTGGTTAGATTTGGTCCATTAAGAGAGAAAGAGAGAGACAGGAGATGAGGATCTGCAATTGTAAGGATTTGAAATGAGAGAGATCGATGAGAATATGCAATTGTAAGGATTTGAAATGGGTAATTTCCTATTTTTCTATCAGATCGGGAATAGTTTTTATACATGTTGATTTCAGGCTGTGATAGAGATATGATGTGAATCTGCAAGTAAGGATTTGAAATGGGCAATTCCTATTTTTCTATTAAGTCAGAGTCAATTTCTTATGCATATTGATTTCATGCTATAACAGGAGATAGATACATTTCTTTATCACTGAGAAATTTGAAAGCCAATTCCTTCCAATTGATTCCTAGGCTCTAGAATGCTTGATTAATATTATATGCCAAATGGTGGAATTGACATGGAGTCTGTACTTATATTTGACACATTTAATTCAGATTTTAAAAGACTTTGTTTGAATTTTTATAATCCATGGATTTACTTAATCCACGGATTATTTAAATTATATATGGATTTTGATTGATTCTAATGGATTAATTTACTAGTATTTGTTTAGATTTTACAAATCTTTATGATGTTTTTGGTAGGTTAATTTTTCTTCTTCTTATTCTTCTTTAATTAAGCAATGGATGTATGGATCCAACTATAATGTTATATCAATGACAAGAAAGTATGGCAATCTACCATTCTTTATGTTATGTATAATGATATATGAACAATAAGAGAAAATTAACTAGAAAAAATGTTACACAAAAAATAAAGTAGTAAACTAATGACATAATTTATTTCATATCTAATTTACAAAAGAATCATGTGTGTATGTATCATCTTAATAATATCATTGAAAGTGAGCTTAATTAGCTAGAAGGATTAAGACTTATAGAGCTATAGTGATAAAAATAAAATAAAAAATTATTAGATGAGAGCAGAGGCGGAGGAAGATAGTGGGAAAATAGGTCGAAGACAAAATTGATGAGAGTCACCTATTGAGACTTGCTTTTTCTTTTTTCTTTTTTTTTTGGTGAAGAGCTTCTTCATTTTTTGAGTGAGAAAGAATCTATCAAAATCTCTTAGGAAGTGGTTGGATTGTTTTAGAGTTTTGATATGTATAAAAAGCACTATAAAATCCTCCAAAATCCAGCATTTAATGAAATCTTTAAAAATCTGTATACTTTTGAATATGAGAAATTTTGATAAATGACCAATTTTCAGCCTTGAAAATGACTTTTGACCCACATTTAAGAAATAGTTGAAAACTAACCTTTTGGTAAGGTAAAATGACTTAAATACTCTCGTGTTGATTGAAACACTTATTTTTTTTTTTGAAACACTTTCGAGCTCTGAAATTATGGTATTCTCAATTTCTTGAAGGCTGATTTTGCATTGAAAACGTCAAGGATAAGTCGACGAATGTTTTTATATGCCGTTTTACATAGGATGAATACTGTTTGCATCCCTTTTAGCTGTACACGGAGACAGAGAGCAAGAGAGAGACAGAGCTTGAGAAGATTCAGATCTTTGTGAAAACGGTAACCGGGAAGACCATCACCCTTGAGGTTGAATCTAGTGACACTATCGACAACGCGTGTCAAGGCCAAGATCCAGGAGAAGGAAAGTATCCCCCGGACCAGCAGATGATCGTACTCCCGCTAATTACAACATTCAGAAAGAATCAACTCTGCATTTGGTTCTGAGGCTTCGTGGTGGTATTATCGAGCCTTCTCTCATGGAATTGACTAGAAAGTATAACCAAGAGAAGATGATCTGCCGTAAGTGTTATGCACTCCTTCATTGCGGTGTTGTCAACTGTAGGAAGAAGTGTGGACACAACAACCAGCTAGTTGAGGCGAAAGAAGAAGATCAAGTGGACATTGATTGCGTTGGGGAATGCCATGTCTTTTTACATCATTGGCTTCTGCATTTGATCCCGTTCAATTAAATTAATCATTCTTTTCTGAATGAGATTTTGTTCAAGATTGTTAGTTTTCATTTTGTGAAGAGAATATTTGGTTTGTGACTTGTGAGAATAAATGCAGTAACCCGGCCACCTGTATTATTGTTTAGTCGCTATGCAATGAAAAAGTGAGAATTATGCTTAATTTCCTTGTGCATTATGATCGGCTCCCCTCGCTTTGTATATCGACTCGAGCACCTGCCAACAAACTTATTCATGTTCTTGTATCTGAAAGTTTTCATTGGAAGAAAGTTGGCCTTAATCATTGAAAGTTTAAAATTGGGTGGAGATCTTGGTGGCTGTGTGTCAGTGTGTGCTATCAATTGGAGAAAGAAAAATAAAAGAACGTACAAATTGAAGGGAAGAAGTTAGAAGGCAAGGTTTATATGGGCTTTTAGATATTTTTATTATTTTGAAGGATATTATAGTCTTTTGCATTCTCATTTGGGTTAGATTTCAATGAATATACAAAACAAGGTTAAAACTCAATTCAAGTCCCTAAATTAGGTTACTTTTCAAAATTTCTCTTTGAATATCAGTAGATTTGAATGGATAGTTTTAAATCTTAATTGAATACAACAAGATTTTAAAGGACTGTTTAAAATCTCAGTTGAATACCCATAGACTTCTAAAATACAAAAAAATCTTATAGACTCTTAAATGAATACACCCCCCTTAGTGTGTTTAATTGAGTTTTAGGATACTTACATACGCTTTTTTTTTTCCTTAATATTGTTCATCTTGTTGTTTGTTATTGAAGGTCAATAACATTTGTGAATATGTTCTTATTGAGGTACTCACTTCATGATATGCTTCTGTTATATATCAAGATGAAGACTGCTTTTTGAGGCTTCGAGAACATGGGTGAAGCTATTTACTGTGGTCTTTTGGGACGACATAGTTGGAAAACTTATAATATCTATTTTAAGTTCATTTGTGAGGAAATTATAGTAATTTACTAACATTTTTATAATAAATGAAACTTTGGTATTGTAAATTCTATAAAATCTTAGTTCTATTTACAATTAAAGATTTGATTATATTAATTCAACTTCTTTATAGTGTTTCTTATTACTTTTCAGTAAGTACTGACGGTCAGTAGCAAATGTTGTAAGTATATATACTGATGGTTAGTAGAAAATGTTGTAAGTACACTGATGGTCAATAGCAATGTCTGCAAATAAACTTATCCAA